>NC_046302.1:32242742-32910242 GCF_004115265.2 Rhinolophus ferrumequinum
TTTAATAGATACATACACTCTGTGTGTATGTGTGTGTCTGTGTGTGTGTGAGTGTGTGTGTGTGTGTGTGTGTGTGTGTGTGTGTGATGGAATTGTTTTGTATGTCTCTGCCTGCAGTCCTTTGACCTCCAATGTATTACACAAACTTCCTAAAATCTCTCCCATATTACCTGTTTTTAAATCACAGCAATAATCTTTTCTGGAGTCCAAACCCTTTCTGTTTTCAGTTCCTCCTCTCAGTATATTAACATATTCAAATTATTTTTAGTTTAAGGAAAAAAACAAACAAAAAAGCAAACAAATGAAATAACTCCTCTCCTTTGACTCAGTGCTTTTCTCTTATTACCAACTCATTTCTTTTTACAGCCATGCATTTTTAAATATCTAGTTGTGTATGGTCTTGATGTCACTGGTCAAGCGTCTGCCACAGTCTGGCTTGGACTCTAAGCACTCCATTAAATGCTTCTTCTTATAGTCAAGAGTGGCACCCAAGGCACTATAAAGCAAAGGGAAATCTTTTCAGTCTATAAATTCAGACCTCTTAGTCCATTTGATGCTTGTTCAAACTCAACCTGATTGTTTGGCCTTCGGTTCCTTATTTTTTGCTGCATCATTTTATGCTGGCTTGCTGTCTCTTTATCCTCTTGTTTTCATTCTGCTATGGGGGCACATCTCCCGGTTCTGCTCTCCTCTGTACAATCGACCTAACGGATGGTAACATTCTTTAGTTTGATGGTATCAAACTTTGGTGGGCATGAAATTTACTTGGGGAGCTTATTAAACCCCAGATTGCTGGGCCTTACTCCCAGCAATCAGTGCTAGAGTCCCCGGGGCCATTGTTGCTTACCTCCGTCCTTATCACTGTACCACCTTTTTATTCAATCTATCAAGAAGTTCTATTGGTTTTTAATCTTCTAGTTGCCTAGATCACTGCTTGCCTGGATTAAGCAATAACTCCCTTAAATATCTTCCTTATGTCCAGGAAGATGGCAATTACAATTTTTGTAATTTTTTTGTAATGTATAAATCTTTTGGCAATCCCTTTTTTCTAAATTTATTCTCAATTTATTTAAAATAAAATGCTAGAGAATAGGTAAATTAAACATAGTGTCTTGCAAAGAGGTGACATGATTTCCCAGGGCCACAGAAAAAATTTAGCTGGGTCATCTGTTTCTACGAATTACTCTGGGTTCCGTAGGGAGAGGACGGAAATAATAAAGTGATGTAGAGAACAGCACTATAATTTTAATAAATGTTTATTATTTTCTGGGTGAATTCTCTGTACTAGATAACTTATATACAAAATGGTACGTCTACATTTTGTGAGGCCCATAGCTTATGTGAACTGGGGAGCCCTCTTTAAGAAAGTAGTAGAACATTATGGATACAAAATTGCTAGGGTCCCAGGGTCATGGAATAAACGAGGGACTCTGAAGCATTAGCTTTATGCTCTTCACAGTAGATGCCCTTCTGTAAATGCTTTTTCACTCTACCCTCTAAAAACACACTGCAACTACTACTAGAATGAGGTTACAAATTAGGAACTGAGGTTTACAATGATTAAATAACTTCAGGGATTTCCTAGCAAAAAGAGGGAGGCTTGAAGTTAACATGAAGGCATATCTAACTCCAGAATCTGTATTGTTAATGTCTTCCTGTTACTCTCCATTCACTGCGAGACAAAATGAACCAGTCCTCCTGTGAAGACACTGATCCTGACAGTCTCCTTCTCTAAAGCTCGTCATTCTCAATTATAGCATTGAATTCTGAATTCTCATGGACAGCCTCACATGTTCTTCACACGAGCAATAGGTGCCGACTATAGATCTTACTTCTCACCTACGTCACATCACCCCTCGTCCCGGCTGGGCTAATCCAATACTCAGAACAAATTTAGCCCAATGTGTGCTCCATCATCCAGGGGTTATCCTTATGCAGGAACTGAGCCACTGCCTAATGTCCAGGCATCACCTCTTCTTTCTACTTTATTAAACCCTCCTTCATATTTCCACGCCTCACCATTATTTCCTTCTTCTGTCTACTGAGGACATGTTGGTCTGGGCACTCATGCCTTTTGAAAGGTGTTAGTAGCTGTTCCTTTACCAGTTCAGAGCTTTGCCTGTTGCTGTGTGATAAACAATGCAAGGGTAACCAGTGCTCCTCCCTCTGTTCTGGGTGCTGTCACACGGTGCGTCGGCCAGGGGAGTCACAAGAGGTGCTCAGAAAGGCCACGTTAGTTAGATAGGTTTGCCTCTTGGTGTGAGAATCATTATACATTTTACATTTTCCTTAGAAAATTGTCAATTAAATGGCATGGTCAAAGCCTCCAAGTCACTAAACAATCCAGCATAGGGGTTGTTCTTATCTTAAAATAATACGGTAAGTAAATTTGTCTACTCAGCTGTGAAATGTGTGAATCCGTTTGATTGAGCAGCTTCCTTATGACTCATGTGTCTCTCCTTAGCTGGTATAGTAAGGACTTCTGAAGTATGTCTCCCACCAGCTGGATTCTTTTCTTCGGTAGAAAAAGCAAACAAGAATGAGCCTGGGATAGAGGATTAATCATGTCACCTGCACGACAGCAGAAATCCCTCAGAGATTTCCGTTACCCTCTGCCTTACTGAGCTGGCCCCCTGTCCTTCTCACATAGGCCTGGCCTTGTTGCTTTCTCCTAGGTGGTGGGCAGATGGAGTCGGAACCCCCTCTGGAGCAGAATGCAATGGAGATTTTGAGACTTTGTTTTTAGGGCCCAACAAAGAATCTCATTTGATACCATTATCTTCTTTCCTTTTAATTTCGTTGCAGAACACTTTCTGAAATTTGGACTTTTGTATCATAGAACCAGAGCTCATAGCTTCGACCCAGTTGCCCTTTAAATATGAAGCAGAGCTAGTGCTGAATGCTACCTGTCTTATATTTGCCTGATCTACTTGACTGTATAATATTTGGTGATGCTGTTCATGAAAGACAGCTTTCTTGTCTTATCCTCGGAGAATAATTTCCTGTGATGCCTGTGGGAGTTGAGATACATGTTTTCGTGTTTTTGTTTTGTTGTTTTTCTCTTTTTTCATCTTCCTAGTTAGGTCTGTGTTATAAAGGTTACAGGAATTACAATTTCATTTCATGTCTTTTGGTTAAAATAGCATTATTTGAATTATCAACTGTTGTTTCAAAAAATAGGACTTTACATTTTAGTTTCATACCCCTGTAGTATTTAATGAAGGACTTCTCTTGTCAGTCAATCAGTTTAATTGCATCTGTGTTGTACTGTTAAGGCAGGAGTATGTGATTATGTAACACACAAACACATACAGACACACAGCCTCTTCTCCAGCCACCCCTGAACCTCCTATGAATGGGTTTAAAATGATGAAAATCACAGACCGGACCTGGAAATGAATAAACACCCATGTGTCTAACTTTAAATATTGGCAATATAAATGGCATTTACTGATGTGAGATAGGATTAGCACCAATGAATCTCCATTGAATATCATTTGATAACATTATCTTCATATAATGTTAACATCATATTTGGTCCATTGGTCCATTGTGTACATTTTAGTTGAATATTGAGGTGTTTCGAAGCTACCTTTTAACCTGAATTGCATAGCTACACAACCAATTAAGGGGGGTTGACTGTTGAGCTTACGGTTTAGGAGAGTTTGAGGAAGTCCTGCCCACAAAATTTATCAGACAAGCATGCATGAAACAATGACCATCTGCTGTGGACTGCATTGTGTCCACAAAAAAATTCATCTGCTGAAGCCTTAACCACTTCACCCTCTGTGACTATTGGAAATAAGCTTTTAAGGAGATGGTTAAGGTTAGATGAGGTCACAGGGTGGAGCCTTGATGTGATAGATGTGGTGCCCCTATGAGAAAAGTAAGATTTTCTCTCTAGGATACAGCAAAAAGGCAGCCATCTGCAAACTAGGAAAATTGTTCTCACCAGAACCATGCTGGAACCCTCATCTGGAACTTCCATCCCCCGGAACTGGGAGCAGTTAATTTACGTTGTTTAAGCCACCCAGTCTGTGGTGTTTTGTTATGGAAGCCTGAGCTCATTAATACACCAACAATATATAGAAAAAAGAAAATTGTAATACCTTTCAAATACCACAGAGGCATAATCAAAAGAGTAGAACTGAATGAGGCCTGGGTAGTCTAGAGTCTCAACAATAAACGGAAAGTTATCCTGGAGTTACAGGGAAGATAGAATTTGGATACGTGGACAGAAAACCCTTGTAAAAGACAAGAGAATGGTAAAATGTAAAATTTGTTTGATAGCACTTGTGAATCTGATTTGCTCACACAAAAAGTGTTTATCAGAAAGATAAAAATAGTAATAAAGGACTATGAATGACTGACCAGAGCCCAGGACTACCCACTTGACATTGTAATGATAGGGGGCAAAAGCATGAAAGAAACTACACAAAACAAAACAGTAAAGTAAAAAAAGAAACAGAGGACTGTTTGACTATACTCCGCGGTAGGCAGGTAATACCTGGCCAACTTGATTAACTATCATTGCCTCCCTGGAGTTTTGGTACTAAAGGACTGTGAGATTGCCCTTAAGCTTTTAAGGAAAACTTCCAAGCAATGCCTCCTATAGGAGATGCTAGAAGAGGACTGGCACAGATGTTAAGATGGGGGGAAAAAATCAAACTTGTGTTGCTTCTGGACATTGTAATAGGAATTAGGGGCATTTGTCTTGATATTTGTTCTTTTCTTTTGTCCTATGTTTTGTGTCCCGAGCCTTACCTTGCAGTGGAGACAATAGATCTGAGGAGTAATGTGCACGTTCCACTTTCCTCACACAGGAGAACAGTTTTGGTCTGACTCAAACACATGGGTTCAGAATGTAGTAGTGGAAAGAAAGTGGGATTTGAAGCCAGAAAAAACAGTGTGCAAATGCTGGATTAGCTACATAGCAACTCTCAGAACTTGGGTGAGCCTTTTAACATCTCTGAGGTCATGTCTCCTTCTCTGAAAAGATACTTTATCAAGTTATCTTGATGATTACATGAGCTTAGATATAAATGAACAATGTATCGTGACCATTACCGGATAGATGTTTCATAAATATGAGATATTTAAAAAATTCCTTTCTCTCTTACCTCCACTTTGATTTATGTTTATGTAGTGGTGACAGACTCCCATTTGTGGAGTGGGCTGGACATATGTTGGATTATCCTTTTTATGAAAAAGATAACTCATCAAAAGCGTCCTCCCAAATGGTTAAGTGAATTTTGTTATAAGCATGAAAGGGTTTTCAGGCATTAAAGTGCAAATATAAATTATTAATAATGAAAATGGTAATATGTCTATATTATTTTGAAAAATAGAAAGTTCTCCCCCAAATGTCAAGTATTATGATTTAATTATTTTTAGCAGCATAGCTTCTTCTGAGACTGGAAACGTTGAAATCAATAGCTGCGCACATAAATATAATGTTGCTATTGATAGCCATTGTTAGAAGTGTCAGTGATCCCTTCTAGTCCCACTCTCTTTTTACTAAAAGCATCTCCGTAAGATACAAAGTTCCCAGGCCTAGCCTTCCAGTTTTGTGACTATTCCCCCATGTCCCACTTTGTAAATGTTCATTTGCTTGTAATGGCAATTTATGTCACTGTGCATTATACGGATGGCCTAATTCAAGGCCAGTTATCCAGTGGCGATGTCTTCACTTCGAGCGAAGTTGGTTAATGGTTGGAACCAGGATGTTTTATTGTACCATATCATTGAGCTGTATTTCCTACAATGTCTTTTTACTGACTGCCCCTGAAAACATTTCATTATGTTCAATCATACACACTCATTCTCATTAGCAGATTATCATTTCCCTTGTAGTCAGTCCTACCTGCCCAATGCCACTGATGCTTCGGGTCTCTTACACGGCAATAAGAGAAGGGTTGGTTTTAAAATGAAAACCCTTATTACTCATTAGGTGCCCAGTGGTTTAAATAAATAAAATGTGTCATCCTTCATTGAAAGAGATAGTGTCTCTGGACAGTGCCTAACATATGTGGAAGTGGAGGGGGCAAGCTACAGAACTAGGACTCCAAAAGGCCTCTCCCAGGTCTCTCCCACACAAGTCTCTCCCACTCCACCTGCATCTTTTTCCTAAGGGAAAGTTGTTTGTGGCATCCCTTCAAAAGATCTCACTGGCCTTCCTTCTTTCCTTCCTCTCTTCTCTCCCTTCCCTCCCTTCCCTCCCTCCCTTCCTTCCTTCCTTCCTTCCTTCCTTCCTTCCTTCCTTCCTTCCTTCCTTCCTTCCTTCATTCCTTTCTTCCTTCCTATTTTTATAAAAGCCTTGGAGCAACAATCATTTTGTGGTTTCTGTTTGATTATGCAAATTCAAAGATGAATTATTCAGTATTATTAACCTTAGAGAGAATGATGTATAGTGGATATAAAATATACAAACAATTAAAAAACATGATTATAGGATCTCCAATAGCGATATGAACAAAATGCTACTGGAGCCCAAGGGAATGCCACAGACTTCACTGAGGAAGTTGCAGGTGTACTTGAGATGGTTAGCAAAGGTGGCCAACTTGACAGAGGGAAAGCACTGGAGGTAGTCATTGAGAGAATAGCATGTGGAAAGGAGGTGTGAGAGATCCTGGCATGTTCAAATAAAAGTGAATTGGTCTAAGTAGATTCAGCAGCTCTGTGGAAGGAGAAGGTACAGGCTCTGTGGTGGGTCGATATTGGCTGGGATCAAAGAGGCACAGGGATGGAGAATGAGTCAGAGATGGGTAAAAGTTTATGTTGTGAGTATTATAAGGTAATAGTAACAATGAAGGTTGATGTATTTTTGGAGCAATGATATTGTTATAAATATCAAAGTGATCCATATCAAAATAGCATCATTAAAATGATTGTCTTGATGTACAATGTATGGACTGCATACATCCTAGCCTCTATATCTTGCCCCCTTTATCAAGCTGTGAAAGGCATTGGGTTAATTGTTCCCATTAAAACTGATGATATGGTGTTACTGTCATCAACTCAAAACCATCTAGAAGAGTGGTTTCTTATACTGTTGATTTCTTATCCTGAAAGAACAACTCACGATTTAATACTAAAAATCCCAAGCAACTTTTCTGTCAAATGCCCTCCAACATTTATTAGGCTTATATTTAAAATCTACATAGCATAGAATAATTTATTCATTTAATTACTGAAAGGTAAAGTTTATATGAAATTTACCACCAAGGATTTACCAAGAAATTATTTCTAAAAATATAGATTTTATGGGTACATGCTTGAGATTTTTCTAGTGCCACATTGACTACTTAGAAAATGTTTCTTTCTTAAATTATGTGCTCACTTACTATTGCTTTTATTTTAGGGTCTACATCATACTTTTTAAAAGTGTATTGAAGCCAGCACAGTAGTATCTCAATCGCTGTCCTTGCTCGAGATTTTTCCTAGGTTTTTGAGAGAGAGGCTGGACATATAATTTCATTTGTGAATTCTACATCCAGTGAAATACTCCACTTTGCCCATCTTGCTTTCTTACAAGTAACTCAGAGATCAATTTATCTCTACCAGAAGTTTTGAAAATTCTCATTGGACATATTATAGAGCACCAATGTTACACCTTGCGTCTTTTTGTTTTCATTTGTTATTTTTCATCTTGGCTTCTTTAGATGTGTCTTTTTATTTTATTGTCTATAGATTTAATGCTTATTTCATCATATATTCTACAGGCTGCCTAAAATCTAATTTTTAATCAGATGTAATAAAGACAGATAAACACAGGGAATGCTATTATTCATATCAAGCGAAGCATAAGCAAATATGACCCTGTGCTATTCCATTTTGCAGATGAGGCATCGAGGCTGGGTGACATAACATGATTGGGGATGCTGCCTAACCAGAATCGAAGCTGGGTGCTAAGAGGGTAACAGACGGGCAGGCATGTGCTCATCCGCTGCTAATTAGACCACAAAGTTCTGTGTTCTATGTATGAGCAGTGCTGCATAATTTAATGAATAATAGCAATGATGATGACAGACAGGAGAAGAAAATGATAACCAATCATGAAAAAATGAAAAATGCTACCTGTGTTCAGCAAAATCAGGACAGAGAATCTGGCTTGCCATCCACGAGAGAATGCTGGGAGTTTAACAATTAAAGACCGCTTCTCTAGAGACTGGAGGCTGTGTCTCCCTTCACATTGCTAATGAAGTATAATTCATTTTACCTCGCACCCACCTTTAGAAATCAAAGTTCAAGCGTCCGTATCAGACACGTTTGAAAGACGAGGTCTCCTCTCCCCTTGCAATACTGCCTGTCCTCTTCAGGGAGCATTCTCCTGTTCTATTAATTATTGTGCTTCGATGGCATTATTATTCATGGGCTAGCATCTCAAAATACTTGACTTAGCACTGGGTCTGGAACTAATACTAATAAGTACAAGGCTGAGTAGTGGGTAATTTTTTCCCCTTATTTTTTCTCATGCGCGCTGCAAAGACAGTGGATACTTTTTTTCATAATTCAGCTGCCTTGCACACTGAAACAGTATCCAGCCTGTTGACTCCTGAAGAGCAGTATCCTAGAGAAATGCACCTCCAGGGCATTCCTAAAAAATGGAAAAACCCAATTCCAAATTTCCACAGACCAGCAAAAGAGGAGGCATGAAAATAGAGACTTGTTTAATTTGTTATGATTTTAATACAACGTACAATAATATTTATTTTATGGAGCAGAGAGTCTTTGTTCACTGGTATGGAGTCGGTGACTGCAGACATGGGGCTGAGTTGGTAAAAGGGATGTTGATGTTTGATGTAAGATTATAATATAATGAGATTGAGTTTTTTAAAAACTAAACATAGTAGAATATATCCATTCAAAGGAGACAAGTCCTCTTCAAAGTAGCCAGCATGAAATGCTATTGTATCAGTTAGGAGTATACTCGAGTTACCAATTATCAACTGTTAATAACAATGACAAAAAAATGACTATTGATATTATCAAGAAATAGGTTTATTTTTTATTAATGACAGAAAATCCACTGGCATTGGGTCACCTGTTCCATGCCAGTAAAAACAAAGTCATTTTCTATTGTTTTGCTGCTACCCAGATCACAATGGCTTTTAACTATTATTTGTTGCCCTAAGGTCACATGATGCCTGGCTCACCTTCAAGATAACTTTATATTCAAGGTGGAAAAGGTGGGGCTAGCAAACTTCCTCTTGCTTCTTTTCTTCTTATCAGGAAATTAAAAGACATTTATCTTTTTACCTTCTTATCAGGAACTGGGTCTCAAACCTTTTCTAGCTGCAAAGAGGTTGGAAGACCAGATGCATGGCTTTATATTCCCTATTGTGGGAGGTGAATGAGGGAGAAAGGCACTGAGATTGGACGTGGTGCTGACTAAAGAAAAGTGCCTACCACTAAGCATCAAGTTCTTCCAACAGGGTTTCATTATTTAAAGATTTTCTTTGTTAACAGACTTTATTTTCGAACACAAATTTTCCTGAGGCTGACACCATATCTGCCTTGGCTTGGCATTGTTTAGTTGCTTGCATAATGCCTCAGAATATATTTATTGAATGAATGAATTCATGAGTGAATAAATGAACCAACACAATGTTTCCACTAGGTACCTACTTTATGTAAGTGTTGTATATGATTTTCAAGCAAAGGGGGGTACATGATGGGCAGATGATAAACCGACAACTGAAAATGTGAAGCAGAGGAAAGATTTGTTTTCCCTTTAAGTGGATGAAGTGGTTCAAATAACTGTGGAGGGGGAATCAGAGACAGACTGACCATCATAAGCTCATCTAGCCCAGGTCCTTCTCTTCCCTGTACCCCACGATCCAGAGACTGGGGCTGCTCCTCATAACTACAGTGGCCTGGAACTGGATCCAGGGGCCTGATTCCTGTTCCCTACTGATCTGTCCCCTGGTCACTCCTGCAGTTTCTTGCTGACAGCCCCTTTGTACTGTTTTTTTTTTTTTTTTTCCTTATTTTTTCTCTAGGTCTGAATACTGGCAGTTCCAGCTGAGGGGGAAGTTTCCTATAAAACTTTAATTAGTTTTTCATTAATTCCTCTTTTTTTAATAAAGAGTTTTTTTTTTCTTCCTTTCACCTAATACTTATAAGCTACATGTCAATCTCCAAAACAATACCTCCATCATTGAAATTGCTTGAGCCGCCTGTGAGTTTATTGGAACTCCTGGCTCTCAGTGATTTAATTTTTGAGAAGCTGAGTTACTAGGGTTGCCTTTGTATTTTATGTCTGGGAAGCGTCCTGGCTGGCATCCCTTATACCTATGGCTTAATTGAACATCTGTGGAACGACAGGGAAAAACACTGGATGTGAATAAAAGAAGGAGTATGACTAAAATTCTCCTGAAACAATAATTCCACCAGCAGCAATTAAAAAAAAAAAATAGACGGACTAATTAACCTCTGTCCATGGATTTGTGGTTAATTTCTGCCCTTCAACTTGCATGTCCTCTAATCTCATGTTATTCCCTCCACCCACACCACTGCCTTACCTATTTTCTCAGGTTCACCAGTGTTTCTTCTCCCCACTGTCCAAACAAATTATTTAAATTACTGTTGCACGTTATACATTTAGAGCTGTCATAATCATTATTGAGGTTAATCAGCTGAGTGATACTATGAATAGGACGGATGTGATTACTTCTCTTTAATAGAATTAGAATAAACTGGGATACTGTGAAGTTAAACGGGATCAAGCCAGCAATGGATCCAAAACTCAGACCCATGTTTTCTGTCTTAAATAATGCTTCATTCTATATATACCAAGACACACAAAATCAAAGATACCTAACATAGTTATTTGAAAACAAGTACCCCTTCCTAAAAAATGCATTAAATCTAGTACATCAGGCTCAGTCTGTGTTTGAGTTTAAGCTATATTTATTTTCTACAGTCGTTAGACTTTTCTATATATGTTTGCTAAACTAGAATAACAGACTAAAAAAGACATTTTGGGGCTTCTTAAACTCTGAAGAGTCTCATACAAAATGTTTTTTCTTAACACAGTTTCTTTAAAATGAAGTCTAAAAACATTTTTATTTTTTTCAATACCACTGGTAGGGAAACTATAAAATTGTCACAATAGATACTGGAAAAAAAATCATTTAGTACATTCAGCATTCAGCATAAATTTATGATTAAAAACTTTTAGAAAAGTATAATTAAATGGAAATTTTTTTTAAGTTGGTAAAAAAAAAATGCTATAGAAGCTACAAACATTAACCTAAATGGGGAAAATGCGTATACATTTGCTTTAAAATAAGGAAGAAGGTAAAAATGTCATCTATCTCTATTTCAATTCAACGTTATACCTGGGACACTAGTCAGCACAATAAAATAAAAAAATATAGGCCTTGCAAAGGTGGAAATATTACTCGCCTTATTTTACATTTTATCACTGTCTAAATTGGAAATGCAACAGTGCCTATAGCATAATTAAAAATACTAGGAGTTTAGTATGGTGGCAGTAAATGAGGTCAATATACAAGGGTCATTACGATGCTGCATTTCTGTACAACAGTCTAAAACATTTAGAAAATGTAAAGTGCTAGTTAAAATTGTAGGTTTCTCTGCCCATGCCAGTTAACTAAATCAAAATTTCTGAGTGGAGACCTGGAATCCTCATTTTACTTAGTTTTGCAGACAATGCTTTTTTTTTCTTTAACCCACTAAAGTTTTTAAGTTACCATCTCAGGGAAGAGACAGTCAGACATTATATTTTGGAACAGTTGATAAGTCTTAATGTAGTAGAAAGATGAATCGAAGCAGATCCAGACTCTATACGAGACGTGATCAAAACATATAGTGAATGTTTAAATAAAAAAAAAAAATGTCACAGTAAAAGACACATTGCCATTAATACCTCTGAAAATAATACCCCTCTCTTCGAACACACTTAGTCCATCATTCTTGCCGCTTTCTAGAACAGTTCTGGAAGTCTTCTTTTGTGAGTGTCTTTAGTTGTGCTGTCCTGTCTGCCTTGATGTCCTGAATCAATTCAGGATATTTACCTTTCATGGTTATTTTGACTTTGGGGAACAGCCAGAAGTCTCATGGTGCCAGATCTGGTGAAAAACACAGATGAGGACACACTGTAATGTTTTTATTTGACAGAGATTGCCATACCAGAAGCTAGGTGTGACACGAAGTCTTTGTTGTTATAAAAACTACGGTGAATGATGCTGCCTAGTGCCACCTAACAGAAAGGCAGGGATCTTCAATATGGGAGGGGTCATGTCAAACCTTAGTAACAGTATGTGAGAAGTTTCAACTTGTTTGGTGCAATCAGTTGGGTGTGAGCTATGGTTGAGACGTGTGTTTTAAAGTGTGCTGTAAATCATCCTCCATCATGACAATGCTCTGTGTCATGATGGTACAGCAATTCCCATCAAATAAAAATATTATGGTGTGTCCTCATCCACCTCATTTACTGGATCTGTCACTGTGTAACTTCTGGCGCTTCCCCAAAGTCAAAGTGATTCAGGACATTTAGGCAGCCAGGACAGCGCAACTAGAGACACCCAGAAAAGAGGACTTCCAGAATTGCTTCAGAAAGTGGCAAGAGCAATGGGATAAATGTGTTTCAAGTGAGGGAAAGTATTTTGAGGGGGATTCATGGCAATGTGTCTTTTACAGTATTTTTTTTAAAAATTTCAACATTCACCATATTCTCTGATCACACCTCATACTTCAGGGTTTTTTTTATTTGTTTGTTTGATAATCTAATCTAAAATGATCTCCTAATGTTAAATTTCTCTGACATTTCTAGAGAACATCCAACTTGGATATCAGAATTTTTTCTCTTAATACGCTATTGGATTGTAAGTGTTAATATTTTGCTATTAATTTTGCACCGAGATTTAAGATAACAATTGGTGTATATGATCTTTCTTCATTTTGTCTTTATCAGCTTTTCATATCAAGGTCATAGTAGCATCATAAAACGAGTTGAGGAGTGTATCCTTTTATCATATACTGAATAGTTTTTGTAAGATTTGAAGTCATTTGTCCACCCCTTAGGTGAGATAAAAAGGCTAAAGCATGACTGGAGTGGGGCAGAGTTTCCTACTCTTGATGAGATTGTAGTATTGCCCTTTGATGAAGTCTTTGCTCCTGGAGATGAAGTATGGGGTGGAGGTTGTTTCACAACCGCTTCTCTTCCTCTTCCCCTGCCAGGGTCATGCTTTTAATCCTCCCTATGAAAGCTTGATGGGTTTCTAAGAAGAAAAGCCTATGAAAATGTGGGCACCCCAGTGCTGCAGACCCTGTGAGCATCTCTTATGCTCAAACTTAGACTCCAGCAACTCATCAAAATTAGTAGTTCAATGCTTAGTAGCTTATGGCGTCTGTCCATTTTGTCTCTAGATAAAAATTTCAGATCCTATATTTCTCTGAAGGCGGCTTTTCTCCAGATCATGGGATGACAGTTTGCACTGTGACCTCAGTTCTCTGAGCAGTGCAAGAAAGGTTATTGATATTCAGTTTGTCCAGCATTTTCTTTTGTAAGGAAGAGATTGATACTTGAAAGATCTTTAAATGTTGAACCAGAAACTGAAAGTCTAGACATGTGGGAGGACACCTTGTTTTATTATGCTTCACTTATCGTGTTTAGCAGATATTGCTACTTTCTACAAATCGATGGGTTTGTGGCAACCCTTCAATGAGCAAGTCTATTGGCCATTTCCCCAACAACATTTCCTCACTTCGTGTCTCTGTGTCACATTTGGTAATTCTCACAATATCTTAAACTTTTTCATCCTTATTATATTTATCATGGTGCTCTGTGATCAGTGATCTTTAATATTACCATTGCATTGTTGATCCTTGAACAACATGGCGATTAGGAGTGCTGATCCCTGTGTAGTCACAAATCCAAGTATAACCTCTTCTCATATGCAGATTCCCAGCTGCAAAATTGTATTGAACAACCCTCATAATTTGAATCCCTGTTGTTCATGGGTCAACTGTAATTGTTTGGGGGCTCCATGTACTATACCCATGTAATACAATGACTTTAATCGATAACAGTTGTGAGTACTCTAACCCCTTCACTGACCTGCCATTCCCTTGTCCCTTTCCCTCTCCACCAGCCTCCCTATTTCCTCAAATACAACAATATTGAAATTAGTTCCACTAGTAACCCTACAATGGTTTCTATGTGTTTAAGTAAAGGGAAGAGTCTCACATCTCTCACTGTAAATCAAAAGCTAGAAATGACTAAGCTTAGTAAGGGAGCACGCCAAAAGCTGAGAGAGGCCAAAAGCTCAGCCTCTAGTGCCAAACAGTTAGCCACATTGTGAATGAAAACATTGAAGTTATTGAAGGAAGTTAAAAATGCTACTCCAGTGAACACATGAATGATAAGAAAATAAAATAATGTTAATGCTGATACTGTGTTTTCCCGAAAATAAGACCTCACAGGACTATCAGCTCTAATGTGTCATTTGGAGCAAAAAATTAATATAAGACCCAGTATTATATTATATTATATTATATTATATTATATTATATTATATTATATTATATTATATTATATTATATTATATTATATTATATTTATTATATTATATTATACTATATTATACTATAAGACCTAGTCTTATATTATAGTAAAATAAGACCGGGTCTTATATTAATGTTTGCTCCAAAAGACACATTAGAGCTGATAGTCCTGCGGGGTCTTATTTTTGGGGAAACATGGTATACGTAGAGAAAATTTTAATTGTCTGGACAGAAGATCAAACCAGCTACATTCCCTTAAGCCAAAGCCGAGTCCAGAGCAAAGCCCTAACTCTCTTTAATTCTATGAAGGCTGAGACAGATGAGGAAGAAGTTTGAAGCTAACAGAGATTGGTTCATGAGATTTAAGAAAAAAAAAACCATCTCCATAACATAAAAGTGCAAGGTGAAGCAGCAAGTGGTGATGTAGAAGCTGCAGCAAGTTATCCAGAAGATCTAGCTAAGAGAATTAATGAAGGTGGCTACAGTAAACAGATTTTTCAACGTAGATGAAACAGCCTTATATGGAAAAAAATAAATAAAAATAAATAAAAGAAAAAGAAAAATGCCATCTAGGACTTTCATAGCTAGAGAGAAGTCAATACCTGGCTTCAAAACTTCAAAGGACAGGTTGACTCTCTTGTTAGGGAGCTAATGCAGCTGGTGACTTGAAGCTTGAAGCCAGTGCTCAATTACCATTCTGAAAATCCTAGAGCCCTTAAAAATAATGCAAAATCTACTCTGCCTGTGCTCTATAAATGTAACAACAAAGTCTGGAAGACAGCATATCTGTTTGTAACAGGCCTTACTGAATATTTTAAGACCAGTGTTGAGAACTACTGCTCAAATAAAGGGTTTCTTTCAAAATACTACTCATCGACAATGTGCCTCATCAACAAGAGCTCCGATGGAGATATACAAGGAGCTTAATGTCACTTTCATGGCTAATACAACATTCATTCTGCAGCCTTTAGGTAAAGCAGCAATTTTGACTTTCAAGTCTTATTATTTAAGAAATACATTTCATAAGGCTATAGCTGGGATACACAGTGATTTCTCTGATGGATCTGGGCAAAGGACATTGAAAACCTTTTGGAAAGGATTCACCATTCTAGATGCCATTAAAAACATTTGTGATTCATGGGAAGAGGTCAGAATATCAACCTTAACAGGAGTTTGAAAGAAGTGGATTCCGGCCCTCACAGATGACATTTAGAGGTTCAAGACTTCAGTGGAGGAAGTTTTCAGATGGGATGGAAATAGCAGGAAAACTAGAATCCAAAGTGGACCCTGAAGATGTGACTGAATTGCTGCAGTCTCCTGATAAAAACTTAATAAATGAGGAGTTGCTTCTTGTGGATGAGAAAAGAAAGTGGTTTCTTGGGACAGAATCTACTTCTGATGAAGATGCTGTAAAGATTGTTGAAACGACAGGAAAGTATTCAGAATATTATATAAACTTAGATGAGAAAGTAGTGGCAGGGTTTGAGAATATTGACTCTAGTTTTGAAAAAAGTTCCTTGGGTACAATGCTATCAAACAGCATCAGAAGCTACAGAGAAAGCTTTCATGAAATAAAGAGTCAATCGATGTAACAAACTTCATTAAGAAATCGCCACCACCTCCCCAACCTTCAGCAACTGCCATCCTGATCAGTCAGCAACCATCAACATCAAGGCAAGACTCTCCACCAGTAAAAAGATAATGGATTGCTTCAGATAAGGAAAGGCTCAGATGATGGTTAGCAATAAAGTATGTTTTTTTAAATTAAGGTGTGAACACTTTTTAGACATAATTCTATTGCATATGTAATAGACTCTAGTATAGTGTAAACATAACTGTTATTTGCACTGAGAAACCAAAAAAATTGTGTTACTTTATTGCAATGTTCACCTTATTGCCATGGTCTGGAACCGACCTGCAGTATCTCCGCAGTATGCTTTATTTCTTAATATTCAAACATATGCAATTGTTATTTCTATGTTACTAGTATGCAATGTTAACTTAGTTTCATTGTGCTTAATATTATATTGAAAATTTTGCCTTTTAACTCTCAAATGCTATAAATCCACAACCAATGTTTAACAATGCAGTCATTTCAAATAATGAGAAAGGTGGGTAGAGAATTTATCTTCAGGAAGCGCATTTATCAGTCTCTTAGATCGTGCTTCTGGCCAATCCTAATGCTGATTTCTCAGTATGGTTTCCTAGTTTCCAAACATAGAAGAGTGGTTAAGATAATGGATCCCAGAGCCAGACTGTGTTCAAGTGAGACTCTGAGAATTCCTATCCATGTGAACTTGAGCAAGTTACTTAATCCCCGTGCATCTCAGTTTCCTCACTTGATGCTAATAATCTGAGTTCCCCCGTAGTGGCTTTATGAGGATCAAATTAAAGATTTAGAACACACAGTGCCTGCCTGGCATCTCATCAGTACTATACAAGATTTGTTAACTAAAATACATTAATTCATTCTGAATTTAGTGCAGCTACATTGGTTTATGTAGTAGTGTAAGAATGTCATATTATTTTTGTTTTCAGAAAACAACAGAGAAATCAGAGTACCTTGAATGAGTACTTGCTTAAGAGTAAGTTACTTTTAGAAAATTAGTGAAGTTTCTAGGAAATTATAGAAATGATAGAAGAGTTATTGTAGCTTCCCAAAAGAACAAACTCTATCCCAAGATGAAGATGTGGCATATGTTATGAAAGATTTTGTTTGTGTGTATGTATGTGTGTGAGTATGACATATGTATATATACACTTTTTTATTTCCATTGCTCTGAAGTTCTGGTCACACACTGTCAGTGGCCAATCGAGAACTGGCAGCTCTTTTCTCTCCTTCATTCTCCATTGTCAACATTATTGGCATTGTTATAATTCATATTAATCTGATTATAAGAGTGTGTCGAGGCTGACATGTCCGGGAGACATGGTTGAGCACAAGAGCTGTTTCTGAATGAGATAAACAAACAACAAACAAAAAGACTTTTTGATTTAGCAGTTCCCAAAGCGTATGATTCATACATGAGTCATTCTCATGAAGTGGGTAAAAATTCCCATTTACAAAGGCAGAAATGAAAATAAAGTTGTTTTTAATTTAGGAGACAGAGAGTGGGATGAAATATCTAGCTCAAGAGAATCCTTCTGAAAATGGATTTCTAGCAGAAAAGTTTCACCCCTCTAAGCATAGAGATGCAAATTTTGCCTTCCATAAGCTAATCAAGACTTTTTTCTTTTTTGGCAAGAAAACAAAGCAAAACCAGTCTAATCCTGAGTAAACCTGGCTTTTTCCTTACTTATTGGGTCTCCCAGGAAAAGCAGATTGCAATGTTTAACTCTCTAATATATGCAATAAAAGATTTCACTGATACTGTCAAGCTGACTACTTAGCCATTCAACTGCTTTCATATTATACACATTGCTATGCACTGTCGCTTGAGATTACTTTGTGCAAGAAAGCTTTGTTAGGACAGAGTAATTTGATGAATGTCAAAGCCAAATGTATATAGAGAGATATAGATATACGGGATGGGGCAATCTGATTTCTATTTGACTCTCACACAAATCACATTTCCAACACATTTCAATGAATCACCGTTAGATGCCAGGCTGGCAGATATGATGCATTCTGGACATGGTTAGGAAGATAGATTTGGGATGTTTCAAACATGGCCCCGTGAAGGGCATTTTTTGCAAAAACCTCAGAGAGTACAATGCTGTATTATTTTTGCAGTATATTTTAACCATGAGATTTACATGAAAATGGCACCCTGTCTAATGTCTCCATGTAAACATCCCTGTCTTCTTCTGTCTCTGCAGAAAGGTGCCATTCTTCATAATATCTTTTTTTCATATTTCTAAAAGTCTGTACACAGATGTTTTCTGCTACATGAGAGTATTTCTTTATGATTATGGTGGGGAGCAACCATAGGAGAAGTCCCCTTCAGCTGTACGAGGTCGGGTAGTGCTCTTCAAACACACAAATGCTGCCTGTATAGCCTTTCTTGCATGCAAAAGAGGAGGAAAGGGTTTGCAAGTAGTATAACACTACTGGACTGTTGGGGTGGACTGAGTTATTGGCCTAGGTCTCTGTCTTTGGTTTCCATCCCTTTGTATAGAATGTGCCCCATCTCTACTATTGGGGCTATTCTTCTGGAACAGGTGTGAGAAGGTGAGGCAGAGTCACTACAATACTGAGATAAAATTTAAAGAGGCTTCAATTTAAGATAATTTATTGCTACCAGTCCTCTCCTATGTATGACCCCTAGGTTTTGAGAATATAGGTATTTTCATATTGAATTAATTTACTTGTTAAAATAAGTGTCTGTGCCATGCCTTGAAAGAATTTTGTCTAAAACATAAAATATGTTTAACTTTGTGATCTGGCTTCATCACTCCTCTTTACTGATTCTAGATTTTTTATTTATTGATTCTTCTAACTGAGGATAATATCAACCATCGAAGTATGCACACTGTATGTAGGAGTCTTAACTATGAAAGGGGCATTGTAGCATTACGATGGAATAGTCTGTTTGTAAGTACCTTGGTATCTCCTATACCAAATCTCTTATTTTATAAATGAGGAAACTGACACAAGTGATTCTTCCCTCAGTCACAAAGCTATTGAAGGAATTGGATAGACTAGGGTTCCACATACTTATGTTCATTAAATTCACATAGAACAAGATTGGTTTGAATGAGAATCGTTATAGATAGATCACCACAAATGTACAATTTACACCCTCCTAACACAACTTGCTTCTCCTCAAATCTTACCCCTGGACATCCAGGCAACTTTGATTTTTGTTGTTGTTGTTGTTATTTTGTTTTGTTTTTGTTTTTTAATCTCTAAAAGCATGCCTGTACTACTCAATAAAAAACATAAAATATAAAATTATGTATATTAGTTGATTGATGTATATGCCTAAGCAGTACACATTTTCATTTTTATGAAATGTCTTTTCCGTCCCTTTACTTTCAATCTATGTGTGTCTTTTGATCAGAAGTGAGTCTCTTGTAGGCAGCATATGTAAGGGGTTTGTTTTCTTACCCATTCAGACACCCTATCTTTTGACTGGAGCATTGAATCCATTTACATTTAAAGTAATTGTTGATACGTATGTAGTTATTGCCATTTTATTATTCATATCATTTATTTATGTGTTCATTTATTTTATTCTTTCTTTCTTTCTATTTTTCCTTCCTTCCTTCCTTCCTTCCTTCCTTCCTTCCTTCCCTTCTTCCTTCCTTCCTTCCTTCCTTCCTTCCTTCCTTCCTTCCCTTTCCATTCTCTCTCTCTCTCTCTCTCTCTCTCTCTCTCTCTCTCTCTCTCTCTCTCTCTCTCTCTCTCTCTCTCTCCCGTCTTAAAGAAGTCCTTTTAACAGTCCTTGTAATACTGGTTTGGCGTTGATGAACTCCTTTAACATCCTCTTGTCTGAGAAGCTCTTTATCTATGTTTCCATTTTAAATGATAGCTTTGCTGGGTGGAGTAATCTTGATTATATGTCCTTGCTTTTCATCTCTTTTAATATTTCGTGCCAATCCCTTCTGCTTTGCAACGTCTGTTGAGAAATCAGCTGACAGTCTTATGGAAGCTCTGTAGTAAATAACTAACTGCTTTTCTTTTGCTGCTTTTCAGATTCTTTCTTTGTCTTTAAACTTTAGCATTTTAATTATGATGTGTCTTTGTGTGAGCCTCTTTGAGTACATCTTGTTTGGGATTCTATGTACTATTTGAGTTTCTATCTCTATTTCCTTCACCATGTTAGAGAAGTTTTCTGTCATTATTTTTTTGAATAGGTTCTCAATTACTGGCTCTGTCTCTTCTCCTTGTACCGCTGAGAAACAAATATCAGTATGTTTGATGTTGTCCCAGAGGCCCCTTAAACTAATCTCATTATTTTGGATTCTTTCTTCTTTTTGGTGTTCTGATAAGTGTTTTCTGCTACCTTATCTTCTAAATCACTGACTCAATCCTCTGCTTCATCTAATCTACTGTTGATTCCCTCTAATGTATTCTTTATTTCAGTTATTCTTTCATTATTTCCAGCTAGAGTGTGTGTGTGTGTGTGTGTGTGTGTGTGTGTGTGTGTGTGTGTGATTTGTTTAATGTTTTCTATCTCCCTTTGCACATTTCCTGTCTCTTTTTTGAAATTTTCCCTGAGCTCATTGAGCATCCTTATAACCAGTGTTTTGAACTCTGTGTCTGATAGATTATTTGTCTCTATTTTGTTTAGTTATTTTTTCTGAAGCTTTGTTCTCTTCTATTTATTTTGGATATGTTTTTTTGTCTCCCTATTTTGGCTGATTCTCTGTGTTTTTGGTTTTGTTGTCGTTGTTGTTGTTTTTTTTTTTCCCCTATGTATTAGGTATGGCTGCTGTGTCTCCCAGTCTTAGTAGAGAGGCCCTATTTCGTAGGTGTCCTGTGGAGCACAGTGGTACATTCTACCTGGTCCATTGTTCCAGGTGTGTTCCTTGTGTGGGTTCCTTGTGTGCCTTCCTGTGGTATTTGAGCCATGGTTTCTTTTTGAACCTCAGTGGGAGGATTCCTCTCAGGCTAATTGGTTTTGAGGACTGGCTATGACTACAGTGGAGAAGCTGTTTTGCAGGGACTGACCCTATGAAGCAGGATTCATTTTAGCTCTGTTGCCTGTCCAGTCTGCCTTTGCATGTGTCATCCTTGGAGGTAGCGGTGTGATGCTCTGGCTCTGTTCGAAGTTTGTCACCAGGTGTGCTGGCCTTGGGGCCTCCTGAGAGGATCCCACAACACCAAGTTTAGCAACAATCTGTGCCCTGCCCAGGGCCACGTGGCATGAGCCACAAAGCAATATGAGGATGGCTGCCACCTGCACTGGGCTTGGAGGTGTGTCGAGAGGCTAAGCTGTGAACTGAGGCTGGCTGCTGGTAGTGCTGGGCTTGGGGCTGTTCAGTAAGAGATATGGGGCATGCTGAACCTGGATGATGTTTGTTTGGGGCCTGTAAACCTTTGAGCGATTTTAAAAATGTCTGTAGCATAAGCCAAGAAAAACTGTTTCTATGGAAAAACCACTGGAATGGCTTGTGTGGGCCAAAAAGTTTTGTGGGGTGGGGTCTTGGGGAATCATCAGGGCAGGGGAAGAGAATTAGCTCAGTTGATGGAGACACAGATATGGTCGCTACCTGTGTCTGCATGCTAGGAGTGGGGAGAACTCAACAAAGAAACATTAAAGTCTGCCAGCATTTCTGTCTGAAAGAAAACTGCCTTTCCAGGCCTCACTCTGGGCCAGACAACTCACTTCCTCCCCATAAGTCTCTGGAGCCTTTCAAGCTGTCGCCCCAGTGCTGGAGCTCAGAGTGAGTGAGTCCATCAGTGAGTAAATCTGTGTGTGGGCTCCTTAAGAGGATGGCCTAGGACTCTTGCTACCCTCTGTCTTACACAGCTCCAATCTCCACTGGTTTTCACAGCAGGAGGTTTTTGGGACTTCTCCTCCTGGCAATGGGGAGACTGGTGTGAAGCTGGGATCCTTCACTCCTCCGGGGAGGACCTCTGTAGCCAAGAAATCCCTCTCGATTTTTAATGGTCACATGCTGGTGTGATACTAGCCCATTCTGTGTCTCTGCCCCTCCTACCAATTTCAAGGGGTCTTCGTCTGTATGTCCTTAATTGTAAGATTTGTCTTCAGCTAGACTGCAGGCGAATCTCAGCGATGGCTGTTCTGTAGTTTAGTTGTGATTTTGTTGTAGTCTTGAGAGGAGGCAAGCACAGCATTTATTTCTCTGCCATCTTGACTAGCAATATCCCTCCTCTTGCTTCTTTATCCAGTTAACTCTTCCTAATTCTTCAAGACAAAGTTTGAATGCATCCTCTCTAGGAGCCTCTACCTGATTTGTGTTGCTCTCTTAAGCCTCTATCCTCATATTAATCATATTTCTGGATAATTTTATGTACTGAATTATATTGAAATACTGTTTATTTGGCTATATTTGTCTACCAAACTCAGTGTCATAGGTATGTTTATATCCCCAATGCCTACCACAGTGCTAGCACATACTAGATGCTCAACATTTATCTGTTGAAATAAACTGAGTTGAGCAAACAAAAAGCACATTTCTGTATTTCTTAGAGTCTAGAATTATGGAGGCAATTAAGGGAAAGAATATGTTGAGATACAAAAGGAAGTGTGAGGAACTAAACTGAAGCCCTAAGAGAATAACTGTGTGATAGAATTTAGTACAGGAAGTATGAACCAAATTTTCAGCTTAAATATACAATGGAAACATAGACCTTGCAAATCACAGGTTAATATTTACTAAATAGAAATATAAAAATAAAAGGATCAACGAGTCATCCCATAAATTCATAAGCGCAATATCACAAAGAATGTTCTCATTTGAGAGAATGTAAAGGTTAGTGGGTCAATGTGAACAAGTGTCTGGAGATACTTGATATAAAAAGATGTAAGAATATTTTTATCAGATCTGACAATTAAGTTTGTGAACTTGTTGCAATGGTGTCGCCAACCTTTTTTGATATTAGAGGGATTATTTGTCATGAATTTGTATCAACTAGACAAACAGTTAATCAAGTTTACTATTTGGAAGTGCTGAAAAGACTGCATGAAAAAGTTAGATGACCTGAACTTTTCACCAACAATTCATGGCTCTTGCATCACGACAATGCACCAGCTCACATGGCACTGTCTGTGAGGGAGTTTTTAGCCAGTAAACAAATAACTGTATTGGAACACCCTCCCTACTCACCTGATATAGCCCCCAGTGAATTCTTTCTTTACCCAAAGACAAAAGAAATACTGAAAGGAAGACATTGTGATGACATTCAGGACATAAGGGTAATATGACAACAGCTCTGATGGCCGTTCCAGAAAAAGAATTCCAAATTTATTTGAAGGGTAGATTAGGTGCTGGCATTGGTGCATAGATTCCCAAGAGAAATACTTTAAAAGTGACCATAGTGATATATAGAAATGAGGCATATAGCACTTTTTCTAGGATGAGTTTGCAAACGCAGTTGTCCAACCTCGTATGGTGATATAATGGAATAACCTGATTATAGAAAAACAGAGAGGTTTCATGATTGGTATTCTTTTAATCAGCCATTGCATAAACTTATATTTATTGTGCATCATATGCCAATCCCTGTTCTCTATGCTATGTATGCTCACATCAACAGTTGGGAAGGGTGATTTGTCAAAAAACTACCCTCGAGAAGTCAAGGCTAGAAACACATGGGGGAAAAATCTTTTATACCTTGGTATGATAGCCTGACGCAAAGCCTTTTCTTTCTCTGATCTTCTTGGCTGTCTGCTTTAGATATTCTTTTTATAAATGCATAAATTATCATCTGTTTGTATGATCCATGGGGAAATAAAAACATTAATAATTCAGATCATTACCACAGCTCTGCTAATGGCCAGAAATGCTATAGCTAGAATAAGTTTATATCCACTAGATGTTGGTCAGCTTTCCTAAAAATATAACACAAATAAAAATACAAATATAACTAACAAACATTGAACTTAGGGTCCCTGCTTTTCAACAAGGCATAAACCAGGATAGAAGTGATAGAATTGATTGGTTAGGTTATGTAGAATCTTGAGCATATTGCTCATGACCTGCCCTTGAGTCCAGACTATCATTTTTATCCTCTTCTTAGTTCATGGGTTTATGCCTTTCTTAGTCCAATTAAACTGTAGTATCTTGAAAATGAAGTCATTTTTTTTTTGGCTTTTCTTGGCTCCCCTAGAATGGGTTTTGGCACAGAGTACATATTTACTTACAGATTTTAAAGAGACTTTAAAGTAGACTTCAAAGAGACTTCTACAATGAGAAATTTAGATAAATGAGAGCTGGAGGAGAGGTTCGCGAAATCCAGAGGGAAAGGGTTGCATGGAGGAGGAACATCACTTGACCTCTCAGGAGCCAAGTGAGGTGTCTGTATCTTTATCCACAGATCACCTGCTTTAACTTAAATGATTACCAGTGATCTCCTCCCCATGGTTTCTGTTATGGAATTTATTTCAAGGGCATCCAGAACTATGTCCTCTGGTCTCGCTTTAGGAATGCCATCTGTGCCCCCAAGGTCCCAGTTGGTGCCCATTCAACACATCCATTAGTACAGGATAAAGAAAGTATAACCGTAAACACCTACAGAAAGGTGGGTGTAGGAAGAAAGAAAAATCCCTGCAGTAATACCTGGGTTTGGGAATGGATACTCTATGCTAGGGCAGTAGTTCAATATGTCCTCATTACACAAGCATCCGGTAACCATAAAGGCAGTAAGTTGTGACATAGAAATAGCATAATGTACTTAGGTCGGAATATTTGGGGTCTATCAGTAATGCTGAACTTGTCTGGGCTTCTCTTTCAGGAAGAGGAAAGTGTAGGAATGATTTAATAACTTAGGGTGATTGTGAAGATAAAATCAAATAAAATTTCTGAAAGTGCCTGCATAGTACTTGGCTCTCAGCAGATGCTCGAAGTACTTGGTCCTTTCTCTCCTGAATCTTTCATACCATGAATCTTAAATAGGCACATTAGGCAAGACTGCACCAAGGTAAATAACTCAGGACCACCTGGCACGCTGGCTTATTCCTGCTACTTTATGGCTACTTTATGTTACACTTGGGTCAGCCAGTGAGGCAGCTGGAAGCTTTAAGCAGAGGCCAGGGTGAGAGTAAGAGTGAGAAGCATCCAAGGAGCATTGACTGTGTACAGCAGGAGCCTCTGAGGTGGAGGGGCAAAGTAAACTTCTGGGAAAGCAAGTGGGTTAGTGTTAGTCATCATTTGGTCTATAAAATATAGTTTCATTCTTGTTTTTATTGAGACCTATAGTTCCAAATCTCATTACCTTGTATTTCTCTTCAGTTTCATAAATAGGAGAAAGTGGTGGTTTGTTGCTATGTCCTAAAAATGGCATCTCCTTCCTGCCCCACTCTCCCTCCCCCTTATGTGAAAGTGCTTGGGTTGTAGTTTTATTTCTCCCTCAGTTGTGAACATTAGACTTTAACGTCGTTTAAGGTTTGAGGATGAGAAGCTGGATAAACATTGGACCAACAAACAAGGCTAGCAATCCTGTCTCAGCGCTCCCTGCAGCCCAAGGATCCAGCCTCCCCTGTGTATCCATCCCTCTGAGACCACTCTCCTGTTTCCTTGCACACACATGTGAAAACAGTGAAAAATGAAAAGGTCTCCTGGAAGGTGGGTGTGGTTGCAACTTACATTCATCAACTGGGAGAAATTTAGGCAATAGCCAGAATTATGAAAATTATTTCCTGAGGCAGGTAGTTATTATAGTGGCATCTTTCCAGCTCCCTGTATACCCATTCACGAGCTTCAGGGAAAATGGGACCGACCACCTATTATGACAGAAAGCTTCAAGAATCTAAATATTCTTAGTCATCCTGTGCATGTTTTTATCTTCTTTAACTCCTATAGCCAAATATGCCTTGTACTGCTCCATCTCACATTTTGGTTTATTAAAAGATTGTAATATAATCAAGGATGCCAAAGACTACCTCACTCAATCTCTCACTTTATAAATGAGCAAACAAAAAAGAAGGGTCTTATCCAACATCAAACATGAGTTGGGGACAGAGCAAGGTCTGATTTTATCCCTACTTTGTAGCAATATTTTATTTTTCCCTTGGGTCTTAGTTTTAATGGCCTACCAGAGAAACTCCTTGTAGTGAGGGGCCCTCTCTTCTTCTTTTGGAGAGGAGCTTTAGTATGAGATTGTCTCTGTAGTGTTAAAGCAGATGACTCAAGGATTTTTTTTTCTCCACCTACAATTAGACAAGGACAAATTCAAATTTCTGCAAATACAAGTTGGCAGCTGCCATCTCTTGGCTAGAGAGGCCCCACTATTGCTTTGCCTAACCCTTCTGAGGTTGCCAACATGGCAACCCAGGACATCCCAGCTTCTGGAGCAACCCAGCTGCTGGCTGTATCCTTCAAACGCTGGAGCCCACTTCAAAGAAAGTGGGCTTTGATGACACAGTATAGGGGAGGAGGGCTCCCCAGCAGCAGGGAAAGAGCCACATAGACAAGTTCCTTTCCCTATTCCATTCCATCTCACAGACCTCCAGTGAAATAGCAGAGTACAGAGCTACTGAAAGTCCCTGCTAAGCTTCTCTTGTCTTCTTCAAGCATACCTCCCACGCCACTGGAGTCTGCAATAGTTCTCCACCTGGACTCACTGTTATTTCCCACTCATTTATCAGCCAAGTCTTCACTAAAGGATGGTGTTCTTTTTTCATCTCTTTGTTTTTTTACTTTCTCATTAAGTTATCACATGATATTCCTTGATTCTCTGCCTAGACTATGAGCTTAATGGTGTTAGAAATGATATTACCATTTTTTTATCCTCGTTTTCTTACCTCAAATGGTACCTTGTACAATAGTGTTAATAAACACCCATTAACTGATGATCATTGAAACTGTTTTGCATCTGATTTGAATAGGTGGTGCCTCCTTTAGGATAAATTGGCATACATATGTTCTTTGCACACGAAGCGGGAAGAATTGTTTTTCTTTTAAATATGCATTTCTTTTCTCTCTACTGTGTCAAGGAAGACGAGAAAATTAAATTAATATCTAGTATTTATTAAGTACTTATAATACGTTAGCCTACATAATTAGAATTATCTAGGCATTAGCAACATCAATTTCAAAATAAACAGATTATTAACACCAGCCTTCACATGTTGATTGTGAAGACTGAAGGAGATAATATCCTGTGAACAGTAAAACATGATGGAGATATGGATTGTGATGATGATGAATCAGTGTATCATAATGGTTGGATTTCACTTTGGAATACTGAAAGACCTATGGGATGAGCTATTTAAAGAATACGTTTCAATGTGGGAAAATCTACTTTAGGAAAAAGTCTGGGGTGCCAGGAATAGGGCACAGATTTTGGCCAGAGAGGGAAGAACAAAACAAGTGAAGGGTCCTAAAAATATATTTCAAATTGCTGGTAAGTGCTAACCACTTTCTATTTCTGCCTAGGGCCACTCCTGTTCTTTCTCTTAAAATTGTGAACAATATGCCTTTGATCTTGCATATTTTTCTTGATCCAATCATTGTTTCCTTTCAATCTAGTTCCACTTATCCTGAGGGCTGCTGATTCAACAATAGGTCTGAATACTCAAGTTTAAATAATATATAGTTTAACTTGTTTTTAAAGGAAAGCTTTGTAATTCCTATAAGAAATGAATCATTAATTCTGCCATGACATTATATATGAAATCTACCCAGGAGCTCCCAAATACTCTCCAATTCAGAAGAGTCTAAAGTTCAGCAAACCAAGCTGATGTAATATTATATTTGCCCTTTAAAAAAGGTCAGAATATTGTTCAATTGATGCCAACATCCTATGAACTAAATGAAAGGGGGCCTGAGAAGATTGGATGTGGTTAAGGGTTTTACGGAATTCATGAGGCTCCTTAGTCACTGTGAAATAAAACTCCCTAGCAAACCTTCTTGAGAGTAAATCCTGGGAGTATTTTGACATTGGATATGGGCAATCATCAGGACTATTTTCACTGAGTTTGGATGGGCAAAGACATTTTTCAGTTTTTAAAATTCATAGAGCATTATCACTATCCCCAATGTTATTTTGATTTTTTATGAGGAGTCAAGGAAGAAATGAGACTTGGGTTAGATTTCAGCCTATGACAGTGCCAGGGTTAATACTAAGGATCTAAGGATCTGGGAGTTGTGATTTGACATTAAGACAATATTATGAATATTTAAATTCTCTAGCTTTTTACTTTTGCCAAAGCTAGAATGTATGTTACACACCATAAATGGTCTTCATTGAACCTGTCCTCAACTGTAATGCCTTAGATTTTTTTATGCTATAATATTTTTCTGCATCTTATTTTGCCTTTCTTTAAAATAATATTTTTAAACAATTAATGTATTAGGATAATTGCTTAAAAGTGAAATCATAGTACAAGATTCATAATGAGAAATGGTAGGGCTGCTTTGTTCCTAATTCCCTCCTTCTGGACAACAGATTCCACCCAATTAGCTGTAGTTTTCTTAACTTACTTCCAGGTAATCTGCTAATATGGCTCTATTCCTATGGCAGTTTTTGCGGTGATGATTGGCTCTCTATGAATGGAGATAGGGATTCAGAGCTCTTACATGCTTTATGTTTGTGCTCCCCCATTCTTCAATCTCAAAATATGATTGGACCAAATAAGGTCCAATTTGTCCTCACGATGCACATTATTCTATAAGAATCGTTCATGACTGAGCCATAAATGTGCTGTGGGCATACTTTCTTTTCCGATATTTTGTCATTGCTGGAGGTAGTTATCAGTTCATTGGTAACTTCATCACTATTAGGGAAGCTTTTTTTAGCACTAAGCGTGGAATTAATGCTCATCAATTTCGCTCTCATTCCAGAAGCCAGAACTCAAAAATACAACTGTGTCTAACTGGAAGGCTGGGAGGATGGAAAGTAGAATCTAGGAAGGATCTATAGACAATAGAGAAAGGGGATTTGATGGAACCTTTCAGCAGGGTTTTTTATTTTTATTTATTTTTATTTTTTTTAATACCATCTTCATATTTGCTTTTCTTTATTTGTTCCAGTGATTTAGCTGGGTTTGGAACACAAAGATATATTGAGCTGTTTAATTAACTATGTTCACTTGAAAGTTTTATGCTGTCCTTCCTTCTTTCCTCCCTCCCTCCCTCCCTCCCTCTCTTATTTTCCTTTTAATTTTCAAAGATCTTCTAGGAAAAAAAAGGGTTTTATTTTATTCTCTCAATAACATATTCTGTTAGTAGGAAGACAATTTCATTTCTCTGCTTATTTACCATGTACTGTACTGTAATTCATAAAAGCTAAGTACATCTTTCCCCTGTTCATGCAGAAATGAAGTTGAAGTTCATGCAAAAAAAAGAAAAAAACGAAAAAAACAAAATAACTTCTGAAGCTTGCCTACCTGATTGGGACATCCTTCTCGCTCTTTTCCAGCAGGGCATGAGTCCAGGAACGTTTTTTTTCCCCCTAAACAAAAGAGAAAAAAACAAGAGGGGCTGATATCAAGAATGCAATTTATTGCGTAAAAATATCCCTGTTATTTTTGGGAAATTTCTATTAGACTTGACGAGGCACCATACCTCCTAAATCCTATTTGATTGCTCTCACCACCACTCGATGGATAAGCTTCCATGTCAGATTCGGGTGAAAAACTGGCTTCTGTCCTATGAGTCTTGTGTAAGAAAACTCTCAAGATGACCCATCAAACACCCATCAACACAGCACAGACTGAACCCTTATATGCTGAAGGTACAGAGAAGCAAGTACAGACAGGAGATCCACGTGCCATTGTAGACAAATCAGGGCCAACCACAAATAAAGCCTGGCGACAACAGTGCCAGCAAAGAGATTTGAAATAAAATAGAATCTACTTCTATCTCTCTTATTATATAAAAACATTAGTTGTGTATCAGCATAGTGGATTGTCCAATATCCTGATCACTGCATCGTTATGCTCATCACTACCACAATATCTTAAGAAATATATACAATAACAGAAGAAAAAAATATATTTTTTGAGCCAGTAACTATGTGCTGAGCTTTATACAGCCTGACTTTTTCAATGTTCATAACTTTCTGTGTGTTTTCTATACATTCTCATTTTAAAAAGATAAAACCAGGAATGGGATAAGTTAAGAAGACCTGGTGTTACCTTTTGAGAGGAATGTGGAAAGAGGCCCAATAGAGAGGTAGACCAGGAATAAATGACAAAGAAAATGAAAGCCATATGAAAAAGACAGCAGGGAGAATGGATCCTTAAGAGAGATGCACGTTTAAGGGAAATGAAATGAGGTTGGTGAAAAAGAACTGAGCTAATTGTAGCAATCGATGGATAAAATGAAGAGTTGGTATTTGAAAACAAACAAACAAACAAACAAAAAACAGGTTTGCAGTGGAGCAAGGTCTGTTTTCACCAGTGTGAAGGTAGACCTGTGTTAGTCATGACCCCAGTCTTGGACTACACATTGTTCTTCTTCCTTGGTAAAGACGTAAGTGAAGTTAGTCATATGGATATTTGTCTATATGTTATCAGCATTCAGACATTTCTCAGTACCTAGATTCTGGGATTACACAAAGAAGAGCCCAGAGCCTATGATTCTATGCTGGCCAACGAACCTGACTGCCTTTTTTCATCCTCCCTTCGTTGAGTTTTAATGGAGAAAAACATATATATCAATAATTCACACTCTTGTCTGTTTCCAGTTGTGCCTATATTCATAACAAAAATTTCCAAGACTACTCCTTTTATCTGCACTTTATATCTTGAATCTGCTGCCCTCTTAACTGAATGTTCTATTTTTATTAAGAGTGGCTGCTTTAAAGATGCCCTTTTTAAAATGAAATCCAACCAAATAGTTTTTATTGCCCTTTTTCTTCCCATTTTCTTTCCTGCCTGGCACATAGTCTACCTGGTATCCATAATTGCCATTTTACCTTGCTGTCATCTAACCCACAGTTCGTTATTTGCTCTTCTTTTAAATATACCCATGCTAATTTCCTCAGAATGTCCTCATTGCCAGCTGGCCTCTTCCCTGCAGATTTTCCTGTGGCCAAATGTCACACCTAAGTGCCTGCACCTTTGGTGATTTCTCCCAGCGTTTGTTTAGACCCTATCAATCATTATCTCACAATAAACAACAGCTTTGCAAATGGAGAGCAAGGCTCACCCAGTGATTGATGCTTTTGGATGCCTGTCTTCTCTCCTCAGGAGAATCACAAGGTCCCCCCTCTTGTATTTTGAGGGCTCTGGCTGTACCTGCCATGGCTTGTGGGAAAACAAGGCTAACCTGCCAATACCAGGGCCTCTCTTCTTTTTCTCTCACTGCATTTCCTTATCGGTTGTGACAATGTGCCACAATTAATGATAGCAGAAATACCCACGTTTGATACCACATGCATCACACTTAAGCTTGATGGATTAGCAATCAAGAAAATTAATTCTGCCACTGCAAAGTAACATCTGAACTTTGAAGTCAGGCAATTGTGTTGTATAGGGTTCAGTTATAAATTCAGCCATAAATATAACTTTAGGCAAGCTTATTCAGGAGCAGAATAGTTTCGATATTGTTAGCTTTTTTTAGTTAACCAAGCAATGGTTTGCAATTCTTTTCTACCAGCCTCCTTCATTTCAGAGGGGTATAAGGATTATCAAATTTAAAGGTCAGAAAGACATTCAACTATATTGTATGTTTTTGACCAAGTAAATAATATTTCTGATAGAGTGCTTATGATCACAGGTTCTTCAAAAATCAGTTTTTTCTGGACAGAGTAGTTTTGACAGAAGGCATCAGGCTTATTATAGTATGCTTTTCTTGGTTTGAGAAGGCCTCGAATAACCAAAGTCAAACTGGTTGTATGTATTTCCTATAATATTTTACCTTTGAGTCTGTTTTGTATACTTTTATACATATACACACACAAAAATAAAATGTGCCTTGGAGCTCTCTTTCACTTGCCTCACAGACTTGGTTCTCACCTCTCTAGTACATGTTCAGCTGGAGTTAATACACACCCATGCTGAGATCACTGAGGCTGCCAGATCAAACCAAATAAAATAAGAACAATGCCTAAACACTGTGAAATGCAGTAAACAATCAAGACACATAAGTCTTCTACTAGGTTAAGCCATATATCTCATAGGGAAGTAATTTTATGTTAACGCTTGGTTTACACTGACAAAATCATGCTTCTATAGCCATTGTGGGCACAGACTCAACTGACATCGGTGAATCTATTAGTCCCACTTTATTTCAGTTAAAGCCGTTCTGCATGGGGCCAATGTGGTAAATAGCCATTTCATAGCTATTTGCTGATCCAGTTTGATCCTGGATAGATTGTAGATTTGAGTCTCTAGAGAGTCAAACGAGAGGCAGAAATGTTCCTCTACGGGATAAGAGCATAGGGAAGGAAGAGGAGGTCAGCAAGTGTGTTGACTTTTACCCTTTGCCACATCATCCACAAAAGGGATTTGATCCACTGATTTACTCTAATATCTTTTCCTTGCTGTAAGGCACCACGATTCTGATGAAAATACCAATCAATCAGAACTTTATGAAGTCTACTCAATATCTCCCTCACCGACACCTCCATTATTGGGGAATTAAGGTAGTAATATTCTGAATCAGGAATGGGACAGCTAAAGCATTTGATAAAAAAGTATTTGTTCAGTATGTTTGTAGTCTGATCAAGTACTCAGAAGAATGTCTGAAAAACTTCAGAAAATCATTTCATGTTTTAGACACATCAATTTTTATTGTATTGGTTTGATTTATTAATTTTGAAGTAGTATTTATTCTTACCATGGTTCTATACGTGATAACATTATATTAAATCCATTATTGAATGTGTCAGAAATGCTGCATTTCTTTAAATACGTTCTGATAATTATACTTTATAATTGAAACTGTCCTTTCACCCAAGTAGTTAAAGTGAATGAACTGCTTTCTTAATCTTTTTTGTTGTTTATATAGTTTTATTCCATTCAGTTGATCACATACTTATTGGCCACTGTTGTATGCCAGTAGCTGTGATGATTTCTAGGAGTTCAGGACAATAACCACTAGAGGTTACTATTTTTATCAGCCTAGGATATTAGAAAATAGATCCATGGATGTTAGCTGGGGCCATGTTCACGATGGCTGCCATAGTCAGAAAAGACCATGCTTATAACCCTCATTTGAAACATGAGCAAGCTGAGGTCGGGTGCTAAGCCCATTTATTTGTAGCAAACTCAAATCTAGGACCCGGTAGCCTCTACATTCTTCCTAGTGTACTTTCTAATTTAACTGCCATATTTTCCACTTTTGACATTTGTGTTAAGGGCCACAAAATCAAAATAGATGCCCTACGATGAGCCATTTAAAATGTATCTGAGACACAGGAAGATCTACGGCACATGTCAGCATTGAAGAGAACTTTGCCATAAATAAAAAGTTTAAGTTTCCATATAACTAATAACTTTTTAAAAACTGCTTCCCTGACCCTTTTCCTGTGAATTTGATAGGTATTTAAAAACATACTTAAAAATATGTTTCAATCGAGAGTAAACAAGTTTTCCATTTGTTTAAGACACAAGCTGTGCCAGAAATTAGAAATTCTTCTAATGTGGGCCTCTTATTTTCATGTTCATCCAGTTTTAACTACTCTAAGTACCACTGTACATTGAAAACCTCTCATGAAATAAGTAAGATTTGAGGACGAAAGTAAGGTGGAAAACTGAAAAAAATATATGTAAGTCTTGTTTCCTGATGGCTCAGTCATGTGACCATGATTATACTGTCATGTTCTTCACAGTTATTTGATCAAAATGGTGATGAAGAAGGAAGGAGCATGTTTCGCTGCATTTATAAAATGCAATTTTTATTCCCGAGAGTGACGACAGCATGATTTATGTCCATGAAGTTAGGTGAAGTTCTGGATGTTGGTTTCAGATAGTGATACGCTTCCTTAAAAGCTCACAAGGAATCACTCTCCACACACAGAGGTGTATTGTCTGGACTACAAAAGAGAAGAATCTCACTGTAGGAATACTGATTTTTGCAACCTCACTTACATTTCCAAAAAACATATTCTTATGAATTCTTCTACTTTTACTTATAACAATTACATACTGTGAGTACTGGTGAGAGTGTGTATTTGTGTACATCTTATATGCGTAAGTTTAAAATAAGATATTTAAGTTCTTTATTATACCTAGCCTTATTCCTCAAAAAAATTGTTTAAATTTAATGTAGATGGTGTAAGCATTAATTCATTTAATTAACCCAATATTTTTTTTTTCAAAACACCAACCCGACATTGTTTTTATTAAGAAATATCATTGACAGGTAGAATTGAGTGTCCATGAAGCTTCAAATTTGTTGTGCCATGACACAGGTGGGGAACAGGGATTATAAAGGTCAACCTACAGTGAATGAAGATCATGGTAAGACAAAAATGACTAAATGGGGAACTTTAAATTTCCTGCAAATCTCGGATTCCTTCTCAATCTTATTCCCAAACAACCTACTCACTTCAGCTTCCTGTCCAAGGGCTGCTGCAGAAAGCCCTAGCCTCCCTTTCATATACTGTCTTTAGACTATAAATCTACTATTTTTCTTTCTTCCTTTTTTTCCCACTTTCAACTTGTCTTTTTCCCGTTCCTTACGACATGTTATCCAATGGCAAACCTGAAATCTTCATCAGATGGTATTCAATACCCTTTGGCTAAGGTCTTACACTCTTCAAGGAGATAGGTGACCAGCATAGCAGAAACTTCCAACAGATCACAAGAGAAGGGGAAGGTAATGTGTTAGAGCAGGACTTCTTTTCCTCCTTAGGTAGCTTAACATTAATCAATTCAAAAAATTACTCAGCATTGTCCTCATTATAGTATGGGTGGGTGGTTAAGAGCATGAGCTCCAGAATCACCGCGCCCAGGTTCATTTCTTAACTATTCCATTTACTAGCCACATGGCATTAGACAAGTTTAACTTCTGTGCCTCAGTTCACCTAGCTGTGAAATATAGGCCCATTATAGGATTCAGTGTGTCCATATGTATAGTACTTAGAATAATGTCTGACATATGGTGTGAGTGCAAATAGGGTTTTCTGATATTAATGTACAAACTAATTTATTTCATCATCAAACAATGGTAATGATAGGTATTAAGTTGTTTGCATGTGACTAAAAACAAAACAAAACAAAACAAAACAAAACAAACTAGGAAGTGTTTGAGCCAGCGTTTGTATTTGAACTCAGGCTGACTCCAGAAATTGCAGTCTTTTTATGATGAATTTAACCATTTGAAGACAGTGCTTCAGTCTGTGTTGAGAAGGCCTAATGTTATACCTAATGTTATACCTAATTAACACCAGGCCTAATGTTATACCTGGTTATTTTGACCAACAGATATACAAGATATACAGGGACAGGTGTGACCATGCCAATGTCCCTCAAGTCCCATTCTGCAGAGAGCTATCGTCTTTGTGAACATGGACTCAATTCCTTTATCCAAAGTGTAAGCATATGCCTTTGGTACCACCAGCTTTTAACTAAGATGTCCATCACTGCTGAATAGTAAATACATATGTACCGAGATTGCAATAATCCTGTCTCATGAGAAGATAAACCCATTTCTGTAAATAAGCAGAAAAAATGAAGTTCTCTGACAACACAAATTAATTGTCATAAAAACCCCACCATAAAAGACAGGTACTTGGTGCCTCCTTTCAACACCTAACAGCTTTGATTAACATGCTGCACTTGATTATCTGCTTATTCATAACAGAGGATGTTTTAAGTTTCAAATTACCGAACAGATAGAGGTTTTGTCTGAATCAGGCAGACTGACATTTGCAAGAAATTATAGTTAGTAACAATAAAATGTTGTACAAAAAAAAAAATCACACTAAAGATAAAATGTATATTTCCAGATAGCACAGAAATAATCATAGTGGCAACTGATTTGTCAAGCAGTGGTTAAATTATGTTTAGCATTTGCTGTGATCAGACAGCTTAGAAAGATTTCCATCACACTATATTGAAATCAGCTTATTTTAGACTTCTGAAACTAGGTTCTGGTTATCTGGAAATACCTGTAATTTATAATGCCAGATAAATTAAATGATAATTTAATATGTTCTGTATAGAACACAGCTGTTCTATGGTGATCATTAAGCATATACATTTCCTTGTTAAACTGAATACTCATTCAAATAGAGATTGAAATTTCACAAAGAGGCTATTCACAAGAAACATTGGTCACTCCTGATAATATGCATCATAATTAGTTTTGCAGATATTACACTTAATGTCCAGAGTAGAGAGGTAGCATACCACAAATCTGGAGCCTGCAGAGACCGCATCCAGTACAGAAAATAACTTCTAAAATTGTATTTCGTTCTTTTGCTTCCTTAGCTCATAATTTAATTCTGATTGAGAAAGAAAAAAAAAAAAAAACTCACAAGATTCAGAAGTTCAAATCATATTAGCAGTCAAAAGTTTGGATGTGTCTTGAAATCTCCTGGGCCTGAAAATGTTGGCTAGAAATGCCACTAAAAACACTGTTTCTTCATAGTGTTTCTGGCAGTTCGACTCCTGCTTCTGGCTGGAAGTTCAAGTGCAGAGACGCATGAAATTGAACAATGATAATAATAAGAACTTTTCTGAAACCATTTTGAAGCTGCAAAAAGTGGGATTTTAGGTCTATCTAATCTGGGGGAATGGCTCAGGTACAATTTTATAGTCAAATGGATTCATCTTTTTTCCTTCTTTCTCATTTGCTTCCCATTGCATGATAATTTTACCCCTTTATTAAGGAATTCAAACTTCAGCACCATTGAACTGATACCTGCTAATTATTTGGAGTCTGATTAGTTCATTTGTTGGCTAGCTAGACCCCTTTGTTCTGTCCTTTTTTTATGAGCAATGGAAATTTAACTCAATGAGTTTTGCTCTTCTCTCACATATGGTTGACTATGCTATGAGAGAACTGGTTAAAGTTATTGAGTGAAGTAAAATAAACCAGGAAGATTGTCTCTGCATTTCATTCCTTCTAGACCTTCTCTTTTGTCTTATTAGTGGGGAACACAATGTTAGAGTCTGTATCCAAACACTTCCTGGGGCCATGTCATTCATGAAGAAAGACTCCTTATGTTTAAAAAAAAAAAAAAAAGGAATATTCAGTAGTAAAATTTGCACTGAATCTTAAAATACTGTCCCTAACACAGAAGCCTATAAGAGGGAAAACAGATGTAACCTTATTTGTCCCCCTTTCAGTCAAGTTCCTTTTTTTCTTTTTCTTTTCTAAAAGCTCTCAGCATTATTTCTAGGATATGAAAAGAAAGTCCTCTTGGATGAATAGTAAATATCAATTAATGAGTTGTTAAAAATCATAATCTTACAAAAGAGATGTTTATGGTACTTTAGCGTAAGCAGATGCTAAACATTACCTATCTGTTATTCTTTTCAACAAAGAAAAGGACCCTCCTCTGAAGTAAATTCTGCTATGCTAACATAACCGACAGATTCCCTGGAGACATTTTGGTGCAGAGCCTCTCAATTATGCCTGATACATGATTTAAGATCGTACAGATGGGAAGTGATGAACAAAGAATATATTGATTCATTTAAATATCTATGATTTCCATGAAGGAGTTACCAAAAGTCCTAACATTATTTTCCAAAGTCAATCATAGATGGTCAGGCTGTATGAAAGGTTCATTATCTTTGAAGCTGCAAATATTGAAGACCCTTTAATAATTTGCACATGGCATTTTGTGTGGTCGTTTAAATGCTCTGTTCATTTTTCCTTCCAGACATATTCATTTAGTCAGGGATTATTTTTATATAGACGGATTATGGTGATTAGAAGTTTCCAAAGGAGTTTGCATTCACAATAAATACTGATGATTTTAGCCTACTGAGAAGTTGTTTATAGCAGTTTGTTTTCCTAGCTCAAGACCATAAGTCTAGCTTTAGAAGCAGCAGGGCCGATCAACAACAAAAGAACTGTTTTATGGGCAACCCAGGAACTCAAATTGCTAGAAAAAAGGGAAAGCAAAGAATTTTAAGAAATGACCACTATTGACCTGTTCTTATGGTGGGTAGCATTTGCCTTCACCTGTGGGATAGTAGGACCAGGGGACTACAAATCCATAGCAGTACAAGGCTTTCCTCACAAGACAGTTAATGCACCATCAATCAGCTAGTAGGAATAGTTTTTGTGTTGCAATCTAAGTATGTTTTCATTCAGCTCATTTGCACTTCAAAGCTGAAGTCAATAATTCAGGCCCAAGTAGGTGCAATTTGGGCTATTTCCCTTTTGTAGCTTAGGAACACAAGCTGAGAAAATCTCCAAATTCATTTGCACAGGGCATTACTGGCCAGAGTCAGCGAAGCAGAGAAGCTGCTCTATTCCTATAGGTAAGCATCATGGTTCTGAATAAATCCTCCGAGAGCCAGGGGCTCCAGATAAACATGCTTTGCTCACTATTGGTGATCAGTGGTTTTAGTCCATAAAACGTAAGGATATTCTTTGTTTTACAACAGATCTTGGGATCTGACCTTCAGCAAAACACTTGTGAGGTGAACTAACAAACCCAACTGATCATCTTGGATGAAGAAACGTTTGGTGAATGGGAGGAAGGAAAGTGTGATGGGAAAGGAGAGCTCTGTGTAGGTTGGTGATAAAGGGGCTAGATTATAATCAGAAAGCACAAGCACCAGAAAGGTGGTGGGAAAAGGCAATTAAAACTGTTTTCGCTCAAATAGCATTTAATAAATCTCTCAATGGCCACTGTAGCACCATGTAACACCTATGGGATGTTGAGTTTCTGGTAGTTTATTTTCTGTTATTTTGTTGAATCCTGGATTCTACTAAAAAGTGCTAAGTTCCTGCTTTGTGCACCGAGACCTCATATACCAAATTTTGTAGGGCAGTCTCACCATCACCACTCTGTCCCCACATACCAGCTACGGTCAACATGGTCTCTTACTCTTCACTGTGTTAGAGGGTTTTGAAACCTTGTGTTATGAGCTACTCATGCACTTCTGTGAGAGATGACCACATTTAAAGTGATTGCTCAACCCACTGAGTGCGGTTTTCTTTGTTTGTTTGAATTGTTTTTAAACCAGCACCTACTGAGTGCTTCCTTTGTGCCTGGAACTGTACGAAACACTTTGCATGCATGACATGACCTCATTTAATCATCATAGCATCCTTGTGGGCCGTGCACTGGCACTATGCCTATTTTACAGATGAAAAAAGTGAGGCGGGAGCGGGTAGGTTACATCACATGCCCAGGGTTTTCTGCATATAATTAGATTATTTATAGATGTAGGTGTGAGATTTAGGAAAGATGAAACTATTTCAAGATGGGTCAAAGCAGACATTAATAGTCAAAATGTAATTCATTGTGCATTTGTGTAAAACTAAGGCAAGGGAGCTCATTTAGGAGTAAAGTGGTTGGGAGGGGTGTCCCAGAGAGTCTCAATCTTGGTATTTAATGAGGGGAAGATAAAGGAGATGGCATTTCAGGCAAGCAAACAGATTTTGACTTCAGTCAGATCTTAAATCCAATTTCCAGATTATAAGTCTGCAGTTTTTATACTATACAGACTGCCCTTCTAAGCCCATGACACAGGGTAATATACTTGTGATACCCTATGAGATACACAGCAATGGCTTATTTACAAAGGATATAAGCATTTTCAAAGGGAATAACTCCACTGGGGATGATGCCTTCCTAGATTCCCACATTCTTCTATCCTGGCCCTCTCCTGCCTATTCCATCTTTCTGTCTGATCATTCTCCAGTACTCAACTTTGCTTAAATCTGACCATGTTCTCATTGCTCTTTGAATACCTGATGCTCAGGTGTAAAGCTCCAGGTGTTTCCTTGCCTGGAGTGGCACCTCCTTTATCCTCCTGTCACTGAACACCAAGATTGAGTCTTTTTGGGACACTCCCACTCCTCCCACACCAATCACATTGCTCCTAAAAGAGCTCCCTTTCCTGTTCCATGCAAATTCACAATTAATTACATTTTGTCTGTTACTGTCTGCTTTCAGTCATCTTGAGATATTTTCAATAAATCTTTTCCAAATCTCACACCTATATCTATACTAATCTTATTCACACCAAAGGGAGAATGATTATTTATAATCTTTATTGAGTGTTAGACTTCTGCCTTACACTGTGATAGAGGCTTCTTAAAATTTGCCTTGGAACTATTCTGTGAAGTGTGGATTATTGTGACCGTTTTACCGGACAGACACTGAGGCTTTGAGAGGTGAGTAGATTATCTAAGGCCATGCTCGTGGCACAGTCAGGACCCACACATCATTGACCCCACGGTTCTTGTTTATCTTGTATTATGCTGACTGTTCCCCCTTAGAGTGATTTTTTTTTTTCATTTTTCCTCTCACTAGTTCACATAACAACTTTCAAAGATATTCTAGTTTTTTGTTTGTTCTTTTTAGAGTCTAGAAATATCTAGAGTAACGTCTAGAGTCGCAGCAGATAATGTCCGGTGCACTGGCCTGATGTGGGTGGGCAGGGAACCTATTTTGGATCCTTCTAATCACAGCTCATGGATAGGAATATGCACATGAGGGGGAGGGTGGGCTCCTGTTTGGGGAACCCTACTCCTGCAGAGGATGTTCGAACAGCAATTATGCCCTGTGTTGCTGCAAAAATAAGATATTTTAAGCAGAAATTTCCACAGTGACTCTTTTGAAATTTGCATGTTTTCCTTTGTTTCAAAATCACCACCATCATGTAATGAAGAGAAATAAGTTAAATTAATCAGAGGAACATTTTCGACTGAACATCAACAAAAGAAAGTCTGCTAAGAGTGAAATCCGTTAGAAGCCCCACTGATTCAGTCATTTAAAAGCAGACCAATGATCTCCTGAGATGATTCTGAGATGACCGCAGGCCAGGGGAGGAAGGAGCAGATGGAACCCACAGGGCTCTCAGTCTCTAATGTGGATGATTTTTTCTGAATTCCCTCATTTTGCCTTCTTGTCAACAAATTCTGCCATCATTTCACTCACATCTTTGCAGCATTTTTTTCCAGAGCTGTTAACAGAAGTCATTTCATAGAGAGTGGGAAAGAATGTCATTTTGTCATTTTCTTGGGGGACTGGAAGGGAAGAACAGGCGGTCTCTGCTTCCTAAGGCTTTCATGATGAAAAAAGAAGAGGAGAGAGAGAGGCCTGCCTGCTCGGGAGGTACAAGAAACAACTTCACTTGGTCGTGCTATGCAGAAATAGTAACTGGAAACTCCCCAGTCAGCCTCTCTGCTTATTAACTAGAAGGAAGAACAATTTGGGACCACATCGACACCCCCAAACTTCCTGGCACTAATGAGTTGCATGAACTTAATCATTACATTATCTCTGAAAAGTAAAAGGGACTTTAATGATCAGCAGGTATAACCTCCTTCTTAATGCAGAAACTCCTTTTAATTACAGAATTCCTGGGAGATGGCCATCGGAAGCTCATTATTTCATTGAACTCTCTGTCCCATGATTAGTTGTTTCATTTGGTAAGAAAGTCACCTTTTTATTGATCTAGGACATTCATTCATTAGTATGTGCTTTCCCTTTGGAATAGTAATAATAATAATAAAATAATAATAATAATAATAATAAATGATAAAAACAGCAGTGATAATCATTAAAGAGTTTTTTCCTATATACTAGCATATAATACAATTTGCATGTGTTTTTGTTTTTTATCACAAAAATCGTATGTTATGGGCATTATTTTTTTTTTATTTAAACTTAATTGGAGTGACAATGGATAGTAAAATTACACAGGTTTCAAGTGTACAATTCTGTATTACATCATCTATAAATCACATTGTGTGTTCACCACCCAGAGTCAGTTCTCCTTCCATCACCATATATTTGACCCCCTTTACCCTCTTCTATCCCCTCTCCCCCTTTACCCTCTGGTAACCACTGAACTATTATCTGTATCTATGAGTTTTTGTTTGTTTGTTTGTCTTGTTCCTTTGTTGCTTTCAGGTTTATATCCCACATATCAGTGAAGTCATTTGATTCTTGACTTTTTGTGTCTGACTTATTTTGCTTGGCATAATAATCTCAAGATCAATCCATGTCGCAAATGGCACTATTTCATCTTTTCTTATGGCAGAATAGTATTCCATTGTATATATATACCACATCTTCTTTATCCAGTCATCTATAGAAGGACACTTTGGTTGTGGGTATTATCATTTGCCCCTATTTTACAGAAGGAGGAATTGAGACCTAGAGTGCTAGAGTGACCTGTTGAGTGTCACACAATTAATAAATGGAGAGTTAAAATGTGTGTCCAGTTCTCTTTGATTACAGAAATCTAGCTCTTATGAGCTTTGCATTCTGAACACACAAAAGAGCTTCTAGCTCCTCACTTTACACATTTAAAAGACATTGCCTTCTCATTCCTTTTTGTTCCAGGTTGCACATCCCAGCTCCCATAAGCATTTCTTAATTAATATGATTTTCAGTTACCCATGATCATGGTTGATTTTATTTTAGAAGTTTCTAGTTTTTTTTCCTAATATGTGGAACTTTGAACTGGAAATAATACTAAAAGTTAGGTTTGATGACTGCGGCATATAGAAGATTCTATCACCAACCTTCATCACTTTTCCAAATCAATTCTCTGCATCTGCGAAAGTTATTAATAGCAAAGACAATAATTGACATCAGAAAAACATCAAAGTGCAAAACTTAAAGGAGATAGAAAATACTTATAATTGAGAAGACCCTATTCTCAGATCAGAAGGATTCTTTTTATTTATTTGAAACATCACCATTTTCTCTGTAAAACTGAATATGGAACTTAGTTTAAATGATTTCCTACTTGATTTGAGGACGACTGCTCCCTTTATCTGTTGAAATTTGGCATGAAACTAATCCTATCTCAGCTGCCCAGGCACAGCCATACAATGGGTGCATGATTCTTGTGGACTCAAGAGCCCCATTCTAAGCTTCTGACAGAGGTAATGTTGCTAAGAGGAGTGTAAGCTTCAGATTAGTCAAGAAAAGAGATGAGAACTTGGTGTGACTATCTTTGGGTGCCCAAGGAAAATCAAAGAGCAGGAGATGCACAGGCATTATTCCCACAGCTATGGTGGGAGTCGGGACCATTACAAAAGCTACTGGCTGCTGAAGTCTTTGCGTGGCACTCTCAAGAAAGATGTGACGCTGATGTGCAAATTGTGCTGAACAAGAACAGGTCTATGAGAAAACTCTAGGGGTGTGCGGGGGAAGTAAGATAGTATGTATGCTTTCAAAGAACTCATCCACATTCCAGAGAAGTGGCAAGACTGATGCCAAAAGCAGATAGAACTCTTTAAAAGAGAAAAATAGTAGTAAAAGTAGTAGTTCTAGTAACAAAATGGTACTATGTATGATAGAATAATATCAGTAATACAAGTTATCAAGCATGGAGATAAGGAGAAAAGGGGGCCTTTGGAGTTATGCTATTGCTATGCCTTTTCCATATGACTTAATGGATTTTCAGGAAAGTGTGTTGGGAGAGGCACCCTATTGCAATGAAAAGTAGACACTATTGAATGTTAGGAGTTCTGGGTTGCAATTCTGATCATTAAGTAGTACTGTGGTTGGTGGCATTTATGACTATATATATATACACACACACACACACACACACACACACATATACATATATATATATGTGTGTGTGTGTGTGTGTATATATATATATAAAGATTTAAAGAAAAAGTAGTAATACAGAGTACCTTGAAATAATACCTCTTCCTCACTCTACCTCTCCAATTACCTAGTCCCTATTCTTGCTACTTATTAAAATTGTGCTTTTTGGAGGAGGTTACATCTAAGCAAGATGGTGCTATGACTTTTTCTTGATTTGTGAAATATAGCCATTGTCATTTCCTGTCTATTGAAGATAAAATTTTAGCTCACTTATGTGACCTCAACTTCCCCTTCTCCACTCAACTTTTAGTTAATATCTTAGTTTTCAGTTGGTTAAATCTTTAGTACTTGTTTCAATAGCACATACATTAAAATTGAAATGATACAGAGATTAGCATGACCCCTGATCAAGGATGACATGCAAATCTGTGAAGCATTTGATATTTTTATGGAATAGTGTTCAGCCTTAAAAAGGAATGAAATTCTAATAGATGCTACAACATGGGAGACCTTAAGACATTATACTAAGTGAAATAAGCCAGACACAAAAGGACAATTATTATAATTCTATTTATTATGAGTACCTAGGGTAGTCAGTTCATAGAGGCAGGAAGTAGAATGGCAGTTGCCTGGGGCTAGGAAAGGAGGTCAATAAGGAGTTGTTTAATGTTTGTCGAGTTATAGTTTAGGAAAATGGTAAGTTCTGGCAATTTTAATGTATATTTTACCACAATAAAAAGATATAAAAAATATCTCCTTGTTGTCAACTTCTCTTTTGTCTTCTTCCACATAAAATTAATATCTCGATTTTTCACCCACAATGTAGTAGAATATCTCCGTGTACAAATTTTTCATAAAGATAACGTTGCAGCCATTGATCTGGTTCACAAATAATTTTTTCTCTTCTCTGCCTTCTATGCATGTGGGATGATTGAACTGCAGATCACTTGTAGCTGGCAGTCCCAATGCCTTGGTTTGGACAATGAACTGAGCAGCAGGGGAGGGGTCATTCTCAGACTTGGGCACTCAACTATAGACCTCTCAGTCCTTTGCCACTGCAACCAGCAAAGCGTGAGATGGCTATTTTTGTTTTTTTCTTTCTATGTTCTGAAATTTTCTGATATTATGTTTCAAAGTAGTATTTTTTTCACCTATCCTTCACAGATTCATGCCTTTTTTTTTCCACCATGCAAAATTTTCCTGAGTTTTATTTTGCTTATTTCTTCCCATCTATTTTCTGATTTCGCCTTCTAAAGCCCATAGTTTTTCATGTGGCATATCCTTGATTGTTCTGCTATGCCTTTTATATTTTGTCCCATATTTTCTGTCTCTCTGTCCTTTTTCTGTATGTTTATGTAGAGTTCCTTGGCTTTTATCCTGTTGTGTTTTTTTTTGTTTGTTTTTGGTTTTTTTGGCATCCTTCTAATCTCTCTCAGAATACGAATTAGAATTTTTTCAAGTTTCTTCTCTTCCATGACTTATTTTTATTTCCACTAGTGTTGTTTTGTGTATTCTGCCATTTTAATGCTGCTAATTTTTTTATATGCCTGAGTAATTGTAAGTTATTTGTGTACATTTAAAACAGGAAGTACTGAGTTAACGTATTCAGGTAGATGATTGGATTTTGTCTGCTGCTATATATCACTTGCTTGTTTTCCCTGCAAGATTTTTCCTTCAATAAGGAGGCTGACTTGGCCAGGTAGGCACTAAAAATCACTGGGGTGCCAGGCCTTGGTATGGGATTACCAAAACGGGAAGAAATTTATTCTGTGGTGCCAGCATCCAGCTAGTTGTCCTAATTCTTTCTCCCTAAACAATGCATTACATTTCTTTAACCTGAGGTCATTGTTTTTGTTATGGTGATTATGGTTTTCCTTTGATTTTTTTTTTTTTTTTAAACTTGGGTCAGTGTTCAATTTCTGGTACTCTTGTTATATCTGGGAATGTGGGAGAAAGAGGAGAGGAGTCAGGGAGGTGATTGGTTCCTTGTTCTAGAGAGAGAATTCCGTTAGACCCTCTGTTTCTCCCCATTCTCCTATTCTGGCTTACTTTCATGATCCCACCCTCTATACTTACAAATTTTATTCCAAAAGACTTTATGAGGTTTTTTCTGGAAGATTAGCTCCATCTTCCTGCCATCGCTTCCGCTGTTAATTTTGGGCTGTTTTTGTTCTTTGTTAGATTACATGGTTCTTATCCATTTTCCACCTCCCAGAAATGCCTTGAAATCTAATGTTGAATAAAGGTTCAACTTCCATTCTCTTTCCTAGTAGGGTTTATGGGTTTAATTCTGTTTTTGTTCTCTTTTATTTTAATAAGAAATGGAAACAAATTCAGGCTCTTGATTACCACAGTAAACCACAGATCACCCTGTGCACTTGTAGACGGACGATTGATACATTGCATTTTATGTATCTTCAGTACCATCAATTATGTTCTCACTGAGGGCCATACGTGATGAGTTGGGATGACTAAAACAAAGGTGGATGTTTTTAGTGTTTCTTGGACACAAGACACATAAACATCTTTTCATTGTTTTTAAGCTGTTTGAAAAGAACACCATAGGAAAATGAAAGGCAGATGAAAGTCTGGATTTGAATCAACACTCCTTTCTTTTGCCATATTTATCTTGTATTGTTTTTTAACAGCCTTAGGACAATTTGGATATGACCAATACGAAAATTCCATGATTAAATTAACAGATCTGCTTTTGAACATACCTAATTGCAATAACTTATTTGGAAAGAAACCAACAAAACAAAAGTAGTAAGTATCAGAAAACTGAAACATTTTAATAGGTTTTTCATTTGCATTTTAGAAGATATTTTATCTCAAAGAACCTTGAATTCAGGTTTTATTCTTGTAGTTTCCTGCATCTATAATTATTCCCCAAGTCATTTTCCTCAGTTCTTATAAGAAATACATCTGGTACCTCTGGAAAAAAGTATTTTCACAAATGCTTGTGGGTGATTTATTGGTGCTTATATACATTCTATATTGGGTATATAAAATTGTGCCTACTCCAAATGTCCAGCATGAGAGCAGCATGGTTTATATAATTTATCCAGACCTCCCTTCTATCCACCTACTTTTGCCTTCCCTGAACTTCTGGATTCTTCATGATGTGGTGTGGTTCCTGGTATTTGCCTCAGCATCCCTCTCCCGACATCTGATTTGGCTGTTCTCGTTTATACCAGCATTATCTGTCTTATTGACAACTACATGCCAAAGCCCCTTTGTCTCCATGTTTCTAAGTTTTTTGTTTTTTTGTTTTTTTGTTTTGTTTAATAAGATTGGACTGATGGGTACAGTCCGATGTGGATGAGGAGAAGTAAGAGCAAACGACATTTTTCTGTTATGAGCTCTGTGCATCAAACCAGAGTCAAATAGATTTCATTTAAGGAGAAAAACTGTTGGTAAAAGCCAAATTCATGGTGGTGCAAGGTGTGTGAAGTGCTAGAAAGTAAATACAGGTGCGAGGAGGAAGAGGTTGGAAAGTCAAGTAAAAGTGGCCTAGGTGATTGTCAGAAACAAGGGCTAGCGTTCTCAGTTGTACTTCTGTGAATGGTCGTTCTTTATAAAATAGAGTATTTGAAATTGAAATTTGAATCTCATCCTACTTATCATCCATGGAAATCAAACATGAATGTTTTGTCTGTATATCAAAGATCTAATAGACATATACAATGCCATGCATTATAGTAAAAATTATGGAAAAATCAATAATGACTAAGGCATTACTCTCAAAGAAACCAGTATCTAGTGGGAGAGAGAGATAAGTACAGATGTAATGGAGTGATGGAAGAGAATGGATGACAGTATTGTGTAAGAGGCAGTGTAAATTGTATTTAGAACTAAAAGGATGCAATATGTTTATGATGTTTATGGCTGTCATTTAAAAAAAAAGAATTTTTCACCCTAGCCTTTGGGCCCATAAAATCGAGGCAAGTCTTACACACTGGGAACACATGGGAGATGAGAAACAAGCAGCTTGCCACCCAGCTCTATAATGGCCCATGGCAGGGCATAGGTGGAGTTTGCATTTATTGAAAGTGTGCTGAAGGTGTCCAGAAAAGAATTTCCTGTTCATCACTCTTGTTTGCCTATAAAATGAGAATACATCCTGAATAAAAAATATTTTAAATTAACGCCATCTGGCAAGTCATCTTGCCTAATTACAAGTGTAAATCTTCCCATTGATTTTTTTTTTCCTCCCAGGAGAACTTCAAGATACTTTTCTACTCCTTCAGTCCATTTTGAAAACCGACAAGAAACATGGCTTGCTAGTGAGTTTTCTGTCCAGCCTAGATGTTTCTTTAGACAATTGTACCTTTTAAAATATTCTGTTCACTAATGTGTTTGTTTATACACCTGGAGTATATTTCATGTACAATCAACTCCCCCATTTAGCCATGTTGTCAAAGGAAAAGTCATTCTGTGCTTAGTGTCACTCATTTTGTTAGAGAGAATACCTCAAGCCATCATTATATATGGCTTAGTTATTCTACTCAACAGAGCTGTTTCTTTTCCCATTGTCTTTTTCTTCAGGGTTCTAAGAATCTGATAAATTCCTGCATTTCTAGCTTCCCAGTACATGGAGTGACAGAGGGAAACGTATTCCTGTAACAATAGCATACAACACAGGTTGCGATGCTCATAACATAGATTAAGTCAATTGGGAACTGTTTGGGTTTTGAACTGTGAGGTTGGATGAATTGTGAGGAAAGAGAAGGGAAGGGCGTTCAGCCTGAGCACTGCACAACTTTTAAGGGTGGCACTCGCAGACTCTGCCATCCTGCGGAGGCCTTCCACTGTCTGCATTCTCTGGCCAAATACAGCAAAACTAAATGCTGAGTGTGTTTAGGGAAAGGGAGCATCCCATGGATACATAGAACAGAATGTTTTATCAAATATTCAGGCTATACCATATTAGTAGCATTAGTATGCCTATAGGAGAAATAGAAAAGAATGTTTAAAATTGAAATTTCAGTCTCCTCTCATCCATTGAATTCAAACATGAATGATTCATTAATTTGTCAAAGATACAATAGGCGCATATTATGTACAATTCATTCTGCTAATGTTATGGAAAATTCAATTGTGAGTAAGGCAGTGCCCTCAAACCAAGGATCTGAGAGGAAAGTAAGATAAGTACACATTTGATGGAGTGACAAGAGAGGAGCGGCAAAGTGAGTAGATGATAGAGGTATCTAGTCTCAGGATTACAAAACAGAAACATAGGTTTTATGATGTAGACCAGCTATGATAGAGACTACTTTTCAATAAATGAAAAATGTTTTATCATTTATTGATGCTAAATATCTTTGTATTCACAGAGCATTCAGATGCCTTTGTATAAGTAAGTATTGATAGCTTTAGATATACTATTGCATGGCTCTAAATAGATAAGAGACACCATAGTATATTTTGAAAATATACTATGAATGGTGAACACAGTGTGTTGTTAGAAATGTGGACAAATTATGATGAAAAATAAATAAAAGATAGATAGATAATAGAAAGCTGGGGTAGATGATATCAGGCCAATTTTAATCTTAGAGTTATATCGCAAATATGAAATGATTGATTGACTAAATGTAATTTTATTTCAACTTTTAACATCAAATATAATCATGCTTATTTGCACCAAAAGTTCATTTTAATGTCTGATATTTTCAGTGATGTATTTACATTTCACAGGAGGTAAATTTCAACATAGAACGTCCTGTGCTTGATGAATGTCATAGTGACAATTCCATCAAAGTCTCCATTAAACTAACTTGTTTTCCAAATTAAAAAAAAAGAGAAAGTAGAATTCTGATTCATTTATGTGTTCCTCGTTCTTTCAATTAACATAAATTTGTCCATGTTCTACTTTAAAATATGTAAAAGATAAGAGACCAAATTTTCTTAAATATGTTCTTAAAGATATTTGTATATCAGGAAAAAAATAAACATTGACAAAAATAAAAGTACAAACCTTCTTAAATTGGCATATAACCTTGTTTTCCCCCTATCCTTTAGTCCTCTCTTCAGGAGAGCTCCAGAATTTGATTCAATCTGGAATCATGTTCCGCTACACTAGCTCCCCGAGCTAGCCAATTATCTATGAAGGTTTCTTCTTGGATGCCCTCAGTTAGTTCTGTTCATTCAATGGAAAACTTGTGCTACTGAATTCATTCTAAATGACAGGCAGAAAAATCTGTACTATTTGAATGGCAACTTAAATATACAATGCCAGGTATTTGATTTAACTTAAATTGAATTAATTTGATTTAGCTGTCAAAGCCCCAACAAAGATGCCTGGTGTTTCATGTGTTGTCTATTTGATATATACAGATGTGTGCATGTACAAATATATGTGTATATGAGACTGTACAATGTTCCTATTTTCACAATGGAAGTTATTCTAGTTTCTTTCTTTTGTAAACCTAAGAAAAATAATTTATATTAACTTATGTGAAGTTGTAAAACATGATAGAAATTATTTTCATTATAAATTACATCACATAACTTCCACTAATGTTGCTTAGGATTCTTTCCCTCTATTCAAGATTCTATTGTAACTGTGCTTAGACCATCTATCTACTAAGAACAGAACCACAACAAAGTGACAGATCAATCGTCTTTGGTAGACTCTGTACCATAGAAATTCAGCCAGTCAGTTAACCTGTCAATCAAACGTCAAATCAAATCTGATTATCTTTAATATACCCAGTCCTGGGCCAAGTATGGTAAAGGATATGAAAGCATAGGACGTAATCCGTATCCATAAGAAAGTTTTCCAAGATCGGCATTAATACTTTCTTGGAAAATCCAGCAAGTATTTACCTAGACACAAAACTTTAAAATGACAATGTGATAAATACCAGGAGTGCTTTAGGAATTTAAAAGAGAGTGTATAACACAGGAGACTAAGTAAGGGATGTGAGAAGTGAAATATCCAGCAGTTTAATACAGTTGATATTCCTCTCAAAGAAAGTGTCCTCACTACAAAACTGAAAACTGGACGGCAGATAGTGGATCAGAGATCTTATGTAGTAAGAAACACAAGTTTGGTGATAACAAGCTGAGGAAGAAGAGGAAAACTATAGAGCAAATGGTGGATATTAAAGTAGTAAAAAATTTTACCTCAAACTGGAATGATATTTTCCTCAAAAAGTAAAATTCCAGGGAATCCATAACTTTAACATAATTTCTCAGCAGTAGTTGAGGCACAATTTTTTTCATTTACAGGAAATTTCTTTGATGACATTTTGAGGCAGCTTCCCTGATCTCCCTCTTGCCCTGCCCCTCCGTACCCCACAGATGGGTCCTCAAGGTGGCTGGAATATGGTGTCAGGCCCTGCTGAGTACAGGTGACTAGTGCGTATAGCTTGCGAATATGTTGAAGAAGAGAGTGTCTGGAAAGCATCATAGGGAGACACCAAACTAAACAGAAATGAATATGTATTTGTTTGCTTTAGAGCAGTTCACTTTTTAATCAACAGGATGAATATGTAGGAAACCAAAGAAAAACAAGGAAATTTTGAGTAGAAGTGGCAGACAACAAAGAGATGCCAGGTATTTCCTAAAGGATATTTGCAAAGAATATTTAGAGGACGCCTGTTCTGCAAGTGGGAAGGTAGCCATCAAAACCACCCAGTTGGTATGGGAAGTTGTACTTACAACAAGGTAGGTAAAGACCAGAAAGGAAGTTTAATAGCAATGTCTTCATTATATAGAATTTGAACTGGCTTCAGAGTTTAACTTAGTTCATATAAAGTAACTTCATTCTATAATTCCATACTAACTATTGGAGCATTAGGATCCCACAAAATAATAAGATTGGAAATTCTCCCTCTGGCTTCCCATGCATCTGTAGCACTGACGTTAGGATTTAACTGTAGACTGGCTTATATTGTTTTCTGTCTGCGTTATAACAATCAGTCAGCCATAGTCCATTCTGAGTGTGTATCTGGCGGTGTGCACAGTATCAAGCAAGAATTATCCCTTGTCTTTAAGGAATTAGTTATCTGTTAGATGACATAAAACTTACAAATATGAAAAAAAAAATGATTATCTCATTACAGTTATATAATGTAACATGTAGAATTTGCCTTTGCCTGTCACATGGTCATAAATATTGCTAGTCACAAAGGGGGCATCCTTAGCTCTAGGAAAGCTGTAATTTGCCTACATGGGAATGGCTGTACAGGTTTATTGTTTCCTCCAGAATAGGTTTTCTATCAAGTGGCATGTGTTCTATATCTACCTATAAATTTTTTAGCTACTTTTTCCCCCCTCTTATCTGTGAAGGCTTTTCCACCAACCCATTTTCTGGAAGTAACTGAGGAGGTGGGGAAGAACTGAGCCAGGCTCAGCAAGTTGTTGTCACACATTTGATGTTTTAGCCTAAGTACTACTTGTAGAGGTTCCTCAAAACAATCAAAATTTCAACTCTTCAAAGTGCCACATATGTGTATCTGCCACAAAGCCTAATTTAGGGCTTTGAGTGCATGGTGTTTAAAATATATTTATTTAGTCAACAAACGGGCCAGGGTACTCAGCCTTCCATATCAGAGAAGACCTGACATGCTATATTCAAACCCGTGTTTCTCTGCTGGTCCACATGTTCCCCTCCCCACTCTTCACTGTCTTTATTCATTTGAACTTTGGTTTTGAAGATCACAACTTCAAATTTTAGAATTGTAGGTGAATCATTCCTGACTATCCACTTTTTTGCCCCCGCTCTCTTCTGGTTTCTATGTCTTCTGGTTTCTATGTGTAGTTGACCAAAGATATGTGCTGTTCCTAAGAAGGGGCTGTGATTTCTGACTAATAGTAAACACCGGTCCAGATGGTAATCTTTCCACCAGAGAATCTTTCCACTGACTCCCTCTTGTTTGTCGCGAGTAGGTGACTACCAGGTGGAAATTGAATCCTACACTTCAGGCTGTGCCAGCAGGTCTTGCAACAGTGTCCACTGTGGATAATGCAAAATATCTAACTCTAAAGTAAAAAAAAGCCAAGAAGCCATCTTGACATTTAATCTCATTGATGCCAGCTATTTGGGCATTTTTAATATTCTAATTATTTGTTGAGATTTTTTAAAAAGCTTCTCTTGAGTGGCGCGCCTTCAAACTATTTGGAAGTCACATGATCTGCCTATGGAGAGCTGTACATTTTTTGATTTAGGTTTCCAAATGATACAAATAGATGTGGTGTGAGGCTAAAAACATTTACACTATGTATAAAAAAAAAACTGGGTTCATTTGTTTTTTCTTCATTTATTCATTCAAAACCTTGTTACTTAGCTCCTACTCTATGGTGGATACTATTAACTATTAAGTAGATTTTGTTTTTATATGAGGACTGAATTTTTATTGTAATGCATAGCTTCGCTGCACACAAAGTACAAAAATTCTTTCTAATTATGTATGTAGAACTGGTGATATTTTTTAAATAATAAAATACTAAACACAAGCATAATGTCTGGAATTCCCACATGGCAATGGTGGCTGGAGAAGGCAATTAAGAGGGTGAAATCATGGTCGTAGTCGACACTTGATCGTAAAAGAGGCAACTTCAAGATGGCAGCATCACCTCCTCTGATTATTAATAAATAAATATTGACACTAATTGAGCACTTTCCGTCTTCAAAGCACTTTACAATTATTAATTAGCCCTCTTAGGACTATTTGAAATATAATTTCTGATGTTTGCATTTAAATAGGATATTCACGATGGTGTTTTGGGCTTCAAGTACAACAGCTTTTCTTTCTTTCTTTTTTTTTCCAATTCTCCATTTTTTTCTTTTTGTTAAACAGAATTAAAGATAGTGAGATGAATATAGCTAAATAGACATTCCAAGAAAGGTTATCTCAGGACATTGAATGTGGAGTCAAGAGGAGCTGCATTTGGATATTCCCACAGTAATGGACCAAGGTCATGGTTCAGTCTCCCTAAAGGCTTTCAACCCAAAATGGGTACTTTCAGGTCTTCACATGAATCTGCTTTTGCACCCAGACCTTGTGCAAGGTAGTATCTCTGCTTGGAATTGCCACTTAAACTGCTGCCATTTTCCCTTTGCCTGCTAATTCTTATGCATCCCAGTTTTATGTTTCATAACAGAGAAGCATTTCCTAAACCCTAGATTTAAAAAAAAATTCAACATATTTATTAAGTTAAATAGAAAATTTAAAAAATAAAACCATAAATCCTTATCTCCTAGCTAATAGACTAACGAGAGGATCAAGATTATATGAGTAACTATGATAGAGGATAACAAGTATTTAAAAACAAATTAATATGATTTTTGAGCAGATTTATGTTTACAAAAGAAATGGAAGGAAAAGTACAGTGAATTCCCATATACTTCCTCAACACAACACCGCCCCCCCCCTTCCCACCTACCCACAGCTTCACATTTGTTAGAATCAATGAGCCGATACATTATTGTTAACTAAAGTCCACAGTTTCTGTTAGGATTCTATGCTGTACATTGCATATGTTTTGACAAATATATAATGGCATGTATCTATCACTACAGTATCATACAGAACAGTTTCTTGCTCTATGTTCTTGTGTGTTAGTTAATAAAAATTTGACATCTCTCTATCCACTCATGTTTGTCCTAGACACACCAGTGTTTCAAGAAAGTTGTGTCCCCTTAGTGACTGTTTGTACAAATACGGACACACCAATTTTTTTAGCTCAACTGAACAAGGAGTCTCTCTGTTTCCAGAGAAATACATTTCATTCAACCTGACTTGAAGATCAGACTAGTGTCTAAGGGTTGGTGATGAAAGTAGGACGTTTGCACTTTATTTCAGCTTGACTTATATGAGGCATTTCCAAATATATGTGTTCGTCATGCATCTTGTCCAGTTAGGGAACATTCTGGAACCTTTTTTGTTTGCCACACCTATCAGCTCCCTCACTCCTGTGCTGTTCAAAATCATCATAGGCACTACAATAGCAGCCACCCTATATGTGAAGCTACAAGTGTTTCTACCAACTGTCAGGGGACAATCACCTCTGTATTTTAGAAAGGCAGCTTGCAGCTTACTTAACCAAAACGGATATATTGGCTTATGTGCAATTTTTTTTAAAGAAGATCCATGAACCTTTGCTGAACCACAATCTCCTGCTTAGTATACAGGGGCAATCTTTCCATATCAACATCGGCATCAAATTGCTTTGTGATTACTTGTCTATGTCTGTCTTCCCTTCTAGACTGTATGTTACATAATGAAAAGAAAACTATTGTTTTTATTTACTCTTGGATCTCTCAAATATTTGAACTTTGCCTGCTACATGATAGAGTCTGGACTTCTGAGTGAATTTAAAACACAAAAATAAAAACAACTTTAAAAAAATAGATAGGGGGACAATAAATAAGCTAGAAAATCAACTCTCTGTAATGCTTTAAGGAGGCGGTTTGAAAAAATTTCTAACTTCCGTACCCAATCCTCACTCCTAATGAATTTGTAATGGCACAGAGAAGATGAAAGGAAGGAGAAGGTATGCTTATGCCTTGTAATATCGTGGCATAAAACCTTGATGAGAATATTATATGTGCCTCAAATGTAGCCTCCTTTTGTCCTTGAAGCACCTCTAAATTCCACATTAAATCACTGAGGATAAAAACACTGGTGGCAGTAAGGGTAATTTTCCATTCCCCCCAGTGAAGAGATCCACTCTCATGACTGAAAGAGGGTATTTCAGACTCCCCTCAAAGAACTTTGAATTCACCCAAAGATTCACGGCTCCCTAGAGGATCAGTGGTAAAGACTTCCTGTTTACCTTTGGGCATCCTCTGGAAAGCTGTCCATGGCACCCTTCTATATCTGGACCGGGTGCCCCTCTTAGGGCCACATTGATGTGTTTCAGCCTCTCTCATTTTCCTCTCACACTGGATTGTAATTGCCTGTATACTTACCTGTTTTCTCCACCAGGCTTTAGGCTACACTATGACAAGAAGCCTGTTTGCCTTGCTTACTGTTTCATTGCTTATGCCTAGCTGAATATCTGGAAGGAAGGGAGAGAAGGGAAGGGAAAAGAAGGGAAGGAAAGGGAAGGGAAGGGAAGGGCAGGGAAGGGAGGGGTAGGGAAGGGAAGGGAAGGGAAAAAAAGGTAAGGAGGGAGGGAATGAAGGGAGGGAGGAAGAAAGGAAGGAAAGCAAAAAAAAGAAAGGAAATTAAGTTTCACCTGTAGAAATGCTAAGCAGTGTCTAACAAGACCTCGTACATTAAGGATTAAGTGTTTCTCCTAGAATCTTGACTCAGAAGAAACCCCTGAGCTTTTCAGGAAAAGCAAAAGGTCTCCTTAACAAGGTAAACTAGCTGCACACAGCTCCTTGGGAACCATCCTTGACACTGTGATTAGCTTTGATTTTGCCTTGCCATCTGTCTGAATTATACCGGATGACAGTGGATTATCTGACCTCACCTATAATGCACTACTGTGTTCCATGGAATACCTAATCACTACAGCTACATATGGAGATGCTCCCAGCACTAACAAACCTCATGGTCCCGTGTTGGTGTACATTGCGTTATCCTGGTGCCTTTTCCTTAGTTGACTCTGGGCCATATTTGCTTTCATGTTTTTATCTGTCTTCTGAGATGAGTAACTTGCTTGTACTCTGTGGGCTTTGTTCATCATACAGGGCAGGCTCTCTCTTTCCACTTTTTACATACTTCCTTATTTCATACCTATCCTGCATGTGGATACATGCTCACGTTAACTGAAGGCAGGGATCATGCCGTATGTTACTTTGTTATATGTTTCCATGGTTAGCATATTATGTTGAACACAATAGGTACTCAATATTTTTAAAAATGATGAAATGTATAAAAAGCAAAGGGAGTTTTCTTACCAGAAATAGAAATATTTCTTTCTATTTCAATTCATACAGAGGGTGCCAAAATAAATATATACACGTTTTAAGAAAGGAAAAAAAGCTGTATTAAAATTGTAATACTCAATATATACTGATAACAAAAGATGAATACAAGTCATGAGTATACATTTTTTTTTGGCACCCCCACTGTACTCCTTCCCAGCCAAGATTCTGGGATTTACATTAAGAATTTAAGATATTAATAATTACAGAATAGTTTTCAAAACCAGTGGCTATATTTGTAGTTATATGATCTGTGTTTTCATTGGGGCAGAAAACACATACAATACTTATCAATTTCTTTTTATGTTAGACACCAAATTCCTGGAGGTGAAAAATGTCATTGCAAAGCATATACTCTGCTTCTCTGTCACCACCGATGCAGACCTACTAGGCTCCATTGTCATTGATGTCATAAATGGCACTCAGCAGCAGAAAGGTCAGAAACAAAAAGCGCCTAGTTCATAAGATTTAAAGGCAAGTTATCAAGAGTTGGATTGGAGCCCCAAACCATACAGGCTGTAAGGTCAGAGCTGAACTGTTTTTCTATTTTATTGCTCAAGGACAAGAGAACTTGATGCATGAGACTCCAGCCCCATAAACCGTCTACTGAGGTGGCCATTTCATCACGTATGGTTGCAAGTTGAGTACTGACCACACAATTTAAATCGACAGCAGCAGGGCCCTAGTGGGGATATGAGAATCAGTGTCACATACAACATTCTTTTCCTAATTATTAGGACCTGGACAGGTGGCAGGAAGGGAATGAGGGGTGAGGTGGGGGGAGAGGGAGGGGCGGGGATGCACAGTGACACTTCCCATCTCAGGAGTACAAGATTCATTACCTCTGATGAAAAGTCACCAGGCTGCGGTGAGTCCTGACATACTCCGTGACAGGAGAAAGTGACATGACCGTTTGACATTCAGGGCTAGAAGGTTGTCGGTCTGTAATCACTAGTTAAAATTGAATCTTGTACGTTGCACCCTGCCAGCACAGCTCAACTCTTGATAATTATTTGGATGCTACTGTATTTGGATTTTATTTCCCCAGCAGAGAGGGAAGTTGGATTTATAGTTTACTGCTGGGTTAAGATTGGAACAGGCTAGATCTTTTTTATGGTTAATATGGCAGAGCCAAATAAATCTAGAGATGCTTTTTGTCCCCTTTTTAATTCTGAACCACTTGGGAGTGGGGGTAGGGTGTCACAAAGAAATCAAAGGGTGCATCTTCTAATTTTCCATGAACAAGCTACAATTCTGTCTGTGCTAATATTTTTCTCTCTTTTTCTTTCACTTCATGATGCTCTAAACCAGCCATCTGGAAGTGGACAGAGCTGGGAAACATCATTTTGCAACAGCTATAGCCTGCGATGCGTCATGGATGAGGATGTAGATGGGCAGTGCCATTTAACAACCACTTCTTTACCTGGGGGTCAGGAGAAGGATAAGAGACATGTTTTGCAGTGGGTCATTTTAGTATAATTACAGAGTGGGCTTGAACTGTTGATTTGCATATAGGCATGCTGTGATTCCAATAAGAATATTCTCTTCCCATACTCCCATCCCGAGGCACAGAAGCGTCTAGTCATTGCAGGAGCACAGCCTATCTATTCACCCCATTAAGCCCAGAAGGATCCCTGATGTCTGGCTTGACAGGCTCAATCTAACTTTTTGAGGAGTCTCAAACCACATGTTCACAGAAGGGTAATAACGTGATCTCCAGGGTAATTTTATGTAGAGACAGCATAAGTATTTCCTGAAGCATTGATCTCCATTGTTTTGGGGGATCCACCTTTGACACGGGGCTGTCTCTCTGTCTTGCTGGTGCTGAGGCCTGATTTCTGTCAGCTGATTGTTGTCCCATCACTAAGATGTCCCATCACTTGCACATCCACTAAGTTTGTGAGATTGATATGTGGAACCAGAATGCAGATTTCTGTAATTCACAGTGAGGAATGTACAGAGGTCACATGACCAGCACAGACATGACAGGTAAACTGCCACAACCTCTATAGAAGGTGTCCTGGTGCTCAGGGAATCACCCAGGAAGTTAAGATGAATCCAGCTGTTTAACCTCTTACTAACAGGGTCGTCTTCACCAAATCCAGGACTGCCTCAAGGGGCTAAGATAGCGTCCTCAGTGTAAAGCTCCTTTTCTCCTCAGTAGTGCTAAGATGGGCACTGCCAACCATTGCTTCCTCTCTTGTCCTTTGTTCAGTCTTTGGTAGTTAGCACTGTCCCCTCTGCCCACTCTCCACTTCATACCAGAGAGAGCTTGTTGATATCAAAGCTCAGCTTTGAGAAGGCAGCCATATTTTTTTTTTCTGCTTTTCTGGTCACTTGCAGATATGAACAACTTAAAGTGAATAAATTCATTACTTGCTTTTATTCTGCTAGAAAATACATTGATAGAATGGTTCACCTCTTCTTATAAGAAGCAAGAGTATCTTGTTCAAAGTAGCATTTCTAAATAAGAACAAGTCTAGGGAAGTCATTGAGTTTTGAGAAACTTGGCCATGACATGGAAGAATAAGAATACCTGGGAAAGGATATGAACAACTAAAAGAGGAGAATGCAGAACAAAGAACAGGGACAAAAAGAAAAAAAAAAAAGGAAGAAAGGAAGCAAGGAAGGAAAGGAAGGAAAGAAAAACTAGATATATTTGGGGTGTGTGTGTGTGTGCTGAAATCATGCCTGCAATCTCCTAATGGTGACAAACTAAAAAATGACTTCAACACCATGGTTGCTGAAATGATGGTCCCCACTAGTAATGAAACTGAGGTATCTAGATTGGTAGACGGGGTGTGGTTGAAAGAATACACTCACGTTTTAGTTGCATCACACCTCAGCTGCTCCTAATTGTAGTGAGTGGATTAAGGATTTTTTTCTCTTTTTATGGGCATCACTTACTGTATTTGGGAAAAATAATCTCAATTATTCATGGTCTAGGCCCGAAGGCAAAAAAGGCAAAACTGTACCTAATAAGGGATTTCATCCACAGTGTTGCTTGTGGCAAACTGAAGGGCAATTCTCATGTTCTGACGGTTGGGAGAGGAACAACTCCTTCTTTCTGCCCAAACAAAATCTCACACGTCATGTATGGTTCATGACCCCCTCTTCCATGAAGGCTCCCCTGACTTACAGAACAGTTGAACTCCCCTTGCCTCAATTCCTGTCAAATTTATCCTTCTTGTATTAAAATATCACCTGTGTTTTGATTTTAAAGTTCTTTCTGTGTTTCCTGTTTATACATCTCGCTTGAATGAGCAATTATAGCCCAGAGTTAAGAAGTTTCTGAGACCTAAAGTTAGTTAGTCTTTTAACTTCCTGGAAACTCAATTTTCTTATCTATTAAGATGAGGAAATGGGAATAGGGGCCTCACAGGTCACTTCCTGTTCTAATATTCTATGAAATTATGTTGTGTTTTCCTGTCCTTCTCCTCCAAGGGAAAGCATTTTTCTTTGTTTAATGCAAAACCCCTGTGCTCAATTCAATAGAAGCAGAACACCATTGAGAGCAATGCTGAGTACTAGACTCCAGGCACACCCTCGGCATATTCAAATGACAGCTCTCCACATGCGGCAACACAGCAAGAGCTCTACCCAGTACAATGGACTCACCAAGTGGCTCTGCTGCTTCTGCAAGTAGAATGTAGGAACTCTGTTCTTTGATAGAATTAAATTGTATTTTTTTAAACATTTTCATTCAACATTTTCATTCGAAAATGTTGTATCGCCAGACTGTTTCTAGCCTTATCTGGTTTATATGTGTTTGTGAGGAGATCAAGCCGTCTGGAGCCTTCTCCTCATGCAGCTTCCAGTGGTGAGCTTTCTCCCACTGCTCTTGATGCAATTAGCATTCTGCTATATTGAACAGAAGTAATGTGATCACGCGATCAGGAATACAGTTAAGGTTAGATGTTAGTTCTTACTGAACATTGAAAGAAAGGAAGGTTCTGAGAGTAACATTGCTCTTGGGTGAAAAGAGCATAAACCTGCAAACACCTAGGAGAGGGTGGCTTGTATTTTGATATTATTATTATTTTAACATGCACGCTAGTGTTCTTTTGAAGCATATGGATGACATTCATTGGCATTACACGATTGGGAATAAAATCATCAATATCCCATTGAACAGGAAAAACAGGGAGAGAATTTGTGGCAGCCTCAGGTGAAGCCCAAAGATTGAACCACTGGATTTGGATAGATTTTCTTTACTTTCCTTAGAATCTGTATGTCACCCAAGAAGCAAGATTTTTGTTGCTAAGCAGGGTGGGAGCTTATTATTTGTCTTACAAATACTAGGAACAGGAGTCTCCCATTTCCCCAAATGTCCCCTGGCAATGCCGTCTGATAATTTAACAGCACTTTTCCTTTGCCTTCCTGGGTGCTGTTAGTACAAATGCAGAGGAATAACGTGGGTTTGTCTTTTGTGTCACTCTCTTAATCAAAGTGATTTTCTGAAATACAACTGTAGAAAATAGACTCTTTCATTTTAGGATCAACAGCAGTTTTTACAACGTTAGGCAAACCTGAGCCCCTCCTTAAAATGTCAGGAAAACAAAAACGTCCCCACCTGAAAGGGCCCTTCACTTGTCTTGAAAGGATTTTTTCGGCTGTTTCCCTTAAGCTGCTTTCTCCTTCTGTGCAACTTCCCAATCCCATTCACAAACTGTTGCCATGGTAAATAATTATATCACAGATGAATTGTGTATACTTCCTTTTCATAGCTGGAAGAGAAATTGTGGAGGAAAGGGGGAAAAAAATCAAAATCCTTTAAAATTACAGGGGAGATAGCTGAGGAAAGATTGCCTCCTCGTTAACATAATTAGCTCCATGAATTATAAATTGGTATTAGAACTTGCTCTTCATGACAAAAGGAGTAATTATATTTACTCATGTAAAATTAAACAATACCAAAAAAATTAATGGGACTCACCAGAAGCTCTCTTGACATTATCATAAAATTCAGAGATCTGAATATCCCGCAACCTGAAGTGTTTTAAGCAGCATAAACTTTAATGCAGCTCACATTTGCTATGTAGAACTATATCTCCTGGCTAGTTTATAATTGAACTCCCATGAACCAAAAAGAAAACCTCACATACACACACAGCAGCAGCAGCAGCAGCAACAACAACAGCAACAACAAACTCTTAACTGGTTTATTCCATAGACTGATGCACAGAAAAAGCCAGATTTTCTGTACCTGAGTGGGATGCAGACATAATTTCCATGGAAGGATTTTTTTTTTTTTTTGATTGACTGTTCTAAATTCAAAGCCCCCAGAGTAGAAAATGACCTGTTTATTTAAACATTTCACAGATGTATTTAAAAACGGGGCTGATGTGAATAGAGAAGGTTGATTTGTCTAGCTGGCTGTTCATATCCCAAGAGATGTTCCTTGGGGGTAAAGGCAATGTGGCAGAATGGCAGTGTGGTGGTATCTCGGCATATCTGACCCAGGCCCCCAAAGACCAGTGATCACCAACATTTCAAACCAGGGGATTCCTGGCCCACGCCTAGGAAGACAGAACGAGTAGAGAGGAGCAATACTTTGTACCCAATTTAATAAGAGCCATTATGGATAGTCATAGGCAATCCTGGTCCTTTATAAAATTGTGGAGTATTATTTTCTATTCTTTACATCTTTTAATTTTTTTCCTCCCAAAGGGATGGGGGAGATCTAGACCTGCTAACCAGTGAAACCAAATTATCCTGTAGAAATTCTTACTTTGCTTATTGCTCTTATCTTTCTTCATAATTTGATGTACATGTTGTATTGCCTGTGGTTTCTGTCTTTGACCAGTCTCTGATTCAGTGGCCTAGAGTTCCACTCTGCATGCAAGGCACAGGTTGATGAAGCCAATCACATTTTACCCAGAAACCACTTTTCACATCATCTGACTACTTTTCAAATGCTATGGAAGCTTTCAAAATATCTATTCACTTCTACCTGCCGTTATATTTGGAACTCTTCACACTGTTCACTCCTGTAAAGTAAGTCCTAGGAGCCTCCTTTAAAAAATATGACTTATCTCGCAGATTGGATCTCTCATAAAGCTATTGACTTAACTGTTTGAAACTAAGGGAAGAGAATTCTTACTTACATCCTAGGTAGAAGAGCCTAGGATGAAGACAGGTGCCTTTGGAGAAAACTTTAATTTATGCATTCATTCATTCATTGGATTCTTTTTGGGAAGATCAGTAATATTTATAGCTGTACACTGCATGCCAGGAATGGAAGAAAGAGGGCAGCAAATAAAATCTAACGATGTTTCCTATATTTCCAGAATTTATGAATCCTAGAATCCCAGCCTTTCATTTGGAATAATATGTAGCCAAAATGATGTTTACAGTGAAGCCCTAAGAATGTGACACAATGATTAAATCATATGTTAAGTGAAAAAGCGAGATATAGAATTGCAATTCTGATGAAGCCTGGTACGTGCATATGGGATGAAAATCTGTCACTGCTTTTCCTTCTGGCCGTCCTTCCTACTCCAGGACTTCCTAGAGCCTAGATGATTCACTTTGCTATGAGTATATATCTTCTAGTCTGTCCCTCACTTTGTATTTGAGAATGTTAATTTAGGGTAGTTAATAGGAAAAAGGGTGTTGGGTGGGGAGTCTATACCTCAGGGAAGAACCAGCATCTCTCATTTCAGGGTATCACTCAGGGTCCCATCAGGAAACAGATGGTGCGTTCAAATGTAATTGAGGAGAGATTGATAAAGGGACCATTCATAAAAAAACAGGCAGGATTAAGAGAAGTCAATAAGGGATGATGCAGTATTTCAGGACGAGTGACACTGAGGAGTCATCACCACCCCTTATGGAGCAAGAGGAGTAAGTGGTCACCGACATTTGGAAATGAAACCTGTAGGGTAGAAATACCAAACAGGAATTGTGACCTTTGATAGAGGGACACAGCCAACCTGTGGCAACTTACCTGAACAGGAACAAGAAGAATGAATACCCCGATTCAATAAATACTCCACCTGTCCTTGTGTCTTCTGCAAGTATCTTCCATTGGCCAAGCCCAATGGGAAGCCAGAGGGCAATTGCTCTTTAATTTATGAAGATTGGTCTTTTGGGGCACAAAGCATGATGGAAAGAGGTGAAGAGTATGTCTGGAGAGACACATAAGAAATCACTAACACAAATGACTGAATAGCACCAACCAGGAAACAATTCTTTGAAAGATTTGAAACTTTTTTGCTGTAGCAAATTATGTTTTCAAATGAAAAGTTTTGTCCTTAAATTTCAAAAATCGTGATGTTGAAAATCTGATATGGATCTTCACTAGAGAAATCTCTTTGAAGTTAAATAGATCTTTTGAAGCAAATTAATCATTCAGTTTAGTCAAATATATTTTGACTAAGTTTTGAAACCTGAGTTGCCTCACCAATAAGACAGTCTCAAAAGCAATTCTGTTGTATATGAATGAGAAAATGAATGGTGGAATTCCCTGGGAAAATTCTGCCTATCATTGGTAACATCTTAATTGGAGTTTTGTTCATAATCGTGCTTTCCTTACCAGAGTAGACTCCACTTTCAACATCCAAGATCAGTCTTGTTTTCCCCTCAAATTATGTGCCTTGAGGTTCATGCTACATTTCACATTAAGACTATTGGGTAAAAAAAAAAAAAAGTATTTTCTAATGATATGGCATAGTTAATTTTTATTTAGAATTACTGTGTTATAGTTTATAAATAACTCATTAAATACATGTGCCATGGTTATTTACTGCAGGGAAAATTGATACTTTGGGCATTTTCTTTTTTCTTTTTCTTTCTTTCTTTTTTTTTCTTTCTTTCTTCCTTTCTTTAGCTTTTTTTTCTTTCTTTCTTTTTTTTTTAGGCTAGCAGACTGATATTAAATAAATAATAGCAGAAACAGTTTTCGTTGTTGTTGTTTGTTTGTTTGTTTGCTTTTTGTTTTATTTTTAGGCCATATCCAATTTTGCTTTTTTAAAGTTGACCATTTCTGTATTTATTTCCTGAACTATTTATCCAATATATTCTGTAAATCTCTCTCTTTTAGCATACAGCTCTGATTTTATTGATACCGCATAACCACTTAAGGGTTTTTAATAATAAAAATTGTCTTTCTCACTAGTATCTTCTCAGTGTGGTAGATATTAAGGACCACACGAAAAGAGGAACTAGAATTAAAGAAAGAAAGAAAATTAGAAACCATGATTTATTTTTACATAGTATGTGTGGTAATATCTGAAGGTACACAGACAACACAAGGTCGAACCAGGAATAGAAAAGTCATGACATATCTCACCCATGATATGTCTCTCTCTCCCATGAAAAACCCCACAGAGCTATCACAACACTGCTTGTCCTGTAGATCTTGATAGTATTACCACCTTGTTCATTCTCCAGCTATCAGCCCGCCAGTCCCAACAGATGAGCACCAAACATGACTTCTGCAAATGCCCGAAGTTCTTAGTTCAATACCTCAATTTCCAATGGAAAGAACCTTTGAAAATTATGCATTAATACGTATAAAATTTAAATGAACGTGCTTTCCTTTTTATTGTGTTTGTTTTAAAAATGTAGTGCGTGATATGATTTGGAACCGTAGAATTTAAACATATAACATTACTCATGCTTACTCATTCACTGGGAGCTATCAAGCAAGGATATTTGGAGAAACAAATACAATTTTATAACAATAATAATCCTGAAATATTATACGACTAATGCCAGATACTGTGGTAAACATTTGACAGGCATTACTTAATTTGATCCTTTTAAAAAACATAAAGACATTATTATTTCAATTTTTTCCATTGAGAAAATTGAGGTTCAGAGGATTATGTAAATAACCCAAGAATACCAGCTAATAGCCAATATGTACTCTGTAGTCATAATGAACATCCGTTATCGAAGACGTAATTTTCACAATAATTTTACAAAATAAGTATTGTGTTAATGTTATCGATGAGTAAACTGGATTCAGAGAAGATAAGTGACTTTCCCCAGGCCACAGAGGTGCCAAACTTACAGCTGAGATTTGAATCCAAGGATGCCAGGATCTTGAACTAAGGTATGTTTTCTCCCACCACCAAACCAAACATCTGCCTAATAAAATTATAAATTTAAAAATTTGTTGTCTGCCTAACTCAGTGAAACTTAGGGAGTATTTGATTGTACGCCTCTTTCGGTCAGAACGTGCTTCTTCTATAACTTTCAGATAGTTTACTGCCTAATGGGGCATTAAAAGTAAGCATTCAGTATCCACTGTCATCCATCTGAAGGTCAGAGGAAGAAGCTCAGCTTATTCAAAGTCTCCTGTGCATCTGGAAATAGTGGAGATCATCAGCAGTTAGACGTTAAGAATGGAATGACAATCAGATCACCACATAAACAATCGAAGACAATGTTCTAAATAACAGCTGCACTCACGCCTAAGCTCTCTTTCCAATAGGTGGTGAGAAACTATCTCAGTGACAAGTTCACTGGAGGTCTGAATGGCATTCACAATGTCTCCTTGCCTGCTGGCTGAAATCCTCAGGGCAAGTTCCAAAAAGAAGTTATTTCACCTAAAGCCTGTCAACTTCTATTAGATCACCCTGGGCATTAATTTCAATTTTCATGTTTCTGCACCATAAAAAAAGGAAGAGAAAAACTTTGTATGTGCCAAAGCTTAGCTGCCAACTGTTGGGATAAAAAAATTTGATTTCTATTGAATACTGCACTTTGGAATGAAAGAAAACATTGTCTAAATGAAGCTGAGGCTCTCAATCACCTATTCCTATATTACTGTGAAATCAATTATGTGGGCTCTTTCGAAAGTTACTGATTGTAGCAAATTGAATGGCCTTCATTTCAGCATAATTTGGAGAGGTTGATGTAATCAGAGACCTTACACCACAGTGAGATACAAGATTCGTGATATTCAGATGGGAAAAAGCTACAGTGGTTAAGCGTGTTCCTTACCTTCCGCTTACCGGCTGTAAGGCTTTCATAAGTACAAATGAAATTGTTTTGATGAAGGTGGTGATGGTTCTGAAGGGATGTGTGAGGGGGGTAAGGGAATGGAAATAAGGTTGCTGGAAATCACACTTTTGTCTTCGTATGCAAGGAGGCTGCAGAATCTAATCCTGGGCCTAATTGGCTGCAAATGAAACACTTTAATATCAAATCTTGAGTGATACCCCAGAGCTGAGGTTCAAGTTTAGATGTGAGGAGAGGTGAAATACTTGATTTTTCTTGCCGTGAATGTTTGTTCCACTTTATTCCTTTGGAAGTCTAGAAGCCCAAATAATTGCTCTTCAAATTATAAATTGATTCTCTACAACCCCAAGACAGTTTTTGGCTTGAGAACATTCCTGGCAGGTTTAATTTTATTACATTTGCCTAAATGAAAAGTATTGTATGCATTTATACATGGGAAGCAGTGTGTCTGCAGTCAAGTGTTTCTACTTTGTACTAGGTCAATTGGCATTGCCCAGTGCTGAGACAAATGTGGCTTGCTCCCAATCTATGACAAAGGGACTATACTCCATTGAAGGTCTATGAGCTATGTAAGCACTCTTTTAAATGACCTTTGGGAGGTACAAGATGCTAAACAGCAACATACTTCTTATGAGGTGCTTGGGACTTCTGGCTTTGAGAATTAGTATGGCTTTGACTTGGAGAGACAGACAGCAGGGCTGTCTCCTTTGTAATCAGAAGTCTTTGCATTTGTTCTTTCTTTACCAATTTCCAGAATCGCAGGTCAAGAACAAAACATTGGCAACAATTTTCTCTGAATACTGAAGATAGCTCCCTCATTTGGAGAGATGAGAGACCTTGATGTTAAAGGCAAGGAAAGGAACTTGAGTTCAAACTTAAATCCTTTGTCTTTAGTCTATGGTTTACCTGACAGAAATTCAGTGTCTTCATATGTACATAGGGTATACTTTGTAGGTTAATTAAAGGATTAAATTGCAAAATGCATGTATGTCAGTGGACATGTAATAGGATGAGGAAATATTAGTTGTTATCTACTCAACTAGATTGTAAGACCTTTAAAAGCAACAGTCACACTTTTCTTTTTACATAGAATACATCTGGTATATAGTAGGTGTTCAATTATTTCTTGCTTGAGACGACAGGATATATATTTCTAATTTTAAAAATATACTTTTAAAATTACCATTGACATACAATATTATATTAGTTTCAGGTATACAACATAGTGATCAGACATTTATATAATTTACAAAGTGATCACCCTGATAAGTCTAGTACCACATGGAATCATACATAGTTATTACAATATTATGGACCATATTCATTGTGCTTTACTTTACATCCCCATGACTATTTTGTAACTACCAATTTGTACTTGTTAATCCCTTCCTTGTTTTCACCCAGCACCCCAACACCGCTCCCATCTGGCAACCATCAAAATGTTCTCTGTATCTATGAGTTTGTTTCTGTTTTGTTTCTTTATTTATTTTGCTCTTTAGATGCCACATATAAGTGAAATCATATGGCATTTGTCTTTCACTGTCTGACTTACTCCACTCAGGACAATACCCTCTAGGTCCATCCAGGTTGTTACATGTGGTAAGATTTTATTCTTTTTTAAGGCTAACATTCCTTATCTATTCATGCATTGATGGACATCCAGGTTGCCTCCATATCTTGGCTATTGTAAATAATGCTGCAATGAACATATGGATAAACATTTCCCTTCAAAATAGTGTTTTTGGTTTCTGCAGATAAATACTCAGAACTGGGATTACTGGGTCCTTCCTTGTCACTTCTTATAGCCTTTGTTTTAAAGTCTGTTTTGTCTCCTATAAGTATTGCTACTCTAATTATTTTGTTTTTGTTTTTGTTTCCATTTTCAGGAAATATCTTTTTCGATCCCTTTACTTTCAGTCTGTGTGTGTCTTTCAATCTGAAGTGAGTTTCTTGTAGGCAGCATATGTAATTTAAGGGTTTTGTTTTCTTATGCTTTCAGTCACCCTATGTTTTTTGATGTAATCAATTAATATTGAAAGTAATTGATGATAGATATGTAGTTATTGCCATTTTATTATTCATATATATATATATATATATATACATATATATATATGTATTTTTTTGTTTTATTTTGCCCTCTTAAAGAAGGCCTTTCAACATTTCTTGTAATACTAGTTTGGTGGTGATGAACTCCTTTAGCTTTTTCTTGTCTTCCTTTAACTGTCCTTTGATTCTAAATGGTAGCTTTGCTAGGTAGAGTAATGTTGGTTGCAAGTCCTTACTTTTCATCAGTTTGATTATTTCTTGCTAATCCCTTCTGGGCTGCAAAGTTTCTGTTGAGAAATCAGCTGATAGTCTTATGTGAGCTCCCCTGTAAGTAACTAACTGACTTTCTCTTGCTGCTTTTAAGATTCTTTCTTTGTCTTTAACCTTTAGCATTTTAATTGTGATGTATCTTGATGTGGGCCTCTTTGGGGTCATCGTGTGTGGGACTCTCTGTGCTTCTTGTATATCTATTTCCTTCTCCAGGTTAGGGGAGTTTTCCATCATTATTTCTCCAAATAGGTTTTCAATTCCTTGCTGTGTCTCTTGTTCTGGTACCCCTATGATGCAAATGTTGGTATGCTTCATGTTATCCCAAAAGCCCCTTAAACTATCCTCAATTTTTTGGCTTCTTGTCCTAATTGGATGTTTTATTCTAATTCGATCCTCTGATTCATCTATTCTATTCTTTATTTCAGCTATTGTATTCTTTATCTCTAACACATTTATTTTTCTATCTACATTTGTTTGTTTCCTATCCATTTATTAAAGTTCTAACTGAAAAATTGAGCATCCTTATAACCAGTGCTTTGAACCCTACATCTGGTAGATTGCTTGTCTCCATTTTCTTTAGTTCTTTTTCTGGAATTTTGTGGTATTCTTTCATTTGGGACGTATGTGTTTGTCTCGTTGCTTCCCTGTGTTTGTTGCTACGTATTAAGTACGGCTTTTGTGTCTCAGTCTTAGTCAATTGTCCTTATGTAGTAGATGTCCTGTGAGGTCCAGTGGCACAGTCTTCCTGGTCACCTGAGTGGGGTGCTCCAGGTGTGTCTTTGTGTGAGTCACATATGTTCTCCTGTTGTAGTAGTTGAGCCTTGGTTGCAAGCATGCACATCAGTGGGAGGGATTGACCCTCAGGCCGATTGGTTGTGAGGAATGCTTGTGACTACAGAGGAGAAGCTGTTGTGCAGGCGCTGACTCTTTGGAACAGGATTTGCTTTAACAAAGACTGGTGACTTCCCAGTCTGCCCTATGGATGTGTTGTCTGTGGAGACAGCCAGGTGGTGCTTCTGCTTGGTCTGAAGTTGGCTACTGGGTGTCCCAGCCGCGGGGACTTACGGGAGCGGCTTCACCACAGGCCAAGTTTAGCCTCCACCTGTGCTCTCCCTGGGACTACTTGGCATGAGCTACAAAGTGTCTGCAGATGTCTTCCACCCTTGTTGGGCTTGGATGTACCTGGGAGAAGCTAAGTGGCAAGCTTATGCCAGCTGCCACTAGAGTCGTGCTTGGAGATGCTAAACAGGAGGTACTAGTCACACCAAGGCCAGATGCTGTTTTTTGGGGGTTTGTGAACCTTTGAGAGATTTGGGGAAATTCTGAAGCATGAGCCAAGATAGGGCTCTAGAGACAGTCAGGGAGTAACTTGGGAAAAGCCTCTGGAATTGGCTTGGGTAGGCCTGAATTTTGGGTGGGGAGGGATTTTAGGGAATTGCCAGGGTGGGGCGGATGTTATTAGCCAGGAGATTCAGTTATGGTGGCTGCCTGCATCTATATGCCGGGATTGGGGTGGGGGGGCCAAGAAGGAAACAGTGGCTTCCACCAGCACCTCTGTCCTGAAGAAAGCTTCCACTCCAGTCCTCTCCTGCAGCCACACAGCTCAGTTACTCCCTGATTGTCTCTAGAGCCCTTTACGCCACTGCCCCAGCACTGAAGCCTGGAGCCAATGAGTCTGTCAGTGAGTAAGTCTGTGCACAGGCCCTTTAAGAGGAACATCTGTGAATCCATCTGCCCTTTGTCTTACTCAGCCACAATCTCTGCTGGTTTTCACAACCAGAAGCTGTGGGAAGACTACCATAATTCTAAAGTTATTCTCATTTGTAAACTGCCTGAAACAATTGTTAATGTCATTCATATGAGACAAAAAGTTTAAAAAAAATAAAGAAATATTAATAAACAATATTAAAAGGGAAATTTTGAACTACCTCAGAACAAAATTATTTTAAAATTGAAACTTAGCAATCTCCATATTCTTACATAGTGTATACTAACTATATTGATGATGTCTCTCTATTATAATAAGTTCTAGTGGATTTCCACTTTGCCTTATATTTTTTTTTTACTTTATGTACTGATAAGTCACAGACACACACAATATTTCATTCCATGATTTTCATCATTCAATTACATATTTACTGAAACTCAGTGAAAAAGAATAAGACATAACTTTTGCTTGAGATGAATTTATAAACATCTGAGAAAGAAAAACACATACAAATATTGGAGAAAACTAGGACTCTATTGCTAGATTTTGTGAGAGACAATAAATGTGATAGAGTCTAGAATATTTAACAAAGGAGAAATGTGGGCATAAAATGAAACTCAAGGGTTACTTTGAAGAGGCAAGAAGGAAGGAACATCCCAGGCATGGATGAAACACACATTTAAACTGGATGATCAGAGTGGATACAGTGGATATTAATGTTTTTTTGTAAATGCAGTGTGAATGTTTTGGATTAAAACACAGATTAACCACATTCTAGCTTTTTTTATCACCTTGATCTGAATACTTTTCTTAACATGTACAATTCATCTGATAGTCTAACTCATAAAGCATCTGAGCAAACTTTTTCATGTAAATCTAAAAGTTGCCATTCTTCTTTTGTCTCATTTGCTTCATATAGACTGTGATAATATGATTATTGTCTTTGAAAATACTTATATTGGCTGCATTTACTTCATCCTGCAATACCACACCCAGTGTCTGTGTTCAATCAACAATAAATGCTCTTCATATTATACACATCAATCTATTTCACTTTAAAAATTGTGAAAATGTTCTGCTGCATATGAGTCATATGAGACTCTACCAGTCCAGTCACAGGGATTCAGCCCTGAACTGTGAGAGGTTCTTTTTGTAACACAATATTGAAAAGATCAGAGAAAGAACCTAAAGTAATTGGAGAAATATTATTTCTAAAAATAATATTTTAAAAAAAAAAACAGAACTCTCCCATGATGGAATAAATCACCTTATGAGTGCCCTGTTAGCAAAGACATTCAAAGAGAGATAGGGTGACCTGTTTGTTCTTTCCAGGCTGCTGGAAGAGAAATTGTGATTTAGACCAGGGTTTAGACTCCAAGACTACTGTTTCCAGCTGTACTGCCCCAGCATCTCACTATTCCCATTGACTTTCAACGTTTCAGTTTCCTCATCTTTAAGATGAAGATAATAAAACCTGTCACATTCTTTTGCCATGAGGAGTACATTGTAGAGTATCTTAATAATACTTAGTTCAGCATCGGGAATCCATTGTTATCCCCACCCCTCATGTTACCCTTTGTTATTAGCTTTGCTGGAAAGATAATCACTCCTAAATGCCAAGATACAGTTAAACGCTAACACCTCCAATCCTTTTCCTGATTCCCCTAGTTGAAAGTATTGCTCCCTAGGCCTAATACATAATTGTATTTGCACATTTTCGTTAGTATTTATTACACTATCTAAATATGTATTTAATTTCCTCTGCTTCATTGTCAGCTTTTTGAGAACAAGGACCACAATGTAATTCACTTGGGTATCTTCACGAAGTAAATAGGGTAACAACAAAATGTACATTTATTGGGAAGTGTCATATGTCAGATGCTCCCTTCTTGGCTTTTTATTCTTCTCAACAATCCGATGTCAAAGGTAGTAATATTATTCCTAGGTTGTAGAAGAAGGAAAACGCACACACACACACACACACACACACACACACACACACACACACCCTGTTTTCCCGAAAATAAGACCTAGCTGGACAATGAGCTCTACTGCGTCTTTTGGAGCAAAAATTAATATTATACCCGGTCTTATATTATAGTAAGATAAGACCGGGTCTTATATTAATTTTTGCTGCAAAAGACGCAGTAGAGCTCATTGTCCAGCTAGGTCTTATTTTTAGGGAAACACGGTATATATATATATATATATACATATGTGTGTGTGTGTGTGTGTGTGTATGTGTGTGTGATATTTTGCAGGTTTCAGCGACTTGCTGAAGTCACATAGCTACCAAGAACTATGTTTTGAAACAAGACTGTCTAATTCCAGAACTCATCATTTAACCTCTGCGTTATGAATGTGGTAGTCTTGATCTGAATCTAGTCTTTGGCAGTGGAGATTTATTTTGCTATTTCTGCAGGAGTAAACCTGTTTATCTTAGGTAGGTGATGAAGTGAGTTCTAGGTGGAAGGTGGCATACTATTTTCATATTGAGGGGTTAGTAACAAAAATGCTAACTGGAATAGAGTGGTGTCTTCTGGGAAAGGCTAGATCCAGACATAAGCATTGGGAAAGTCTAGTGGTGGAGACAGGTTTAGTGTAGGAGTTAGAGGGAAGGAAATTGGACACTGAGTCCTGCAAGAAGAGCTTCAGACAGTGTGTCCAGACAACTAGCCATTATGAGGCAAATCTAACAAGTAGAAAGGGGAGCATCTTAACAGGCAGATGGAACATGAGCATATTTTAGGAATAGACACATATGCCAAAATCCAGTAAGATCATATTTGAAGTTCAGTTCTATGGCTGATTAGTCTCTAAGTTCCTTTAAGAACTTAGAGGAAGGTACATTTGTGGTCCTAGAGGGACTATGTATGTATCAAGACAGAAACAAATGTTGAGAGTATTGGGCAGGGATTTCGTAACCACAAAAGAGAAAGAAGTTGCTGATTACAGCTCAGGATTAAGATGGACATTTTCTGTGCTAGGAAACAGTACAAAGTCAGAAACAGACTAGACCACTGTTTACATGATGCTGAACCAATGGAACCTATGGAAATGATTGCATCTTAAAGCCAAGCTTTTGGTGGAGCTGAACTTAATGTTTGTTATGTCTACATAATGAGACTTTTGAAGGAAAAGAACTAGGTAGATCCTGATGGGCACATTTTGCAGAGAGGGACAAACTGACTTAGTGAATCCTATTGAAATTAAAGCAATGTTAAAATTTAATGCAAACACCTAAAAGAGTTTTCTGGCAGGGCCCATAATCAAGATGCTATCTCTGACAGCAAAAGGCATGCAACAGAAACAATGACAGCATTTCTATTATTATTGTTTCCATTTAGCTTTGTTTCTCAAACTGTAGTGTTTCTCACAATCACCCTGAGAGCTTGTGAAAGTACAGGTTTCTGATCCCACCTCCAAAGTTTCTGATTCAGTATATCTTTGATGAGGCCTGATAATTGACATTTTAACAAATTTCCAGGTGGTGCTGATGATGTTGGGCAGAGAGCACAATTTGGAGACCCCTGAATTAAATAAAACTTCTCCTGAGTATCACCAATAAGAATTGATCCAAAGTCACCAACACTAAACAAGGAGTAGAGAACACTGCAGAGAAAAAACACTTGTCTTATGATGGAAGTTGAGAAGTCTGAAACTCGACGGGATTCATGAATTCCCAGATTCTGAACCTTGCCTGTCCATATCTAGGATCCCTGCTATACCTCCCTCTCTTAATAGTCTCTATTCTTATTTGATACTACAGTATCTTCCAAAAACATATCCTTAGGTGGGCTTCTACTCCAGTGCTATTTTGTATCTGCTCACATATTAACATGACGTTAATAAATTAATTGTCTTTCCATGAAATTAGTAAGGTGTCCTCCCAGACAGCCTTGATTTTTTAATTGTGCATCTGAATTTGCCTAAAAAAAATTAATAATATCTTTACTGTGAGGACAAATAGTGGTAAATAAAATGACCATGAACAGCAGTATTAAAAAGAGATGTGAGGCTCGATCACATTTCCACAAGGATTAAGATAAGCCAGGACTAATAGTTCCCAGCAACGGCAGGTAGAGGAGCAGGTGTCCAGCATTAATCCACAGAGTCTCACGACGTTAATAGGAGTCCTGTGGCTTCCTTCCCAAGCACCACTTTGAACATTCATCCCAAGATATGAATTAATACAATGTAGTTCCTGCACTGCTGGGTCTTATTGCTTAATTAATGTGATCATAATGACAGCAGGGAACTCTAAATTTTCCATGTCACTTCATGTCCTATAAAGTTTCAATAGAGTAATAAGCTTCATAAGAAGATGAGTCATTTGCATATGAGAGTTTAAGTGAGAGGCTTAGAGGCAGTGCCCACCACTAAAAAGAGGTTAGGCAAAGATATTGGCTGTTAAAGACATATGATGTGTACCCGATTCTAATATTTATGGGGAAGCATCTCAGAGTTAAAATCTGATAATTAATCCATCATTAATTTATACCATGTCTTCATTGTACACCAAAAAGAGGAACAGTGTGTTAACTTGAGATATCATTGACTATCAATTTTTTCCTTTCAATAGGTGGATATAAACTTTCATATGTAAGATATTGCCCTACAGTATTCTGGGTGTGATGGAGTAAGGTGGGGCAGGGGATAAGTGAAAGAAATATGCAATATTTTTCCACATTTTGTGCAGAAACAATTTCTTCCAAGTTCCTAGATTTATTGTCCTTTTCCTGTCTTTATCCTACTTACTATCTGCAATATTGGACACTATTGACTGTCCCTTCTCCTTCTTAAATTTTTCTTCCCCTTGTCTGTAATCTCACTAAAGTCTTCTGTCCTCCTTCTATAACCCCAACACTAATCTTATTCTTTGATTTATTCCTCGTTAACATAACCCTTCATTATAAGCAGCCCCTGAGTTATAATCTTTTCTGCCTCTTCTTTACTGTTTCTTTGGGGTATCTCATGTATTTACACAACTTAACAATCACCGACAAGAAGAAGGGACCCCAAAAAGTATATTGGGGAACCAGAGTGTGAAATGTATGGCTAAAATACATAGGCCATGCAATATTCTACCCCATCCCATCCCCATGCTACATTTGAGCAAAACTATCTTCGTACTAGTGCTTACAGGTAACCACAGATTTTTCAAAATGAAACTAATAAAAATAAACTAAAATAATTCCATCCTTTCATGATGTCCTGCAGCATGCCCAGTCACATTTGAAGTTATGAGTTAGATGAACGTGAAACTATTTGGAAGGGCATCCCTTTGGTTTCTGCATTAGAATTATGCATACTTGTTGGTACAGGAACTTACTTATCTGAATTCTTACCATGTCTGTGCTTAGAAGGCTCTATATGTCTTCTATTTCCTGATTCATTGTGGTTCAAAGAAGGAAGGGTACTCATTTTTCCCAATGTATAAATTTATACCATAGTGAAAATAGTGGCGTGTTTTAATTACTGGGCTGATAAGAAATGATAGTTAGGATCTTGAGTTTTTCAGGTTTCAGAGTCACTGGGAAGCTTTATAAATAACATTTCATGTTATCTTTCTAATATTCTGAAAATAAAAATCTTAATTCACAAGAAGAAATAGAATATCTATTCCCCTGTGGTTATGATGTTGATGGTCATGCATTTTTGAAAATATAGATTTTATATTCAGACAATCTTTAAACAAGTCAGATGCAAAGCAGAAAAATGTATGTCATCCTTGAGACCTGGGTACCAAAGATTACCTGGTTTCCACTATGTATCAAATATCAGGAAGGAATGGGAAACAAAAATCTAAAAGCCAACACGCATACCGGGAAGTCAGGGAAGACCTGCGTTTTGCAACAGCATCAGCAAAAGAATGAGAAACAAAAAGGGATCAGGAAGACACTTTAAAAGGTGGTTTAATTACAAAGTCAACCCAAACACATAAGTAATTGGAGGCCAAGAAATATATAGTTAGGTAACATAAAGGACGATAATATCAGGAATATGTGATTGTTCTGGAAAGCTCTGCTCTAATCTTTTACAGAGTTCTTATGGGGCAGAAACCAACCCTAGTAGATGGAACTGATTCTTAGCCAACATGTGGAAATAGAGAAAGAGAGTGAGAGAACAATGAAATGCTAGAATAGGAGATCTCTGATATCACCAGGCTCAATAATCTTCATTTTATACATGAAGAACCTGAGGCCCAGACAAGGTAAACACTTCCTAGAAAAACATAGAATGTTGAAGTCACACCTGGAACAAAACCACAATTTCTCAGCCAGTATCTAAGCTGTCATCTAAGGTTAGTATTGATAAAATCCCGAAAACTAATATTAAATGTGCGTATATGCATAAACCATTTAGGAAGTTTACAGTATTTACCCTTCTCAAGTCCTTGGTTGTACAGAGGACATTAAATTACAGACCTTAGATGTACAAGAACAGGAACAATATTATGAGGTCATAGACCACATTTGCTTAGTCATTTCTGCCTCATGATTCACTTAACCTAACTTTGATCCCTCACCCAATATATTACTTATTTCTAAAGGTTCTTTCTGTTTTCTGAGCAATCGTATCACTGAAATCTTGGCCCCAAATTAAAATGAATGGTCATTTGATGAGGCATTCACCTTGGGAAGAAATTTTGCTCTGAACTACAGTGAATTAAGATCACCATTTATACCACTGACAATCAATAACAGTTTGGTTGCTTAGATCCCTCTCCAATGTGAGTGTGTGTGTGTGTGTGTGTGTGTGTGTGTGTGTGTGTGTGTATTCCCCTCAGTAAAAGATTTAACTCAAAGATGGACTATATAGTCAACTGTAATTGAAAAAAAAAAAAAGGTTGGAATGTGTGTTATTTAATAGAGTAATATAGAATTTCAAAAATTACTATTCCTATTATTTCTTGCAGCTCTCTAAAGCCATTTGAAATTCCGTCCATTTCTTTGTTACTATTCTCCCAAATGCTAATCTGTAGGCCAGTCTCTGAAGCTGTTTTGTAATCTCACAAATCACTTAGAAGTGTGCATAGAGGCCCCAGGTGAATTCCTTATGTTGTAACTGAATTCATATATTAAAGACACTTTGTGAGACTGTTTCAGTTAGTGAAATGTAAGCCCAGCAGAATAATAATGGCTGGTATGTGTTAACGTCCTGTGTCCCCTGTGAGATGCTAAATGTTGTGCATTATCTCAAGCCCAGGTGATAGTCACTCCTGCAAGGCCTAAAGCTTGACCGCATAGGATTGGTGACCTGATGGAAGATTCCACAGAAATATATTTCTATAAAAGAATTGAAAAATTCACCAAGTTTAAACTCAACTGAAGACAAGTTGTTTAACCTCATTAGCTGATCCAGTAACAAAACATAAAAAACTTTGGCTTTAAATAAACTGATGTCCCCGAACCCAGACACCTGAAGTCTGAGGTCTCGGGAGCCTTATGGCAGAAGCCATAAGAAACACAGAAGAGAAGTTTCACCAAAAGCTCCTGGTGGCTTTGGAATATAAGTGGTATGTTCCTGAGGTTCCTCTAGGTGAGTGTAATGCAAGGTGAGGAGAGGGAGGCTCCCCTTCATCTTGGAAACAGGTGATGGTTGGACAATTTAGGCTTTTCTGAATTGGGATTCCCCTCATCAGGGCACATTGAAACAATCCAGGAGATGGTGGTACTCAGCACCTGGCTAGGACAACGTTGCCCAGAGTAACGGTTGGGGGGTGCCAGAAATGTGACTGCAAGCTGGAGAGAGAGTAGCAAGTCTTAGAGAAGCTGGTACTTTGCTCTAGGGAAGTCTATAAAGGCTGACAAAGTGGTAATTATGCCACCTATCTATTCTTAGATATCCTGTAGGAAAATTTGCAGTGGACTTCAACTTGTATTAGAGGACAGAGACACATTATATAGGCATTATTGCTGTTAATGAGTATTCACAGGTGGATAGGGCCATTCAGTTGGCATACTTGCAAGTTTTGTCTCCTATTCACTAGCCAGTCATGGGCATTTATATGCCCTGTAGCAGCTGAGTTCTTTTTAATCAAAATCTAAAAAGATTTCACGTCCCTGAAAATCAAAGCCAATATTCTAAAGTGAACCCCTTTTGGCTACCTGATTCCACTCTGATAAGGACTCTTCTCTGATTTGCATATCAATTATCACCTGTACCATTCCTTTAGTGAGCATTATTATATAGACTTATTTGGGTCATTGCTTATATTGTTGTCCTGAATGCCTGAAACTACAGAGATGTGCTTTTAGGATTCTCAAGAGGGATATCTTCCTCACTAGACTGCAAACTCTGCGATTGTTGGGACTTGTCTATATTTAGCTTAGAGTAGTTTCTACTATGTTACAGTAATGATGGATACTCAAAAACACTTGAATGAATGCATAAATGAAATATTTCATATTCCATCACTAAGGCTATGATGGTCTGACAGAGGAACATACCCAGTTGCTGTTACATGTTTTGATTCATCTATTTACACTATATTGTAACCAATGATAAATAAATGGCTGAATTCTTCCTCTCAGTAAGGTGTAGGGATTTCCTTGGACAATTTCTCATTTATCAGAATTGCATTTTGATAAAAATACAAAGAGAGACGTAAAAAAAAAATGGGCAAAAATCTGCTGATAAATTTAAAAATTTTCACTAAAAACACAGCAGTAAAACAGCTGAAGCTCAAATGTAGAGAATCATGTCTCCTGAAAATAAATATCCCCCAAGCTCATAAACACCAAGGCTAGTGGTCAGGAATGAACAGATGTTTATTGCCTCATGCACCCTCTGCTACTCTGGGATAATCTCTTAAATATCCCAAATCCAGTTTGAATTTAAATTAGATTCATATTTTCTTTCACGATTATTCCATTAAAAATATCATATGATTAGCCAATTAAATGGAGGGAAAAAATCAGTAGGAGAGCAATCCCCTTTAATATTTTCAATTAAGATGTAGTGTGGCCAATAAAAACGGCTTACATTTTCATTTTATGGGTACCTATGGAGAGCATTATGACACAAATGACTCAGAAGAAGGTAATCGTTTCAAAATATATTGTAGTGGAAGACTGTAAACAGTGCAGTGTGTTAGCTTACAGGGGATGTGATGAAAATATAAAGTTTTTTTCAAAGGGGATTCATGTTTATTTTATAGTCTTTTAGGGTGCTTGAGCCTGCCAATTTACAGCGCGTATTTCTAAAATGCCATGTACTGTTCTCTCCTAGGGAAGGGTGGGAAGGTGAGGAGATACCCATTAGGGGATAATATGTTTTTAAGGAGAAGAGAGTCATGTAGCAACTCCATCCTGTCTACTGCCTAGATTTGAAATGGAACTTCACCAGGGCATAGTATAAAAACCTTATTTTCTTACAGGACCATAAGGGGAAGGCTGAAAGGCTGGGGCTACATGATGTCAAATGCAGCAAAGAATATGGAAAATTTCTAACTCACAGCACAGCATCAGACATTTTGAGATCTGTAACCACTGAAATTTGGACTGAATCAATTTCTCTGACTTCTCGAGATTGTATGACTTCAGTTAATATCAATCTTAGTAGTGTTAATGGTTATAGTATGTCATAGCATTTTTAAAAATATAAGCTCTTCCTTACATACGCTTTTATTGAATTACGCTAGCAATGATAACATTCTCATAGGCTGGAGAAAATGCTCAACTACCCCATATTAATTTTTTTATTGTAGTTTGTTGTACAATTTAAATACTTGATTTTGACTGAGAAAAAGTTCATCAAGACCCTACTGGCTAAGGATTGTTCCTTGCACATAGAGATTTAATAAATATTTATTTAGTCATCTATGTAAAAGAAGACCAATAGTGTTGAGAATGCTTCTCAACAAATTGAAGCATTAATGCAAAAATAATCAAAGCAACTGGGGATTCAAACACATGCTACAAATAATAGAAATTTTAGTTTTATAAAAATTCTTTAAAAAAATTGCACTTATCATGCATTGGATTCTAAACTACATCTTTAATATATATCCCTCAATCTTTTTCACAGTCAAGTGATATGGATATTGTCATCAGACTCAACAAAGACCAAATAGCTAGCAACTGGCAGCAAGTTGGAGCATAATTGCAATATCTACAGTCCATATTTGTACGTAGTTCATTGCATGGTTATATGTGCATGACACTATTCTAAGCACAGGAAATACTGAAATAAGCAGAGGTGAGCAACTCAATCAAAATGTCTTCCCTCAGGGCATTTGCATTTTATCTTATTTTGTGTATAATTAAAATTCGTTTCCCAAGCTATTTGATAAAGTTCCTATTGTTTTTAATGAATATGATGAAGAATTAAAAATGTGAAGCAGGACGTTGGACCGAAGCCTTTTCTCTCCCTGTAGCTTGTTCTCACGTAGAATAGGCCTATGTTTTCTATTTTTTGTCTTTACCCAGTAATCATATAAACTACATTAACAATTAATTCAAATCCCAGACTTCATGGATGAATTAGATTTATTCATTGTATACAGGAAAATTCAGAAGAACACTACAATTATTTTTGGCCACAGGCAAACTTAAGTCTAGAAATTTGTTTCGTTCATCACTTCACACCTACACAACTCATTTAGATTTCTTGAACCATTGTGTAATTTTATTTTCAAAAATTGTCCTATAGAAAGTATTTTAAGTTTATTCACCAGGATTTGGGGTGTGAGGAAGGGATGAAAGGCAGAGCACAGAGGATTTTGCAGCAGTGACCCTACTCTCAATGATGCTGTAATGGTACATACGTGTTGCTGCACATTCATTCAGACCCTTAGAATGTATATCAAGAGTGAACCCTAAAGTAAACTGTGGGCTTTGGGTGATTATATGTGTCAATGTAGGTTCATTTACACCTCTGGTAGGAGATGTTGACAATGCGCGGGGAGAGTTATGCATGTTTGGGAATGGGGGTTATTCAGGAAATCTCTGTACCTTTCTCTCAATTTTGCTGTGCATCTAAAAAAATAAAGTCTTTAAAATAGCTTGTCAGTATTAAGTGGTAGTCAGGAGAGAGAGCAAATCTAACTATCATGAACTACTGGTTGGAATACAAAATCACCAAAATTCCAATTGTCCTTCAACAGGTGAATGCATAAATATCTTGTGTACATCTGTGCATTGGAATACCTCTCAATAATAAAAAGGAATGCACAAGTGAGTCACGCAACATGCATGAATCTTAAGCACATTTTGCTAAGTGAAAGAAGTCAAATGAAAAAAGCTACATAGTATAAGGTTTGTTTGTTTGTTTGTTTTTAACTTATGTAGCAATCTGCCAAAGGTGACACCTAGAAAATGTTAGGGTTTGGGGTAAGAGAAATGATTGTCTACAAGGAACAGCATGAGGACATTTTGAGGTAAAGGGATTGATTTCTTATTACTTTAATGATGTATACGTGAGTGTATTCATTTCTTGAAACCTGTAGATCTGTACACCACAAATAATAAATTTTATAGAATGAAAATCAAAAGAAAAGTTCACCCAAGATGATAGAAGAGCCCAAGATAGAATGCCCATCGTACCAAATAACTAATAGTATGAGAAATTGGTCACATAATTGTATTAAAGGAAGTATATAAGAAAAGAGCTGATCTAAAAAAAATTCGAGAAGCAGTTTGTTTTCAAAATGTTTTTCTAAAGTTAAAAGAAAAAGTAAAAAAAAAAAACAAAATATTTATTTATAGCATTCATATATTTAAAATAAATATTTATACTACTTATAATTTATAAAATATATAGCAATATGTTTACTATATATAGATAATATAACATTCTCTCTCTCTTTTTTTTGTTTTGAGTCACAGGTATTGTAGAAGTGTATTCTTTCTAAGTAGTAGATCAATTCCTAGTTATCTTTTTGTTATTGATGTCTAGCCTAAATCCACTGTCGTAAGGTATCAAATGATGAATATGTGCAATTAAAAAATGTATAGAGAGGTTGCCAAAAAAATGTATACACATTTTAAGAAAGGAAGAAACTATTAAAATTGTAATACTCAATATATACCAATAACCAAAGATACATACAAGTCATGTTTGACTTCTGCAATTACAAGAGGTGCTCAAAGTGGTTACCATCAGCGTCCAGACACTTCTGATTATGGCGAACTACTGCTTGAGCATGTTGACCAGTGTCCACTTGGATGCATTTTTTTGGCATCCCCAGTATATTGATTCTTACTTTACAGAGCGATGTGTGGTCATTTTTGGTGAATCCTCCATGTGCATTTAAAATGAAGATACATTCTGTCATGGCTTGGGACAATGTCTATCTATGTCTATTAGTTCAGTCTTGTTATTTGTATTGTTCAAATCGTCTATGTAACTTTACTGATTTTTGTTTGCTTTTTCTATGTCTATTGAAAAAAGTGTGTCAAATACAGACGATTATATAATAATGGGTTTGTTTCATTTTTGTTTTTTGAACATTTCAATTTTCTTTTGCTTTATGTATTTTCATTCTGTATTATTGAGGATGTGGAAATTTAAGATTATGTTGTATTTCTAATGGACCAGTTGTTTCATCTTTATGAATTGTCACTTAAATATTGCTTTGGCATCGTGTCACAAGTATTTATATATTGTATTTTCCTTTTAAATCAGATATAAATACTGTCAATTTTTCTTCTTTATTTTTTCTTTTACTCATGAATTACCCAGAAGTATATTCTTTACTTTCTAAATATTTATAAACTTTCCAGACTTATTTTTATTATTTACTAATTTAATTCCTTTGTGATTAGAGAATAACTTCAAACATTTTAAATTTATTGAGAGGTTTTTATTTATTTATTTTTATTGGCCCAGCATATGGTCTATCTTGGAAAATGTTCTGTGTGTACTTAAAAAGATTGTGTGTATTCTGAGGTTGGTTGGCATGTTCTATTAATACTACTTAAGACAACTTGATAAATATTGTTGTTCACATCTTCTATATCTTTATAGATTTTCTATTTGTTCTATCCATTATTGAGAGAGGAATATTAAAACATCTGAGTGTAATTGCGGATGTATTTATTTCTTCTTGATATTCTTTTAACTTTGTTTTTAATATTTTGAAATTCTGTTATTAGATACATATGTGTATATGATTGTTATGTCCTCCTGATATAAGACTTTTTGTCATTATTAAATTACTTTCTAAACTCCTAGTAACTTTTTGTCTCATATTAATATGGGCACTCGAGCTTTATTTTGATTATTGTTAGCTTGTCGTGTTTTCCCCATCCTTTATTTTTATTTTATTTTAATCTAGTAGTGTCTTGTATTTAAAGTGCATTTCCAGTAAGCAGTACATAGTTGGGTCTTAAATCAGGAATCTCTTTAAATTATTTACAATTAATGCAATTATTTAAGTGGTTAGATTTAAGTCTTTCATTTTGCTATTGGTTTTCTATTTATCCCATCTATTGTTTATTGCCTTTTCCTGTTTTTCATCCTTTTTTATTTTTTAATTCTTTCCTAAATTTACATTATGTCTTATTTATTGGCATATTAGCTATGCCATTTTTATTTTTATGTTTCTTTAAGATTTGTAGTATGCATTTTTAACTTATCACAGTCTACCTTGTAGTGATGTTATATTCTTTCTCATAAAGTATAATAACCTTGCTATAGTATACTTCTACTTCTTACTCTGTGTCCCTTGTGTTGTCATACGTTTTATTTTACATGTCTATAAAACCTGTATTACATTATTAAATTTTAGCATTTGATTATCTTTTAAAGAGAGTAAATGATAAGAGATAATTGTTGAATGATAACTCATATTGTTACCATTTTTAGTGTCTCACATTCTTTTGTATAGATCCATCTCTCCATCTGGTATAATTTCCCTTCTTCCAGAATCTTTAACATTTATGGTAGTAAGGATCTACTATTGATACATTTTTTAAGTTTGGTTTTATTTGAAAAAGTCTGTATTTGCTTTCAGTTTTAAACAAACTTTTTACCAGGTATAGAATTTTAGGTTAATTGTTATTTCATTTTTGTGTTTCAACACTTTAAAGTTGTTGTTCCATTATCTTTTGGCTTGCATTGTTTGTGAAATATCTTCTAACATCCTATATGAGGTGTGATCACAAAATACGGTGAATGTTTGAATTAGGGGAAAAAATGTATTACAGTGAAAGACACATTGCCATTAATTCCCCTCAAAATACTATGCCTCACTTCAAATACACTTACTACCATTCTTACCACTTGAGTGTCTTTAGTTGTGCTGTTGTGGATGCCTCCATGTCCTGAATCTATTCAAAACATTTACTTTTAATTGTCATTTTGATTTTGGGGAAGAACCAGAAGTCGCATAGTGCCAGATCTGGTGAATACGGTGGATGAGGACACCCTGTAATGGTTTTATCTGACAGCAATTGCTATACCAGAAGTAATGTGTGACACAGAGCCTTTCCATTGTGATCACAAAATATGAATGCTGCTGCCAAGTGCCATCCAACAGAAAGGCAGGGATCTTCAATACGGAAAGCAGACATCACACTTCAGTAACAGTGTGTGACAAGTTTCAACTTGTTCAGCACAGTCAGGTGTGAACTAAGGTTGAAAGAAGGTGTTGTTTCAAGTTTTTTCAATCCTCTGTCATGACAATGCTCCATGTCACACATCACTTCTGATATATGGCCATTTTTGTCAAATAAAAACATTATGGTGTGTTCTCATCCACCTTATTCACCAGATCTAGCACTGTGTTACTTTTGGCTCTTCCTTAAAGTCAGAATGATGCAGGACATTGAGGCAGTCACGACAGTGTAACTAAAGACACTCATAAAAGAAGACTTCCAGAGCTGCTTCAGAAAGTGGCAAGAACGATGGGATAAGTGTGTTTGAAGTGAGGGGGAGTATTTTGAGGGGAATTAGTGGCAATGTGTCTTTTACTGTAATACATATTTTTTAAAATTTAAACATTTCACCATATTGTTTGATTATACCTCATATTTGTTTCTCTGCAGATAATGGGTCTTTTTCCCCCTAGATTATTATAAGATTTCCTCTTTGTTACTGATTTTGACAAATGTGATTATCATGTACCACAAGATAGTTTGTTTCATGTAATTTTGCAGTTGGGTTCATTTCATTTCTTAGATATGCAGGTTTTTCATTTTTATTACATCTGGATACATTTTTTGCCATATTCGTTCAAGTACTTTTCTCTCCTCCTTCTCTTTCCTCTTCTTTGTGGACTCCAGTTACACATATAGTAGTAAACTTGAAGTTTTTCATATATCATTGATGCTCTGTTAATTTATCATTATTCTTTTATTTTCTCATTTTTCATTTTTGATAGTTTCTATTGCAATATCTTCAAGTTCACTTATCCTTTTATCTGCAATAACTAATCTGCACTAATCTCTTCCAATATATTTTTCATCTTAGCTATTATAATTTTAAATTTGAGCAGTTTGATTTGCATCTTTAAAAACTTTTACCTATATCTACTTCACAGTTAAACATACTTGTATGTTATACAATTATTGACTTTTCTTTTCAGCATGGATCATGATGTCCTGCCTCTTTGGATGACTATGAACTTTTGATTAGAGTCCACCGACTATTAATTTTACCTCTTTTGGGTGGTGGATGTTTTTGAATGCTTCTATGTTTGAGCTTTTTAAAAACACAGGTAAGTGACTTACACACAGTTCAGTTATCTCAGGCCTCACTTTTAAAATGATAGGTGGGACTAGATCTGTGTTTAATTCATGGTGAATTACTTTTCACTACTAAGGCAAGACCAGTCTGATTACTTTAACATCTCATGAGTTACTCCAATGTCATATGACTTATGGTATTTTCCAGTCAGTTTGGTAAGAATAGGCACTATTCCCAGCTCTGTGTTAGTGTCCCTTACTGTCCCCATAATTATTTCTGGTGATTCTTCCCTTAGACACAGATAGTTATCTCACATGTATACATTGAATCTTTACCATGCTGAATACTCACATCTCCAGATGTTGGAATTCTCTCACTGTGCAGTCTCAACTCTCAGGTACTCTGTGCTGCTAACTCTAGCTGCTGTGGTCTTCCTGGACTCACTGGGGATATGTGTCTGGCTGGTTTCCACTTCCCTATGCTGCAGCCTAGAAACTTTCTCAAGGCAACAACCTGGGATAATCACAGGGCCCTCTTTGTTTTTTGTTTGTTTGTTTGTTTTCTTGTCTCTCGGGGATCTCCGTCCTCTATTTCTTGATGTCTAATTTCTTAAAACAAAACAAAACATTTTTTCCTTAATTTTTGACCATTCTTTTGAAGGGGAGTGGGTTCAGGTGGGAGGGTAATCTAGTCACGTTTTCTTCACCCTGTCCTGAAGCATAAGTACAGATAGCTGATCTTTTATAATAGTTTTTGACTGACATAATTTCTGTCGGAATGTCAATATGACATTTCACTTATTTTGGGGTACTTCTAAAGTCACCATTTATGAAATGGTCTTTTGTTTTCACATCCTCAAGATGCTAATCTTAGCACTTAGCATTCCTTACAGATATCTTCAATCTTATCCCTTTAAGTCCTGATGATTGTCAATGACATCCCTGAAGCTGTCCCTGCATCGTTGGATTGCAGCTGTTCCTGCAATGTTGATTTACGTTGGGACCCTATGACTTCATACAGTTAAATTTAACTGCATATTCTTAAAGTTTCTTTAATGTCAAGATTGTGTGTTGTACTTCTTTTCTATCATCCATAGCACCTAGCTCATTTTATAAGTACATAGTGTATAGTCTATAAATAAACAGTTTCATTGCCAGAGATACAGACTGAGATTATAACATTAGACCAAATCACATTAAACAATATCCGACTCTAACTTCTTCTACTTTAATTTCTATGAAACTGCATGATTTATCGCTGTGATAAAATATGTGCAGTACTTAAAAAAATTACTACCTTAAAGAATAGTTTAGAAATATGTAAGCAAAAAATACCTCCTGGGGATTTGGCATAATGATGGGAGGTCTTATACCATGTGACAGACATACTTTATGATCTTGTCTTCCTCAGAAGAGAATATGAATCTAATTCTGATCTTCTCAAGAGAAAAAAAAAAATATATATATATACACATATATATATATGTATATATATATATATGTATATATATATATATATGTGTGTATATATATATGCATTTAATTAACACCATGAGGCAGACAAAGATAGCTCAAGTGATCTTTATCTCTGATGCTTGCCTTGGATGCTTTCAGGAATAGAAAGCTTTCAACAATTTCATGCTTTTGTAGTACCCCTTTAAGGTAACTTCAGGCATCATGCACATAAGCTACATGTATAATATGGCTTTATTTATGGGGACACTTGCTGAAGCTTGTAAGAGCTGTTTTTATATTATTATTCAAATACCGAAATGAATATACTGTGTTACTTATGTAAGCACCTCTGGGAAAATATACTTTTCGTCTATGAAAAATAAGGTTTAAGTCATCCACATGAAAAATACTATTGTAACTCTTCCATAAGCCGAGATATAATTCTGCAGGATTTTCAGAAACTAGCTGAACTGACTTGGCAGATAATTATTGGCTTTTTCATTTTATTTATTTGTCACTTTCGTATTATAAAAATAGAATCATAAAGTCAGAATCTTCAGTACAAAATAAGGAAAATAGTAATCACTGATTTGACAAATATGCCAGGAAATATTTTTGATTACTTTCCTCCCAGGGTAATATATATATAATTGTCTTTTAATTTTTTTCTTTGTTTTAAAATATTTTTTATTATGATATAGCTATCATACAATATTATATTAGCTTCAGGTGTGCATGATAGTTCTTCAACAGTACCCACCTAGCATTATACAGAGTTATTACTACATTATTGATTTTATTCCTTATGCTAACGAAGTGATCACCATGATAAGTCCAGCAACCATCTGACACCATACCATGCTATCACGATATTATTGATTATATTTCCCATGCTGTACATTACATCCCTATGACTTATTTATTTTATACCTGAAATCTTGAATCTCTTATTCTCCTTTATCTCCCCCCCTTTTTAAATTTTTCAATTACAGTTAACATAAATATTATTTTATATCAATTTCAGGTGTACAGCATAATGGTTAGACACTATATGATTTACAAAGTGATTCCCCTGAATTGTTTAATACTCCCCTTGCACTATATGTAGCTTTACCATATTATTGATTATGTTCCTTGTACTTTATTTTATCTCCCCATGAACATTTTTTTGATAGAAATTTGTGTTTCTTAATCCCTTCACCTTTTTCACCCTCTCCCAACCCCCTTCACATCTAACACCATGATAGTTCTAGTACCCATCTGACACCATATATAGTTATTATAATATTATCGGCAATGTTCTTTATGCTATACCCTACATCCCTGTGACTACTCTGTAAAAAACACTTTGTACTTCTTAATCCCTTCCCCTTTTTCACCCATCCCTTTTCAGCTTTTTCACCCAGCTGAAAACCATCAAAATGTTCTCTGTATCTATGGCTTGTTTCTGATTTGTTTGTTCGTTTATTTTGTTCTTCAGATTCCACTTATAAGTGAAATAATGTGATATTTGTCTTTTGCTGTCCGACTTACTCCACTTAGCACTATATTCTGTAGAGCTATCCATGTTGTCAAGATGGCAAAATTCCATTTCTTTTTTACGGCTGAGTAATATTCCATTGTATATATGTACCACTTCCTCTTTATCTATTCATCCATTCCGGGACACCTTCGGTACCTTCATGTCTTGGCTATTTTAAATAATGCTGCAATGAACATCTGGATGAACACGTCCCCTCAAAGTAGCGTTTTGGGTTTCTTTGGTTAAATACCCAGAAGTAGGATTACTAGTTCCTTCTCTGTCTCTTGTTATAGTCTTTGTTTTAAAATCTATTTTGTCTGGTATAAGTATTGTGACCTCACCTTTTTGTTTTTTTTGTTCCATTTTCATAAAATATTATGTTGATGCAAAAGTAATTGCAGTTTAAAAGGTTAAAAATAATTGCAAAACCCGCAATTACTTTTGCACCAACCTAATATCTTTTCCCATCCCTTTGCTTTCAGTCTGTGTGTGTCTTTCAACCTCAAGTGAGTCTCTTGTAGGCAGCATATTTAAAGGTCTTGTGTTCTTATCCATTCTTCCCCCCTATCTTTTGATTGGAGCATTTAATTAATTTACATTGAAAGTAATCATTGATAGGTATGTTGGTATTGCCATTTTATTATTCATATTTTTTATTTATTTATTTTTTCATCTTAAGTCCCTCTAAGATTCCTTATAATACTGGTTTGGTGGTGATGAACTCCTTTAGTTTTTTTCTTGTCTGGGAAGCTCTTAATTTGTCCTTAGATTCTAAATGATAACTTTTCTGGGTAATCTTGGCTGTATGTCCCACCTTTTCATTGCTTTGAATACATCATATGAATCCCTTCGAGTCTGCAAAAGTTCACTGAGAAATCATCTGATAGTCTTAAGGAAGTCCCTTGTAGGTAACTAACTGCTTTTCTCTTGCTGCTTTTAAGATTCTCTCTTTGTCTTTAACTTTTGACATTTTAATTATGATGTGTCTTAATGTTGGTCTCTTTGGGTTTCTCGTGTTTAATACTGTGTGAGCTTCCTGAACTTGTATATCTATTTTCTTTGCCAGGTTAGGGAAGTTTTCCATCATTATTTCTTCTACTAGGTCTTCAATTCCTTCTCTCTTTCTTCTCCCTCTGGTACCTCTATAATGCAAATGAGGGTATGTATGATGTTATTAATATTGTCCTAGAGGATAATTAATAAACTATCCTCATTTTTTTTTTAATTCTGATTGGATGTTTTCTGCTACCTTATCTTCTAAATCGCTGTTTTGATCCTTTGCTTCATCTAATTTATTCTTGATTCTCTGTAATATATTCTTCATTTCCATGATTATGTCCTTTATTTCTGACTGGTTCTTTTTTATGTTTTCTATCTCCATTTTTATGTTTTATATCTCTTTGTTGAAGTCCTTCCTGAGATCAGTGAGCATGCTTATAACCAGGGTTTGGAACTTTGCATCTGGTAGATTGTTTGTCTTTATTTTGTTTAGTTCTTTTTCTGGAGCTTTGTTCTTTTATTTGGGACAGGTTTCTTTGTCTCCCCATTTTGGCTGTCTCCCTGTATTTGTTTCTATGTATTAGGTAGGACTGCAATGTCTCTCAGTCTTGGTAGTTTGGCCTGACGTATTAGGTGTCTTATGTGGCCCAGGGGCACAGTCTCCCTGGTTAACTGAGTTGGGGGTTCCAGGTGTGTCCCTTGTGTGGGTTGTGCTTGCCTTCCTCTTGTAGTTGAGACTTGGTTACTGTTTGCACATTAATGGGTTTGATTGAGCCTCAGGCTGATTGATTGTGAGGACTGGTCATTACCACAGTGGGGGAATAGTGGTACAGGGGCTGACCCTACAGAGCAGGATCTGCCTCAGCAGGGCTTGGTGCCTGCCCAATCCATCCCTGGGTGTGTCATCCTTGCAGACATCTGGATGATGCTTCAGCTCGTTTTGAACCTGGCCACTGGGCACAGCAGCCCCAGGGCCATCTGAAAGGGGACCCACTGCAGGTTAAGTTTAGTCACAGCCTGTGCCCCACCCAGAAACACCCAGCAGGAGCCACAAAGCAAATTGCAAATGGCCCCTGCCCATGCCTTGCTTGAAAGTGCCTTGGCAGGCCAAGTAAAGGACAAAGGTTGGCTGTTGTTAATGCAGGGCTTAGGGCTGCTCACCCATAGGTATAGGACATGACTATGCCAAATGATGCTTGTCTGGATTCTGTGAACCTTTGAGAGACCCTAGGAAAATTTGTAGCACGAGCCAAGGCAGGCAGTTTGTATGAAAAAGCCTCTGGAAATGGCTTGGGTGTGCTGGAAAGTTAGGTGGGGTGAGGTCTCATAATCACCAGGATGTGGTGAACAAATGGTGTCAGCTAGCTTGATGAAGACTCAGCTATGACAGCCACCTGTGTCTGCATGCCAGGAAGTGGGACAGCTCAACAAAGAAACAATTGTTTCCACCAGCTTACCCATCCAGGAGAAAGCTCCCCCTCCAGCACTTGTTCTGAAGCCAGACAATTCAGTTCCCTGCCGCACCCCGCCCGTATGTCCCTGTCGCCTCTCCAGCTGCTGCCTCAGCACTGGACTTCAGAGCAAGTGATTCTGTCAACGAGTAAATCCATGCATGGTTCCTTTATGAGGAACGCCTGGGACTCCACATGCCCTCCATCTCACTCAGCCACAATCTCCACTGATTTTCATTGGTGGAGGGGACTGGTGAAAATGGGGACTTTTCTCCCTGACTCTGGAACCCTGGGCTGGGGAGCCTAGTGTGGTGCTGGGACCCCTTGTTCCTTTGGGAGTCAGGGTACCTCTACAGCTGAGATATCCCTCCCAATTTTTGATGGTCACATGTAGGTGTGGGACCAGCCTGTTCTGAGTCTCTGCCTCTCCTAGTCTTGAGTTGTAGGGCTTTGGTTCAGCAACACTTTAGGTGAATCTCAATGATGGTTGTTTTGTAGTTTAGTTGTGATTTTGATATGGTCGTGATAGACAATAAGCACAGTGTTTACCTACTCTTCCATCTTGACTAGAACTCCTACAATAAAACTTTAAAAGCGACAAATGAAACTTGAAGTCATTTTATTGGAGCTTAAGGAGAGACAAAGGGTAAACAGATAAATAAATGAAGCAGGAAAATATCAGCATTATCTAGAGAATTTTTAAAAGGATGACATTATATAGAATGCCATGTAGATGGGTCTCATTGTGATTATTTAAACTAAAACCTAAATGACAAAAACTGAAATATGAAATAATAAGGGAAGAGGGATCTTAAGGTAATCTACTAGCCAGGAAAGGCTAGTTTTACTATTAGTTAACATAGGATAGATTACTTTTCAAGGTATTTACTTAGCAGGTTTTCTGCTTCATCAAAGCTTATTAGGATCTCAAGATTAGACTTCTCCTGAATGAAATCCTACCATATTTTGGCTGTATCATATGCAACACAAGGCCTTAATGCATGGTAAGGCAAGGGAAGCGAAACAGAGAATCACGTATAGGCTTTTCACTGACTTAGCCTGGAAGGGACTTGTCACTCCTGCTTATATTTCATTAGCCAGATCTTATCAAACACCCTGCTCAGTTGTAAGGAAGGCTTAGAAGTGAAACTTTACATGACTAGCCAGAGAACTAGATATTGGTGAACCCTGATAATAGCTCTCCTAGCTAGAACACAGCTTTAAAATGTAAGAAGCACAATAAAATGTCGAGATGAGGAGAAAGTCCTGTGAGGTGCTGTTAGAGATAGAGGTAAGGCCTTTTTAAGGGTTTTGTAAGCCAAGAATTAGTTGTTTGGGTTTTATCCTAAGTGCAATGGGAAGCCATCGTATGCTTTAAAATGGTCATGTGATCTGATTTACATTCTTAAAAGATCAGTCTGTGTGGTATATGGGAAGCAGATATTGGTCACAATAAAGAGAGCGGCCAGTAGTGGGCAACTGAAATCTTTTAGGAAATGGGTTAATATGAAAATTAGTAGTAAAGATCAAGAGAGGTAGATTTATTTATGATGTGGTTTGGAGGTAAAATTGATAGAATCTCCTTATATATTGGTTGTGGAGGGAATGATAATGTTTAGATTTTTGTCTTGAGCAATGACATGATTCCTACTTACTGAGATGGGGAGGACGTGTGGGTTATGGGTTTATAGCATAAATCTAGGACTGTCTTTTGATAGGTATATTAGAGGTCATTCAGGGTATATTGAATAAATGCTGTTCCTAGTGATTCAGGAAGTCCTTGAGAATGGAGAAATAGATTTTGGAGTCTTCAGCATATAGATGGTGTTTTTCAACCATAGGCAGGAAGTTTACCTGAGCAGACCTGATGAGTGTAATACAATAAGTTTATTGTTGATATAGGAGAAAGAAAGCACCGGGATTCTTAATCTTAACATTTTTTCCATTGTTACATGTATTTTTCTGGAACAAACTATACACATTTTCAACATGACAAACACCATGGTAAAGTTTCCAGGGAGTGAGGCTTAAAAATGGCCGGCCCTCCTCTCTAATCAATAAGAAACTATTTTTAAGACAGCTGCTATTTTCTGGTGCAGAATGCATCTCAACATTTCCTGGCTGAGTGGTTCTGGAGGCTGCTTCATGATTGCATTTTATGTTACTTATGGAAGGGCCCACAATTACTCTGCCATCTTTCACAGCAAAAGATGATTCTGTTGACCGTCCATTGGTAAAGCATGTCAATTATAGAATGGGTTTTTTGTCGATGTTCACGTTGTCTTACCTAGTTTCTCAAGAAACAAACCAAATACGTGTTTTAGAAAGTCTTTGTGATCATAGTTACCGAAATCTATTAATCAGGGCCAAACTCAAGTCTGAAGTTCAGTACAATCTCACCATGATGATCTCTATATGTTTCAGTTTGATGTGAAAATGTATAAGATTCAAATTATTAATCTAATGCTTATATGTATAATATGTATTATATATTATATGTTACATAATATATATAACATATATATATATAACATATATATTATGTATATATGCTTCCTCTTTCCTATAAAACAATTAGAATGTGTAATTTTATTTTCCTCTTTGAATTTCCTTAAAAAAAATTTAGCCTCGCTTCGCGCACATGGGAGTTGTTCAGTTGACTGTGTTTTCTGCATATGTTGTTTGTACACGTGCACATGTGTTGTTTTGTATGTGTGTGAGGGAGAGAGAGGGAACGAGTGTCAAAAGGCTAATGAGTCTATTTTTGAAACAGGGCATATATTTTTAATTGTTTTTTAATATAATATAATATCTGTGTTTTTTAATGATTTGAAATTCTAGAAATATTCTAAGAATTATATTTTATATAGCTTTAAATATTTTGGAATTTCTGCATGTAGCTATAAATTATACTGTTATCGAGTTGAATTATATAATATACCATTTTTAAATCAAAACAAGCTAGACATTGACAATTTCAAATAACTTAATCTAATCTATTTTAATGTTCATGTATTGATTTTCCATAATATATTGTGTGCATGTTTTCTGTCTATAAATGGTTCTCAAACATATGATTTTAATTGGTTGTTCAGCAATCCCTGATTTACATGTTGATTTATTCAGCCACTTCAAATATTGTTCATCATTTGTTTCCCTTTGCTATTGTTAATGAATATAAAATTTACTACATTAATCCTTGCCTATATACGTTATTTTCACTTTTATGTAATCCTGTTAAGATATCACTGACTTAAAGGATACTATCATTTATAAGTTTCTAAATTCATCTCAACAAATTTATACCTTGAAACAGAGTATTAATTTACTCTTCCATTGGAAGAGGATGAAAAAATGTTTTAATGTACCTTCTTTGTATCTTTTCTAATGCAATAAAATGCAATAGTATAATTTATGCATCTTTGATGACTATTGATGGCACACATTTTTCATATTTTATTAGGCATTTCCAATTTTTCTGAAATATCTACACCATTTACACTTTTTTATTTTATAAATTTAGTTTTCTCACTCACTTAAAGATTCTTAAAATCTCTTAACATGCTAGCTATTAATCTTTTCTCAAATATATTAAAATATTTCCAAATCTTTTCACTTATGTTTTAATTATTTTGTCAAATTTAAAGTACAAAGAAATAAAATTTGGGGTGGTAAAACATTGATGTTTTCCTATAAGTATGTTTTTATTCTTAAGATTTGTCAATTTTCAGATCAGTTTTTAGCTGTAAATTCTTCAAATGTTTATTTTTTATATAATTTTACAATGTATAATATTTAACTCTTTAATCTACCACTATGTTTTCTAAATGATATGAGCTAAGACTCAAATGACTTTTATCAAACACTTCCTTAAGTTTAAGTTCTATTTCTCAGTTATAGGAAATGTTATCTTTATTGTGTATTATGCTACACACACACATACACACACACACACACACACACAAACACGTCTGTTTCAGAAAACCAACCTATTTTCTTCTGTATTAATTTTTTGTTTTAAATTTTGACCTGTCATTTATTATGTCAAAAGAAAATTTAAAGAGCTTTACTTGCTATGGATATGTTATTGAGTGAGAGGAAACTATTCTCAAACAGGGATACTTGGAACATGAAACTGGTAAGATGCTCAGAGGCATCCTGTCACAGGATGACTTATAAAACGAAAATGAGGAAGTTGTGTAAACTTTATGATGATTGCTTATTGCAGTGGGGGTTTGCAGATAGGAGAAAATTTCTTAAAACTGATTATCTTATTCCTTTTTAGGAAGATGGCTTATATTTCACTTATGATTAATTTACAAAGAATAACCTAAATTACATTTTGCTTACATTTGTGAAATAAACTAGATCAAGTTTTACTTAACATAGCTTCACTGGTTTTGTCTGTTTGGGGCATCTTCAAGCCTGTTCTCCATTTTATTTCAGTTTAAGAATAATAACTCATTTAATATTTGAAATATTGAGAAGCAAGATTTACTCATGTTGTTAGTTTTTAAAATAATTAATTTGATATTTAGTTTTGGAAAAATTGTAAATAATATATCAAAGTCTCCCCTGCACAGGCATACTTACTTCATCGCCTTAAATAACTAAATAAATTATGTTAACCCTATAAATGCTGTGACTGTTTCTATATTTACTTGGGAAAACTAACTTACTTATAATATAAATTACTTTAAATATGTTTTTAAAGAATCTGCTTTGCAGCATTGTTAAATATTTCAATGGGTTATTTATGATACACAGGACATATATCACGCCCACAGTTTGAGACAATAAATTATGTTGTTAATTCTAAGCTTATTTCTGTATATTTGATTTTCTACATATATAATTTAGAACTAATGTTCGCAGTGATAATTTGTTTCCTCCTTTCTACTAACTACTATTTTAATACTATTTTATGTCTTACTGAACTGGCAAAATTTTTTTGAAAAGTTTCCACAAAAAAAATGGTTACAAATTTGTTGAGAATCCTAATATAACATGGTGACTTCTAAATTTGTAATAATTATTACATTATTTCATTGTAAAGTACACTTTTATTTTTAGTTTACATATACTTTTATATTATTTTGAATAACATTTGTGAAATCTATCATAAGTATCGTAGTTCTCCTTAATGATCCATTTTATGGAGGATGCTTATAGTTTTCAAATGATTAAATTACTCATTTTCTAATAGTAAATCACAAAAAAAAGATCAGGATTCTTTCTTTACAGTGATTCAACTGACATGCTGTTAAAATTATTTGACAAATATTTTAAGATTTTGAATACACCATAGACACAAACACACACACACACACACACACACACACACACATCCACATCCACCCCTGAAGGTAGAAATGATTATTATCCAGGTAGTGGAATGTTAAGTTTCAAAAATTAATTGGAGAGTTTTGAGAAATTCTTATATACTTAAACAAATTATATACTATGGAAATTATTTCCTATTTGAGAATTTGAAGTCATTGAATGGTAAAACTATCTTTCCTTGTGGAAATTTAAAGCCATCATAAATTTGTCAACATTTTTGATGAGTTTGTTTCATTATTCACTTGTATTTTTGTGGTATGTTATATTTTCATAGAAATTCATGTATTTCAAAAAGCTTATCAAACTTTTAGTAAATGCATTATAAAGCATATATATAGCTTTGTAGAACCTTTTAAAACTATGTATTTCAGATTGTTTTTATTTTGTCTCTCATCAAAGTGTAATTTGTATTTTATTTTGTTTTAAATAATAAGTATTTGGATTAAACTTACATACTTTCTCTTTTAAATTTATATGTTCATTGATTATTTTATTTTTCCTGTGCATTAGGTTGTCCTTATTTAGCTACTATTTTCCAAACTGACTGGCAAAAGGTATATTTTAGAACTTTTTCTGTTTGTTTAATAATGAAAATTTGTGACTCTGTAAGGACTTTGGCAAAATCCTATGCATTTTGATCTGTTTAGTTTCAGTCTTGTTTTAAAAATAATTTTAATAATTAATAATACTTATTATGCATTCCATTCAAAATATGTTCTAGGTTTTGTTGTGTGTCCTTGACGTATTAATCAGTCAACAGTCCATTTTAGAGATAACAAGAAAATTTAAGTGAAGAAAAGTCGAGTAACTTAGCCTAGGTTATAATTAAAAGCTATGTGCCTAGATTTGTAAGTTAAGCAGTTTACATGTACTTGCACAAAATGCTCTCTCTTAGAAAGGGCTAGTTACCCAGGTGTAACTGTTGTTTTGTTTATTTTTCATTTTTTTATCCATTTATTTGTTTGATTGATTATACATTGTAAATAGTACATAATTTAAAATGAATGGATTTTAAGCATGGTGTTTGATACGTTTTGACAGCTACATAAACAAGTGTAACCACCAACTCTACCAACCCACGTGGAAATTTCCATCAACTCAGATTGTTTCCTTGAATACTTTTCACGCAATTTCCATCCCTCAGCCACTGTTCTGATTTATATCAGCATAGAATTGTATCTGTTCTAAGACTTTATATAACTGAGCACTCTTCTGTCTGGCTTCTTTAGATAAACATAAAATTTGACATTCCTACATTTAGTTGCATTTATCTGTAAGTTTTTTGTTGGTTTTTGTTTTGTTTTTTAACTTCTGAGGCATATTCTGTGTATGGATATATCACAATTTTGTTTTCTCTATTATCTCTTGATGGACATTTAAGTTATTTCCAATTTAGAACTACTGGGAATAGAGTCTTTCAGGACATAGGTTTTCATTTCTCTTGGGTAACTACTAAGAGTACAATTGCTGTGTTATAAGTCAGGCTTATTTTTAACTTCATTAAAAAAAATAAATCTGTTTTCCAAAGTGGTTGCTACATTTGTAACTGCAACCAAAATATTATAAGTTTCTTTGTTCTGTTGTCCTCAAGAACATTTTATACTGAGATGCCAGTATTTATCAATACTAGTGGGTATGAATTGGTATCTAGTAGTTTGAATTTGCTATTTTCTGATAGCAAACAATGCCGATCTCTTTTAAATGTGCTTGTTAGGTATTCTTTTGTCTTATTTTGTGAGGTTCATAAGTGTTTTGCAGTTTTGGATTTTTATCTTTGTGTTGATCTGTAAGAGTTATTAGTATATTCTGATGAAAGTTCATCAGATATATTTATGGAAGTATTTTTGTACAATTTATAATACATAGTTTTCTTAATGATTTATTTGGAGGAGCAAATATATTTAATTTTGATGTGGTCCAGTTTATTATCCTTTTCCTTTTGTTCTTAGTGCCTTTTATCTTATCTAAGAATCAACTCTATCCCAATATTGTATAATATTTCCTATACTTTGTTTGAAAAGCTTTATACCTTTAGCTTTGATCTTTAGATGTATCTATGATCAGTTTCAAATTAATGTTTGTGTATGTCAGCAGGTAGAGTATTGAGGTAATTCTTTATTTATTCTTTATTTTTTTTTAATACAGATATCCAGTTTATCCAACATCCTGTGTTGAAAAGTCTTTGTTTTTGTTTTTGTTTCAGCAAACTGCCTTGATATCTTTGTCAAAATCAACAAATTTTGGACAAATAATTATGTGGATTCATTTGCAAATCTTTTGTTAAGATTAATTATATTAATGAGGTTTATTAGTCTTAAATATAATTTTCTTGTAATATTCTTGCCAGGGTTTTTGTGATATTCAACTCTCATTTCTAACACTGGAAGTTTTTATATTCCCTTTTTTTATCATTTTTCCTGGTTTTATCAATTTTCTTAATATATAAAAAAATCATTTGGCATTTGTTGGTTTTCCCTAATATTTTCCATTTTCTATCACATTAATTTTTTTACCTTTGTTATTTATATTATTCTCCTTATTTTTGGTTTATTTGTGTTAATTTTCTAGATTCTCAAATTGGAAGCTTAGATCATTAATTGTAAAACTTTCTTCTGTTCTAGTATAAACATTTGAAAACATAAATTCTAATAACTGCTTTACCTACATTCCTCAAACACTAATGTGTTGTGTTTTATTATCATTCATATTGAATTATTTTCTTATTTTCTTTGTTATTTCTTCTCTGATCAATTACTATTTAAAATAGTGTTGCTGTATTTTCAAATATTTGTTGTTAACTTAAAGCACATTGTATATGATTACATTATTTTGAAGTTTATTGAGATTTCTTTTATTGCCCAGTATGTGGTCTATCTTGGGACTCTTCCTTGTGCACTTAAAGATAATGTGTATTTTGCATTATTGAATTTAGTGTTGTATCACTGTCAGTTGGGTAAAAATTTTTTTTCATCATGCCATTAATCCATTCTGTCACCACTTTAAAAAATGTTTCTTCTTACTTAGCCTCAATTTTTCCCCCAGCTTGTGATTTAGTATTTTTATAAGTAGATTTTAATTAATTTATATTTACTTTGATAATTAGTATATGTGATCTTATTTGTGACTGTATCCTTAAATATTGTTAATTTGTCGTTTATAGCTTTGTTGTATTTAGTCTTGTTGCATTCTCTGTCTATGTATGTATATATTTATGATATAATTTAATCTTAGCCATTGAAAATGATAAAGTAGATGCTGTCGTATGTTAATTTGTTGAAGCTTTTTGAAGTTAAGTAACACAAAAGCCTGGAAATGAAGTGAGGTTTATTAAACCTGAAAGCCCATTCTCTTAAACAGTATATTATATTTTCTTATGTCAGTGATCTCCTTTTTCATTTCTATTTCTCATCTTTGCATGCATCATATTTTCTTTCCATATCAAGTTATTGTGCCTTAATCCATTTTGTCTATGGGTTTTTTCTTTTTAATATTTTCATATGGCACATTATATGCTATTAGGATGTCATGAAGATCTCTAAAATTTCATTTTATAATTTAAATAAATCAAAGATTTACTGTACTTTTATTTTGCAATTTCAGAAAGGGTATTTTTCTCCTTAACCGAGAGTTACAGGGAACTTCAAAGAATTATATCACTATAACTTCTCTGAGACTTTGTCTATAGTCGAATAACTTGTGTTTTAATGTCTTCTCACCTTCTTATAACAGCACCTAAAAACAGCATGCCACAATTGTAATTAGGACTCAATAACCGGTTTTTGTATGAATTTATGAAATTAGCAGGAAAAATACAGACTTGTGACCGTCAATAGATAGAACATGTGAATAACTTTTTTTTTTAATCTTACATTTTCCATTTTGTTGCTGATTTAAACTTTCTTTTAGAGTAATAGCAGGTCCAAACATTAGTATCCAATGTCCACTCACTTAGAGTACCTGATGGCTTGAGAGACTTAAACACATGGACTAGTGTTTTAACCCTTTTTATAGCAAACAAAAAACTATATGACTAAGCATGTTGGGTTACCAACACTCTTCCTTTCTTCTCCATTGCCATTGAAGTAGACATGTTTTATGTCTGTTCCACTTCTCCTTGATCAGCCATTCTCCCATGAATTAATAGTAGTCATATTCGTTCCATGGGGTTTGAGTTAGACTCACCCTACCCATGTTTCTACCATAGAACATATGACATAGGCCTGCACAGTCTCATGGCTCCATCTCACTGGATTCAGTTAAATAGTTTTAAGGATGGGAATATTAGCCATGTCAGGTCAGAATCCTCCATGTGCTTGCTTTGAACCTATTTGAAAAAATGTGTTGCTTTCCCAAGTGTTGCTAACATGATAGCATGAATCTTACATTACCAGTGGCATTCTTTGTAATCATTCAGAGAAGGCTTGCATGGGAATAAACTCAACTCATACGAATCTAGTGCTGAGAGATGAAGTTGGGAAAGAAAGAAACCCTAAAACAATAAACATTCCTGAATCTAGAAAGAAACACGTATGAATAATTTAATTATATAATGGGGTGCAGGGATTGGCACATGTTTTCCTTAAAACCAGATAGTAAATCTTTTGAGGGCTAGATAGCCTCTGTCTCAATTATTCAACTCAGCTAGGGTAGTGTGAAAAGAGTAACAGACAATATATAAGAATGATTGTAACTTTGTTCTAATAACATTTCTTTATAAAAATGAACAGTGGCAATAGGCCAAAATTTTCTGACCCTGATATAAAATAATAAATCCTATCTTTTTTTTTTTTTTTACTTCAATTAGAATTGGATGTATGTCATTTGCTGTCGTAAGATGCTTGACTTAGAGAAAATTTTTCAGTCTTGTGGAAAGTATACCTTCTATGCATGGCGTATACTCTGCAATAACTAAACCTGCTTGCCTTTCCTGCCCTACTTCCTACTCTTTTTTCAAGTAAACGCTATATTGTAATGGGCATAAGAGAAAGGTGATATTGTAGCTCAGAAAGGGGACAGTGATCTGTCCATTTAAAAAAGCAATGCCCTTGCAGTGGACAAAAAGCTGCTTTGTTCTCTGACTTTTACATTTCCTGGGTCTCTGAGGGAGACGCTTTCTCCCCATTTTATTTCCAGGGGAACAGACTGCCCCACTAAGGGAAGTGAACAAGAGCAGAGCCACCTATTATTTTCTCAACCCTGCTCAATTGTCTTTTTACTTAATGCCAAATCTTTCCAGAGAACAGCAAAAGATTTTCTGTCAGTTGAATTTTTGGGTGGTGGTGAGTTTTCAATGCTTTTTCATCTTCTTTCTTCAAAAGTGTTTCAGCAGAAAATGAGTGTGTATTTAGAGCTCCCGGACCAATGCTGTTTTGGACTCGGACATTGTTCAATATAATGAAATAAACACAGTACGCAGCTTTGGGGCTTTTTTTTTTTTTTTTTTTTTTTTTAGTCTGAAATTTTGGACAAATAAAAGAAAGATGAAAGGGCAGACTCTGGCAGTAATTAAACTTTCCCAGAAACCTATGAGTTCCCCAAACTCTTGGCAACCTTATTAGAAAGGGTCTGATTCAAAAACAGGTGCCAGACCCAGTAATTCAGCAGCATATGCATTATCTCAACCTGGGGAATGGAAATAAAAGAAGAAGCATTAATCAGAACTCTAATCAGTGAGTGATACAATAAGGTTGATCTCACCTTATTTAGTAAGAAGCTCACATTGAGGCAATATCCAGGTAGTCACCATTTTCATACTGATTATATCAGGAAAAATGAGGGTAATGATTCAGATTTGGCAGCTGTGGTGTTCTCTTGTATGAGAAACTAATAAAAGGACACTAAATCTTGATATACTTATCACATTCGGGCTGTCAGGAGTGTATAATCTTCTCCAAAGTTTCTTGGCTTTGTTCAGTGCAGCGTATTTCATTACAAAGAAAAGTCCCTTTACCCCGCCTTGTAGAGCAGTGCTGAAGGAAACAACCTACATCTTCCTAGAAAAGCAAGTAGATGTTGTTCTGGTAACAATCTACTTATTAAAGAGCTTTCAAACACACATAGACACACACATTATCTACACATTGATGTCCCAATTTAATTTACTTGGGAACAAAGTAGCTTCAGATTTGTGGAAGTCTTTGCAGGAAATATATTTATACGTAATATATGATTTTGACCCAATACCTGTTGCCACGTGCATTCTGAGATTAGATCGAAAGAGAGAGGCAAGTGAACAAAGCAAAGAATGCTTCACATCTAAAGTGCAATACAGACAGAGGTAACCCTGCCTCTGTGTGTGTGTGTGTGTGTGTGTGTGTGTGTGTAAAGTTGAAGCTGATGCAGATAAGTACTGTCAGTTTTACATTTGCTATGAGTTTTTTCGGTTCACCAAAGACTGGGAGAGACACACCACTCTGAAGAACAAGAGGTATCATCACTCTTGATACACTAGTGGAGTGATTGTTTAGGCTGTAATGGTTGATCTTCTAACAACACAAATAGAATGGAGTAACTAATTGTCCTTTTTATTTCATTGCTCTTTCATCTGTTTCAGGACATCTTGTGGATACAGAGCTTCTCACTGTGTCAGAGCTGTTTTGTCACAACACGTGGCCTCTCTTAAGGTAAGACTTTTTACCTCTCTGAGGTAAGACTAAAGTTTCTAGACATCTTGTAATGCACTCCCTGCTCGGTATCCAGTGGTCCTTGGCTCTCCTGCTTTTGAGAATAAACTATCTCAGGATTTTTTTTCTGTATCAATATGTTAATGTGTGACCATTTGCATGAACATATATATATGCATTTTATGTACACTCTTAGCAAACAATTAAAGATATAGACATACAGATTTGGAAGGAATCTAGCAAGTATTAATATGATCTTCTGAACAGAGAATTTGTGGAGTGTTGGGAAAATTGCTAAACTTGAAGTTAATAAACCTAGCTTTGAACTTTACCATCCCCCCACCAATAGACAACAAAAGTACCTTAATCCAGAGTTTTTCATCTGAAAATGGAGGACATTTTCTGTGCTATGGACTGTACTAGATTTGTAAACTTGTATAAATTTAAAATCAAAAAGTTTTTGATAACACAAACACCTTTCATAATATATAATGGGCTAAAAGAATTTGCATTGGAATCATGAACTTTACTCACTTAACTCACTTCTTTGGCTACCTTCCTTTTTCACAAAAGCCCCAAAACAACGTTTTGATTCCTGAAGAGTGTTTTGTTTGTTTTGTTTCATTTTATTTTGCTGTCTTATAAAACACTCTTCTCCAGGTATCTGCTCACTTCCTCCAGGTCTCTACCCAAAGACAGCGCTGACCAACTGATCTAAAATAACTTCCTTTTTCCTAATTTTATTACTCCCCATTCCGTTATCCTGCTTTCTTTTCCTCCCTAACATTTATTATCACCTGATGTGTTATATATTTAAGTCCACATTTATTTTACCTCCCCAATCTTGAGTTCCTTTTGTTTACTGCTATAAATTATATTCTCAAGTAATAAATTCCATTAAATGGCATCTAGTAAATGTCTGTCTAATAAGTGCAATATATAATATGTTCATAATATCGTAAAGATAATCATATCCAAAAGAGTGACTCTAGTATAAAAAAATGACAATTTCAGTTTTTATTGCTGTGGGAGGAAATCTAATTTTATGCCTAAAGGAACGTACAAACACTCTTTACATCAAAGTGATTTTTCCAGCAACATAGAGAGTTGTTCTTAAATTCATAGATGTTTGACCTCTTTCCTTTAGCAGGAATGCATGTGTGACCCTGCCATAAGAGCTCACAGTTTGAGCAAGATCTGCCAGCTCTCTAAGGAAATGTTTACCATGTGTAATCATGCTGCTCATATGTTTGTCCAGACCTTAGAATTATATAAGATATTTATTAGTTTTAACCAGAAGATGTGTCATAAGCATGAGTAGAGATGTGTCTGAGTATATAGTGCTTTCAGTATGTAAGTCATTCATATGACATCGTTTCTTTTATTGTTTTGTGGTTGCCAGGAGGATGGCAACCATCTCACCAGTGCCCAGATGAAAAAGAGAACTCAGCCTAGTGCTCCACCATGAAATGACATATGTATCATTAATCTCTATGCTTTATCTCTACACTTTCTTTGTCTGGTTTAGCATTATATCGTCTGTAGAAGTGGGACGTTTTGTATAAAAACACTACTATATACTTTTGCGTTATTTCATCAAAATTATTTATTTTGATAGTTTTCAACATGGGAAAAAAATAGAGAACTCATTATCGATTCAGATTTAGGAAAGATTAAATATTGTGATTACTATCCCCATTGCAGAATGAAATGGCATACCAAGGTAGACTAAATACATTTTACCTGAAAGTAGGTAATTAAGTGATATCCAAGGAACACAGTGAAACTTAGAGAATGATGCATCTCTATCAGTTGTTCCTGTTCTTGTTGTTGTTGTTGGGTAGCATGCATAGTTGGTCTGATTTTTATTGAATTGTCTTCCCAACATCTTTTTGGATGAGGATAAGGACAAATGGTGTCCCCTCTTCCCATAGAAGAACAACGACAGGGCATCCAGAGCAGTCAGAATGGCAGATGCTTTGTGTATGTTTGTGCATATGAGTGTCTGCTAAGTGTTTAAAACAGACTTTGTAAATACTACAATAATGAATAGTCATGTAGATTTTAACTTGGACATTAAGGCTTAACAGGAAATAAGACTGTTCTCTTTGGGAGATAAGTTCATCGTGAGAATTGTGTTTACTGATTTAGGTAGAAAAGTGGTTGTGCAGACACCGCTCATTGCTTTTGAAGTCAATACAAAATTTGTATGATTCGGTATCTGTTGTTTCAATAAAGGGCTTTAGGAATGTGCCTGTCAAGTCTGGAACACATCATAAAAGGCAGAGTCATTTTAACTCTGACACTGTCATCAGCTCTAAGTACTAACAAAATAATAGCCATAAGTATTTATATAGCATTTCTGTATTGATGATATTTATCATCTATAACAGAATTTATCTCTAAAAATACAGATTCTATTAGTAGTGTGTGGACACAGTCAGATATTAAATATTCCCCAAATGCTAGAATGATAAGTAGTGTTAGGAACAACAAATATTTGTACCGATCCACTTTTTAAGCCATTTGAAATGTCTTTTTTTCATTCTTCCTCACAACATCCCTAGGAGCCAGTACAACTCTGTTGTGAGCAGTATTCTTCCCAGTTGACAGCTAAAGAAACAGAGGCACACGAAGCGGAAAGAAAATTATACAGAGACTACACAGGAACTGAGTAAAACACTAATATGAAAGTTCTGCTATATCTTATAGCCAAGGTTTTTGTTTATAGTTGCACTCACCCAATTTTTTCCTACATTCTAAGCTGGCTTGCTCCATTTTTAAGGGATAGATTTAAGGAGGCTGTTGTTTTTAATACAATTTTGTTTTGTTTGATACTGATGTGTTTAATCATTATTGCTGCTGGCTATTGTTCCTTTTCATGTATTTTAATACTTTAATCAATGGGAATTTTATTGGTACTTATATCCTGAGGCTATTGAAAGTGGAGGGTGCAATTTTATAAATATACAATTGAAATAAGGAAAATACAGAACAGATGGGCATGGAAGCCATGTTGGTAATAAGGTGATAAAGTCCTTCAGGAGCTAGATAAAGAGGCAGAGTTCTTTCCAGATGAGTGTTTGCATTAAACTCAGTGAGTTAAGGAAGTTGGTTCAGCTTTTGTTCATTGCATTTTTCTCACCCAAAATTTATTTCTCTTTTCTGCTTTTTAAAAAATCGTTTCAAGTGCAAAATTCCATATGGAACATTAATCTGAATAATAGTATCTCTTGAATAGCTTGGCTACATTTTATAAATCTAAGCTGTATAATTTATTTTTGTACTTGTTTGTAAGTGTAGTGACTACCTTTATGCTGGCTTATAGTTCCCTCTATTTGGTTTATATCTAATTGTAAATGTTATCCTTTATTTATGCTTTTCTCCTCTTTCCTAAATACATTTCAGAATCTCAAGCATGTCATTATCAGATGCTTCTTTGATATAGCCCCCAGGAAGTGATATAGCTCAATTTCTGTAACTTCTTGATAAATACCTGTGGGGTTAACTGGAAACAAGTGGATAAACCTAATGTTGAAAAAAAACTTAATGTACTCATTCACCATTGAATTTCTTCTTCTTTAGTAACCTGTTCAATAAGCATAGAAAATTGTTTTTCATCTGTGCTTCAACCTTTCTGCCACACTTCGCTCAAGTTTCATTTCCTATATTCTTGTTCTAATAAAGATGATACCAAACTGACAATTTATCACGATCTACCCTATTACATCATAGGACAGAGGGCTGAGGAGATACTAAAGAAAAAGATCTACAATATTTAATTATATCCAGTGCTGGAATAAGTACTGGGAAATACTATAATACTCTTGCCTGTATCTAAAAAATAAGTAGGAACAACTATTGGTTTTCTAAATTTTATTTTATTTTATTTTTCCCCCAACTGCTAGGAGTAAAAAGAGACTTAATGTTCCCTTAGGACTCTTTAACAATAAGGATTATCTACTTTCTTCATAATCATTAAATTGATGGAAGTGGACCGGTAAATGTTTGATGGACTGACCTTCAGATGAAGAAGGATGTTTCCATTCTTTCCCAATCGTGCTGAAAGTTGCATTTCTTTTAATGACTCCACTTAGAACAGCAGGAAGCAAAGTGATCATCACCAGCAGGTACTTAGACGAGAGTGAGAGGTTGGATGTGGACTGCTCTATTAAAACATCCCCTTCTAAACAGGGCTTCCTGGAGCTTAAGTGCCCATTGCTGCAGAAGCCAGGATACCATCTGTGAGTGAGCAGCAAAGCTCACAGCTCTGTCTAATGAGAGGAACTGCATCAAGAAGACATCTTTAAATAGATGAAAGATCCATGGCATCTAATGGACAATTAGTTAACTTCATTCTTCAGAGTTTTTAAGCATCTGATAAATGGAGAAATAAAGAAAAATGCTCCAAGCGAAATACTAAAGGGAATTAAAAGCAGTCTAAAAGGAAATGACTTCCAACTTTTATATATTTTCAATGTCATTCTGTGTTTGAAAGTAAAACAACTAGTAGTCATACAAAGATTGCTATTTTTTTTCCCTTTGCTTAAAATTCTGAAGACTATGGCCAATGCCATTTTGTTGTGGTTAGAAAACATGTTGGGCCAATTTTTTGAAACACACATGGAACTAAGTTCCCTCTATTTGGTTTATATCTATCATTATATGATATATAATGATAGTATATATAATGATATATATATATATATCATGATAATGATATATAATGATATATATATATAATGATAGTGCGTACCTATCATTGTCAAATTTAAGAAAATAATATTCAGTAATACTCAATCGGGAATGGACCTTAAGGTCACCTGTTCAATTTTGTTATTAAACAGATGGTAAAACTGAGTCCCAGAGAAAATTAGTTGGTTTTCTAGAAGTCAGTTCTAAAATGCAGGTTTGAAGGTTTTTTTAACTTAGTATTTCTCTCTCCATTCCACTGTTCAATTTAAGGGTATAGGGAAAGCAAATAAAAGATGGCATTGTACACTTAGTCTGTGTAAATTAATTTACATCATTTTAAGATAAAATACAACCAATGAGTTCTAATTTCTTGTTTCACACTGAACTAGCTTGCCTCAGAACCCTATGGAAAAAGCATGTAGTGTATACTCACTCTCAAGGAATGTATATCTACATTCCTTGGGAGAGAGAGATTTAGGCATGAAATGATAGAATGCAGTGTATGAAGAAGGACTCAAATGGATAATAAATGTCCTCAGCGGCTCAGAAAGAGAGAGGTAACATTGAGCTAGCCCACCTGGGAAGATTCAGAAAGTAAGGAAAGTTCTCTCTAAATGGTCAAAAGGTTGGAAGGATGCATATTGTTGGTTGAAGAATCGGGATTCATGAGTGTGGCATTTAACTGATTGATTTAAATGTAGACTATTTTTAAATCACCTCCATTTGTTTAGGGACAGTGAGTAGAGCTGTTTTTCTTATTAATAGAGAGTTGAGATTTGAGTAACTAAGTACACCATCAAATGCAATGGGCACCATTCGGTAATGCTAATAGCAATACCGATCACAATAACAACACTGTTATTCGATCCCTTTTCTTTTTGAGTCCTTGATCCAACGCCATGATTTGGGAACACTTCTTTTTCCCACATTGTACATTAGGAAATTGAGGAACAGAGAAAAGCAGATTGGTTCCCAGAGGGTGTGGCTCAAAAACCATAGGCTCTAAACTGTTAAATTTTATTTTAAAAAAATCACAAATATTATAAAAATATGCATTGCTTAAAAAGCTAAGAGTAAAACATTCAATATAAATTTCTCTCTTATCATCATGCTATTTTTTTTCCCAGTGTGAACAGGACAGATTCCTAAGGAAATCAAATTTTCCCAAAGATTTTCAGATTCTAACACTAATTTACTCTAGTAATGTCTCCTTTTAACTCAGCACCAGAGGTTGGTATCGATGGCGGCTGTTCCTGAATCCAGAGACGTGAATAAGCTCCGGAGAACAGTGTCTGTCATTAAAAAGTTGCCATCTGTCTTTATTTGATATCCGCTGCGCTGCAGTAAGTCACAGTATTTCCCTATCCTTTCAATGACAGCTCATGGTAAGATAAACTCGCCATGATAAGATAAATGGCAACTTTTTAATGAAAACCACTATGTGTGAGCTGCTTGGTTAGGTTACAGTTCCTCAAAGTGCATCTCATACCTTATTCCCTAATATCAAAACCAATGACCTATTCTTCAAAGGATTTTCTCCTCAGTTCTATAACCTACATGATTTACAAAGTTCCCTTTGCCATTTTTTTTTTTTTTTAATCCTCGCAGAATGAGACCTTAAATGACCCTATAAACTTAACTTCTTACACCGGATTTTTTGGAAGTGCTTGTTTAGAAGACAAAGACAGATTTTCACTGTTTTGAAAATCATGTTTGAATGAGGCTGACGAAGTAAGTGAAATAAGCAATCTTTATTTATTTAAATTACTCCCTCCCCTATAAAGATAAAAGTACTTTGAATAGTGGGAAGAGTTGGATCTAGAACTAGTTCTAATCCATCTTAACTATTCTACAGCTGGCTGGATCATGATTTCTCCAGGTTTCTGACCACCTACCTGTCAGATGGGAATTTCAGCACAACTTAATCTAAACCTGGTATTAATGCCACATCAGTTTGACATGCCAACTTGCCTCAGAAATACTTCCTTAAGGTCCATTCTTATTGCTGCTAGCTTCCCTGATATTTTTCAGATTAGAAGGTGAAAAATAACCTCATATGATGTTTATAGGACCTTATACAACAGTTAAGATAGTTTAGAGAACAGTTAATAATTTGCAAGCTTACTATAGTAAAACCATAGCAAAAAAAGAAAACAAAAAACAAAAACACATATACGCGCGCGCGCGCGTGCACACACACACACACACACACACACACACACAGAGATACAGCAGGGGTGCCAAAAAAATGTACATAAGTGGACACTTTGGTCAACTTTGCTCCAGCAGTCATTTGCTATAATCAGAAGTGTCTGGATACTGATGGTAACCACTTTGAGCAACTCTTGTAATTGCAGAAGTCAAACATGACTTGTATTCATCTTTTGTTATTGGTATATATTATTACGATTTTAATAGTTTTTTCCTTTCTTAAAATGTGTATACATTTTTTTGGCACCCCCTGTATATGTAAGGTACACATGTTTTACTCTGACCATCAAAAACCATATCTAAATTCCCCAAATACTTTTACTTACCTCAGACATACAAGTTGAGGATTCAAAACAAAATGTTTTCTCACTATGAATTTCAAAAGACATCAGGGTCATCCTTGTGAACATAAGTTTCTAGATATTTACAGGCAGAGATGGAGAAGGTTATGGATGGATTGAGTCAATTTGAGCTGAACCAAACACAAGAGATTAAATTTATTTTCTTAATATTTTTATTAAGAAGGTATATATTTCTATTTGCTACCCCCCCAAATTTGAGATGTTTTGTTTAAATGATAAAATTATACCTTTATTTTTACTTAATTTCAAAGTTTGATTAAGCCAGATTTTTTTGTACTTCATTTACTAAGATAATTTCTTACGTAGTGAGTAACTAAATGATAATTATGTATATCTGTCTATCTATCTATCTAGCTAGCTAGCTAGATATATGTGTATATATCTATATCTATCTATCTATCTATCTATGCCATCTATATCTATCTATCTATCTATAATATATGTATTTACTCAAGAATTATTTATTGAGCACCTATCATATAACAGGCACTAATCTGGGTAATGAGAATTCAATGTTGAATAAAAGTTTCTGCTCCCATGGTGAGAACCATTATATTTAAGGTTTGTGGTGGTTGACCAATAATAAATACTATGGATTTAAAAAGAAATGGAGTCAGAAAACAAGGAAATAGAATATAATAGCAAGTGTTATGGGATGCTAACAGATGGTTTGTCCCAATAGTCATTGAAGTTGCCATTTGTGTTAATATCTTATGATAGGGAAAGATCTAGGGAGGGTAATTCCAGACAAAGCGCCCAGGAAATGCAAATAGTAAGGAGTTTCAGATGTATGAAGGTAGGATGGATTGCCTTTGAGCTAGAACATTGCCAATCAGAGGCAAAGTGTTAGGAAATTGAAGATGTAGGCAAGGGTGAGATCATAGAAGGCCATTGAGGCCAACGCAAGTTTAGGTTTAATCTAAGCATGGTTGGAAGCCATAGAATTTTAAGCACGAGCATTGCATAATCTTAACTAAAAAGGAATCACTTTGATGATCATGTGGATGGGCCACACAAGTATAAGAGTACACACAATAAAGAAAGAGAAGGCTTTTACAGCTGTCTCTGAGCAATGAGAGTGATTTTATCAGAAGTGGTAGTGGTGAAAATGGAAAAAAAATGATGAATATGATGAATGTTTTGAAATAAATATCAACCAAATGTGCTGATGGGTAAGCCAATGAGGGAAGTGGTGTGAGGGAAAAGAATGAAAGATAACACTTAGTTTTTTTTGGACCTGAGCAACTACTTGAGATGGAAAAGTCTGGAGAATAGAAGATGTATTTGGAGAAAATATATTTTTCTTTGTTTGTTTGTTTATTATTTACTTACATTTGAAATTCGAGATGCTTGAATGGATAGCCAAGTACCAATCATACATGATCAATTGGATATATGAGTTTGGATTTTAGCAGAGAGCTGAAGATCAGCAATAGAATTTTGTATGTCAGAAGCATGTTTTTGCCATTAAATGATATAGGATTGGGTAGGTTCATCCAGGAAATATATGTAGATAAAAGGCATGTAGAGGTTAGAATGAGAAAAGGGACCAAGTAAAGTCAGAATAGCTGGTGAAGCAGGAGAACCAGATAAGTATGCTTTCAAAGAGCTTGAAAAAAATATTTCAGACTTCAAAAAGTAGTTAATTAGGTAAAATGACATTGAAAAGTAAAAAAAAAGGAAGACTGAAAACTAATCTTGGAATTTGGCAAGTAGTTACTTATACAAAATGCACATGCATGCATACATATGCACATGAAACAAAAATACTCATGATTTTAAATTACAGTGCTTGTTGCCTGACTCTAGTCAGGAAATAGTCAAATGCTAGTTCCTTATATGCTTAATAAATTGAATGACCTGAATTATACTACTTTCTGTTAGATCCATGCCTGTGGTTATAATTTTATAGATTTTACAGAGATTTTACAGAGGTTTCTCGCCTTTATAACAGATAGTAAGTTATATTTCAGATAACAGATAGTAAGTACTAAATACATAAGCTATATGTATTTAGACCCACTGAGATGATTTTATAAATCTTTCCAAGCGACTATATTTTAATTGATGGAAGAAGTAAATAAAGTGAAACTTATCTTTACCAATGATGAATGAAATAGGAGAAATAACACTTTTTGCCTTTTCCCAAATACTATACAAGTATGTCTTTATAATAAAAGGGGTAAGAAGGCAGTCCAAATTTCAGGAATCTTTATTTATTTAAGTTCTTATTTAAAGGGATGGCTATTATTTGCATGTTATCTTGCATTTCACAGTGATGGATCTCTGAAATTTAACAGGAGAAAATTAAAAGGTGAAGTTAAAAAAATGGTCTTATATTTCTTTGTAGTTAACCAGTATATATCAATTGATATGTTTTATCAATAGCTTTTCTTTAATAGAGTAGAATTTTAGTATATAATTTAATTTGGAGGGTGTCTAGAACTGCCTTCATAAAAATGCAATTCTTAGTAGGTGTGTCTATAAAGAAAAGAAAGTTTTATTTAAATAATAATCACAAACACAAAATTTGCAAATGATGAATAATTGTGCTAATAATAGAAGACACAGGCTTTGGAACATTTTGAAGCATTGCTTTTCCAGTAGTACACTGTAGCTCTTTCTCATTTCTCCCCTTTCTTTTACTTTTATTATTATTATTATTATTATTATTATTATTATTATTTTAGCATGCCCCTGGCACAATACTTAAGAGAGGCCAGTCTTCTAGCAGTTACATGGGTGACTTGCCTGTAGTCATCAGTGGCCACTTACTGTATCAATAGAGACCTGTTTCCTCTCCTCCTTCGTGATACAATAGTAGACCAGTCTTTCTTAACTTTTGGGAGGATTGTTGATACAGGAGAGTTAGCATGTCCCTAGGTAGAGAGGGAGGTCCCTGGTGGAATAAAGAAAAGACAGCCATATCCTAAAACTTCAGGTTTTAAAATCACTCCTTCACTCCAAGACATAATGAAACAAGGCCTTGAGGTTAATCATAAAATTCATTTTGGCCTGACAAACGGAGGTAATCTGATAGATAAGAGTGGGTTACTTTGCTAATCCCGTTAGGATGGGCAAGCAGAACAAACCTGGTAGACAAATTTCATTGGAAGGTGCCAGTTCCCTGGCACCTTCAAACAAGTTCCCTCTTCAAACAAGTTCCCTTCTTCAAATAACTCCCCTTCCCCAAGCAGGCAAGGGAAGGTATAAAAGTAAGAGCTTTTGCCTCAGTCATGGGGCACCCCCCATTCGGGACCCCCTCCCGCTCAGGAGCTGCGACCTCTTTCCCTGCCTCTAATAAACTGTCCTTAAAAAAAAAAAAAAACTTTTTGCCTCTCCCTGGTCGTGTTTCCATTCTTCAGATTCATGAGACACTATCCCGACCCACACTCAGAAACTGCAAGCAGATCCAACATCACCTACGTCATTATGAGAATGGAATGAAGTCTATGGATCCTTTCCACGAGGGGGGAAGAAAAAAATATGTGATCACAAACTCAAAAACATTTTGCATATGATCTCAGGTGTATAAGAACTTCTGGATTGGAAGGCAGCCAGATTTAATGTCTACCGTGGCTTCCATAAACCACAAGAGTTAGCAGCAGGCCGTGCTCATATACTAGAAGAACAGAGACCCAATTCACATTGATTTATAGATCTTGTTGTGCCTTTGCTTGGTCAAGTGTGAACTTGTTCTTCTTCCTGCAATAATACAATAGATGCCTCTGGCTGCATTTGGTAGTCATTCCTGAAGCATGGCGGGGATTAGTTTCAATCAATAGAGAGTATGCACCCCCTGGGCTATCACAGGCTCCTGTGGCATTTGGAGCATTGCTGTCTAAACGCAAGTTTTTAGGAGGTCTCCTTTTCACCTTTGCTTAATTAAGCATGATTCAGAATCAAAGCCATCTTATGTATCAGTATCTCAAATCTCCTCATAAGCATTGAGCTTTATGTTTGCATTTACAATTCACTGAAGGATATCAATTCTTAATTCTTAGGACACAATCATGGCACAGTGTGGGCACTTACTACCTGATAATTAATTCATCTTTTTAACTTTTTTATAGCCAACAGGCAAACATCAAAGAGAAAAGTAGCTGCTTTACCATAAACTATTTAAATTACCCTAAGGTAAAAGCTGAGATAAATCATGTACTTAAGACAACATTTATGACTATTTTACATAACTGTCTCATAGCAGGTATGACAAATATATGATGGAGTTTGACAAACAACCAGACTCTCATCAGTAGAATGATGATGCACTTTATTATTATTATATTTTTTATGACAAATACCTATATTAAGTAAGGGAGACAGTAACTTGCAAGTGAAATCTGAGGTGCTAGATTTTGGTAAGAACAATGGAAACATAATCTTTCAAATTCCAAGTAATTGTCTTTCTTAAGGCTTTTTATTATGGGCTGAATGAATGGGTGGACAGCTCTCTCAGATAACTGAATACTAGTTTATTAAATGTTCTTGAGGTTAAGGTTAGTTTTTCTTTGTCGAGGATTACAGGGCACTTCTAATTCCAACAAAGTTTTTAGCAAACGCATTTCGCCAGTTCAAAGGAGGACTGGAAAAGTGGCTATGAATGGTAGAAAATTATTTTCTCATTAGCAAGGCCGTGGTAATAACAGCCCTTGACCAAATGAAACAAAACACACACATTGAGGGTATTTTCTTCATAAAGGTGGCACTTTTGAAAGGGAAGCTAGATACACTATTATTTAGTCCTGTTGAAGCTGTTATTCACAGAGCAATGTGAAGCGTGGATACCCCATCCTCATGGGTGACAGCTCTTTTCTGTCGGTCACAGAGTTGTGCCCACAGCCTCCTCATTCATGCCACTTCTTTCTGTTACCAAGTAAATGCAGCATCATTTCAGAGAGAACGGATGTTAATAAAATTAGTCGGTCACACATTGGAGCATTTATTGAGATCCTCTGGTTGTACATTTCCAGATCACAGTTTAGAAAGAAAACAACCTGTAGACCAATGAGAAAGTGCATCAGAAGCTGCAAGGGCAGCACATTTTTTTCTAATATCATCTCTTCTGGGAAACATTACCCTCCTGTGCTCTTCCAGACCATTGATTCCATTCTGAACCCATAAAAAAGAGATTATAAATCAAGAGAAGGAGGTACTGGTAGAATACTATGAATGGTTTATAAGTTATTTTGTGAACAAAATTGAGACCATTAGAGCTGCTGAGCAGACTTCTACCTCTAATCATTTTTTCCATTAAGTCTTTTGCCCACTTTAGAGAGAGTAGCATGATTTTTATAGCAGTACCATTTTAGTAGGACTCTAAAGCATCAAAAAGACAGTGCTTACCAATTGCTACCCATTCCATACGTCTTGTAAAGATGTCAATACCTAACATGGGTACCCCGTCCTCTTGATATTTTTCCAAGATATAAACCACTGATTAGATCTCTCTAATATAATAAAGTGATGCAATGAAAATGATACAAGATTAAAAGTTAGTAGACTATAGTTTAACTCTTAATTTCACTTTAAGCTGTTAGGAATATTTAGCCTGTGGAAAAATTGCTTAACAAAACTGAATCGCAGTTTCCTTCTAAGTACAAAGCTAAATATGAAGCCATGGGTAAATCATAGGATGTTACACAGAAAATATGAGATTGCATATGTGGAATTCTTTCAAAGCAGAAAAAAAGAACATAAAACAAACAAACACTTTTGAATATAACAGCAAAATATAGTATTAATCATTTATCATCTTATTATTTTCATCATCAGTTCTATAGTGTTCTAAATTCCCATTTTCTTGTTCTAACGAATGCCATGCGTATACTGAGATTATGCTATTTCTTTTTTCTTTAGATTAAAGTTTATTGGGGCGACAATTGTTAGTAAAGTTACATAGATTTCAGGTGTACAATTCTGTAATACATTATCTATATTTCATATTGTGTGTTCACCACCCAGAGTCAGTTCTCTTTCCATCACCATATATTAGACCCCATTGACCCTCTTTCTAGGTCACTATGTGTTTCTTCCTAGGTTTTCATAGACATCGACTGTTTCCACAGCCTAGCAGCAGACATTCATCCTCTTCTGGATATTGGTACCCAAATTTCTGTCTAAGACCATGCTTTTCCTATCATTCATCCATATCACTTCATATGTTTCCAAACGTCTTGACTCTACCTCAGTGCCAGATGACATGAATTAGGTCTAAATCAATAGGCGATGCATTCTTTGTCTTCAAATAACTAGTTCAAGGAATGGCCTTTAATAAAACTTTAGCTGTAAATGCTCTTATCCTTTTTCACTTGATATCAACTAGGAAATATATAGCCTTGGAAACTACTAGCAGCAATCATGGACTATATTCAACATATGTCAGAGAACAAAGTCTTCACAGAGGTTGTGGACCTAGACATGAAAGACAAAAGCAGATTTTGATGAGATTGTTTAAAACCCTATGTCAAGTTGTGACTAAATCCATATTTACCCTTTACTATTCAGTAATATGACCCAGTAAATGTCCTCCCTTTCCTTAAGTCAGTTTTGATTATGTTTTCTGTCATTTGCAAACAAAATAACTCAAGTACATAAACTAAATATAATTTTTTGAATTAATAATTTCTGAAAATGTAATTTTTCAGTACTTCTGTGTGCATTCAGGCATTCTCAGAAGACCTTCATACCTTTATACACCTAATCCTTTCATACAGCTCTCTGAGATAGATATTATTTTTATTCCCAGATTAAAGATGAAGGACTCGAGATGCAATTGCTCAAGATCATACAGCTAGTACGGGGAAGAGCCAATATTCAATTACAGTCTGTCAACAGAAACCATACTTTATGCAATAAGGGTTTCATTGTTTATGGAAAAATTCTTAACAACACATAATCAAGAAGCAAGAGTATAGAAATTTTTGGACAGTCTTGGAAGTTTTAACTGTACCAGCTCTGTCCGTGAACATGCCTTCTTCGGGGGAACCTGTGGAAAGCTGAAAAAGAGAGACTCAATGAAGAGTGGAAAACTGACCTTAGGACAGTAAAATTGAACATTTCCATGGTGGCAAGGAGAGAGAGACATTTTCTTCTGATTATACCTAGGAATTCCACTGTAGCATAGCTTGCCTCTGATGGAATATGAAGCTTTGTAACTTAACAGTTCCAGAGTGTTTGTTGCCATAGCACTCTGACTGTCAGTAATTCTCTGCTCAATCCTGCCGACACAGGAAATACTGAGGTAGAAAACCCAGAAAAGGGAATAGAAGGATAGCTATATGATGCTAGGCCTTCACACTTGTATCTGGTGGAAACTTACAGATCTAGAAGAAAATGTGTTATCATCAAAAGTTACTATTTTCTATAGTTCTAATTCTTGAGGAATTATAAAATACCTTGAACTTTATTTTACTGCATTAGGCCACTTTCAGCAAAGTTTGGGGATTCATTTTATGCCAGGCACACAATATGCACTCATGGCTGAGCTCTCCCAATAGTTATAAATGAGCAGCATAGTCCGATAGGGTTCACTTCTTTGTTCCTAGGTGGTTACATATCATCACTCAAAGGAATCACTTAAGATAACATTGATGTATGAATTATTTTCCCCGACCAAAAGGAAGCTCTTTCCAGTCAATTGACACTCAGTCTTGAGTGTCTGAATGTCTTACAGTTAAATTATTAGAAAATGACATTGAAAGTAGGCAAGTTTTTCTTTTTCTTTTCCTTTACCTATCTTTTAAATGACTTTAGTACACAGATGAATGTACACTTTAGTACACAGACGACTTGCTAAATTTCAAATAAATACATAAGAATTTTCATTTAAAATTCAGAACAATTTTCAATGTCAAATTCTAATTCTAAGCGTCATTGTTACTCCATTTTAAATAACAATAACAATTCTAACCCCCTTCCTTTCGGAAACACAAAACCAATGGTGCCTTCAAAGGGAGAATGAGGCACTAATTCATGTCCCCATTATATCTTGGCTGGATTGCTGCAGTACATTATAGGCTTTCTCGACTGTTTACTTAGGCAATAAATCTTGTCATTACATGTACTATATCTGCCAGGTTCAAGACAACTGCACAAAGGCCCTATTGCTATTATAAACCTTAAATTTAAAAAATATATAATTAAAGAAGGGCAAATATGTTATCTGATGCTTGAAGCAGTGGTGATTTGGAGTCACACCAACATTTAACTGTACTTACTCAATAATTGCAGAAGTGAGATAAGTGGGGTGATGAGGCAGTGGGTCCACATAGAACACAATCCCCAGAGAGACATTGCCTCACAGTTCGGGCCTCATACTTTGCTTCTACCTAACCACACTGGTAGGATTCTTATCTCTAAGATAAGAAGAAAGGCAACTAAATTCAAGTAGAAATGGCTTAGGAGGTAGGAGGCACCTCAGCAGGTTGAATGTTGATTCTAATTCCTTTGGAATTCCTCAGATTAACCCATCCAGTGATTATCATCAAAATTAATCTAGAGCAGTTATCAAGAGACTCAAATTCTAACATATTTCTTTAAGATTTTCATTAAAGTATAGCTAACATACAACATTATATTAGTTTCAGGTATACACAATAGTTATTCAACATTTACATGCTTAAAGAAGTGATCACCATGATAAGTCCAGCAATCATCTGACACCATACCACGGTATGGCAATATTATCGACTATATTCCCAATGATGTACATTACATGCCCATGACTTACTTGTTTTATACCTGGAGATTTGAGCCTTTTATTCCTCTTCACCCTTTCCCCGCTTTTTAAATTATTGAATTACAGTTGACATTCAATATTATTTCACATTAATTTCAGGTGTACAACATAATGGTTAGACATTTGTATAATTTAAGAAATGACTGCCTGACTAGTCTAGCACTTACCTGGCATTATACATAGTATTATCATGTTGTTGAATATATTCTCTATGCTTTAATTTACATCCCCATGATTATTTTGTAGGTACAAATTTGTACTTTTTAATGCCTTCACCTTTTTCACCCTGTCCCCCAACACACTGCCCATCTATCACCCCCAAAAAATCTACCCATCTGACATCATACATAGCTATTACAATATTGTTGACTGCATTCCTTATGAAATACCCTACATCCGCAAATTGTGTAACCACCAATTTGTATGTCTTACTCCCTTCCCCTTTTTCACTCATTCTCAACCTCCCTCTCATCTGTAAAGCATCAAAATGTTCTCTGTATCTATGAGTTTGTTTCTGTTTTGTTTGTTTGTTTTGTTCTTCATATTCCGCATATAAGTAAAGTCACATTGCATCTCTCTTTCTCTGTCTGACAGTCCACTCAGCACTATTCCCTCCAGATCCATCCATGCCACTGCAGATAGCAAGAATCCGTTCCCTCCCTTGGCTGAGCAATATTCCATTGTATATGTGCACCACTTCCTCTTTATCCATTTATCCATTGATGGACATCCAAGCCATCTCCACATCTTGGTCATTGTCAACAATGCTGCAATGAATATATGGATATACGTGTCCCTTAAAAATAATGTTTTGGGTTTCTGCAGATTAATATCCAAAGCTGGGATTACTAGGTCCTTCTTTGTGTCTTGATATAGCCTTTGTTTTAAAGTCAGTTTTATCTGGGATAGGTATTGCTACTCCAGCTTTTGTTGTTGTTGTTGTTTGTTGTTGTTGTTGTTTGTTGTTGTTGTTTTGATTTTCATGAAATATTTTTTCCCATCCCTTTACTTACAGTCTGTGTGTGTCTTTCAATCTGAAGTAAGTCTCTTGTAGGCAGCATATGTTTTTTGTTTTCTTATCCATTCAGCCCTCCTACGTATGTCATTTGAGTGGAGCATTTAATCTTTATACATTTAAAGTAATTGTTGATAGATATGTAGCTATTGCCATTTTATTATTCATAACTTTTGTCTTTTTCCCCCCCTCTGTCTTAAAGAAGTCCTTCTAGCATTCCTTGTAATACTGGTTTGGTGATGATGAACTCCTTTAGCTTTTTGTTGTCTTAGAAACTCTATCTGTCCTTCGATTATAAATGATAGTTTGCAGGGTAGAATAATCTTGGTTGCAGGTGCTTGCTTTTCATCATGTTGAATATTTTGTGCCAATCCCTTCTGGCCTGCAAAGTTTCTTTTCAGAAATCAGGTGACATTCCTATGGGAGCTCCCTTGTAGGTAACTAACTGCTTTTCTCTTGCTGCTTTTAGGATTTTCTCTTTGTCTTTAACCTTTGCTATTCTAATTATAATGTGTCTTGGTGTGAGCCTGTTTGGGACTCTCTGCATTTCCTGGATTTGTAGGTCTAGTTTCCTTCATCAGGTTAGGGAAGTTTTCGGTCATTATTTCTTCAAATAATAAGGGTTCTAAATCCCTTACTCTCTCTCTTCTCCTTTGAAAGATACCCCTATGGTGAGAATATTGTTACACTTGATGTTGTCCTGAGGTCTCCTAAGCTATCCTCATTTTAGGGTGGAGGGGATTCTTTTTTTTTCTTTTTGCTGTTTCAGTTGGGTGTTTTCTACTACCTTGTATTCCAAATTGTTGATTTAATCCTCTGCTTCATCTAGTGTGCAGGTGATTCCTTCCAGTGCATTTTTCATTTCAGTTCTTGTATTCTTCACTTCTGACTGATTCCTTTTTTTTTTATTATAGTTTTCATGTCTTTTTTTATGGGTGTTATTTTTGTTGTTGTTATTGAAATTATCATTAAATTTCTTGAACATCCTTCTAGCCATTATTTTGAATTCTATTTAGTAGGTTACTTGCCTCCATTTTGTTTAGTTCTGTTTCTGGAGTTTTCTCCTGTTCTTTCATTTGGGATGTATTTCTTTGTTTTCTCATTTTGGCTGCCTCTCTGTTTGTTTCTATGTATTAGATAGATCTGCTATGTCTCCCAGTATTGGCCAGATGGCCTTATGTAGTAGATGCACTGTGGGACCCAGTGTCAGAGTCTCCCAGGTCACCTATGCTGGATGTTCCAAGAGTGTCCCTTGTGTGGGTCGTGTGTGCCCTCCTGATATAGGTGAGCCTTGGTTGTTGTTGGCATGTCAGTGGGTGGGATTGACCCTCAGGCTGATTGGCTGTGGGATTTTGCCACTTCCACAGCTTACAGGCTGCTGCTCAGGGAACTAACCTCACTAAGTGAGATTCGCCCCAGTGGGCTCTGGTGCCTGTTGAGACCACCCTTTAGCTGTGCCACTTGTGGGGCTAATTGAGTAGTATTCTACTGTGATCTGAAGCCAACTTCAAAGTATGTTGGTTCTGAGGCCTCATGTAAGGGGCTCTGGTGCAGGCCCAGGTCATCCACCACCTGTGATTGGCAAGGGACTACCTGGTAAGAGCTACAAAGCAATGCGTGGTTATTCGCTGCCTGTATTAACCACATAGGTGCATGGGGGAGTCAATGCTGTGAACCAAGGACATCTGCCACAGTACTGGGCCTGGGGTAGCTCCGCAAAATGTTAGGACACCCCAAGGCTTGCTGCCATCTTCCAGGCCCCTTAAGATTCAGTCACTGATAAAGCCTCATGCAGTATGCAAGTTGAGTGAGGAAGGGTCTCAGGGAGTCACTAGAGCGGGGAGATTTGTGTTCACCAGATTAATGTAAATTCTGCTTTGGTTCCAGTGCTGAGCTCAAAGACACTCAGCAAAAGTCTCAGAGTGTATTGAGGCCAGTTGCCACCTTTCTGGGGTCTATCAGACTCTGATAATTTTCCAATGAATAGTGCAATAAGGAAAGGGCTGGCTGTTCTTGGAGAAAGTGCCTCTGGCATCTGGGGTGTTGAGAGGGTGGGGTCACAGTGAGTCAGCAGGGTGAAGCTGTGGAGCTCACCAGACCAATCAGATTTATATTTGGCCAAAAGTGTAGGGGGAGAGCTCAACACAGGGAAGATGATGCCAGCCTGTCAGCTGCAAGGGAAAAGGACCTTTCATAGGGATAATGTCAACTATCCTCCAGCCATCATATTGAAGCCACACAACTCAGTCTGTCCTCATTTTAATATAAGACTGTGTCTTATATAATATTAGGTTGGTGCAAAAGTAGTTGTGGTTCTTACAATTATTTTTAACCTTTAAACTACAATTACTTTTTCACCAACCTAATATAATATAATATAATATAATATAATATAATATAATATAATATAGGGTCTTATATTAATTTTTCTCCAAAAGACTCATTAGATCTGATTGTCCGGCTAGGTCTTATTTTCAGGGAAACACGGTAATGAGTGAGAGAGTCTGTGCATGGGCCCTTTAAGAGGATGCCTGAGTTTCCTGCTGCCTTCCATCCCACCTGGATGGTCAGAACCTCCAATGTTTTTCATAGCCAGATGTTGTGGGGGCTCCTCTTCCTGGTACCAGTACTCTAGGCTGGGTAGGCCAGTGTGAGGCTGGGGTCCCTTTCTCCTCTGGTGGGAACCTCTGCAACCCAGGTATCCCTCCAAGTTCTCAATCACCACATGGAGATTTGGGGTTAGCCAGTTCAGCATCTCCGCCCCTCCTACCAGTCTCCACTTGGCTTCTTTATATACTTAGTTATAAAACTTCTGTTCAGCCAGACTTCAGAGGGTTCTCCAGGTTGACTGTTAAGTTTTAATTTGTTATAATTTTAATTTTTCATGGAAGGTTTCAGGCACAGTGTTTATTTACTCTGCATCTTGGATCTGAAACTCTTAACATGGTTTACTTTCTCTAGACTTCTGTCTTTCAAAATGAATATTAAAAATGGCTGTCAATTATTTAGTGACTACTATCGTGTTTCCCAGAAAATAAGACCTAGCTGGACCATCAGCTCTAATGTGTCTTTTGGAGCAAAAATTAATATAAGACCTGGTATATCATATCATATCATATCTTATCATATACCATATTATATAAGAAGACCCATATATATATATATATTATATATATATGATATATATATCATATTATATATTATATATATAAATATATACATATTTATATTATATTATATAATATAAAAATTATATTAATTTTTGCTCCAAAAGACGCATTAGAGCTGATGGTCCAGCTAGGTCTCATTTTCAGGGAAACATGGTAGGTGCTAGGCACTCTGCTCAGCACTTTATTCACCACTTCCTTGTCAAGAGTCTCTTAAAATAGGAAGATAAGCACCTCATTTAAATATAAGTGAATTAAGTAAGAATTTAAGTTATTCTCTGGGACTGAGATAAAATTTTATTAATGTGTCTGCAGTCTTTAAAGCTGTATCATGACCATGATGTTCTCACTCACACAGAGTGTTTTGGAATTTCCATTTGCTAAAATCCTGAACAGACCTGATTGTTCCAGAAGAGTAGCCCTTCAGCTCTGTTTTCCCCAAACCATGCATACTCTCCCCAGATGATCTCATTTCACCTCCAAGCTTCAATGTCTATCACTTCAACTGCAACTCCCAAATTTATATCTCTAGCTCTAACGTTTATTTTGTCTTCCAGAATTATGTTGCCAATTTTATTTTTATTATTATTTTTTTTTAATTTTGAAATAATTTTGAGCTTACAGAAGAGTTTCAAAGATAGTACAGAGAGGCCCCAGATATTCTTCGCTCAGTTTGCCCTAATGTTAACATCTTATATAACTATAGTTTAATTATCACAACTAAGAAGTGAGTATCGGTACAACACTGTTAACTAAACTAGAGGTTTCATTTGGTTTCATCAGTTTTCTATTAATGTCCTTTCTCTATATAAAAATCTAATCTAAAACACAATATTGCAATTGGGAATGATGTCTCAGTCTCTTCTTGTGTATGGCAGTTTCTCGGTCTTTATTTGTCATGGCATTCACATTTTTGATCGGTTACTTTGTAGAACACCTCTCAGTTTTTTTATCTGGTGTTTTCTCGTTACTATACTGAGTTTATGTATATTTGGAAAAAATGGTATAGACCTGAAATAAGGTCCTTTCTCATTTCATCTTATTTTATGTCTTATTAGTGACTTGGTGAAAGGGGTATATTTCAGGTTTCTCCACTGTAAAGTTACTATTTTTCATCTTTCCATGATTCATTTTTTTAGAAGTGAGTCCTTAAGTCCAGTTTACACTCAAAGGGAGGGAAATTAAGCTTTAATTCCTGAAGGAAGAACTTTGAAAGAGTTTTTAAATATATGTTAAAAGCACCACAGCAATTAAAAATATTTAGAACATGGAAACAACTGAAATGCTTATCAGTAGATGACTGGATTAAGAAACTGTGGTACATTTATACAATGGAGTATTACACAACCATAAAGAAGAAAGAAATCTTACCATTTGCAACAACATGGATGGACCTAGAGAACATTATGTTAAGTGAAATAAGTCAGACTAGAAAGACAAATACCATATGATCTCCCTTATATGTGGAAACTAAAGGAAAGAATAAATGAATGAACTAATCAGAAACAGTTTCAGAGACATAGAGGAAAAACTGAGGGTTGCTAGATGGGAGGGGGGTGGGGATAAGGGGGAAGGTGAGGGGATTAGAAAGCAGTCAGTAACCACAAGATGGCCAGGGGATCACAAAAGTTAATTTGGGGAATGTAATCAATAATGTTGTAAAGATTTTGAAGGGTATCCGATGGACACTTGTCTTGTTAGGCGGACCACCACAGGGAAGATATAGATGCCTGATTACTGCACTGTACACCTGAAGCTGAAGCTGAAAAAGAATGAATGTCAACTACAAATTTATATATATATATATATATATATGGTTACAAGAAGCGGAGTACAGCATTAGGAATAGAGACAGTGGAAATGTAACGGCTGTGTGCGATGTCAGAGGGGCAGTGGATGGGGGGAGGGGGTTGACACAGTGTGAGGGATATAAATGATAAATGTCTAACAATTACATTGTTTTGTGCACAGGACACTAATTAAAAAAACAAACAAACAAAGAAAAAACGAGAATATGTGTAAAATGCATAAAATAAAAAATATTTGGAGGGAAATACTTTCAACTATAAGGATATCCTGTTTCTCTTTAAAATTTTACCAGTAATTTTAGCATTTACAGTGAATCTTGCCTGTAACTGTTATCCCTGTGGTGTTGTAATGGGGATTTTTTTTTTTAATTTCTCACATAATTTTTACATTTGTTAACTCTTCTGTAGGAAGAGTTGTATTTATTTATTTATTTGTTTATTTATTTAATTGTTTCTATTGGGATGAACTCATGGGTGTATATTTTGGAAAATAACTTAATACTATCATCATTTTGTTGCTCAAATTGTTCCAGCTTTGGCCATTGGGTACTCTCTTATGTTGGTTCCTGTGTCCCTTTGATTATGTGCCATCCTTTCTTTTTCTTTATAGCACTTCTCTACTTTGTAGCCCCACAAGATTCTCTAGGGCCTCCTAGTATTTTCCTCCCCTAGTTCAAGATTTAAACATTTTTCCAAGGAACCCTAGGTCATTCTAGAAAATGGTATTTAGAGAAGTATGCTTATTGCTACTGAAGTTTAGCTGATTTTAGGGCCTCTTAGCAAACATGCTAGGAAACGTGTGTATTTATACTAACCATATACATACATATTTATATGTATGTATGTATCGATCTATCTAATGTGTTAATCAAAATAAGTGTGAGTTAATTCTGATAGCTCTTACTCTGACACACAACTTTAGGGTTTATATAAGCTTCTCCTACTTTTCTTACTTTTAACTTCCTTCTTTTACCAGAAGTCTGGGTCTCAGCATCTATATATATTTGCTTGTCTAAACTTTGTATACATGTAAAGTAGTTAGAATCCATGCTAACATGGATTCCTGTGAAAAATAAAACCAATTACAGTAAATTGTTTGTGTACAGTTTTTTGTTTTGTTTTTTGTAACCTAATAGTATTTTGTCAAAATACTACTTGACAGATATTTAAGTTAGTGCCTTCCTTCCCAATGCTTTTCAACGTACAGATGTCATATCTGTGATATGGTTAGATTCCTTCTTCACATTTCTGTATATTTCATCTTGGGTTCTCCTATCATCCTTGTTTTTGTTTGTTTGTTTTTTTCCTTTCTATTTTCTTTAAAATGTTATGTACAGCGTATTTATATGAAATGTATAAATTATGAATACATCTTAATTACTTTTTTTACAATGTACACATGGATGTAATTTTCACTAAATTAAAGATATAAACTATCACTGGCACACACAGAACCCTTAGGACCCACCCAGTCATTATTTCTCAAAAAATATATATATATATATATATATTTTTCTTCTCCAACCATGGGTTAGCTTTGTCTGATTTTGAACATGCTATCAATAGATGCCTTTTCCCCCTCAGTATTATGTTTATGTGATCCATCCATGTGTTGACGTATAAGAATGACTTGTTCTTTTTAATTGCCCTATGGTGTGCTTTAATCAACTTTATTAAGGTAAACTTTACAAACAATAAAATGCACCTGTTTTTAAATATATGGCTTGAATTTTGACATATGTATGCCCTCACGTGACCACCAACATACTGAAGACATAGAACACTCACATCACCACAAAAGATTATCTTATGCTACTTTATAGTCTGGACCACCTCCCCCCTCCACTGCATGCCTCATTGATCTTATTTCTTACCAAATTTGTCATTTTGAAACATTAATCTCTCCATGTTCCTCCCTGGCTTTCAAACTTTTCAGTCCCCCATTGCTTTGATGATGAAATGGAATCTTTTGAATGGCCTTTTATTTTCTACCTGAGCTGATGTCTGCTTACTGTCACTTCTTTCTCTATTTACTGTCCTTCTATATAAAACAATTTACAATTGCATGAATGTGTATAGTCTTTACTTCAAGCCTTTGTGTGTGCATTAAGTTCTTTAAGTCAAGAGTAACTTTCCTGTCCTTTCCCACCACTGATCACCCAATTGGACCGTTTTGGTTTATTCCTTAAAAGTAAACTCTTCTCCGACACTTGTAATAGCCTTCAAGTGTACATCCCTCACACCTTATTCTCAACTCCTTCATTATGTTTATCATATGATATTTCTGTCAATATAAATTTTATTGTCTAAATTATCATACTGTAAAATTTACTTTTTAGGATATTTACTTCTATGAATATTTACACATGTGTAGGTTCATGTAATTACCACAATTAGGATGAATAACAGTTCATCCTTTAAGAAAACTCCCTCAGACTACCACTTTATAGCCATCCCTTCTCTTCCCCTAACCCCTAAAAATGAAGGATCTGTCCTCCAATACCTTTGCTTTTCTTTATGAGAATGTTATATAAATGGATCGTAGAATATGTAACCTTTTAAGATTGGCTTTGAACTTCATTCAAGTTAGTGTGTATATGTTCATTAAATTTTTATATAATACAATGTTTTATATAATACAATATATTTTAGATATTGCTTTATACAAGTTTTAAAAATCAGTTAAGAGAACAGGAAGAAAAAACTATGTGTATGTATGTATACTGCCTTTATAATTGGCTAAATAGTTATTATTATTAGTGTTCTATATTTCTTCCCATTTTCAAATTATCACCCAGTATTAAAGTATCACTTTCTTTTAGCCTGGAGAACTTTATTTAATATTTGGATTCCAGTAATATATTCTCTAAGTCCTTTTTATCTGGAAATATCATTATTTTGCTTTCATTTTTGGAGTATGGTTTTTCTGGGTGTAGAATTGTTGGTTGGCACTTTATTTTTCCTTTCTTTCAATATCCTGTCTATACTTTTGCATTTGTCACTGATTTTGAGAAGTCAGCTATTAATCTTATTATGATTTTTCCTTGTATATAATACACCATTTTGCTATGGCTGGTTGCAAGATTTTGTCTTCATCTTTGTGTTTACATTACTTAGAATTCATGGAACTACTTCGAGATGTTTCTGTTTCACATTTTTCTATTTATTAAGACTTTTGTTCCTTAGGGGAGATGGAGTGGATGGATCTAGTTGGAAGTAGATGCTGTTCTACCTGTGCCAGCACCATGATGGTTCCCCTCCTCCCCCAGTATTCTCTGTGAGAGCCTGGTTGGGTTTGTGGAGGAAAAGCCTGCAAGACAGTGCAACCTCCCCTTCTCTTATATCTTTGGTGCCCATTACTTCACACTTACTCTCATGCTAGTCCACATTCAACATTTACTGTAATTTCTTACCCACTTATACGTTATCTTATATTTTCTGCATAAGTCAGTGAATGCACAGATTCTTTTTACCCTGTAAGAGCCCCTCTTTATGCAAATTTCAACTTATTTAGTTGCCCTGTTATCTCAGTTCTTGATACTAAAGAAAAGTTATTAATGTGCAAGTTGTCCTGTCTTTTCTTTCTGTAAGCATAGAAGTGCTGTTTTTTCTAGCTCTATACATTTTTAAGCTGAAATTGGAAGTCTATGTCACCAGTTTTTATATGACTGCACTTTGATGTACCATTAAGTACCTCAGACTTAAAATAATTCAACCTGATCTTATTTTTGTTTTCTGCAAAATGTCCCTCCCTCTAGTTTCCTTATTACTGAAATGCTACCATTACTCATCTAGTCCAGCAAAGTAAAAATCATCAAGTCTTCCCTGCTTTATATGGTGCCTCGTTCTCTAGAAGACACTGATGCTTATTTGATGGTAAATATGGCAGAACACATGTAGAATAGAAGCATTCAATTGTTCCTTTCTTGAATCATTTTTTCCTACTGCCACTTTGCCCCCCCCACCCCCAATCATATGCCAAATCACAGAATCAAAGTGGAAGGATACTACCAAAGAGTGTGCATACTGAGAGGTACAAAAAGGAGACCATTTGTGCAATCAGTCTACCATCCACATTAAAGTTTGAAAAGCACTGGTCTAATTGGAACTTCTGTACCTTTTTTGGAAGTTCTGCATTGTGATCTGTATTGATTGACCAAACAGTGATGATAAAGCCATAAATACTACAGGGTACTCTTTCAAAAGAACTTACAACACAGGTATGAATCTCTCCAGGTTATCCCATGGAGAGGTTTATTGGGTGAGGCACACCTGAACACACCACGGATTGTACTCCAGAAGAGAGACACTGGTCTTCTGCTGTATTGCATATTTATGGAGGTTTTAGAAGGGGGCAAGTCTCTCTGATGTGCCAATTTATCATTGAATACCCAAGGAAGATATACCAGTATCACTAACTAAATTTGAAATGTGGTATCCATTAACTTCATTCCTCAGCAAAAACAGAAACATTGAGAAGTCATTTTAATATTCTGTTAGATGAAGGAAGATTCAAGCTGGGTATCACAGAAAACTATTGAGTGGGATTGGACTTTTTCTGTGAGCATGTTATACCATGTTTCCCCGAAAATAAGACCTAGCTGGACCATCAGCTCTAATGCATCTTTTGGAGCAAAGATTAATATGAGACCTGGTCTTATTTTAATATAATATAATACTGGGTCTTATATTATCATATCATATCATATATCATATCATATCATATCATATCATATGACATAATACCAGGTCTTATACAAAATAATATAATATAAGACCCAGTCTCGTATTAATTTTTGTTCCAAAAGATGCATTAGAGCTGATGGTATAGCTAGATCTTCTTTTCAGGAAAGAACGATAGATGGTTTGAGTTTATCTTATTTATTTCATACCTCTAGGTCTTAATTTCCTGAGTTACATATTGTCACCGTCTCACCTTGGTTTTTTTTTTTGTTTGTTTGTTTGTTTATTTTTTGATGGTTAAGTATACAAAGTATGATTAAGTGTATATGAACTAGAACTAAGACATCAATGTGTGTGTGTGTGTGTGTGTGTGTGTGTGTGTGTGTATGCATTTCCATTATCATTCTGATTCCATTGTGGCTGATATAGTTCTAAATCTCTCTATTCACTGGGTCATACCAATTACCCACGTCAAATTAACTTTGGAAGAAATGTTCAATCTATGCCAGCAAATAAACTAAGTATAATAGACCTCTGCACTAATGGATTTGAACTCTTTTCCTGCTACCTCCAAGTTTCTATGACTCCCCAAATTCATTCTTTTCTTTTCTTTTCTTTTTTTTTTTTACACAAGGAAAGACAAAATTCCTTAGGAGCAGACTTGGGTTGATGTTCTGCAAATACCCCATACTTTATGATATTATGCAATTTTTTCTTTGTAAATTATAGTTTCACTCCTCTGTAATAAGCATAATATTAATATCTTGTGATGGTGAAATGAGATAATGTATGCAAAAATGTAATTTTAAAATAATAATGATTGCACAAGTTCAAGACCCTATTATCATCTGTCACAGATCTTATGTGCATGTTTTTTAACATTTTAATAACTCTGAAGTTAAGATTGAGATTTTTTGGAGTTTAAGTGGTAGTGCTTTTTCCCCCTGTTAGAGCAGCATGAAATAATCATGCATGTTATAATTGACAGTATCTTTGAATCAATGGAAAAATAATATATTACAATTATTATAAATCCCAGTATTTCGAAGCACATTTTGTCAGGAAAGAAATCTTTATGAAAACTGAATGTGAAAAAGTATTTCTAACTTGAAACTATAGGGTAAGAAGTCAAAGAAAATTGAGATGAGCTCCAATACGTGCAAGTACAGCCATTCTCATTTTTTTGGCAAGTATGATTCAATACATTTAATAGCAGGAAATAAAAGGAAAGGTTGACAGTCTCATTTTGCTAAGGATCACATACTTGTAGTAATAAGTTGTTTCAAAATAAATATACTTATGTTACTAATATCATGTTGTAATGTTTTATATTACATTTACATACTTCAATTTTAGTTTTTCTTTGTATAGGATCTATTACGTATATATGCAGGGCAAGTATATATTACCCCTTTTCACAGTTAGTGAAACGGAGGCCCCCAAAATGAAGTTGTGTCTCCTCAGTTAATGGTGTAAATAAGAGTTTAGAATAAGAAACAGGATTTGATTCCTAAATCCAAAATCTTAAATTTTTCTACCAGGACAAGCATACTTTTCTTCTAGTGGATTCCCCAGGCACTAAAAGCCTAAATAAGAGACTTTTTGACTGACCTTCAGACCAATAATAAATGGAAGTTCAAAGAAAAGGAAGAAACAATAGTGCTTCATGTAGTTGAAAATGCACAACTCGTTCTTCTCATCTGCCTGCCTTGCCTCTTGATCTTTTCTTTGTATGGAATCAATTAAAATATTTTCATCCTATTAAGGGACTCGGCATCCTTCAATAATCCATGACTATTGATTCTGTACCAATTATTGGCTCATACGCCCAGAACTAGCAAAAATATCAAGAAAAAGTCTGCTAATATTTAATAAAATGCTCACTCTAAGTCAGACCGTGTACTATGTGTTTTACATTATTTACCTCATTTTATCCACTCAGAAAGCAAGTGCCAGACTGGATTTCAACCCTAGTCAGTATGTCTGGATAGACAGGGCTGTTTCTATAGCACAATGCTGCTTTTCATTAAAATAGTAAGTAAAAACAAACAAAAAATACACCTGAGATGTCTAAGTCAGACATCGATTATAAATAACAAAGTTAACATCAAATTAAATAAAAGTTAATGTAAATCTAGTATTCCACAAACTCTAGAGGATTTCATCTACTTTTGTAGTTTCAGTTACCACGTAGATGGCTTAAAAATTTATCTTTTGGCTAAACTGTAAGATCCTGGTATTTCTTCAGTTGTATTCCCACCGGTATCCCAAATAAAATGCATCTTCCTCAGAGCTGTAAATGATGCCACATTTAGAGTTTCTCAAGCCAGACACCAAAAACTCACCTTCTTTTTCCCTGAACCTACCTCCTCTTACAATTGGTCACTGTGTCTTGTTGCTCCTCCCGCTTTCAAGCTAGTTGAATGTGCCCCCTTTTGCAAACCCCACTGCTTATTCCTTGGATCAACTTCTCAAAATTTCTTACTGAATGACTGACATGATCTTCTAACTGCTCTTAGGTTTTTAGGCTTGCCTCTTTTCAATCTATTGTCCAATAACATCACCATGTTTATCTCTCTTAAATGATATTTGATCCTGTCACTACCTAAAGCAGGGCCTGTGAGACCTCTAAATATGCCTCCCTTGAACTCCAGCATATACTTGCCCATCATGCTCTAGGCATTTTGAAATGTAGTGTAGTTATACATTACTCAAAACATTGCAAAAATTAGTGTGTTTAGCAAAAAATTGATGCACTATCGAAATCTCCTTTGAAAATTACCATAAAATTCAATATCTATATTTTATGTATACTGCATTCTCTCTCCACAAGTCCAATGTAGCCAAATTTTCCTCAATAATTAAAACAGATCTTCTTTTCATTTGTTTTTGCTGCACATTTACTTTAATTAGTGCATGTTAAACATGCTTATGATGTAATTTCCATGTGCTTCCCTTCTCTGAATGCATAGGAATTCTCTTTCTGCATTTTTCTGACAAAACACATTCTCTTCTGTGTTTTTCTGAAAGTTTACTTGACCTTCAGGATGCGACCTTGCAGCCATGTTATCCAGATTTCTCTGATCACCCCTTCTGTGCACTGTGAATTAAGCTTTCTTCCTTTGAGATACCACGATGTTTAGGTAATCGTCTTATATCTTAGCATTATTTGTTTAATTGTCACAGATTTCTTGTGTGACACATGCTTGTTTTGGTTTTTACAAGGATGTGAGTTAAACCATTGGCAGTGCTCTAGGTTTATGTGTCTTTATACTTTGGTTCTTTAGGATGTTGCCTGGTATGTAGTAGGTGATCAATGGATATTTATTTCACATATGAGTAATATTATTATGTACAAATTTTGCTATGCTGCACGATCATAAAGAATCAGATGTTTACGTGAGAATCTCACCTGTAGGAAGAAAGGAATAGAAAAGAAATCTATATGCCTCTTCTGTAGGAAGAAAAGAAACAGAAAAGAAATCTATCTGGAAAATCTGTCAGGAAAATCTATCACTTTGAGATAGAGGTTTCTGTGGAATTATCCATATTTAAAACCTACAGATATCCAAAGCTCTTTCCTTTTTCGGAAGAGAATAAATATGAAGCCATTGGTAACATTTCTCAAGAACAGCCATTGGACACGTTTAACCTATTTAGATTGGCCAGAACACTGGAGTGCCATTGAAGTTAGAATATTACTGTTCTCTTTGATAGTGGCTGTAAATAATGCCTTTCTTCTCCTCCAGTGCACAGCCCTCACAGATGGAAACCTGTCCAGCTCCAGGTTCTGGACCCATGCTCATCCTTGTAGGGGTTCCCATCCCTGAATTGATAGATTTTGATTTAATTTAGCTTTCAAGTAGCCACTCTAGTACTCCAGTGTCTGCTGTGGGCTCTTATGTCTTCTATCTCTCATTTTTAAAACTTTTGTCCTTCTCTTTGTTTTTGTCCTCATCACATAATCCCTATAATTCAGTGTTCAGTTTAATGATCCTACAATAAAATTAGCAATATGTATGACAATGGCAACCCGTTATTAATAAGTGCCTGAATCTTTAAATATAATTCATGTCTCCAGAACCGAATGTAACTGTCTGTACACGTTTGATCATCAGCTTTATAAATTTTAACTACCAATTTCAGAGTTGTTTTTATCAAACTCCCCCTTTATGATATGCAATCATCATTAGTCCAAAAAAGGCCATTATTTTGTTTTACTTTTTATTCTCTTTTTAACCTAATCTTTATTTTCATTCCATTCTCTTTTATTGCCTCTGACTTTCATGTCAAAAGTCTACATATATATATATATACATATATATATATATATGCTTTCATCTAAAATGTATAATAATTCTTCGTATATGTATTAATTTAAATGTAATGCATGAATTTATTTAATTCTTATACATAGGCATTTCATTCAGAAAGTTTTTATTGAGCTACAGCTAGAATTATATTTCTTATAATTCTTGTATTAGGTTGGTGCAAAATTAATTGTGTTTTTTGCAATTCTTTTAGCCTTTTAAACCACAATTACTTTTGCATCAACCTAATATTTGTCTAATTCTTATGTAATTCTTACATTTATTATACTTTTACACTCAATGTTTTTCTAATTCTGTCTAGAATTTGGGGTTTTTATTTTAACTGTTCTATGATTTATCAGCTGAATTTTGTCCCCCTCCCCCTAAAAAAAATCATATTTTGAAATCCCAAACCCCAGTATGTCAGAATGTAACCGTATTTGGAGAACAGGTTTTTAAAGGGATGATTACGTTAAAATGAGGCCCTTAGTATAGAGCCCTAATCCAATATGACTGGTGACTTTTAAGAAGAGGAAGAGATATTAGGAGCACACCGGCACAAAAGCAAAGTCATGTAAAGATGCAGTAAGAGGGTTACCATCTGCAGTCCAAGGACAGAGGCCTCAGGAGAACCCAATCGTGCTGGCATCTTATACTACCAGCTTCTAGAACTATGAGAAAATACATCTTTGTTGTATAAATCACTCAGTCTGTGGTATTTTGTTATCATAGCCTTAGCAACTACAAGTGTATTTTTTTATTATATGTATGGATTCTATGCATATATGGACACATACACATACCTAATGTCACTCATAACTCCTGATCTAGTAATAGTGACTTCATTTGTAACCAACTATCAGCCATCACAAACAGTGCTGTAACAAACAAATCCATATATAGCTTCTGTGTACGGGATTCTTTAGGGCATGTTTCCATAAAGTGAAAGGCAGAATGACAGAGTGTGAACAATCTGTATTTCACTAAGTATGCTGGTTTGCTCACTTACATGGAAGCTTCCTACTACCTTCTAGCAGCAGCACATGAGATTTCCTTCTCTACATAAGTCAGCCAAAACAATGTCATTTGGGAACCCAATTTAGAACAATCTGAAGGTGTCAAATGGATCTTATTGTTTTAATGTATATTTATCTTATAATTAGTGAGAATTCTTACGTCCTTCAGTAATTTGAACACTTGATGGTAATAGCCTATTCAAATAGTTGGCCCTTTTTATTTCCTTTTCCCTCTTTTTCTGATTCATTTGTAGCTATTCATATGTAATTTTTTTTAAGATATGCATTCTTTATTGATTTTAGGCACTGGAAATACCTTCTTTCTATCGGTTATTTTCTGACTGAGTGTCTTATCCACTAAGTCCATTGTATATAATATAGTTAAATACATTGAATTTTTCCCTCATGATTTATGATTTGATTTATGTCTTTACCCCCATATCACAAAGAAACTCTATCATTTATTTTATTGTATTTTGAATTTTAACTTTTACCTCTAGCAATTAAACTGGATTTAACCTTGATAGTTGGGAAAAAGAGAAATCCATATTTATTTTTCTGTATACACTAGGACGATAATTCCAACAACATCAATTAAACAGCCTGCTATGTACACACACACACACACACACACACACACACACACACACACACCCCTACATTCCCCTTTGATTCCATTGCCTAGGAATCATTTTTGCACTGTTTTTATTACTGTGCCTTTGTATAATATCTTAATATTGATACGGTAGAATGAGATCCATGTTTTTTTGTCTTTTATTTCAAAATTGACGTAGTTAACGTAGCTATTCATGGATTTGTATATTTCACATAAAATTTAGTATCAGTTTCTCAAATTCTTCAACAATTCAACTGTAATTTCTTTTGAGAAGTATTAAATTCATCTGTTAACATCTTTATGATCTGAAATCATCCTATGTATGAACATCTTACATATCTACATTTATTTATGTCTTTTACATCCTTTAATATAGAGAGAATATAATAATATATATGTTCTCTATAAAAGTCTCTGTATTATTTGTTAGCTTAGTTTTCAATTATATTATCTAGCTGGCTATCCCTTATGTAGAAATGTTCTATTAATTTTTCAAATTGATCTTGTACTCAACTACTACAATACAATCTTCTTTTAGTTATAATGTTTCTTGATATCTATATCTATGTCTATCTATCTACCTAACATATATACCTAATATATTTATTTATTTATATAAATTATATATATATACATACATATATATATAAAATCTGTCTATCTAGCTACCTTTTTCACTATTTTAAAAAAGTTCTTGAATTCATCCATTTTGTATGTATATCTATATCTATATCTATATATATATAATACATAGGTACATATAGATATAGATAGATAATTATATATCTCTTAGATAGAGAAAAGAGAGACATAAGCATATATATATGTATGTATACAGATAGAAATACAGATTTTACATGTATATATACACATACATATCAATAGAGTAAATAGATATTTTATACATCATTGATAGAGATAGAGTTAAATATATTGACATTTTATTTTATTATATTACAATTTTTAAGATATAACTTATTTCATTTGGGTATATTATTTTTAGTACAAAATTGGATTATTTTAGGGAATATATTAGGAACTTTGCTTCTATATTCAGGAATAAAACAGGCCTGTAATTTGCTCTCTCTGAATTATCCTTATCTAATTTTGTGAAAACAATGTACATAGTAGCCTAACAACAGATATTTGCAGCTCTCTGCCTCTTCAGGAACAAGTAAGAATTATTATTATACAAGTGAGAATTATTAGTCCTTAAATTAGTAGACTTCAACTCATGTGGGGCATGACCTTTTTGAAACAAAACAATTTGATTAAAATGTTCATTTCTTCATCCTTCTTGATGTATCTAAGTTTTCTTGTTCCTCTTTCTTCAAACTTAATATTTTATACTTTATTCTAAATTTATCTATTTTTATCTCAGTCTGAAAATGCATTGGGTGGCACTGTTTATAGTATTTTTAAAAATATGTGTTACTATGATTGGCATATGAAGTAATTTACCATTTTCTTGTCTTTTTTTTTTTTTTAATCTGCATCTCATTTTCTTACCCTCATTATATTTGGCAGAGGTGTGTGTATTTTCTCTAAATGTTTTTAAATGACCAGTTTGGCTTTTGAATCTTTAACATTTTGTTATTTTCTTTATTGATTTCTGTCTTTGTGATTTCCTTTCTTATCTTTTCTATTTTTTTTTTTTATTTTTAGGTTTTGTTTTAGTTTTTTTTTTTTTTAGTTTTAGGTTTTTTTGTATATTTATTTGTATATTTGTATATTTATTTTTTAAGTTTATTTATAACTAAATTTGAATTTCCCTTTTGCTGTGGTTTCATACATATTATCTGTTACAGATTTCATGTCATTTAGTTCTAAGAGCTTCACAATTTCCCTTTAGATTAAATTTCTCTTTAAGTCAAAGATTATTGGGTAGTAAGGTAGTAATGAGCAATCTCTTGGTTGGGTGGAATTTTATATATGCATATGCATAAACAAGCCCACATAAATACAATGTTGATATAATTCTATTATTTAATGCCCAATATATATGTAGAATGTTTATGCTTCTTACTCATGTTATTTCAATAATCAACATATTTACTATTGATTTCTCTGTTGATCAGATTCTGAAAGGCTTATGACAAGATATTAAACTAGAATTACTGATTTCCTCTACAATTCTGTCAGCTTTTTTGTTCATAATTTTGTTATTTTGTTAGATATTTATATATTCATCATAATTATATCTTCTTGGTTGTATCTTTTTATTTACCAGGATAAAATATACTTTCATATTTGTATATTATCAAAAATTTTTGCATTGTTTACTATGTGGCAGGCAATAGAGTGCCTGTCTGGTGTTCTAGAGGGGCAAAGTTGAGGGCAAAGTTGTTATATTTCAATAAAGTACTTTTCAAAGATAAAGACCTACAATAGTTTTGTACATTAAAAAAAGAAGGAATATTGCTCAGATGAGTTTTCTGAAACTCTGAGGAGAAAGTGAAAAAAATGGCAGATTGAAACAAAATTTAGATGTGAAAGGAGGTGACAGAATAGAATATAAATGCCAGTGATCTGCAATTGTAGAAATAACAGATAACAAAATGGGGAAACGGGTTGGAAAGACGCAAAATGGGATAAACAATTTCATTTACTCATTTATAATAGCTTGAAGTCAAAGATTTCACTAGAAACTAATAAATTCAGTAGTAGATTTTAAAGACTAAGAAAAAATCATTTTATTCACTAAGATTGAGTAGGGAAGGAGAAAGTAGAAAGTGTGAAGAAGAGGATAAAAGCGCATGTTATTATTCATTCTAGGAAACCAAAGGATACTCTCTAAAGAAAGAAAAAGATAAGGCATTATATTAAAGTCACCACTGGACAAAAAGTCTTTCCAAATTAAAAAATAACTGATGAGGGACTCAAAATGAAAGTTAAATATATTTACAAATAATAAGTATAAGAAAAAAAATCTTTGTCATATCAATAAATGCAAATAAATATAAATAGGTACAACTCATAAATGTTTTCTGATCGGATCACAAAGCAAACTTACTGTCTGTATTGTAGAATGAGAAGCAGTTCTAAAGTAAAATGACTAACAAAATAAAAATAAATGTTCCACAGTTTCTTAATCCAGTCGTCTACCAATGGGCATTTTGGTTGTTTCAATGTCTTGGCTATTGTTCATAGCACTGCAATAAACACAAGGGTACATAAATTTTTCGAATTAGAGTTTTGGATTTCTCCGGATAGATACCTAGGAGTAGAATTGCTGTATTACACAGCCATAAAGAAGAATGAAATCTTATCATTTGCAACAATATGGATGGACCTAGAGAACATTATGCTAAGTGAAATAAGTCAGACAGAGAAAGACAAGTACCATATGATCTCACTTATATGTGGAATCTAAAGAAAAGAATAAATGAATGAACTAATCAGAAAGAGTCTCAGAGACATAGAGGAAAAACTGAGGGTTGCTAGATGGGAGGGGGGTGGGGATAAGGGGGAAGGTGAGGGGATGCGATAGCACAATTGGTAACCACAAGATTGCCACAGGGATACAAAGTCAATTTGGGGAATGTAATCAATAATGTTGAAGATTTTGTAGGGTATCCTATGGACACTTGTCTCATTAGGGAGACCACCTCAGGGAAGATGTAGATGCCTGATCACTGCACTGTACACCTGAAGCTGAAGCTGAATAATGAATTGTCAACTGTAATTTTATATATATATATATATATATATAAATATTGTACAAGAAGTGTATATATATATATATATGAGTATATATATATATATGTATATATATATAAGAAGTGTAATATATATATATTATACAAGAAGTGGAGTACAGCATTAGGAATAGAGACAGTGGAAATGTAATGGCTGTATGTGATGTCAGAGGGGTAGTGGATGGGGGAAGGGGGGTTGTAACTGTGTGAAGGATATAAATGATAAATACCTATTACATTGTTTTGGACACCTGAAACTAATAAATAAATAAATAAAGTAAAAAGATCAACACACTTATGAATCAAACTGAGATAATGCCTGATTTTTAATTATCTTAATTATCTTAATCTTTAATTATTTTATACAATAAATTAATGACAAAAGGATAAAAAAAATAATAAATAAGGGTAAATACAATGCTATGTTAGTTTCAGGTGAACAACATAGTGATTAGACATTTATATAACTTATGAAGTTAAATATCCATCCAAATTGCTTTTTATTTTTATAGAGTTGTTAATCACAAGTGATGCCTGAGATTTGATTTTTTTTTTTCTTGTGCAAATATTTCAGATCAAGTTAAATGCCTTTTTCAATGGTTATGGTTCATTTTAAGTCATGCTATTTGACTATGTCAAAAGGAAAAAAAAATAGAATAAATAAGGGCCTCCTCGAGGCCTTAAGCTCTAGGCCTGGCTCCCCCCAAAAAAAAAAACAAGAAAAGAAAAGAAAAATAATTAAGAATATGGAAACATAGATATAATAAAATTTCTATCATGTAGATGCAAAGGGAAAGAAAGAAGGTATTGTTCTGTTAAAGTCACATGAGGTAGAATACAGACAAAAACATAAAAGGTGAGGAAGGGTATAATTTCAAATTTATCATATTTATGAATAAGTATGCACCACACAGCCTAGCATCAACTTTCAGATGGGAAACAAAGCAAAACAGAAAAGCAAGATTTTTTTTCAGTCCAAATCTTACTTAGTGGATAAAATTTAAGGATATAGAATATGTAAATGACATAATAAATGAGATGTATTTGGTGAATGTATATGTTAAATACTGCACCATCATATTAGAGAACATACCATTGCTTCGAGGGACAAAGTAAGTCTCAAAAATTTTTATCAAAATTAAGTTACAAAGAAAATAATAGAATCTAAAATGTCCAAATGATAAAATATCAACTCTGTTTTTAATGCAGTAAAGCCAAAAATCAAGTACACAATCAGAAATCAATTACAAAAAAAGCCCTCTACTAGAGAGAAAGGACCTTCTCTTAAACAATGCTTGTGTCAATGGGGAAATAAAAACTGAAAAATAAATTGTTTACAGAACATTGATACTGAAATCATTATATATTAAAACTAGCTCTAAAAAGTACACAACAGGAAAATTTATGTACTACAATCAACATTTCAAAAAGAAAATAAATTAAACAATTACTTGTATATATGTAACTTTTGTTTTACACAAAGTATTTGTATTCCTTGCTACTTGCATATTAGAAGCAACTGGAAAGGTTTTTTAAAAGATTAATACCTGGTTTCCAATGCAAAAAGTTTGAAATTCTGTAACTCTACATCAATAAAAATAAAGTCCAGATAGAAAAAAAAATTCTCCTATTTAGAAATACAAACATATTATTCTTATAAAGCAAAAATTATTATTGCTAGCATTAAAATTAGGATAACAGTCACTATCAGGAATGCATATGGAATGTGTTGTTTTGGATAGCTAAAATTTAAAGATGGTTATTTTAGTAATGAAATTTTTAAAAGTCCACTTCTTTAGAAATAAATCTCAATCACTTTGTATTTTTTTATTCCCTGGAAAATAATTCTTAGCTACAATAATTATTTGAAATAAGCAAATAGAATTAGATTCTTCTTCTAGGCATTTTTAAAGCTGTCCTGAAATTAAGTAGAAAAATTGCATATGTATATGTGTTCATATGCATGTATGTACACTCACCTGACTTCAGATATTTTTGGATTGACTTTGGATAGTAGGATATATATTGTAAGCAGAGAAATTTGAATGAGTTACAATAATATAAGAAAAGTTCTATGTCTTTTTTAGATTAGAGTCTAAAAAGAGATGCCAGGGATATGTGCATTTGCTATGAACAAATCTGCATTACAAAATCTTATATACAAAGAACAGATTAAACAGGGGTTTATTATTTGTTTTATAAATTATTGTTCATAGTGCACTTTAATTTTTTTTCAATTTTTTTTTTTTTTTAGATTCCACATATAATTGAAATCATGCAATATTTGACTTTCTCTGACTTATTTCATTTAGCATAACACCCTCTAGGTCTATCCATGTTGTTTCAAATGGCATGATTTCATTCTTCCACTATATTTGTCTGTGTGTAATATATATATGTTTTTATTATACATATCATGTCTTTTTACATTTATCTATTGATAGGCACCTAGGTTGCTTCCATATCTTAGCTATTACAAATAATGCTGCAATGAACATAGGGTGCATATGTCTTTTCAAATAGTGTTTTTGTTTTCTTATGATAAATAATCAAAAGTGGAATTGCTAGGTCATATGAAGGCTCTATTTTTAATTTTTTTTTAACAATCTCCAAACTGTTTTCCATAGTGTCTGCATCAATTTACAATCCCACCAACAGTGTACTCAGGTTCCATTGCTCCACATCTTCTCCAGCACTTGTTATTTGTTGATGTTTTTTCATGATAGTTATTCTGACAGGTGTGATGTGGCATCTCATTGTGGTTTTGATTTGTGTTTCCCTGATCATTAGTGATGTTGAACATTTTTTCATATGTCTGTTGGCCATCTCTATGTCATTTTTAGAGAAATGTCTATTCAGGTTGTCTGCACATTTTTAAATATTATTATTTGGTTTTTGTTTGTTTGGTGTTAAGTTATATGAGATACTTATATGTTTTAGATATTTACCCCTTATTGGATATATCATTTGCAAATATCTTCTCTCATTCAGTAGTTTGTCTTTTCATTTTGTTGATACAAAAAAACTTTTGCTGTCCAAAAATCTTTTTAGTTTAATGAAGCCCCATTTGTTTATTTTTGCTTTTTGTTGCCCTTGTCCAAGGAGACATAATGAAAAAGATATTGCTAAGACTGATATAAAAATTTTTACTGCCTGTGTTTTCTTGTACAGGTTTTTATGGTTTCAGATCTTATAAACTTTTCTTTCTTTAGAAAAAAATATTTAGGATACTGTCTCAGTTATCTTAGGATAGCATATATTTTAAAACAATACAAAAAACAGAACAGTTCAAAAAGAGGAGATTCATAATTTGACTAATATATAAGGATTTTTTAAAGTATTATAAATGGTAATAAAATAAACAAAAATGGCCAATAATAGTGGAATGTTTAAAACTTATAAATAGATTTGCATATATACATATGCGCATATATGCATAGATATGAAAATTAAGACCTCATTTATGTTTAAATGTTCAAAGATAATGAGTGAAAATAAAGAAACAAATTGTATATAGATTATAATCTTAATGTTTTAAATACACATGAATGTATTTATACACATAAAAGAAGAAAGTAATACCAAAAGTAGCTCAGTGTTGTTTTTCAGGTGATGCAGTAAATGAGTGCTTTCTCTTCTTTTTTCTTGCTTATTTTTTGGCTAGTCTCGTCTCTTCAAATTCCTTCAATTACCCTGTATTCAATCTTTTTTCTGAAAGCTGTGGACGTTTGGAAATCATAGTTTTAGATATACTGAAGCAGTTCCACTTTAGCTCCATCCAGCCAAGGTTATGTCACTATATGATTAGGTAAACCTGCATTCTGCCTAGATACAGCAGATCTTCCCTGAATGTGAGTCTCTGCTCCGCCAGGTGGGCAGTAAATTGTTAAGTGGAAGACAGCCTGAAAGGAAGTGTGTTCCATTAGATAGAATTAAACACTACAATGACAGGAACATGAATTATGTTCATAATGTAGTAACTTACTTTCTGTTCAACTTTGAAAAAGTAATTTAACTTATGTGTTTCAGTTTCCGTTAAATTGATGGTAATAATCTTTCTTTGTTAACACAGTGCTTTGAAATCACTGTGTGACAAGTAATATATTGCCAGAAAGTATTCTTATTTAACTCAGCATTGTAACCTCTCAGGAAAAGGATCTATGCATCATTGTGAGTATTTCAATGTACAATGTTGGGGGAAAAAATGAGGAGATGATTGAGAATAATATGAAAAATACTGTAATGTTCCTTTGTAAGTCAGCGTTATGAACTCACCTTGAATGTTGAATTGACTAATAGGACATTTACATCAATGGAATAACAAATGTAAGGAAGTTTCAGAGAAAGAACAGTGGCACCCTATTTGTGAGGGAGGCAGGAAGAATAGAGGGTCATAGAACTTAGTAAGCAAAAATAGGACTATATTTCAAAATAGGCAACAGAATTGCAGGAAGTATGTACATATAAGTGAAGAGAAAAGAGGCTTATCCTATGAGGACTTGAAGTTGATTGAGGGACTTGCAGTATAAATAAATGGGGGTGACATTTACCAACTTAGTTCTCAGCTTATGAGACTCATTGTTCAAGAGGTGGCCAAGAGAGAAAATATAAAATGTAAAGAAAGGTTAAAATATAGGGGTTACATCCAAATTTGTCTATATACATATCTGAGTTGCTAGCGATACAAGCTTCTCCCTTTGACATGAATGCTAATGGAGCAGAGTCATGTTTTTATTAAGTCATTAATTGCTGTGGTGCCTTCTTGGTAGAGATTGCCCCTGATCAAAAACCCATAAAACTGAGCAGAAACACATTTCTGAATTAATTACATTTTTATTGCTCTACTGGGGACTTATATTTTATAAGGAATAAAAGTTAGTAAATATTTATTCATTATATATGATATCATAGGACCAAGAATACAAAATAACGTATCTGAAAAATATTTGTAAACCCTGAAGTATTATATGAGTATTTGTATACTCTCACATAGTCCTTTTGGAAATCATAAGATCACATGCTTTTTTGGCTTGGTAAGGAAACTTCACCTATCATTACTAACCTAAAACATTTGTCCCACCATAGTTCTGAAACATTCAGGAAATAGTATTTCCTTCTTGTTTTTTGTAGGTGGCATATAGTGTGACCTAGTGTCACGGTGAATTCTAATAGATTTGGCTTCAAATCCAACCCACCACTTACTATTCTGATGAAATTTCTGATTAATTTTCAGAATTTTTCTACAACTCTATTATATCAGCTATCACATGGAAATAAGACACCAAACTTAAAATTGGCTTGTGGAAATAAATGAGGTAACTTACATATAAATGGACAACAAAGTTTGAGGCATTTAAGATCTGTCAATAAGTATCATATTCATCAGCAAATAAGAGATTCAACAATTCACCATTATTTGAGTAATGTTCAGCTAATTACAGAATTCTCTAAGTGTCAGATTCCTCATGATAATAATAGCAAATTCATATGTTGAAATTATTGCAGATAAATCAGGGATCATCAATAAACTTCATTCCCACCTTTCTTCCCACCTACATTCTTCACTAGTTGTCTCATTAAAGACAACGCACCACGTTGAACAGTTACACAGAATAAATTAGTCACCAAGTACTTAAATGCTCAATCTGCTTTGCTTATTTTAATGTCTGAAATAATAACACTTAGCAAATTTACACAAGTGGGTTATAGGAACCATTTAATGCTGATGTAGTCTTTAGTGATCAATTTCTCTATAGTAAGGTATTGAACTCTCTTACATAGCTGCCGCAATATTGTTTTTGTTTTTTTCCCCCAAAGAATATAATGCTTTATTTTTACATATTATATTAGTTTCAGGTGTACAAAAGAATGTAATAGTTAGACATTTATACCTCCGACAAAGTGGACCTCTCCCCCAATCTACTACCCCTCTGACATCATACATAGCTGTTATACTTCCATTGACATTATTCCCTTTACTGTATGCCATATCTCATGACTATATACATGCATATATATATATATATATATATATATATATATATATATATATATAAAATTAGAGTTGACATTCAGTATTATTCAGCTTCAGGTGTACACTACATTATGCTAAGTGAAATAAGCCAACATTGTTTTCTTATTATTATTATTCTTTACATTTCTGTGGTTGCAGGAATAATAATAACATTTTGAGAGACTTCCAGTTTCCTGTTCTGCATGTAAGGAGCTTGGAGGTTGCCACTCTGTCCTAATGACAGATAAAAAACTGAAGAGTTAGAAAAATCAACAACTCTTCTTGGATCCATAAAAGGTGGTAGGACACAGGGCAAACTGCTGCCCCCAAATTGGGGAAACAGACAGGCAAATGCAGGTCATCATGGCTTACTAGAGCAGAAATTCACAGTGGACACCACCATAGGAACCAGTTTCAGAGTAGTTAAACCTGAACTATAATTGATAAATTGCTGGAGGCTTAGTGTAGACACAATTAAGAGTTAAAAACTACAGGGAGTCTCAGTCATAGGGGAACCCCCGACAATATTGTGAGATTTACCTCCAGGACCTCAACCAGGTTCTCACAGTAAGCATCAAAGAAAAAAAAAATTCTCCAATGTTTCTGGCAATGGAATGCAGAAAGGGACCATTTTGAAATATTCCAGAGCATTGTGTTCTTCTTAAGAAGACTTGGCCTCAGAGGAAACCAGTGAATCAGAGCCTCATCTCCTGGAGTACTGTCAGAACCTAACTGACATGGAGGAAAGGAAACACCCAACTCCAGGCAGCTCTAGCCTCCCTCACGGAAGAAGGGAAATAACAAACTTGACCTCACTCTGCCCATCCTGTACCACCTGTGGGAGAGAATAAAATAAAACAAAGCAAAACAAAACAAAAAACCTGAAAAGCAATTGCAAAGTTTATAGACCAGAAAAATAAACTTCCTAAAAGAACTAATTATAACACTATACAATACTTCCCTTTCTCCCACACCTCACTACCACATTACTAAAGTACTGTTTACAGCAGTTTCTTTTACAAGAGACAACATGTCAGGCTTTTAAGAAGAAATTACAAGTCATACCAAAAGTTGTACCACTCAATTTGAAGAGGCATAGCAAGCATCAGAACCAGGCATGTCAGGGATGATGGAATTATCATACAAGGAATTTCAAACTACTATGATTCATATGCCATAAGCTCTAATGGATAAAATAGACAGCATGCAAGAATAGAGAGTCAATGTAAACAGAGAGATGGAAATCCTAAGGAAGAAGCAAAATAAATGGTAGAAATAAAAGAGCATTGTAACAGAAATGAAGAGTAACTTTGATGGGCTTATTAGCTAGAACACAGCTGAGGAAACAATTTCTGAGCTTGAGTGTGTCTTAATAGAATCCTTAAAAACTGAAAAGCAAAGAGAACAGAGACTGAAAAAGAAAACAAGAACAGAATATCCAAGGACCATGGACAAATACATAAGGTGTAACATGTTAGTAAAAAGGAATACCAGAAGGAAAAGGAAGGAACAGAAATAAATGTTTGAAACAATATTGACTGGAAATTTTTCCAAACTATTGCCAGACACCAAACCACAGATCCAGGGAGCTCAGAGAACACTAAGCAGAATAAATGTCAAGAAAATTACACCTATGCATATCATTTCCAAATTACAGAAATTCAAAGGTAAAGAAAAATCCTGAAAGGAGCCTAGGGCAGGGGTGTGGGTGGGGGATATGGAATATAATTATCCAGGAACAAAAATAAGAATTACTATTGACTTCTCCTCAGCACCATGCATGCAAGAAGAGAGTGTAGTGAAATATTTAAAGTGATGAGGGAAAAAAAAAAAATCAACTTAGTATTCTGAAGCCTGTGAAATTATTCTTCAAAAATGAAGAAGAAATAGACTTTCTCAGACAAACAAATGAAAAGGAGACAGGATAAAAATTACTCATATCAGAAAGAAAAGATGGAACATACAGGTTCTATGAACACTGAAAAAATAAAGGAGTGTTATGAACAACTCTATACCCACAAATTTGATAACCTAGGTGAAATGGAACAATTCCTTGAAAGACACACTTTGCCAAAATTCACACAAAAATAAATAAACACTCTAAATAGGCCTGCTCTATGAAATAAATTGAATAAGTTATAAATTACCTTCCAAAACAAAAAGCATGTGTCCCACATAGGTTCACCAGTGAATTCTATCATACATTTAAACAAGAAATTATTTCAATATTCTATAATCTCTTTAAGAGCTTAGAAGCAGAGGGACTACTTGTTAACTTATTCTTTGAGGCTAACATTACCCTAATACCAAAAGCAGATAAAAACCATTAAAAGAAAATAAAATTTACAGACCAATATCGTTCATGAACATAGATACAAAAAATCCTCCTCAAAACATTAGCAAATTGAATCGAATGATGTATAAAAAGAATTATACACCACAACCATGTGGAATTTATTTCAGGTATGCAGTGCTGGTTCACCATTTGAAAATCAATTAATGCGTTTCATCACATCAGTAGACTAACAGAGAAAAATCACTTGATCATATTGATAGAAAAACATTTGAGAAAATCGAACACCCATTTGTAATAAAAGCTCTCAGTAAATTAAGAATAGACGGAAACTTCCTCAACTTGATAAACACTATCTACAAAACACTGGAGCGAATATTTTACTTAATGGTGAGAAATTCAAAGCTTTCCCACTAAAATCAGGTGCAAGGCAAAGATGTTTCTTCTCATCACTCCTTTTCAACATTATACTAGAAGTTCTAACTAATACAATAGGACAAGAAAAGGAAACAAAAGGTGTACAGATTGGGAAGGAAGAAACACAATCTGTCTTTGTTTGCAGATGACTAAATTAAAAGATGACAAAAGAGAAAAGAATTGACTGAAAATCTCCTGGAACTAAGTGATTATAGCAAGGTTGCAGGATACAAGGTTAATATACAAAAGTCAATCCCTTTCTTATATAACAGTAATGAGCAAGTGGAATTTGAATTTAAAAACAATATTATATTAGCATTCAAATAAATGAAATACTTAAATATTAATCTAACAAAATGTATACAAGATCTGTATGAGGAAAACTACAAAACTCTGATTAATGAAATCAAAGAAGAATTAAATAGATTGAAGGATATTACATGTTCATGAATCAGAAGACTCAATATTGTCAAGATGTCGGTGTTTCCCAAGTTGATCTATAGATTCAATGCAATCCCAATAAAAATCCCAGCAAGTTATTTTGTAGATATCAACAAACTGGTTCTAAAGTTTATTTGGAGAAGCAAAAGATCAACAATAGCCAATAGAATATTGAAGGAGAAAAACAAAGTTGGAGGACTGATATTACTTCAAGACTTACTAAAAAGCTACAGAAATGAAGACATTGTAATATTCATAAAAGAATACACAAATATATCAATGGAACATGAAAATGATCCCAGAAATAGATTATCATGGATGCAGTCTGCTGACTCTTGACAAAAGACCAAAGGGAACACTATGAAGCAAAGATAGTCTTTTAAACAAATGGTGCTGGAATAACTGGACATCTATATACCAAAAAAGAAAAGAAAAGAAAAGAATCTAGACACAGACTTTATATCCTTCACAAAAATTAATTCAAAATTTATCACAGACCTAAATATAAAATGCAAAACTATAAAATTCCTATAAGATAACATAAGATAAAACCTAGATGACCTTGGGCTTGACAATGACTTTTTAGATATGACAACAAAGGCATGATCCATAAAAAAAATAATAATTGAAAAGCTGGACTCCATTAAAAAATAAAACTTCTGCTCTGCAAAAGACAGTGTCAAGAGAAAATGAAGAGCCACAGACTGAGAGAAAATATTTGTAAAAGACACATCTGAAAAAGGACTGTTACCCAAAATATATAAAGAACTCTTGAAATACAACATTCATAATACAAATAATCCAGTTAAAAATGGACTAAATACCTTAACACACACCTCACCAAAGAAGAGGTACTAATTGTAAATAAGCCTATGAAAAGATTCTCCAGATTATACGTCATCAGGGAAGTGCAAATTAAAACAACAATGAGATATCACAACCCAGTCTATTAGAATGGCCAAAAATTGGAACATTGACATCACCAAATGCTAACAGGGTGTAGAGCAGCATTAACTCTCATTCTTTGCAAGAGGGAGTGCAAAATAGTACAGCCACTTTGGGAGACAGTTTTTCGGTTTCTTGGAAAACTAAACAGTCTTACCACACAATCCAATAATTATGTACCTTGGTATTTTCTTAAAGAAGTTGACAAGTTATGTCCACACAAAAGCTAGCACCTAGACATTTATAGCCGCTTTATTCATAATTATCAAAACTTGGAAGCAACCAAGATATTCTTCAGTTGGTGAATGGATAAATAAAATGTGGTATATCCAGACAACGGAATATTACTCAGTACTAAAAAGTAATGAGCTCCCAAACTGTGAAAAGACATGGAGGAAATTTAAACGCATATTACTAGGGGAAAGAAGCCAATCTGAAAAAGTTACATGCTACATTATTTTAACTATTTGACATTCTGGAAAATGGAAAACTTTAGAGAATGTGAAAAGATCAGTGATTGCTAGCACTTGTCAGTTGGAGGTGTGATGAATAGGTGGAGGATTTGGGGGACAGTGAAAATACTCTGTATGCAACTATAATGGTAGATACATGTCATTCTACTTTGTCCAAACTCATATAATATACAACACCTATAGTAAACTGTAATGTAGGTGATGGACTATTTTGGTGATGATGATGTATCAATGTAGACTTATCAGTTGTAACAACTGTACCACTCTGGTGGGGAAATGCTGGTAACGGGAGAGTTCATGCATGTTTGGGAGCAGGGAATACATAGGGCATCCCTGTGTCTTGTCAGTTTCTCTGTGAACTTAAAACTGCTTTACAAAATTAGGTCAGTCAAAGTTTTTGAACAAATTATGTGGCATAACTATATATTTGCTCTTAGAACCACGGACAAAGTTGAAAACCTATTTTACCTACAGCACAAGATTATAGCTGACTATCAAAATACCAGGTTATCCAGGGTCATCTTGGATTTGGCCTGTGGTCAAGAAAGACCTTTGGGTGTCACAGGAAAGATGGAGAAACTTTCCAGCAATCATCTTTGAGATATTAACTATAAATCATTTCAAATTAGAAAGCTATCTTAATGTTAGTAGCATTTTGCATTTTGAAGTCCAGCAACTCCTTCTGGGACATCTCGTTGAGATCACTGTTTGAATAAAAACACAGAATTTTTATGGAAGGGGAAATATTCTTTAAAAGAGATAAGCAGACAGAGTTTTTAGTAATTATCAAGCATTGTTTAGTGCAGTTTAAGGTGATACTCTATATAAGCCTGTTTTCTATCCCAGCACAATATATCCAAGAGGAAATAGGTTATGGTATAAATGGCCGCACTGTGCCTCGTTATAAATGAGATCGTTAGAGTTAAGAAATAAAAGGGCTTACTTATAAGTTGTATGGGGTCATTTTATTGTATCACAATACTCGTAGACTGCTTTTTCATGCTAGAGAGATCTTCTTTTAACCAAACATATTTCAATGTAAGCTATAAGCCATACTTGCTTCTCTGGGGCCTAAGTCCTCAGATTACTTTACTGTGGATCTGTTTCCAATTCTGCACTCTTCTCTGTTGATAAGAGGGTGACTCTGTGCAAAGAAAATGAAATTATCTCAAAAAGAACTCAAATTCAGTCCAAAGAGTTTTGTGGTAACTCTCCAAAGAAAGTTTTCCTAGGTTCACCAAATATTTAGGCTGCCCAGGCTGTAGGCAGAAGGTATCCTAAAAGGGCACCTTCTCAATAAAAGGGCATCCTTCTAAAATTCCTACCATTCCTTCTCTGATTGAGTGGCTAAGTCACGATTACCTAGAAAACATGACCACTTATCATATATTTGCAGAAACTAGTTTCTCCATTTTCAGGCAGAGTGGAAAGTGGATGAGAATGAAAGGATCTGAGAGAGGATTCAGGAAGATACTGAACAGTGACTGAAATTTTGTGGGAGAAGGAGAGGTCATCGATAACTCAGGTAGTGTAAGGGTATTTCAGTTTCAAAAGGAAAATTGCCAGCCCATTTCTGGCTTGAAAAGGCAAATGGAAATGATTCAAGGGAATGTGATTATATTTCATTGCATTCAGACATAATAGTTATTAAAAAGGAGTAACAGCCTTGCTTCACGGTTACAACAATTTATGATCCACTACCCTTCCTCTCAAGGAACTTAAAACTTAGTTGAATTTACAAGCATATACTGAGTTAAAACTAATGACAGAGTTAAAAAGAATATAAGAGATTTGCTCATGTCACTCCATAATTAATGACAAATGAACAGTGCGGGATACATGTGCTCCAACTTCATTATTTGGTGGCAAACCCAGGGCAGACTTCAGGGAAGTGGCATCTCTTTTGACTCAGAAAGTCAGCAACTCTAGCAGCTAAAAATAAAAGAAGAATAAACAGAAGAAATGTATTTTAAATTAATATTCAAATGATTTTGAAATATTCAAGTTGAGCTACTGTGAGCATCAGTAATTACACCAAAAAATGAGTAAATGTTATAATTATAACTGCAGTAAAAATTATCCAGCAGTTTCAGGAGGAGGCTCAGCATAGCATATTGATCAGCAGTTGCAGGGCTTGTCTTAAGGATGAAAGCAACCTAAAGAGAACATAAATTCAGTTTGTTCACATCGTGGATGTTTCAGTGGCTGGCTCACAAGACCATACAAGTAGCTAGCTTCACGAATACCAGCCCCTACTGTTTACATCAAATGTACTCATCTTATATTAATACATTTCCTGGATTATACCATGGGGAGAAAAACTGCTCTCCATAGTTCTCTAAATTTCTCAATTCCAACCAGTTAGCTAAGGAAGTTTGGGTTAGAATCACTGTTCTCCATTTATTAGCCCCAATGCAATTCTAAAATCATGCTAATCACATTGCAAATATGTCTACGATTATAAATTTAGACTTATAATAGTGACTGGAGAAGGGAGAACACACCGCCTTTTCCTCTGCCTCTTTATACTTCCACTCTCTGCTGCTTAACTCCTCCACTACCCGAATCCTGAGACTCACCGCACTCTCTAGACACAACCCGGATTGTAAGCATACCTGGGCTGGCTGCTAGTGGTCTCCACCTGGGGTCACCACCCCAATCCTGTGTTTTATGGCTTTCTTCAGACAGATGGCACACGCTTTCCTCTCAGGTTAAGTCAAACTCCTCAGCACTGTATTCTAGGTTCTCCCCCATCAGGACCTGCAAATACCTAATGATTTTCTTGCAGAAGCCCTCAAGTCTCATGGATGGCCCTAGTTACTTCCTCAAATGAAGTCTCACCTCCTCAAATGAAGTCAAGTCCCTGTAGCCTCCTCACACTCTACGCCTCTGTCACTGCTTCCCTGATAACCACACACCTGACCAACCCACAGACAGTCATCTGAAAAGCTACCGGCATGTGTAAACACAACTTCATTCTCTAATTGACACCTTCTTCTCAACTAATTCATTGAATTTCATCTTGTCTGCCCAGCTCAGATTTTATGTTCTTTTAAAAAAAGCTGTTTCTTAAGTATGTTTGCAGTTCCCACACTACCTACCACCCTACAATGTGTATGAAGTTGAATACATATTTATTGAGTGAATACATGGAGAAATGAGCAATTGAATTATTGAGTCTCAGGACAGCAGAGGACTCAGATTCTCGGAAATTTAAATGTCTAATAATAAACATTGATGGATTGAGAATATTTGCTTTTTATATTTTACAATTGTTAGGCTGATTTAATGCAGCATAACTATAAAATTTACTTATTTTGCTGAGATGTTAATGGAGCTTATAATCTAGTGGAAGGAAAGAGAAAATAAACAAGTAAACTCTCAAATAAACAAGATGATTTATCATTAATTTTCGCTACATATATATTATACATGTTATATATCCCTAGTTTATTGATGATTCTAAATTATGCAGAAGGATATAAATATGAATCTTTTCCACAACCACTGGTTTCAGCGCTGCTCTGCTAAATCTCCCTTTCCTGTCCTTTAATGACATCTTAGGCAGAAACCATAACTTTCCAGTTGATCTAGCTATAAAAACTCTAGCCATTTTAAAACTTTAATCTTAAACTCAATTTACATCCCATTTCCTTCCCTCTTGACAGTACAATCTTGAGCCAGAGATCTGGCTGCAAAGAATAGAGGCGACAGATGGCTGTGATAGCCCTCAGCTTCTTCTGCTGCTAAGGTCCCTTCAACAAGGGGGCAGTCTCCTAAGACGGGGTATGGCTCAATCCTGGATACGTATCCAAGTATACTCTTGCCTCAGGGAAAATGTGTCATTCTTGCATGCTGAAGAAACCTGCTCCCTTTCCTGGCCATGCCATTTCTTTCCAGTTCTCTCCTCCGCTCAGTTAGACACAGGGGCAGCTCGCAAGTCTGTTGCCTAGGCATACATTCCCAAAGTAAACAGAATTTTGTAGGAAGAGTGCCTTGGAGTCTTACTGGCTTCCGGGAGGGAAAGACATCAACCGGGTGAATCTCTTCCACTTTGAACCCAGTTCTCTTCTTAAGGCAGCCATATCCATGATTCTTTCTCATCCAAATCTGCCCCCTCTCTACTGTATCACCTCTCCTCCTCTCAGTCCCAACCGCATCTAATCTTTGCATGCAGGGAGAAAACAAAATCTTGCTATGTAAGCAAGCATTAGAATATTTCCATCTTATACTCTGCAGTCTCTTTAGCTGGAATGCTCTTGGTCTGCTTGATAATGCTTTTTTCTGAGCTTTGGACTCTAGTCCTCAATGCTTAAATACCAGGTCATCACATCTATTTTTCTTTCTCCATTTTCTTTCCTTTTGAAGTTAGCAAGTATAAATTTCTGTTCAGTGTTGCTATTTGCATGGCTGTCACCATGGTGACAGTAACTCAAGACAAAAAGATAACAATAGATGCAGACAAGGGATAAAGAATGATTCAAGACCATGACTGCACTAAAGATATTTATAGAAGGGCTGTCGGCCATACCCCCCGCCATCCCTTTTGCCCCACGGAGGCATCACACTGTACATAGACAGCCAAACTGGGAATAAGAATCCTGCTGGTCTTTGGAGAAACTTTTTATTTTCTTGGGCACTTGTAACTTTGAAGATAATAACTGTCCAACAGCCTGCCCGATAACAGATCCAAGAAACTGATAAAATCCTGAGTTTCTGAATGTGTTGAAATTCAGTCTTAGCCAGATTCCCTGGCTTTTTGTTCTTACTACAATTTCTGGGCTGCCTCAGGTAGTCTTGTGTACCTGTACCATTTGTTTGTCGTCAGACTCGTGATGGGTTTAGTAAATGCACTGTTCCTGGCACATGCGAGAAACAATGATTAACTTTTCACTAGTGGCAGTAGCAGACGATAAAATGCAATTTTCAGGGCTCAACTAAAACTGCTTCAGGGAGAGAAGGGATGACTTCTTTTGCTGTTTGTTAAAAGGAAAAAATCAAGCAATGACCCTGGTTTGTTTCTCTTATACTTTCTATTGTCTCTCTGGATCTTATTTTCATAGGACTGTGTCTGAGAAAAGTGACGTGTCTACAAACAGAGGGAGCAAAATGAGTGAAACATTAGTTACATGTATATTAGCTACATGTCAGAATTATCCAAGGTAGAAAAACTTTCAATTCAACTACATGAGCAATTAAAGTAAAAGCAAGTACATTTGCCTAACTTTCAAGATACTAGCAATTTTGTAGACTAGCACTGAGTATCTTGCATTTGGGGAAGTCATTAAGTAATTTAAGGAACTGAACTCAAAGTTGGCATAGAAAACAAGGAGAGGACCAGTCAAAAGAATGATGAATTTTCCATGTTTATTTGAAAATAAGATATGTGATTAGATGAGATATATCAAAGTAACCTTTGCATAGAGGGTTTTAATGCCCAGCACATATTTAAAATGTTCTTTTATTTAATGTCTAAATCTTTCCTCCTTTGTGTCATGCTTACTTTGAGGTGAGTGTTTATACATGTTAACTCATTTAATCTTCACATCGACCACATGAGTTAGGTGTTATTATTATTACCATGCACATCTTATAAAATAGGAAGCTGGGGCAATGAATGGTAGGTAAATAATTGCCAGGCTTCACACTGTAAGGCAAGCATGGAGGCTGGACTTGAATGCAGATGGGCCAGCTCAGAAATACTACACTAGGTTACAAGGAGACCAGCCCCTGGGCTAGTCTGACTCTCCTGCCTATGAGAGTGCGTGGTGAGCTTGTGCGCTATGACGCCAGACAGATGAGAATTTCAGTCGTGGCTCTGCCACATGCCTGACCGCTGACCTTGGGCAAGAACCAGCAGGGCCTCTTTATCTGTATGCCATTTAATTCAAGGCATTGAGGGGAGGATAGAAATATGTAATACAGATAAGAGAAAGCGTTTAGAACCCTGCTTGGCACGTGGACAGCACTCTAAAACATTATTTATGAATATTTCTATTAGATAGTAATAAAGAACATGGAATGTGCCAATCACCACCACCAGTCCAGTCCAGGCGTTCACATCTCTTGCATAGACTATTGGTCAGGACTTTGAGTCTGACAACCCCCCTCCAACCCTACATCTGTCTGACCCAAAAAGCATCTTTTTTAAAGAACTTGATCACGTCTATGCAAGTTTAAATCCTTCAATGATTTCCAAGATTCCTGTGTTAAAATACAAAAGCTTTAGCAGTGCTTACATAAATTATGGGGCTTACATGATATCAGTCCCATCTCAGTCACTTTTTTTCACATACTTCATGGCTAGAAGTAAGAGATACTGGCATAAAACAAAACAAAGTGAAACAAAACAAAAGCAACAATCACAATACTGTTCATTGATTCCACAGGCTTTATTGAGTGCCTACTCAAGTTTCAGGTGCCAACAGAACACAAAGTGGGAAGAGCCAGGTGTCCTTCCCCATACATGTCAACATCAATGGAAAATTACACATCTATTTATATGGCCCCATCTTCTTTCTTTCTCAAGCAAGCTTCCTGCCAACACCTGCTTTCACCATACCATCTACTTCCAACTAATCCTCTAGTGGTTTAATTGTGACTTTTGCTCCATCTTTGCCACTGAAACAGTTTTCACTCAGATCATAAATGACATCTGTGGCAGATTCTGATAGTTGTCTCTCTATACCCATTTCCCTCCTTTTAACAGAGAAAGAGAGAGAGACAGAGAGAGAGAGAACATTAGAGAATCAGTGAGAATGAGAATATATTTAGGACAATAATGTAGCCTGCTTAATTAAAACAACAACAACAACAACAACAAAAATACTACATTGCCTACATTTCTTTGTAGCGTAGGAACTGTAATTGTCAGTGTACAGAACATTTCTGGGAAAGATATGGTTTCCTTATTTGAACGTGCTGCACTTTTCTTCCTTATTTTTTTCTTTTTCTGTTTTCCTTTCTACTTGAAATGTAGATGAAGCAGCCATCTTTTGATCATAATATAACCATAAAGATAAAAAAACTATATGCAGAGAAAAGAAAAACTGAAAAAGCCTGTGACATTGATGAGGTTGTAAAGTCCCTGAAGGACTCCTGAAACTTCCTGTTTCTGGATTTTGTTATGTGAGCAAAGGTTTCTATATTTTGTTGCCAAGCACAGTTCATAATTGATGCAGAATCCCAATAACCAAGCCCAATAGCCAATGTTTGCTTTTATATTTCTGAAACACTTTAAGGCATTCAATTCTGTTGATCAATTTTTCTCACTTGAATCCCTTTCTATGTCTTTGTTTTGCTTTGCTTTGTTTTGGTTGGTTGGTGCGTGTGTGTGTGTGTGTGTGTGTGTGTGTGTGTGTATTACAATGCCTTCCTGGTTCTTTCCTTCCATCTTCCTGTGGCTTCTCCTTTATAGTCATTTTCTAGGTTCTTGTTCTTCTGATAATCTATTATATGTTGACACTTTTCATTTTTCTTTAGCATGTCCTTTTACTTTTAGTCTCTCTCTGCATATTCCATCCAAAAGGTGTCATCTCCATCAAGATTTTTACTAGAAACTGCACACCCGAAACTCAAAACCTTTGTGTCTCTGGTCTGAAGCTCTTTTCTTAAATTTAAACTTAAGTAACAAATGGAATTTGTTATTTAACAAATAGAATTCCATAACAAATGGAATTACACCTGGTATTCCATAGTGACTTCATACTGAGGGCTTCTAAGACTGATATCAAAATCTCAACTTCTTGCCACAATTATAAAAAGAATTACCTTCCTTTATATCTTCATTATATTATTTTTTCAGCATTTACCAGATTTACAGTAGCATTTTATTATAGCATTTGCCAGATTTACAATTTATGGCACATATAACAATTACAACAACAACAAAGCAACTCAGCATAGCATAAACAAAAGGAAATGTGTTACTCCTCATAACAAGGAGCTTAATGGTTGGGAGCTCCACAGTCACTTAATGCAGCAATTCAATAATGATATCAAGAGCCCTGGTCACTTCAATCTTTCCATTATACCATCTTTGTTGTGTAACCAGATGACTGACTTAGGTTTAGGCATCAAATCCAAACATGTACAAGTCTAGAAGAAGAAGAGAACATCTTTACCTTTTTAAAAGCATAGAATATTTTCACAGAAGCTGCCAATGGCACTCACCTTCATTATCCAGAATGTAAATTATCCAGAATGTAAATGTCATTACACACAATGTAAATCATGTCTTTTCATCAGAAAGGAGGATGGGGGAAGGAGGCTTTTGCACCTGTTATTGCTCCACTCCTCCTTATTCTTAAATTTCTCTTTCTCAGAGAAGGCTTTTGACCAATCTCTTTCTAATTTTACCAGACAGCCAGTTAGTTTTGTCTCACCCGACTCTTTAGTCTTTCTTAGAAGTACTTATAATCATAAGAGTTTAAATATTTATTTGGTTATTTCATTGTTTCTCTGTTGGGCCCAATATATTAATATCAGGAAGTTCCACTGGACCCAATGTATCAGGAAGACAGCCTGTGTCAATTTGTTCACAGCCATACCTATTAGTGTTACAAGAGTACCTGGCACAGAGTATTAACAAATAATAAATGTTCATTGAATAAATGGATTGACATTGAGGAATGAGTGTTTTGATTATATACAGGAAAAGAAAAGATTCTCCATTCAGATAATTGTAACTTACAGAGGTAGATCAAGTTCTATCTTGGTCGTGCAGGGGTAATTCCAAGCCTGTCACATATTGGGAGGCACATAAACAAATTTTAAAGATTTATCCATATTCTCCTAAAGCAAAAGCCATTGAGAGATACCCAAGATAGTTTAGTGAAGATCGCATAGTTTCAGAAAAATTTGATTTCTGCAATTAAAGATTTGAGGTACTGCTTTGGAGCCATGCACTCATATTCTGAAATGTAACATTCTAATGTAGACAAATTTATATCTTGGGCAAACTGCTAAAAGAAGTGGCTCACTGTTCCACTAGAAAGTGATTGTTTTACTCTGCATTAATGACTACAATAACAAGTACACTTCAAATAGCAATTATTAGCATACACATAACGTAACAGTTTACATAGTATTTTCACTCTTACTATCTCATTTCCAAGCAGGATGTTTTTCAGATCAAATTTCCTTTTGCAAAGAATAATATGTTCTCATTCCAATATTTTAAAATACATATTCTTGTGTAGATGTGTTTACATGTAAAGCAAAGCACACACACACGTACACACACACACACACTCACAAATGCATACACAAAGTTAGATAAAGTATATGCCATTTATCAGTCGCTAGAAGAATGGTAGGTTGGCATTGTAGTTTGCATGAATACTGTTTTTTTTTTGTATTGATGGGACTTGTCCTCATTTACAGGTTCTAGACTATCCCCTCCCATTTCTATGATACACATGAACAATACAAGTTTTTGATCTCTGGAAAAACGTTAAACAATGCCTGCACTTTGATTGTTCCAATGTACTTAATGTAATTGTAGTATAAGTTAGTTGACTATTCTCACACAAATATTTAAGCACATAAACAAACCATTACTTATGTAAAATATAACTTTATATAAAATTATTAGAGGTTCCCTGTGCCTGGGGGATACTGATAGGCATTAGCCAGTTAATGCACATCAACGATAATTCATAACTGCAAGCTGAAATCAAAAAATGACATTTTCCTGTAACATTAAACTAAAGAATTTATTCTCCCAGAGCCTCACCATCACCATAGACCAATTTGGGATGCTTGAAAATTTCCCTGTTGAGTGGAGGAGCTATGGATCACTCTACTTCCTTCGTAAAGGGGATGGAGGTATTCTCAGAGGCTAGCTTCTGGCTCTTGGGTGATATGAGAATGATAACTGAGCTCCCAGTTGTCCTCCTACTGGGTGAGCAGGGGTCCCAAAGGCCAGCGGAGAATTGATTGCAGTGGAACTTACATCTCAGGACCTAGGAGCACAAACCACTTTCTTCAAGTTTAATGATTAGGAGTCGAGTCTTTTTAAGTGTTTGAGGGGAAAGTTGAAATTACAATTCTTCACTCTCTTCTCTCATTTACTATTATATGTCGGTGAGGGGCATAGTGAACAATACATTGCACCACTTAGAGATGTAGGCTAAGCCGTTCTTTTGGCAGCTGTGTCAAAAAAGTACACACATAACATCAGTTTCCCATTACACACATCATTCAGAGTCATATATTACTCAGTATAATGGAAAAAAGGGAGACCAAAATCTAAAATGAAAAGAGAAATTGAAGTACAACTAGAGCAAGTAGCAGCTGAGCCAACAGCAGCCAGCACAGTGAAACATTTAGTCAGTTCTCCTGGAAAACAAGTGCTTCTGGCATTAATGACCCTCAATGTCACGTCCCAGAAAGCTGACGAGCAGATGGGGTGCAAGAATATTGGAAGCAGATTTTTCTTGCTATTCGCAGGTAATTGGAAATAAATAGACGACTGCCCCCACACATCGCCCTGCAGATTGTGATTTAGTTCAAGAGTTTTGAAGGTGAATGTTTCTGTCTGTTTGCATTGACTTTGATGTGGATTTTTCAAAGTGGGTGTGATAGGACAGTCACTATGTGGGTATATTATGGGTGCAAAAATGAGTGTTTCTTGAGGCTCAGATAGGGGTGGCAGTTATCGATTTATCCTCTTCTTCTCTCTATACCCAAATGTAATCAGCTTCTGCCCAGTTGATGGGAGAGGCTAACACTGGTTCCAAAATGGCTGTTCAATCATCCCCAGAACCAATACCCCAAGCACGGTGCGGTTCGTTCTGCTTTACGCAATAGATAGATTTCCAAATAGTTGCAGTTACCTATTTATTTTCTAACTGTAAATGGAATCCAGTTTTTATTGCCCTGAGAAGGCCAGCTAAGAAAAAGCATCTTTCTTTAGAAAAGGATTTACTTTTGATGCACACGTACAAAATATGCACACAATGTACTCATTTCAGGGGATTTCTGAAATTTAAGTGTATAGGTGTTTGCAAGATGTAGTATTAGTCAGGGATTATTTTGGCAAATCCTTCGTGTAAATTTTGGAAGAACTCACATTCCATTGTTGCGAAAACTTAGATTTTTACAACTAGATTAAATAGAAGGTTCCCAATAAATTGAATTCTCGTCTTATTTTCTAAAGGAATTCCATCGAGCTTTCATTTAAAGTTTAAACTTTATACTTTCAGTGGTTCTTAATATATAAATGCCACTATATTGTACGTATTTTATTGTTTGATATGTATTTTCAATCTCTGGCATTGCTTTTCATTTATAACTTTAATATCTCTTTGCCTTAAGAAGTGTTTATTAGCACCCTAACAGGAATAACGGTGACTTACTAATTGTCCCCTTATTCTCACATTCTCCCTTACACCCTCCAAAATTAGTATTGTCATGAATTACATAAAGTTTAATGAATTTATGTGAAAATAATTTTAAGGATTTTTAAAAATATGCCTTTAGAAAATATTCTTGTATTTTCATTTCAACTTTATCAATAACTATTGTGATTACACACCATGAAATAGAGGGTAATGAACTATCATTTTTCATTCTTACAGCTCTTTTTTTCTTCCTTCATCTAACACTTGCATGATATATTTTTCTTAAATATTTCAGTTATTATATTTACAGCTTCCAGTAATATGCCCCTATTACTTAGTTGCAAGGTTTAAAAAAACATCTAATGAACCTCAATTATCAAAGTGACAAAGGAGTCAACCTGCATACACAGAATCTGACCATCTCACACCTTTCTTTCATTAATTGTACTTTTATTTCCACATTATCATGATTTATATTACGTAAATTTTTTTTTTCTCCAAACCAAGGGCAAATCTGGGTTTGATGGGTCCCAAAGCTTGAACAATTTGGTCCTCTGTAATTAAAATAGTATAAAACTACAATTGAAAAAAATAGGTTAAAGAAACGTATTTCTTTTGAATGAGATATCACAACAAATTAGAAATGTCAAAAAGCAAATAAATATAAACTTCCCAAAATCTAATAAATATAAATTTCCCAAAAAAGGGAAATTGCATATTTGTATTAATAAACACTCAGACACAACTTTATAATACTTTTCTTTCTGCATTGTTTGGTTGTATACTCTGATTACCTTTTTATGTGACAATGATTTTATCATATATTTATAATATGACAAAAATATAATTCAATCTTTTTTCTAGAAGGATCATTTTATGTAGCTATTAGAAAAGTTACTTGTAGCTTCATAATTTATTTTGGGGAATGGTATGCACATTTATATTATATTTATAAAATTTAGAATAACCTTTATCAGGAGATCTTTCATAACATGCTATATGATTTCAAAACATTGACATTTCCTTACAGCACTCTTTTTTATAATAAAATCACTTATTAGTATGTGTGTTTATGTTTTATCTGCTTTACCGGTGGCCATTTTTCTACGAGTGGCTTCAATTTCTTCTGGAGCCCTTAGACATCAGGGCAAAACATGTTGCAGTGTACACTAAGACACAATTCAAGGTATGACATAGCACTCAAGCAGGTGTACTGATGTTAGCATTGATGCAGATGAATGCTACAAGCACAGGATTTTGATTTCACACGATTCCCATCAAAAATGTCAAAAATGAATACAGTGTATTTATAATTGTGTATGCTGTATGAAGAAGAGAAAACACTCATTTTTGACTAGATGATGATGCCAAAAATGCAATAATTGAAAAGATTTTCCAGGAACTATACCTAGCTCTATTCTTTTCAAACCTTTTCTCTTTGGCTACATTTCTGGTGCTTAACGCATTTAAACTGACAAAAGACCTTTAGCTTCACAACACTGTGCTTTGACATTGGTTACACAGGATGGTGGGAGTTAGACAGTCCTGTCATAGCCCATGGAAATGACAGTGAATACCATGAATATATCACATTAATCTCTCAACTAAAAACTATTCCCGAGTCATTTTACTTGAGCTGGTTCCCCAAAATATCTGTGGCTTTTCCAACAGAAGGGGAAACATATTAGAAAGGGAAACCGACGTACAGTTGGAAGTCCTGATCCACAGTGGTTAAAATATCTTCTGTTTGCAAAGCTTAAAATCGATGACCACACGTGAAAACAATACTAGGAAACCCTGACCTGAAAATACACACATTTGGCCTTACAAAGTGCGTGCGCAAATGAGGGGTCTTGAATCGGATGTTCATGGACTTCAGACAGTTGTTTCAGTGTTCCTGTCACTTTTAAAGGAATTCTGTAGTCATCGTCTACCTTTTCATTCGTTTCTTCTTTTGCTTAGCGGTGGAGGAATACCAGTTTTTAGTGGTTCTTTAATAAGACTTCATTGACTAAACCATAGTATAAAGAAATATATCTATCAACTGACTTTGAACCTAGGTCTGATAGTTTTGGCTGAAAAGAAATTATAAACGATGTGTTTTCTAAAAAGAAAACATAAAGGACACTGTCTCTAATGTTGAATGTGTCTTTGGTGAGGCTTGAAGATAGTCTACTATGTTTGGCTTTACAGGTGAGTTGATTTTTTAAAAAAAAATTGGGTCTAAGCACTTAGGGTTGTTTTTTTTTTTTTTTTTTTTTTACTTCTAAATTCCAGTAATATTACCAGGATGTATCCAGAGTGACACTTATCAGTTTTCTCTGGGATATAATTTTCCCTGTCAACTTGTATATTTTAGTCTTTACTTTTCTTCTGAAAATTTTCTTGAATTATACCTTTTATTTTCTCATTCATTGGTTGCCCTTCTGCCAAGGCAACAGTTATGTTTATGTTCCCTTACAGTGCCTATTTTCATGTCTAACTTTATATCACCAATCTTTTTCAACTCTGTTTTTTATTTTAATTTGAATCCCTCTTTCAGGTTTACTTTCAAGTTCTGGGACTTATTTTCAATAGTGTTCATTCTGCTGTGTTGTAATTTCTAATAGTTCTTCTTTTATTTTGTCCTCACTTTTTCTTGGTTATTAAATCTACTTCTGTTGTCTTAGTATTTCATCCTTAAAATCATTGATATCTTCTTGAGCATTTGTTTCATAGAGGGTATTAATTTTGTTAAAATCTTTGGGTTTGTTCAAATTTTGCTTCACATATTTATCTGCTCTGTGGAAAACAACATTCAATTCCTTGTTCTTATCTGTTTTCAATGGGTTGAATTCCTCCTGTCCTTTCTATTTATAGAAATCATGAGAATATTAAAAATTTCATTGTGAAGTCATTCTTAGTAAGCCAGGTATCTGCAGAGGGAACAGTGAGCCCATGAGCCAGAGCTCTCTGTGCTCAAGTATCTGACAGCATATGTGAGATGGCTGGAAAGAGATTGAAACCTATAGAGACTGATAGAGACAGAGAGACAGAGAGAGAGAGTTGGCTCACCATTTTTCCTCAATAAGTAAGTGTGGCAGCTGGGGGGATACTCACAAAACCCAGTCTCTCTTACATCTTGCTCTATCGATAGCCACAGTTTTCAAAAATATCACATCACATCACATCAGTTCACTGTGTCTTTCTCCTGAACTATTCCATAGTAGGACCCCAAGAAGCTTCAGCAGTCAGCCAGTGTACTCTAAAACCTCTTATTTCAAAGACAGAGCTGTTCTGCCAGTCATTGCATTTTGAGATTTCTGGAGAGAACACTCTACTCTTCCGCTGTCTCTGTGATACACAGTCACACGTAGCCCCTCATACCATCTATCTCCACTCCAACCCAGGTATCGCTAAGCTTTTGGTAGCCATCTCGCCTACATTGTGATTTGGATTTATAGATCACTCCTAAATTTATTACAAATAATGTAAAAATAAAATTAAATTAAAAATCCTGTTTTCCTGTGCTTTTCATTTGGTTTGGGGACGTAGAAGGGAAGGGAACAGAAATATATTAATCTTCCATAATAAAGCTAAAATTTTAAATAAAATATTTTGGAAACATCCAGAAAACTCTGCTCTAGATCAGCATTCATAAGGTAACCTATGTTCTCCTTTATTCATTTTTAACTGAGAAAATAGAGACCTTCACTTCATGTTCTCATTTATTTTGCAGTGGCCAATGAGAAAAGATTAGAGTGTTTTGGAAAGTTTTTGTTTTGTCTTTTAAAAATATTGCCATATGTCTAAAGTAACTTAGAAGGTCTATTTCTCTTATACCCTTTTATTTTTCTTTACAGATTTGTATTTTAATCATGAAGATCTTTTTAAAGAAACCCAAAACAACTTTATTTTCTACATTGTAAAAGATAAGTTTTCTCACCCAGGCTGTGGCCCTAGGCCAAAACCTGCCCCAATCCTCACCTATACCTCAACCCTGCCACAAAAAAAAAAAAAAAAAAAAAAAAAAAAAAGGTTTATTTCAGTGAAACGTGCAAAAGGTTATTTTTCAGTTAAAAATAATAGTGATAATCTCAGAACCATTATACTGTATTTAAATTCAGTGATATCTGCTGAGCAAGAACAATGGAGACTCCAAGCATTTGTGAAAAAACTCCAGTACTCAATTTGAAAATAAATGCTTAGATGTGTGGTTTAAAAAATTCAGTTTACATTTATTAATCAATTACAAATTAAAAATACCTCGAATAGTTTCTAATTTATAGTATTTAATGAAACATGTTAGTTCATTTCTCTACTCAGTGAAGCTAAGGCCAATCTTTATCCTTGGGGGGAAAAATGCCAGAATTGTGTGATACTGCCCCAGGATATGTGATTAGACATCAATGTGATTAAAGAATTCTGCAGTACCAGCAAGAACAGGGAGCACAAAAAGATGTTTCCTGTTCCGTCTCTCATACTTCAGTAATCTGTCTGCTGGGAACTTCTGAGCTCTCACTCCTGTATGCCAATTGCCGATTCACAGGCAATGGGAGGGTTGATGCTAAGGAGACCTGACAGCATAGAGCAGAAAGGCACCAAAATAATACTACGCCCTGAGTGGCCCTGTGGACAGAGACACTAGAAGACACAGAAATGAGGCCGTAGTGCACGTAGGCATCATTTTGTTGTCCCTGGGGCCAGCAGGAGTCAAAATAAAGCAACTGTCAGAACAAAAGGTCCTTCTCGACTGGTTTGCATGTGATGGCATGACGATTTTGATTGTGATTTTTGCCATTCCTAAGTCTGTATTGCAAAGAAAATGTGTTTACCTTCTGATAGTGCATGTGATCTACTTTTTTATCTGATACTCTCCCTTTCTTCCATCACCCACCTCCTTATAGAAGATAGTTACTGAGTTACAATCATTTTTGTGGATATGTTGTACTAAAGGCTGAGTCTGGATGAGTAGAGCTAGTAGAGAGATGAATAAAGAAATGCAAGTTCCCTTCAATGGCAGGTGACACCAAATGGGTTTAAGGCCCATGTAGGGGTTTCCATTAAGGAAATGTGTATGACAACGAGCCACTGCTAGCATATATGCTGCACCTGTTAAGTATAAGGGATGGCTTCAGGTGTTTCATGATTAAAAAAATAAAATAAAAATTGAAAGTCATGACTCCTATGCAGTGAGTTCTCAACCTATCAAGAGGGTCTAGATTAAAATACACAGAATTATTACAAGTAATATTCAGTAACTATTTCTCAGAATTATTGTATTCTCAATCATACAGATATAAATGAAATTACTATTGATAGGAATTTATCATTAACGTACATATTACATTTGACTATCTTCTTACAGATTTAATGAGCATTGTTATATAATTAGAGAGCCCAAGGTTTCTAAATGGTCCAAGACTGTGGACCCAATTGAACCACAGTAACCCCAGATTATGGGAATATATTTTGAAGAACAATGAGTTATTTAGATATCACAAATTTGTGCTTCCATGAGTCTGAGGATTTCAATGAAAAGTTAAAAAAAAATGACCTGTTATAGAAATAGGTTTTTATTCCTGTCAGTCCAGTTAATTCAGTGTCTATTATCACTTGAATAATTTCCTAAAGTTCTCATGTTTTCTTCAGATAATGTAACATGTTGTAGATACTGTTGGAGTTGATATGTGAGATATTAGGCAAATCCTCATAAGGACACAAACAGTAAGGCGTTCCAGTGTGTGAAGGACAGGTCCCCAGTGACAGCATTATAGTGTAACCCGGCATTTACTTGGTGGTCTGTGAAATGAACAGTGGCTTTTTAATTAAAAAATCTATTCATGACCCAAAGAGATACGTATACCAGGTAAAATGCCCTTTCAGATTACATAGATTTTGATCCCGGGAGTTAAGGTGGTTAGAAATAGAAGAAAAGCATGTCATCCTTGTGCTTCCTACACTTCTGGTGCTCTCTACACTTCTTGGAGGGGAGGGTACAGAGGAGTAGTGCAAATTGAGTTCTATTTCTAAACTAATTTTAATACAAACCGGGTTGCATCACCCTTGATTTTATAAATACTTTGGAATAAAGTGTAGTGATTGCATAATAGCCCATCAAATGGGAGGTTGATTAGTTCAGTCTGTTTTATATGCAGTTTAGCTATTATATTCTACTAGAATGGAAGAAACTGAACAAAACTGTCACCATCACGGTGATGCCTGGCAGATGGGAAGTGAGGATCAGTCCCACTTACAAATGCAAAGTCTGAAGAAAGTAATAATTAATTCTTCCATCTTCCTTCTTCTGAAGTCAATATCATTTCAGAATCGTGTTTCCTTAGAAGTATTATTCACTGGGACTTTGGTGATCCTACCTGTCCCTCCCAACTTGAGTTATCGTGTCATGTAAGTTACTTTCTCTTTTTATTGCATAGGCCAATTTGGATGTTATGTTATACCTTGGTATTTTGTTCTGGAAATGTTCTTTTAAATGCAATTTATTATTTTCCTTGAATTTCAGTGTTTCTAGAAAATGGTCTTCCTCTCATTCCAACACACACAAAATTCTCTTCCTCAGTAAAAGCCTTTAAAGTTCATGTCGTTAGTGTATGTTGCTGGCTTCTGGTGAACAAGGGACAGAGAAAGTGGTGACTAATATCAGAATCATGAGTGAAGATATGTTTTATTCATAAACTATGCACCTCCAGTGAAATTAAAAGCAAAGTAAAGGGTCGAAGCTGTGAACCCTTTTTCCTAGAGCCTGTAAACCAATAAAGGCTTTATATTAGCTATCGATATCTATCTCTGAGTTGCCTTAATAACATCTTATTCCCTGTTTTCACCAGCCATCAATAATATTTCTGCCTGCTCGCTCAGGCCCCTATCTCTGCGTGCAATTGCATTATAAGGGTCTATAAGCCCAATTTGCTTCACATTCTTATTTTTGGAAAAGGCTGGCTGGCTTTTGTAATGAGAGCAGCTGCCAAGAAGGCTTGACAGAATTTGTGGCCCATCTGGCTTATAATCTTCACTCAATATCTCAGAGGCCTAAACTCTGAGACCTGCTGATAAGCCCAGGCGTCCAAGGCAAGCGATGGCAGCCTTCTCTGTGATTTCTCATTAAGGGCAGGGACATCTCTCTGGGAATCTCTCATATCCTGGATATCACATAATTCCTTTTTTCATTTTCTAATAAGTACAAGAGAGTTGTGTTTTTCACAGTATAGTATCTTCATGTACCTAGATTTGCGTGAACAGCCATTTGGAAAATTTTGACATTTAAGTGTTTGGGTTTCCTAAAATATTTGTTGTTAGTTCAAAAGAAAATAAAAAAAACAGAAAGGAACTAAAGCGAACACCATGGAATAGATCAGAATATATTCAGTAACCATGTATACACTTTAGTTTTTAATGATGATTGAGTTTTCCTCCATGTATTTATGTACATTTTTCATCACAGTGCTATCATATGGCACCTGTTTAGAGCAAACAGGGATAAATCAATAGCATAGCCACTGACTTACCCAGCATTGATTGGCCTGTTTTCTTGGTGAGTGAACAAAAGGCGAGAAAGATAAAGAGTATGCTATTGGGGGTAGAGGAGTGTATGGGAGTTGCATTGAAAGTACCCTTCTTCCCTGACTTGATGGTTGAAAATGAATTTTAGAAATAATGTATAATATGATAATATTAATCTTTTCTGTCCTGCATTTTTTTTCTGAGCTCTCATATTGTGTTTATTATCCTTTGTGAGTCACTGCTAAGTATGTCAAAAAAAAAAAAAAGGTAATATATCCCTTGCCCCTAGAAGTTTACAACTAGTGGGTCTAAATTTATTGACTTCTAAACTACAGTTGGGAAAACTGTTATTTCCTCTAGTAGGGCTGCAGAGAGCAATTCTATACTCGGGTAGAGCTGCATCCGCCAATGTAATTTAGTTTGGAAGATTAGCAAGGCTTTATTTACTATGCTATTTATCTTCTCTTTCTTGTAGAAATTGCTTATGCTATATTTCCTATATTTTACATGTATTTTTGATAAACTTCAGATGGTAGTGACGATATTCTGACCGAAAAGCTCCCATGGGAAGAAAATAATAAGTCTCCAAAAAACAAAAAAATCTTGGCGAGGAGTAGTATTGACTGGTTGGTTATAGGACAGAAGACTGGATCATTCCTGGAGTCAAGACTTATCAGTCAATTTCTTTATCTGTTATTTGATAAACATTTATTGAGCGCATACTCTTCATCAGATGCTATAAATGCCCTTAGGAATGGAGATTTGCATGAGTTAGAAAAAGAACTATTTTGCAAAAAGAAGAGAAAAAGGCAAAGTGGAGGCTTGGAAGCTCTGGTGAACAGGGGAACTACACTTAACAACATGCTCGTGGAAGCGCATCAAACAAAACAAACAAAACCCTGAAAAGCATATCCAAGACATGCAGACTGAGAGTGATTGAGAGGCCAGTGAACAGGTAGTGGCCTGAGACCAGGTGTGGACATATATATGTCAGAGAGAACCTAAGGAGACCAAATACAGAAAGAATGACCCACACCCCAAGCCATAGCCAGAAACAACTTTGAGGAAGAACTAAGGATTTCATCATCCTGGCATTGGAATCAATTCACATGTACCTGGCTCAGGATCTTAGTACAAATAGAGCTGGAGAAGACCTGCCTGCCCAGAGGTAGAGCTCACAGGGGTTTCTACTAAGTACTAGTGGAACCTTAAGCCATGGATCTTTGTCCTTAACAACCGGTTTATTGATTTTTATGTTACTTTTACTTTATTCTCCCCTTTAAATTACTTAGTAAAAGTAACCTCTAAAATTATTATTAACTTGCCTTAGCTGAACTAGAAACAAAAGGAATCTTACCCAATGTTGTGTAAGGGAGAATTAATTGGAAATATTATGGTTGCTGACGTCATTCTTAAGCCAATCTCTCACCTTTCTGTTCAACATCCACATTATCAAAAGCTTGTTCAAAGATCAGTAACTCCCTTTGGTATTCCAAACCACCAGATGTTTCCTGTTTCTCTGTATGGTAACAGCTTATATTGTTGTTATCACTAATTTTCCTGTCACTTGAAAATATACCATGATTTAAAATTTCCTGTCATTTGAAAAATACATTATTAGTTTTTTGTTTTGTTTTGTTTTGTTCCCTATTTATCCCCTTCACATTCTCAAGTAGACCATCTCCTGTAGTTATTAACTCAGTATTTGCATGTAGTAGTTGCTCTGGAAACAACTATTAAAACATTGGTTAATTCATTGATCGTTTAACAAATGCAGACTATTCAAATTTTAAAGCTTTAGACCTAGTAATTGAAGTGTTCAACCACAAAGAGTCCTGAATCTTCTACTGTAAAAGAACAGCTTTCTAATAATAACCACCTGCAAAGTTAATAAATGTGGTTAGAATGACTCAGACTTTTTAATAAATAGGCTGTGTAAACATATAGAGACATCTTTCTACACACAGTACCGTTTTTATCATGCTCATAGCATGTTTTCTCTATTTTCTGATATGGATGTGGATGACATAGAAACTTTTAAATAAAAGTGCCCTAGGAAGACCCTGAATGAATGTCTTCTCTCGTCCATGTGAGTAAAATCCAGCAGCATTTGGCTGCTCAACCTCATGCTCAAGCATTAATTTCACACTTTATTTCCCAGAAATTGAAGACAGTTAATTGACTTTTTACAACTGGTATTGAAACTTTTTCTACTTCATGCCTCATGAGATGGGAAAACCGTGCCGTTAGTGGGGCTCAATGGCTTGTCCAAGAAGAGGTGACAAGCCAGTAAATAAAAGACCCAGATTCTACTCTATACTTTATAATGCCCTGTTTTCATTTCTATAGAGATTTATTGCAGTTGAAAGGACTTCAGTAATGATCACAATTTAGCTACTTTTCAGCGATGTAAATTTCCTTAAATTTATGGGAAAAAAAATGTTGGCACTAGGAAGGATTTTAGAAAGTGAAGTTCAGAGATCAGCTGTTCATGTAAAAGTCATCAAGTCAGAATTCAAACTAAATTCTCATGTTCTTTAACTCTTTTCAAGATATGACATAGACTGGAAAGAAGGAAGGGAAGAAAAACAGATATATTCTGATATTTACCATGTACCTATTATGTGCCAAACCCCGCATTAGACACTTTCATGCTTCTTGGATGATTTTATCCTCATCTTCTAGCTATGAGTTAAATCCTAGGGTCCCTATTATTCAAATGAGGAAATTGTTAGGCTGTGTGCCTTAGAGAAGGATCCAACACCAAGGAACATAGAAACCTATAATCCAAGCTCTACTTTTCCAATTTGTCTGAGAAGATTTTGTAAATAGAGTAAACTTTAAGAAGTTACTGAATAAAATAAGAGAAGAAACTTTAGGCAACTATTATGAGAGTTTCAAAAACAAGTTCTATTTTGACATAACATTTAAATAAAACATGATGACTATCATAGGGCTTTTTACAAATATCTCAGCTCTCCTCGCCCTCTAGGCACATGTCAAATTACAATTGTCCCTGCCACTGAAGATCGGAGTGGCCACAGGACTTGTTTCCGTCTACAAAATGGTAACATGAGGCACAACTAGGCAGAAGCTCTCAGAGACGGTGTACATCTCGCCACCTCCCTTTTTTGGACATGAAATAATCATACATGAAGGAGCCTCTGTCAGCCTGAGTCCTCAAGCGACTATGATAAGTGGATCCTAGCCTGTCCAGACTCCTCTGGTGAGCATTCAGAAATTTGCCTTGATGGATCAGGCTTTACTTGTGGAATTAATATAAATATGAAGAGCACAATTTTGGCTGTAGAGAGATTGGGCACTTACTGCCTATTTGTGCCACTTATTGGCTGGATGACCATGGATAATTGATTCTCTAACCTTCAGTTTTCTCACATATAGTATGGTCCCAATGATGTCTATATCATGAGGTTTTCATAAATTAAATGTGGTATGATTTATATCTTGTTCAATTGAGTGCCTCTCACCTACTATTGAAGTTTTAGAAGTACCATTGTAATCATGTCGTCGTTGTCATCGTCGTCGTCATCGTCGTCATCATCATCATCATCATCATCATCCAGGGAGACAAGAAATCGATTTTCACAATATTTTTCTAACGGGTTTTGAAACAAATGGGGGAAAGCTTTTGTGTCGATGGATTCTAAGGAAGTTTGAAGACAATAGCCTCACAATGCAAGGACAACAAAAGTGACACGTGAAGGCCACAGAATCCATGTACAGGACAGACTCTGTGAGCACTCAGTAAATGAGACATTGATGAACCAGACTCAACTGAGGCAGGGAAAGGAGGTGGTAACTGTTTGCAGACAAAAATGCAAACAAAAACAACAGCAAAGTCCAAAATAACTTCTGAGTATTATTTAGTTAAATTATTGTCTCTTGAAAAAAACATTTTTTCCCTTAAAAAGGTGAAGTAGAAATAAAATGCCCATACATTCATTCCTTTGTCTTTTCTTCCTAGGCAGATTCAGAAGCCTGGGCATGTCTTGAAGCTGCCTCAGTTGGGTTGATGGGCATCTGGATGTAAATCCTTGCTTGACTTATGAATCACTTAGGGAGGAAGATGTTACTAAAATAGAGAAACAATAACAACATCAAGGAACAAGTGCCCCACAATTGAATGTCAGAGGTTTTCCAGAGTTCTCCGCAGGGAACCTCCCACTGAGAAGCACAGCTTGAAATCACTTCCCAGGAGAGTGATTCTTAGAACCTGGATGTGCTCTGAACAGGTGTTCCAGCAAGTGCTGCCAACTGGATCCTTCAAGTCTGCAGACAGCCTCGGCAATTATTCTGAAACCTTCAAAAATAACACATTCAATTGGGACCTGGGAGAATAAGAGCACATATAGAAAGGAAAAAATACCAGCTTTCATAAACTAATAGACTATGCGTTATGTATATTCATGTGCATGTGATTATTCAAATAATCATGTGACGATTATTTATCACCATCATTGTACTCCTTCAAGTTTTCTTTAAAATTTCCCTTTCTTTAGCCTTTTATTAATGGATTGAATAATTATTATATGATTCTCAAAATGAATGAATATATCTCTGCAACTGTAGAATTATTTAATCCAATCAACAACAACTGGTCTCATAAAGGAAACTCCATATTTGGATATAAACCACCAAAGTTGATCTCTTCCTATAAACAGAATAGTGTGAGCCAATCATATGGGTTTGGTCACTTCCGACTGCATTATATAGAGCGGCAATAGGAATAAAGAGGATCTGGTTTACCGAGAGGACTTTTATCCCAGTTCTATTGCCTAGTCAGCATTTTGTCTTGTAGAGATCACAAAACTGTCCTGAGAATCAGTGTCTTCATCTGTAAAATAAATTTTTTTTTTTAAAAAAAGGACCTGTTGTACCCACAATACAGTTTGGTTTAAAGAATCAAGTAGAATGATGTGCAAGAAAGCTTCTACAAGCTCTAGAATACTATAGAGATTGAAAGGAACTATTATGATCACTGCAATAAATTGTGGAATAAATGAAACCACATTGAACCTGCATTTGTTCCCTTATTCTCTCTTACAGGTATAGGCTGTGTTATACAATTATCAACTTCAAGTATAATTCTTTAAAATCTCCTGGTGCTTAAGGCAAAGAGAAATTATATTTTATTATGCTTTGTTTTGTTTCTGAATATATATATACCAAAAATATATATACACATTTTAAGAAAGGAGAAAACCTATTAAAATTGTGATAATATATACTGCTAACAAAAGATGAATACAAGTCACATTTGACTTTTGCAATTACAAGAGGTGCTCAAAGTGGTTGCCATCAGCGTCCAGACACTTCTGATTATGGAAAACGACTACTTGAGCAACATTGACCAGTGTCCACTTGTAGACATTGTTTGGGCATCCCTGATAGATAGATAGATATATATATATATATATATATATATATATATATATATATATATATATATATATATCATTTTCTACCTGCAGGAACTATATTTTGTTTGGCTTCTCCTTTTAGGTGGCTCCATCTGTACTTGGCAAAAACAAGTGCTTAGAGGGACTCTCCATTAATTATTTTAAAGCTAGAAACTAGAAAGCATATTAAAAAGGTAAGAGGCATAATAGAAAAAGTTCTATACTTGTCTGGATATAGAAAAGATCTCTGGTTGTCTGGGTAGCTTCATAATAAAGTTAGAAAACACGACAATTTATAGTCAAGGGTCTTACTGATTTTTAACAGTTGTCAAAATGCATGGGGTCTGTTGGAGAGAAATATAATGTAGGTATGATACAGAAAGATTGTGATATCTTTTTTGAAAAATGATAATTAATAAAATAAATATATATTCATGATTTCTGTTGTCTTACTATCCAGAAACAGAAAAATTAGAATAAATAAAAAGTCCCTCTTTCTCAGAAACATACACACACATGTTCCCACATCTTCCCATACAGAGAAACTGTGTTCCAGCTCTTCAATTTGTTGACTCTTTCTGTATCAAATCCTTTCCTTCCTGGATTCTCTCACAGACAGTCTCTAACACTTTAACACTGAGATGTAATATCTACAAGAATGAATGTTCCCTGTTTTCACATTCTCAAGTTTATTGCTGATGGGAAGTTTCACTCATTATGCAAATATGGAATGGCAGGAAATTGATGACCTTGGGTCAAAGTTAAGGGTAGAATAAGCAGTCTGACCAAGAAATATAACCTTAGCCAAGCTTAATGAGACACCAGCCCATGCTGAATTGCAGCATACTCCTGGCAACTTAATCTTGGGTGGGCCTGGTAGTACTGACTTCTCAGGGAGGGCTCTCTACCTCAATTGGTTCACAAGACTTCCCATGGACAATGCTATTACTCAGAGAAAACCAGTGGCATGCCAAGTTGTTACATTTTCCAAATTCTATGCCTCTGCCATGGAAGGGGAGCTTCTGATAAATAAGACACACTTTGAAAAGGGTTTTGAAAGTTACTGGATCCGTTATGTCCTATTATAAGGGTAGAGAGACACTTAAACCTGCTTTGAAAGAGGAGTAATAAAGGTCTTAATTGGAGGGCTACCAGTTACAAGCAGACTCCATTAAAATTGCCACAAGACACATTATTATTACACTTAATGATAGTAATAGTCACAATTTATTTAAAGTATTTATGTTAATGGCCCTAACTTACACCATTTATGCAAATGTTAACTTATGATACCATTCAGGGCATACATGTTTTGTTGTTATTTTTATTATTCATCATATTATCTCTGATGATAAAATTTTACTGGGTGAAGTTAAATTTGTAGGTCACCATATATCTTTTGGGTCCCACATATTCATACAATCCTGCTGAAAAAGAGCTGGTACAATTATAAGGCATGCACTTCCTTGACTTACCCAATGTTAGCACAAGGATAATGACTTCGAAGGTTGGCATTTTCATGATCAGCAGCTATTAAAAATATCCGTGCACAGAGACAAGTACTGTAGTGTAATAGGAAAGGATAGAAACGTGATTATATATTAACATTTTTTTGTTGCTCCAGTTTAAAATGTTATTTCTAATGGCACGTGTCTCAGTCACTCTGGACTACCATAACAAAAACCCGTTGACAGAGGTGCTTAAAGAACATACATTCAACAGGCTAAACGCAGGGTGCCAGTGTGGTCCAGTTCTGAGGAAAGCCCTCTTCCTGATTTGCAGAGGCCCACCTTCTCACTGTGTTCTCACGTGGGGTGTGGGGGGAAAGAGAGAGAGAGAGAAAAAGAGAGAGAGAGAGAGAGAGAGAGCTCTCTGGTATTGTAAAGGTACTAATCTCATCATGAGGACCTTATCCTCATGACCTCATCTAACCCCAGTTACCTCCAAGAGACCCCACTTCCAAGTACCATCACATTGAGGGTTAGGGCTTCAACGCATATACAGAGGGTCCCAGAAAGATGTATACACATTCGAAGAAAGGAAAACTGTATTAAAATTGTAATACTCAATATTTACCGATAAGGAAAGATGCATACAAGTCACGGTTGACTTCTGCAACTGTGTACCTCCTGTAATTAGGAGGTACTCAAAGTGGTTACCATCAGCGTCCAGACACTTTTGATTACGCCCAACTACTGCTTGAACAATGGTGACCAAGGTGTCCACTTGTACACATTTTTTTGGCACCCTCTGTATTTTAGGGGGACACAAACATTCAGTCCTTAATAATTACTGTAGGAGTTTTAAACAATAGGAATACAATAAATAATTTTAAAGTGCTACTAAGATCCACGCAATTACGGCATTTCTGTTTTAAATATATATATGTGAAATATTTTTCTTAACTATGAGCTGTAATTAATTAAAAAGAGCTGAACTTAACAATTCAATGAATAAATGTTTTACTGTTAGTAATAAAAAAAAAATTCAGCATATTTCAAACAACATACAGCTTTGTTCTTACAGTGGGATCCTGCCAGATGCTATCATCTACCAACATCTCTTCAGGGAATCCCTATTGCAAAGAGGTATCATTATCCCAGGACTGGATGGTATCTGCTTTTGTCAGTCTTTTGACACATTGCTGCCTCCCAGGACTACACATGATACATATGGATCCCACTAAGAGAGGCTGCTGGGAGTTCTCAGTCTCTCTGACTGCCACACTCAAAGTTCAATACTGATAGAAAAATTGTTCAGTTATTGTATTATTCAGGGTTCTCCAGAGAAACGGAACCAAAAGGATATATGTATATATATTTAAGGAATTTTAGGAACTTAAGGAATTGGCTCACTCAATTACGGAGAGTAATCTGCTTTACTCATAGTTCACTCATTTAAATGTTAATCTCATCCAAAAAAATAAAAAAGCACTTTCACTGAAACATCCAGAAGAATATTTGATCAATTATCCCAGCACTGTGGCCCGGCTAAGTTGACATGAAATTAACCACCACAGTTACTTCCTGTCAAGAACTGATGCCCGTCTTATTTTTTTTTTTAATTTTTTTCTTTTAATCCGACTCCAAACAGGTTTGGATGAATGAATATTTTCTGAGCACTTATTGTGTATTAAGTACTGGGGCAAGTACTTTTACACTCATTTTATTGACTCGCAAGACAATCTTGTGGGAAAAACTTTAACATTATCTTTATTTTACAGGTAAGAAATTGAAACTTGATTTAATTGATTATATGCAAGTCAACATCCAGGGTACATTCTTTTGGGAGACTGTATTTTAATGCATTTCTGTGAATTAAGTTCTATGTCGTGACACAAGGTTTATAAGCCTTCACTTTCCCAGTGAGGAAAAATTAACGTGTTTCTGAAAGGTGCCGTCTTTCTTCCTCTTTCATCTCCTCACACATCTTCCCCACCTTCCCCAACCCCCACTGCTTCAGACCAACCCTGCTATACTAGATTGTGCTTCTAGTATTGTTAATTGTCACTATTAAAGTGGAATAATAATACCTACCAATTTCTCGTGTTCCTGTGGGTTAGCCATCATACTGTACGTTTTAAATGCATCATTTTATGTCATTCTATCACATGCGTATACAATCACCCACATGTGTATGTGAAGGTACACATGCAGTGCACCTACGAAGCAGGTGTACTGTATAAAAGAGAGAATTGACGTTTAAGGGGTTTAAGTAAATTGCCCCACATCCAACAATTAGTAAGCAATTCAAATGAAATCTCACTACTGCTGAAATACATGTGTGAGACCACTACCCTGTGTTGCCATCCCACCCTTTATCACACAGGAAGCCAGGCTCCTTCAACCTCCATGTCTGCTCATTTTTATCCCTATCCTGACACATGGAAAATACTAAATACATAATTTTGAAATGAATGAATTCATGCAGCACAGACTAAATGGGTATTTGTTGGTTTTCCAGAATATTGCAATTTAGATAGCTGGCCTTCATCCTTTGTGGGTCAGTGTCTTAGTCGGTTTGTATTGCTATGACAAAAACATCACAGAATTCATTACTTAAACAACAAACATTTATTTCTTAACAGTTCTGGGGTTGGGAATTCCAAGATCAAGATGCCAACAGATTCAGTGTCTGGTTAAGGCCAACTTCCTAGTTCATAGATAGTCATTTACTTGCTGTAAACTCATATGGCAGGAGTAAGAGAGAGCTGTCTGGGGTCTCTTTTATAAGGGCACTAATCCCTTTCACGAAGGATCTCCATCTTGACCTCTCAAAAACCCCACTTCCACATGTTATCACATTGGGCGTTAGGATTAACATATGAGTTTGGGGGTGACATAAACTTTTAGTCTATAGCAGTCAGTCACACATTCAGTGTAAGCTCTCTAGACTCTTACCCACATAATGCTTGCTAATGTATACTTACATACCAACTCGTATGTTCAAGTCATGATTCTATCTGCGTTTTGTACAGCAGACTGCATTCATGGCCTTCATTTATAACAATGTCACGCTCACTACCTGTAGAGTATTGTGAGTCCTATAGAACCTGCTTGCACATGAGATTTTGGCATCCATGTGATCCCTGGCCACTTTGCAAGCACACCCCACTTTCATTAATCTGAGTTTCTGTTTCTTTCTCCCATAATTGTGCTTTCCTCTTTTTTACACTCATGCAAACCTGTCCCATATTTTCACTTCACCCCAAATCCTCCTTCCTTTACAATGATGTCCCTGACTATTCACTGGACATTTTTCTTTTTAATTAAACAACTACATTGAAGGTGCCAAGCTAAGCTCTTCATAATAAGGAGTGGTAAAGCAAGCACATTCTCGTTCAAGAAGTTTGGAACCCAGGAGAAGGAATGTCAAGAGTGAGAGGAACCCTACAGACTCAGAACTGCAGTGAATTCAGAGGAAGGGATGGTCACTTAATCCTTTCCAGTAGAAGCCAATCTTGAGCAGAGTTGGAAAGAGTGAAAAGGTTCTTGATTATAGAGATGTCTGAAGGGCATATCAAGTGGAGGAAACTTCATGAAAAAGTCAGCAGCATATGAGCACCTACAATTTATTTAATTTGACTAGTCCTTAAAGAATTATGGAAAAGAGTGTCAAGAAAAAGGGTAGACATGTTGACTGGAACTAGTTAATGGGAGAATGCGAATGCCATTTTAAAGAACTTGAATTTTATTCTGTAGACAGTGAATGACGAAACACTGTTTTTTGTTTGTGTGTTTGTTTTAATAAATGTGATTATATAAAAGCTTCTGTGCTTTGGGGGAAACAAATGACAACAGGGTGGAATAGAATGGTAATCTAGCTTCAAGTTATAAAGAATATGTAGGGACCTCCAAATGCTCCTACCAAGATGACCATGACCCAGCTAAGACACCCATAGCCTATGCCATCCATGGAAAACACGCATAAACATTTAATCCTGACGGAGATCATAAGTAGAAGAAATGCCTTCTCTTCCATGGAGGACTTCTCTGGCCAACAGCACTTGGTTTGACAGTGCTCACATCGGTCCCTTCACTACCACCCGGACTAAGAGATTCCCAGGACTACCATCCTCGCGCAGGCTCACATAAGATTTGTCTCATCTATTTAGCTATTTAATATAATTCTTTACTCCATCTCCTATATCTTTCTGACTCTCCAGATCATTCTAATGTACTCTCTGACTAGTGCTTGCCACCTGGTATTGGATCCTGCCTGGCAGTATCACTTATAAGTTGTATGATCTTAAGCTTGTTATTTAACATCTCTTGGCCTCCATTTTCTCACCTATGAGAAAGAAGAAAATAAATATACATGATAACATGGTTGCTGTGAGCATTCAAATTATGAGGACACATAAAACATTTGGAACAATAACAGCAACAAAATAAAATTATAAGAACTCTCCATGTCATAGAGTCAGTGTTCAGTGAATAGTAACTTTCAGGATTATTGGTATCTTCAACAAAATTTCCTATGTTATACACTCTAAACCTTTTTTTTTTTCATTTGAGTAAATTCTATCTTCAGAGAATACTACTGCTTATACTGTCAGCCTCTCAAGTGATGTTTTGATGTTTGTTTGTTTGTTTCCCACACTCTGAATATCTTGGGTATCTTTTTTTTTCTTTCTCTTTAACAGTTTCATATTTTCTGTTGTGCATTCTCAAAATCTGTAACTCTTCTGAAGTGTGGGCCCCCATACTTTATTACAACTCTTTCTCGTGACTGTCTCCTACGGATCATGTAGATAACTACTCCATCGCACTCCATCGGTCACTCTGTCTTGCTGGCTTCTCTGTTACTTCTTTAGCCATCATTCTTGGTAATCCAATATCTAAATTGGATACTTTACTAGTATCGAGCCCTTGACTTCCTTCTAGTCCATGTTAGCCTTGCACCCCCATCGTTATACCCTAGATTTTGTCATCATTCACAACTATCCCCTGTCTCAAACCTGATTCCGAGTACAGCACTTTCTGACTCCACCTTCTCTTGGCCATTCAGTATCCTCAACTCAACAGCTCCTGTGACGTGCTACCCTTTGCTTCAATAGACCTTTGTCTTTTTCAAAGTTAACCTGTCTGGAAATTTAAAAAAAAAAAACAAAACAAAAAACAAAAAACAAAACAAAAAAAAAAAACAAAAAACACACACACAAAGAAACACAAAACACCTCTTCTAAGAACGTCTCTCCTACTTCTCCATTCAAGAGACCTACCTTTCTCTACTCCCCTTCAACTCAGCAATCTTTAGATTTGAACACATTTTCAACACAGGTCACCTGGAATGACTGTTCTAAAATAGAAATAGTTTAAAGGCCCTGCACTGTCTACAATGTTTCATACCTGACTATTTTGAATGGCCTATAAACTCCTTTATTTGACCTCAAGGTCCTCCATAGGGACCCCTGCTCACTCATCTTCTCTCCCTCACTCACTAAGACTCACTCACGCTGGCCTTTTTGTGACTGGTGAACACCTCAAGCCTGCTTTGTTAACACTGAGGTTTCTTTACTTGGCATCGTTTTCTCTCAGATTGTTTGAAATCTTCATTTTCCTCCCCACTCTGTTCTTTGCTGAAGTGTCACCCCTCAGTGAGGCATATTCTGACCAGTCTTAAACAAAACTGCCTTCCACCCCAGCATCACTCTTTCCTCTCGTCCGGCTTTGATTTTTGTCCTAACACTTATTTAAAAAGCTTTTTTTTTCCCCCTCCTGTTTATTCGTTTGTTGATTTGTTTATTTCCTGCCACTCTTATTAAAGGTTAGCTCTATGAGAGCAGCTACTTTCGTGGATCACCACTTTATTTTTGGTGCCGAGAACTGTCATTGCCACAGAATAGGGCTCAATTAACATTCTTCTTTGTAAATGAATGAATGAATAAATGAATAAATGAAGAAAGATTATAAAAGAGAAAGTCTATTTAGGAGTCTCTTGCAATAATCTATAACTGTTACATCTAAAAGTAATAGTTCATTATTCATTCATTATATAGACAGATAGCATCTTGTGACTTTTTTCTGTAGTGCCAATTTGCATTGGTAACTAACTCTTGCTATTTTGATCTTTGTGTGCGCTGATGTTACATTTCCAGCTATAGGACGAGCACATCCATATCCTGTCTTTTTGGTTTGTTTGTTTGTTTGTTTTCTTGATAACTTTAAACACAATGCTATATTATTCTGGACACAAGAAATATTTATTGAAATAAATAAAGGTAAAAGAGTTTGCAAAATTGTTGTTCTCTGGTGCATTTGAGATCTTGCTCCTTGGCATTTGTTCTCATTTTGGCTTAAATAAACTTATAAAAAATTAAAAAACATAAAGAAAATAAATGATTAAAAATTGGATGTAGTGACAAATTTGGAGAATATGGGAGAAGTAGCATGTAAGTATAGGAATGTCTAAAAGCAACTGTTGCTAGAATTGAATTATGTGAGACACAGAAAGAAATGGCTCTTTTGTAGGGAGTAGATTTAGGTCAGAGTCTCCTGGATTTAGTTCTATTGATATTTGGGACCATATAATTGTTTCTTGTAGGGGTAACCTCTAGACTTTCCCCTCATTTGTAACAATTAAAAATGTCTCTAAATATTGTCAAATGTAATCCTGGGAGGCAAAAATCATTTCTAGTTGAAACAACTGACTTGGGCAATAAGTGTTGGGGAAGGTCTCGTCCATGTACTCTTTAGATCCCTGCTAGGCTACATAAGAATAGGCCTTGAACCTGAACCCTTCCTTACAAGAGATAGAGCCCACATGGCCCATGCCGGTCTTTTCAACTTGTGTAGGAATGTCTTTCCCTGTTTCAGGATCCATGAGTGTTTCTTTGTTCTGTTCAATTATGCATGCCAATGATCCTCAGGCACACCCCTAGCTTTTAGTATTTTGGATTCCACGGGAGAGGGGGAGAGTCTGGAGTGGTGCATGCAGCCCTGTTCCCCTACGTCAGCTGTTGGGAGCATCGACTAGCCGTGAGGGACCTATGCACACTATTGGAACTGATTGTGATATCTTTTCTCTATGTGAGTAAAAACACTGTTCATCCAGTGTTAGACTGTGTTGTGTTTTCTTGGTGACTCTGATACCAAAATGCAATGGGCAGAAGTATTCAGACTTCCAGTCCTGATGGCTAGTGTTGTGATGATCTTTGCTATCCTCCCCGTCGGTGAAGTCCTCCTCTGGCATTTGTTATGCGTGCAAGGTGTTCTGGCCAACAGTAAGCAGCCATGTGGCATCCGGCTCCTTGCTGCCAAGCACATTGGCTGAGGAAGAGTTTGCAAGATTTACTAACCTCATCTCACTGGGAAGTCAAACTACACCAAGGAAATATGACTTTGTTCAATAGAATGAGACAGAAATGACGGTGTGCCAGATCCAAGCTCAGGCTTTAGCAGGCTTCATTGTTTCTGCTTGTTCCTTTTCACCTCTACTAATGCCATTCGAAGGACCTGCCTGGGATCTCAGGAGTGAATGAGAGACTTGTGGAGCAGAGCTACTTGTAGCCCATTAGCCTATATCAGCTGATTTTCTAATGAAATGTGATGTCTTTTCATATTCATGACAGGGTGACTCACTGAGAGACCCACCTAAGCTGGTCTATTGTCCCATAGCTTTCTGTGAGCCCCAGATCTACTTCTGTAACTTTGCCAACTTGTCTCAGACAAAAGTGACAGCAAGAAGCAGTTCAAATCTCATTGATACAAAACTGGATTTGGGATAATTATGTTAAAATTAGTCAAATTTGACTCTGATCATGTTTTCACTATTTCTTTCTTTTAGAATATCATCTCTAGAATTTATCATTTGATGCATGACCTCAGTCTCAAGGCTGAGACTTGAAACGAATAAAGCGTGACTTTTCCTGACTATCCAGACCCATTCTGGGCTCCACCACACAATGGGATCCCTGCTTTCAGAATTCCTAATAAGAATTGTTACTGACTCCTAATACTCTATTTGCTCTGTTCCTTTTACGGGCCTGCTGGTCTCCTCTCAATTAGATGGCCTATTCTTCAGGGATAGACACTAATTTTTAAATTTTGTTGTTCTCCTACATCATTAATACTATACCTATTAATCAGTATAGAATAGGTGCCCAGTAAATCATCTTTATTAATTTTATGTAAATGACTATAATGTTTATGCAAAATAACTTGATGGAGTGGTCACCGGCCTGGGTCAAAAAATAAGGTGACTTCATTTCAAGGTCACAACAGTGGCAAGAAAAGCGCGTGTACCAAAGAAGGTATGACTGAATTTGCTTTAAATTGAGATGTTCGGGAGAACTGTCAAAGACTTAGCTATGTCATTATGGACATCTGCTAAGGATGTTAAAGGTAAACAATCACCTGAAAGATATATTTGCTTGCATGTAGTGAGAAACAGCAGCTCATTAGCTCTCTGCTTAGCTCGTTAACTCACCAGCTCGTTAGCCCTCTGCTCGTTAACTACTTAGCTCTGATTAGCTCTGCTCACTTCCTCCTCCTATCACTCACAGTGTGAATGAACTGTAAATCTGCCAGAGCAACAGATGGCCATTCCAGGTCCAGGGAGGGAGTTCAGGAGGTGGAGGACGGAGTTGTCTGAGATTTTACTGACCTTGAAAATATTCCATTTTATGGAAGTCCATGGCTTGTGGTTTAACTTCATCATGAAAGACACTGGCACGGTTTTATTTTAAGATGCAGAAGAATTCACTTAAATGGATTCCCTGGGATGACGCAAATGTGCTATTACACGGCCATGTTAGGATTGTTGGCACTGGTCTACCCGTCAAGCAGAGACTTTAAAACACAAGGGAAGTCCAAGAGTGTTTATAGTGAGTATTTATGGATGGCTTGTCACATGCTCAGCTCTGTACTGGACACCGATGGGGGACTCAAAAGATGCTATTTAAGTGATCACGTGGAAGAGATAACATGTACATGCACAAACTGTTGGAGAACACTAAATCTCAGTTGTTAATCATAAATTAAATTGTATGGTATAGGATATATGCAGTCTGGGAGTTCAGAACATAAAACATTTTGACTATCAACACCAAAAAAAAAAAAAAAGGAAAAGAAATAATAATAAAACATTGCTCCATTATTTTTTATCCATAAAACCACAAATTTGGCTTATATTGCATTAATAGCCAAATTGCCACATGGTCCACATGGTTGTAGTAGGCCAGGCCTTTATTTTAAGAATATTTGATTACCTGCGTAAATGATATGCCACATCTACTTGCTACTGACTGCAAAGTACACCATTAGTGATTCACTTATGTGAATGCAGGTAGCCTCCAGGGAGCCAAAACTTAAGGGGCACATATCGTCTGGAAATGATGACAAATTAAACAGTGTTTTGGCATCTTCCTTTTTATCTGTGCATACATTCACTTGTCCATATATCTGCAATCATCCACAAAGTAGTTAAGATAGCATCTACTACAAATAGCTTATTCTAAATCTGTTGGTCACGTTACCGGTCAAGACTCTATATAGAGATTATTAATAGAGAGGATGACTAAGTTGTGATATGGTAGAAGAAGATAAAAGAAATACATAGCTAGGATTGATACACTGAGACAAAGAGCTGGGTAGAACGGCCAGATAAAATTCCTGAGCACTGAGGAGCTACTGGGACTCTGGACACCTGAGTGGCAGTGTCTTGTCAGGGGTGGAGGACCGACAGCAAAAGCGTAGAGGGCTCTGGGAGCCAGTTGTATCTGCCTTTCATTGTTGTTCATGACTAGATCTATCTGTGAGGGGTGGAGGAGGCGGCTGCTGCCAGCCAGGCCACCTTGGCTTGCTAGGAAATGCCCCACCGATTGTAAGCCACGCAGATACAGTCTGTTTTTTTGCTGCCTGATTGTCTAAAAAAATAAAAAAATAAATAACTAAAAAGAGAAAATAGGAAAAATGCAAGACCTTTCTTAGATGCCCGGGGCTCTCTTATTTCTGCTGCAAGAACTTTTGAAAAAGAAAACATAAACAAAATATATTTCCTGTCTGCTCATAACAAACAGAGACTAAAAATACCATTACAACTGTACAATAGTTTAAGGTCAATGTATTCCCTCTTCATGGCTATGAAAACCTGACCTGCATAAGGCATTAAAATTCATAACACATGAAAATTAGGGAGTCCTGGAAGCACTTTCTTCTATATAAGTACAGATTTTCTCTGCCTACATCTAGCATTTAAAGGAAACCATCCAGATAATTAAAATGCCTATAAATGAAATGTCAAAGTTAAATGTTTTTTTTTTTTTAAGTCTTAATGCTTAGGCAAAGTGAAACCTTTATTCTAAAATAATACACTTTAAATACTAGTAGTATCTTGTGAGGGAGTAGAATAATTAAAGTTTGCCACATAAAATGGGTCTACAGGTCTACGTGCCGCTCCACTCAGTAAGTAACCTTTATGAAGGGGAATGTGATAATCAGTGTGTATTTTTTGTCCTTAAATACTGCCATTATTTTAAACATGAATCTAGCTACTGTGGATAAAGCTAACCGTACAAGGCACACAGAGTAAATTAATCACACAAATACAGAAAACAGAGTTGTTGAGTTAGGCAAATTCTGATTTGGATTTTGTGTATTTGGCTTCGGTATTTTCTCCCTGTATCAGTGTGCTTATTATTCTTTTTTTTTTCTTATCTTCCTATGTACATCACCCTCACGTGGGTATAGATGTCACGTGGGAAATGCCCCCTGTGAGTTCTGCCTAAGTTTGGGGCGTGCATGTTACATCTGAGCTGTGAGAGAGTTTGAGGACAGTGTAGTCTCTTGGTCACAGTGTGAATCAATCCAGATGGTAGAATAGGCTGCCCACTTTTCTAAAGATGCTATTGTTATCCATAAGGTCTGGATCAAATGTTTCACACACCACACTCAGATAAACACTTACACTAACACTTTACGGCTGGCCCGTTTGAATGCTAGGACAATAGGCTTTAATAGGTGAAGCTCAGTGACCATCAAGGCTTACCTCATTCTTACCAAGAAGCGCCAGCAGGGAGTGGGACAGGGCCAGAGCAGAAGATAAAGAACTATGATGTTGTAAGTACTGACAGGGTATCTTCTGGGATAACACACATCATGTCAGCCACCTGGATCGGCTCCTACTGCTCTCCTGATGCTGAGTAGGCAAGACTGCAACTTGCCCCTGTCTGGGGGCCAGCAGCAGTAGACCTCCACTTTTCTCCTTTTGCTGGCTGGTGGTGGACTTCCCAGTGGGAATGAGCAGATTGTTTGGTGGACAGTCCTTAGGTTTTCAGAAGATAATCCTGACTAGATCAGTTTCTGAACACTACTATTTTAAAACAGTTTTATTTATACCTTATTGATCCAAACCATTCTAGAAGGCAAATTTGCTTGTGCTTATGTATTCCTCTAATATCCTATTAAGACCTTTGTACAGAAGTGTTTATAAATATTTATTGAGATGCTATTTATTAGCAAAGGTTCTTAGAATGCCAATAAGGTCTGAGGAAAAAAGAACACCAACAAAATACTCTTCGAGCTCTCATTCTAGTAGAGAATTGGTTGGAAAGCAAAGCTCAAACATTTTTTTATTAATATAATGCGTTAAAATGCCCTCAGCAGTGATTTGATTTCTTGGTTTCCTGAAAGCACCTTACACCTTGTCATTTGGCATGTGGGGGTGCTTTTCTAGACAGGATTTGTCTTTTTTCTACTGCGATAAGCCATAAAAGAGAAACTATTTTGCTAGCACAATAAAACTCCTAGCATAAACATTCTTTAAAAACAAAGTTTTTTTTTTCCATTTGATTGTAGAGAAATTATTTCAGTACTAAAATTGATCGTTTTTTTCCAGTAAAAATACTGCAAAACTTCAAAAGTTCTTTGTTTCCTCTAAAAGTTATATCCTTTAGAAGTTCAGTTTTTGTGGATCAGAAGATAATTCCATTCTTTGTTCAGAATGTGGGTACAAAAAAGGGAGGCACTTAACTCTGCTGTCTCTACCTAAATCCTGTCTCTACCTAAGTCAGTCATGGCACCACCTCAAGGCTCTAGCATGTGCCATACCTGCACAAGCCATCTGGAGGAAGGGGTAAATGAGAAGCATGTGACTTCTTTTGATGGGACGAACCATGTTTGTCCCAAAAACATTCTTAATTTAAAGGAAGAATTGATTGAACAGTTACGTGTTTTAAGTACATACATCATTTTCAAAGTCATAGGAGGGATTGGAAACAGCATTTTAGTAAATTTAGGAAGAAAAGAATGAAATGTGACAGCAGAAAGAGAAGGAGCGTAAGAAAGGGCAGAGTACCTGCAGAAGTCTTTTACCATATTAACTTATCCTTTTATGTGGGATAGAATAGACATTCACTGAGCTTATGTAACCGAAATTAAATATTGTGAGTCAGTGGAGAGGGCATCACTTTGGAAATGACCAAAAAAACAAAACAAAACAAAACAAAACAAAAAACAAAACAAAAAAATGGGTTTCCTGATACATAAAATCTCAGGTTATTTAAAGATATAAAATAGTTCTGTTCAAGTTGGTTCTTTCCTTTCCTCTTTTTTTTTCCTTTTTGCTTATCCAATTCTGAATTCCAGAAAGTGATCTATACCCACAGAATATAATTATAATAATAATAATTATTATTATTATTTACTTTTTATAAAATATTTGGATAAACAGAATACTGTTTTCATACCAAGGAAACATGGGATTTGGTAAAGGCTTGCATTTTGGATTTAGTTAGATGTTGTGAATCCTGATTTTATTGGTTGTCATATGAGCAAATCAATTCACTATTTTGAACCTCAGATTTTTTTGTTTGTAGAATATGATTAATTAATCTTAACATTATGAGGATATATATATACTAGTACTTAATAAATAGGAGCTAATGTATGAGAGACAAGGTTCACTTCCCCTGCATTACTTGAGGGGACCCTGCTGCCTTTAATGGCAGTATATGACACTGTATGTTAAACAATAATGGCAAGATGTGTTTGCTACTGCAGGTTTTAATATAGTCAATAATATTGTGATAGCATGATACACAATGTCAGGTAACTAGTTGCTGAACTTATGGTGATCACCTCTTTAGCATAGGGAATGTAAGCAATAACGTGGTAATAACTTTGTATGGTGCGAGATGGGTACTGTTGAATAACTATCATATACACCTGAAACTAATATAATAGTGTATGTTATCTATATGTTAATAAAAATCTTTAAAAAAAAGCTGAATAGCAGAGGATTTGGGGTTGTGAAGTCAAAATGAGTCACCGGTTTGGGAATAGCACAGCTGGAGAAACAAAAAACAGGTGATGAGTTCCAGAAAACTGTGTCTATTTCCTAATTTCAGCACCCTAATTTCTCCCTATGGGGCCAAATCTTCATCTAGTTGCTGCTTTCCGCCCTGGCCGTGCTCCTTGCAGTGCCTAAATAAGGGCTTGTTGATTTGGTGCACAAGTCACTCCAGAGCAAAGCGAACTGTGTGTCACTTAGACCCAGCTCTGCACTGTCGCAGTCGGCTTTGATGTTGTAAGTTCCTCCTTAACCAAATTATGAATGCTCTATTTCTCTCCATTGCCACTGTAATGAACTTTAACAATAATTATATGCAGGCTCCTTGGACTAGATTTTTTGTCTCCTTTGGCACCCATACTCTCCTGAGAATTGCAAATCCTGGAGAAAATGTGGCAATGGAATGCATGCAAAGACAAAAGAAAGTTTCATCTGACTGGGAAACACAGTGAGCAATAGACCAAGTCAGAAACAAGTTAGTAGGGAGAGAGGATGAGTATATACTTAATGAATTTAGTGTTACAAAGTATGAAGTATAGGTCTTTATTGCTTTTTGTCATGTCTATGGAAGACGGAGTGTAAACCAAGATTGAATACCATTGGTATACCAAATTCCCCAGCAACCCCTGTGAAGCCTATTTTGCTATGTATTTCGTCTGTATGGGGTTTTATATGTTTTCAGTGTGCTTTCACATGTTACACTCAGATCTCTTAATGCATTAGTGGCAAAGACCAAGTATCCCAAGTGCTTATCCAAACGTTTTTCCACTATATCCCACTAGAGGGAGGGGAGGGAAAGCATAGACAATACAAAGAAATTACCCAATTTTGATTAGATTTACTTTGATATGGTTAATATTTAAGAAGAACTTAAATCTAGTTTTTTTTAAAAAAAAAATAAAACAATATAATAATGAAGAGTGTAGTTTCCATTGTCCCAGTCAAATTTTGTCATTTACCAGATGTGTAATCCTTGACAAACTAGTATCCTCATCTTTAAATGGAGATAACACTACCCGCTTCGAAGAACAGTAATGAGGTTTACAAGCATTGAATACAGAGTCTGCATTAAAAGCTAAAAATAAAAGTGTTTCCTACATTACCATGTGCCTTGACTTACTAGATCTTACCACTCCTTCCTTATTATTTCTTCTTTCCCTTCTATTGTCTTCTACTTTCCTTTATTCTTATCAATAAAAAAAATAACAATAAATGGTAGCTAATGCCAGACACTGACACTTTACTAAATATTTTTTAGTTATTATCTAATTTAATCCTCGCAAAAATCTTACAGGTTAGTACTATTATTATGACAATTTTACAAATGGGGAAACTGAGATACAAAACCGGTTGCATGACTGGGTGGATCACTGATGTGCATTCAAGAAGACCTACATAGTTCTGCTCGTTAGCACTATGCCATATTGCTTCTCACCTTAATATTTTTAACATCAGAGCAAGGTTTTTTCTTAAGTTATAATGCAACATTTAAACCTCAGTGGAAATGAGATTTAGAGCTTTCTTTCTTTCTTTTTTTTTTTTTAATAGATTGTGACTGAACGGAAAGATCATGCATATCTAAGTTTCATGGACCAGGGAATGAAAATTAAGAGAAAAGTTATTGGAGGATGTAACAAGTGTTCCTAAGCCTATTATAGGTAACTAGCATTTTCTCTGTATGTAAAGACAATGCACTCTCCCTCCCCAAACAAATTCACTTCAAAGTTATGAAGATAAAACAGATCTCCACACACAGGAAATGGCTCTAAATGTCCTTCCTTCTTCTTCCAGTCAAGCACTGCCAACATTGCAAGTGAGGTCACTGTTTTAGTACCCGCTTCAGTCTAGGGAAACTGCCTCTCCCAGCTCTGCCTCACTGATCGTGCTATACTCATGGATGTCCATATGGCTACAGGTGCTTTACTCAGTGGTCTTTTTCTATAGGATATACTTATACTTTTGTCAACTCAATGGTACATTAAGTTTGCTCACTATGAAAGAAGTGCCTAAAACAAAGCTTCAGATGTTGGGGAGAACTGAGATGCTGATGTCAACAGATGACAAATTAGATGCCTAACAATGCAAGAATCCTTACGGTATAGATTTTAACATAATTATCAATACATTCCTTTCAGCTGTTTTCCCATTTTAATTGCACACAGTTTAAGTCTTTGTTTTATGTAGCTATTTCTATGAGAGGAGAATGGAAGCAGCAAGATGAAAATGAAAGAATTATGCAAAGGAATCGAAGGCTTGCCAAATACTGAATTTGTGGTTTCTACTTTGTGCATGATTTATGCATGATTACATTTTTCAGTGTATTATCCTGCAAGCTACTTCATTGTAGAGTCCCAGTTTGTCTTCCTGGTGTCTGTATTTGGATTGAGACAAATATGCTTCTTTTATTTTCATTCTTGAAGCCAATAACTTTTTTGGGAGATATGGAATTTCCTGATTTTAGATTAAGCACTATCCATGATTCCTTGTATTATTCTTATTTGACTTGATGTTGAAGTTTTTCACCATCCTGGTTGGTCACCTCCTAACCTATGCAAAAGATGAAGGCAGATCTACTTCGAAAGCATTTTCCTCTTTGTTTCTAAGGATTAAATTCATAATTTAACTCATTTCTGACTTAGCTGAATCAGAAAAGAGGAAGGGGCCAAAGCTGGAAAATAGGTGTACCCCTGGGTACGGTAAGAAGCATGGAAGGAAAAAAGAAAAGGAAAAAAAAAAAAAGATTGATGGTATTTTAAGATACCGAAAAAGAAAATCAAACAGCACATTTCACCACCTAGATTTACTAACTGCTGTGCTGAGGAAGGCAGGTACAACACAAGTTGTATATTGAGAAGAGAGATGTTACCCTGAAGTGACAGAAACATATGTAAATGGAGAGACAGACAAATACAAGCAGGCAAACACTCAGGATTAGGGAAGATTTGTCAACAGAAAACAGGATCCTACTATCAGGATGGGCTGTAGTAATTCTAAAAGGGCTTGAATCCATCCTGCCTCATGTCAGTATCAGTCTTGGCATTGGGAACAGGGTAGGTATAAAAGTTAGGATCAAGTATGGCCCAATGGGGATTTTCTAAAACTCATCTACGATCCAGAACATAAAATCATAAAGGAAAATATAAGCAGTCGTCTAATTTTTAATTATTATCTGGAAGAGGAAATCAGGAACTAATGTTTTGCAATCATACTTTATATCACAAATTTGAGATTGTTATGAAAAATATAACATCCATTTCCTGTATCTGCATGGCAGCCTATGTTACACTCACACAGTATTATGTCTGTTCCTTTTTTCTTTACTATTCCGTGAGCTTCAGATGTCCTTACCCTTCAGTTCATAAATACCTATGACTACCTTTATCTTCCTCACCTACATTAATAACTCTCCTCTCTTAAGAACCTTATTTTTATTGAAAGTATTGTACTCATCTTTTCATGCATGGTGTGTCTAAGACCCATGTCATCAAGCCTTTCTCCCCATGTATTTTCCATGGAAAAGTCCTATGGGGACAAAGTCCCAGAGAGCAGTTTTCAGACTCTCGGCCTCACATAGAAAGGTGCTGGCTCAGGTGGTAAATGGCCATCGACTGTGATTGCATGGCCATAAGCTGTGGCTAGTTGGCCGTCAGCTGTAACCAGTGAGCCATTGGCCACTAATATAATTGCCGTGGCTACGCTAGCAGGAAAATGGGGACTAGCAAGAAGATGGTGGCTGAGCTAGCAAGCGCAGATTTCAGTTAGCAGGGAGGATCGCAGCTAGCAAGGGGAGTCGGTTGGTTGGCAGAAAAGCAGACAGCAGGACGCACGTCGTGTGAATCCAGCCTCCAGTGAAACCATAGTGGTATGATCCCCCTACCTATGGCTCTGTGGATGTTCCTTTTTGGCCTAGCCACATCCTGCGGGAGCTGAGACCCCGCAGGCACCCTGCACGACAAGTCCCATGTTGTTGTTTTTTTTTTTCTCTTGCCCTATGCCTTTTTGTGTTATTTATTTATTTTTTAGAGCTCTGGACTAACCAATTAAACTTCGTGAAAACCAGTTCTTCCTCATATTTGATGTTAGTTCAGGGCTTTAACTTAGAAAGGAGAGCCTGAGTGCCACCCTAAATTAGCACCAGGACCAAAAGGACAGGAGATGCAGTTCATAATCTGAGTGGCCCTTGCTCATGCCTAGGTCTCAGATCCAGATGGGAAGTGCAGGCAAAGGTATTGTTTTTCAAAGTTCCCCAGGTAGTTCTAATCTTAATTAACCTATACTCAGGTTAAACCTCTTCTTAATTTCCTCTGAATATCTTCAGGCTGAAAGAAAGATCTTTTTACCTAGCTAAAAAGATCAATTGACTAAATCTGAGGGAATAATAGACCTTCATATCTAGTAATCTATACTGAAAAATGTCATGTGACATATAGGTATGTGTGTGGATGTGAATATTAAGTGGTTCAAATTAGCTCTACAAACTACTACAAGCAACATTTTTTTTTTTAAAGTTAGTCATGAGCAGGCAAATGCTACACTTAGAGATCTGCAACCAACAACTGCATGCATCAAGGTACTGCTGTAATGTCACGCTCCCTGATTCACACTGTAATAATGAGACTAGCTATCCATAGCACCTGCTTTGATTCTTGTCCTTAACCCTAGATTCTTATGTCTGTTGGGTAAATAATTAGTATGCTTATACCAAAGACTTGGCATACAGCAACTCCAGAAGAGAGATGGAGTGCCTGCATTTGTTTGGTTCTTGACTAACTGAGGTGCAGCAGGTTGATGAGAAAAATTGAACTCTATTTGCCCCATATACCTCTTTCTTTCTCAGGGCTTTTCTCCAGCACGTTGTCTGCTGTGGGTCACATGTTTTCCCTAGAAGTGTCATGTATAAAAAATAGAAAAAAGAAAAAATAGTATCCATGTGAGACTGGTCACTAAAACCCCATAAGACCCCATAATCAAAAATAGTACTCAGGGAATGGGCATATCTCTCTGGCTGCAGACATGCATGATGGCTTACGGCCAGCTCTAGGCAAGAGCTCATATGTCCAAATGGGAACCAAGTATTATATTTTTATTATTAAAATTTTAATTACTTTTTTCAATTAAATAAAATATTATCTGATTCATTCATATTTGTGTTAGGTGTAGCCTTGCCCAAGAGCAAGCAAAATAGTAGGAGCAAAAAAAATGCAAATGATTGCAATACACAGTGAAAAGAGCAACAGTAGTATACATACAATTCAAAGGTAAAGAGTAGAAGGTATTGGAGTAGGGAATTTTTTTAAGTGTTAATATAAGTAAGAAATCATTTCTTCATTAAAACCGTATAATTATTTTACCATTGTTATCCAAAATGGGCATAAAAGTGAAAAAAAAATACTGAAAATCCAATTATCTAGAGAAAACCATCACTAAAATGTTAGTACATACCTATCTATATCAGTCAGAGTTGAACCAGAGAAATAGAACCATTGATAGATAGATAGATACATAGATAGATAGATAGATAGATAGATAGATAGATAGATAGATAGATAGATAGATAGATAGATAGATAGATGCATAGATAGATAGGTAGATACATAGATAGATAGATAGATAGATAGATAGATAGATAGATAGATAATTAAGAGATTTGTTACAAGGAATTGGATTATGCAGTTGTTTGAGCTGGCTAGGCAAGTCCAAAATCCATATGGCAGGCCATCAGAAAGGGTAGCCTGGAACTCTACAGCATAAGCTGAACCTGCACTTACAGGGAAACCTCATTTTTGCTCATAAGAATGACATAGATTATCTAGGATAACCTCCTTTAAGTTAATTGATGTAGATGTTAATCATACCTACAAGATACCTTCACAGCAACACCTAGTTTAGTGTTTGATTGAATAACTGGGGACTGTAGCCTTGCCAAGTTGATACGTAAAACCAACCATCATAGTCCACTTCTCAACTTGGCTCTTACATACATCTTCCTAAACCACATTTAAACTTCAAATAAAGACCATAACATACTCATATTTCAGCTTAACATGATGCAACTACCTTATGTATATTAAAAATGCGCTAATTCTTTTCCCAGAAGAAGATGCAAAGTCCATGAATGGTGACTCCTTAATCTCCTGTAAATTAAATACTGTGATTTAAAACTAACCACTAATACATCTTATATTAGACGTTAAGGGGATAAGAGAAGGAAACCTTTGCTTAATATATATATACTCACACATTTATAACAACGTAACTAAGAAATACTTATAACCGTTATAGTCCTCATTTCTGCAAAAGGTCACATGGTTATAGATGGTTTATTGCCCTTTGGGGTTTATCTGCACCTTCATTCCTGAAGGGTCTGACCCTGTAGAAGTCCTGCCTAAATTGAGTTATTGTGGCTTTCCAACGTCTTTAATCACAGCAAATGGTAGTACTGAAAGATGCCCCAAGGAATCTCTTGTGTTCTGTACATAACTCTTCCTTACCTCTATTTTGTAGTAGCAACCCAGCTTTTCTCTGGTAATCAGGATAAATTACCCATGACAGTAAAGTAACTCCTTTCTTTGTGTGTTGATTCAGAGGTATGTGGATTCCAAGTGCCCAAGTGGCAGCCTCAACTTTCAATTCAACAGAATCATTAATGTACATACTGATAGAAGCATTCTTCCCTTTGGTACTGAAAAATCTAGACCAGCAGGGCATAATGTTAAAGGAAGAGAAAGCAAATATTTTATAAAATAAATTAAAATTATTAGAAAATGTGTACTATATAATTTTACATAAAATATAATATAAAATATTAGTATTGCCTCTTCAAATTCCTTTTGGTACTCTTATCATGATATATCTATCTCTATCCTTTTACTTTTAAGGCATTTGGGGTTTCTTAAAGTGGCTTTCTTTCTAGAATGGAATTGAGTGTACATTTTTATTCAGTATTTCAATCTTATCCATTTAATTAGGATATTTAGCCCATTTATATTTAATATGATTACTGGTATGGTTTTATTTATACCAGTTCTCTTGCAATATGCTTGTTATAGTCTATTTGTCCTTTTCTTTTTCTTCTCTTTTTCTGCCTCCTTTTGGATTGAGACATTTTTAGGATTCCATTTTATATCCTTTGTTAGCTTATTAGCTATAAATTTGGGAGGGCTTATTTTTGTAGCTTTAAGGTTTATAGTGTATGTCTTTAACTTGTTACAGTTTATCTTATTCAAGTCATGTTACACCTCTTTATATATGGTATAAGAAACAACATATACATTCATTTTTTCCAGCCTTTGGATTATTGTTGTTATACATTTTACATATGTGTATACACACACACACACACACACATATCATAGATTACACAATACATTTTGCTTTAGATAGTCAATTTTTTAAAATCTTTATTCATATAGTTACCATCTTTAGTGCTCTTCATTATTTTTGGTATGTCCAGATTTCTTTCTAGTGTTATTTTTCCTGGGTCCAAGGTTTCTTTCTTTCTTTCTTTCTTTCTTTCTTTCTTTCTTTCTTTCTTTCTTTCTTTCTTTCTTTCTTTCTTTCTTTCTTTCTTTCTTTCTTTCTTTCTTTCTTTCTTTCTTTCTTTCTTTCTTTCTTTCTTTCTTCTTTCTTTCTTTTTTTTAAGTGCAAATCTGCTGGTAATGAATTGTCTCAAGTTTTTTTGTGTCTGAAATAGTCTCTAATTAACTCTTAGTTTTGAAAGATATTTTTACTGGGTATAGAAATCTAGGCTGTCAGCTTTTCATTCAGTAATCTTGAAATGTTGCTCTTCTGTTATTTGACTTTAGTTGCTTCCAAAGAGAAGTTTACCATCATTTTTATCTTAACTCTTTTGTATATAATGTGCCATATTTTTCTGACTGCTTTTAAGATTTTTCTCTTTACAACTGTTTTTAAGCAATTTAATTGATCCTTTTGGGTCTCATGTTTAAGCTTTGATGGTAGAACAAGAGGAACATTTATTCTAGGTCCTATTTTTTCCTCACTATTTAGTTAACTCCCTTGTCATTCTGTCACTATTTTCCCATGAATTATAAAATTTTCTACTCTATCTGGTTGTGATAGGAACTATTTCCAATCTTGTGAAAGTTCTGAGTATTATTTCTTCAAATTCTTTTAAGTATTTCTTTTCTCTGTCGTTACCAGTTTCCTTATATGTATGAGGTATTCAATACTCAGCTGTAAATATCGTACAAACACTCTGCAGAACTCTGAAGTTTTCTCTGTGCATCTTTCTTCTTTCTAGTATACTGTCATGTAAAATTTACCTGTCTTGGCCTCCCCACACTCCCAGCTTTGCATCATTCCCTTAAGAAGACTTCACTTCTCCAACTTGGTTCACTTTCCCTATGCCCAAGTCTGGAAAATTTATTCAGGTATGATGCGGGACAATTGTAGGGCTCATTTCATTTGTTTTCTGTTCCTTGTAGATCACTGTAATTTGACTGATATCCAACATTTAAAAATCATTATTCCATTCCTTTTTCTCAATTTTCAGTTGTTTCAGGTAAAATGGTAAATCTGTTTCCATCTTGGCCAGAGCTGAATTTTTATAATTCGATTTTTACATTAAGTTATATTTTGAATGTCATTTGTGGGGAAAAAAGAGAAAAAAAAAACAGAATTATAAAAAAGTATTTCTGTGATTTGTAGTATATTCAATTATATAGAGCTGGCATACATTATTTAGCAGTCTTGATTTCAGAGCAATTTCTGTGTTTCTAACAATAACCTGGTGGACTTTTTCTCTGTACATAAATGTTAACTTGTCCAGTTTTTCCTTATGGGATTTTTCTAAAAGTATAATTGCTAGAACAAATTGTAAGTTTGCAACACATTGCTGAATTGCCCAACGTGGTCAAGCTTCAGATAATCTGTGAAGGATGAAAAAAGTAGTTAAATTTGTGTTTGAGAAAGAAAAAAAAAAAAAAAAAAAAACCTCACAGTTGTGTGAAAAGCTGTTGATGGTTGAAAAGTGGAGAGGCTAGAGACAAGAATTCCAGTTGAAAACCCAACTAGCACAAGAGATGATGAGAATCTGAATTACAGGATTGCTATGAGAATGAAGAAAGGAAGGAGGGATTTTGGAAATATTTCTGAGACTGAATCCAGAGATTCTGAAATTAATTGGATGATGGAATATTTATGCAATTTGGCATTGGACTGAAACAGGAAATTCCTAAGGCAAGGACGTTTTGTACATGGTCAATTCATTATTCAATTAATTAATTTTTATTGGAGTTAAATTGAATAGGAGCTGCCTATGGGACAGTCAAGTAGTGATGGCTAATACAAAGTCAGTTTGGTTAAGAGATGTGAGCTTCACATATTGATTTGAGTATCTTCATGATATGAGCAAATACATGGTAGTGGGATCAATCATGGATGTGCAATGTAAAAATATCACTTTCTAGGTAAAATTTCTAGAGTGAGAAGAGAAAAAGTCCAAGGAAGGAATTAAAGTCCTGCATATATTTTGAGTATAAGTAACATAAAAGAATGCACCCATGGAGTGCTGGTTAGAAAGGTAGAAGGAGAGAATGGTATGCAAAGTGCCAGGAAGGGAAAAATAAACAACACAAACAAGTAAACCAAAAACTAGAAAGGGAGAAATTGTGCACAGTATGGAATACTGGTTTAGAGCAATAAGTACTAATAAATACTTTGGCGTTGGGCAGTTATTTTAGCAAAAAAAACATAGTATTAGATCATCTAGGAAGTCATCTGATTATCGGAGTGGGTGGCAAGAATTGTAAGGTCAAGAACTTATTAGGTGCATGGGGCAAAAGTGAAAGATGGAGTAGTTTTATGCCTAGAGTCTAGCATGCCACTCTTGGTCATTGTGAAGTAGGATAAAGTGGGTCTGGTCAGACAGCCTGGTAGTGTTAGGATTGGAACTGAAGATTAGGTTTAGGGTTGTAGGTTCAATATAAGATTTAACTTGATTGCAACCAACAGTCCTAACATATTTTGTTGATTGTAGCTGGGTGTAAGTTTCAGTGTGCACGGGTGTAAATAAATGGGTCTTCTTAAAGCTACAGAGACTACATGCAATGCATATAGTATTTCCTGAATATTAAATTTAAAAAAAAAAGATGAAAAATAGTTAGGGATAGGGAGGCAGGAATGAAGAAAGGGAAAAAATTGTCTCAGTAATTGTGAACACTTATTTTCTGCAATTCATATAATGAATAAAAAAGTTATTTATTAATAATGAATCCATCTGATCATTTCCTTACCCTTTGGGGCATAACAGAAACTGTATCGAAAAAAAGGAGTGGGTGGGTAGGAAGTAAACAAACATTACAGAGGTTTTCATTAATAAGAGAGGCTTTCAGGAGGGGACAGTCAGTTGTCTAATTGTTACTATCAATCCTTCAGATAATGTTCTAAATCATAAATTTTTAGTCATTATTTTAGACATATCAGTGTAAAATGTGGATTCTAGTGCAATTACATGTCACACCCTGGTCACCTTTTTAACCCAGGAGTTCCCTGATGATTAATGTTATTCCTATGATTGCCAAAGGAATTAATAATAATTAGCTCCCTATAGCCAGAAACACAGATAAACCACCTGCTTTCCCCTTCCTGATTCATTTATTTCATTTTTTTTTTAATAACACAATGAAACAATTACCTTCCATTTGTGACATCACAATCACTCCCATAGCAACAGGCATCTCTTTCTATCATTTCAGTATGGGGATAATCAGAGAGCCAGATATGAGTTTTGAAGGAGAAAGAACATACTTATATATAAATACACTAACAAGCAGCAAGTTATAGGAGACAGAAATAGAGAGGAATAGGAATATTCTCATAGATAAGGTCTTCTTTTTTAAATGTTAAGTTTTTGTTTGACTGTAAGCTTCATCTTTTAAACCCGTTCTCCCATTATTATCATCATACCTTAAGTGCTTACAGCTGAACACCAGTTCACTGTGACCTTTCTGAAAGCACAAGCCATTCTTTCTCTTTGTCACTGTGATAATGGAATGGATCAGATTCTTCCTGCAGACACTATAATGGAGTTCAACTGTCTATGGCATACACTAATGAAAAATGTTAAACCTTTCTTGTCTCCACCATGTGCCGCCACAGCACACAGCAGATGCCCTGCCTGGAGATGCCCATATGGCAGGCTGGTATCAGTGATATTTCCTCTAATGTCAGGGGAGACTGCTGTATGGAAAGGATGCTCTGGGTGCCATTTCGAGGCTTAGGTACAAGTGCATTGAGTGAGAGCCACTTTATCTGTTTCTGCCTGCCCCCCTTCACAGTGCCAGCTAGGCATTGGAAGTGTCAGGGACACAGGAAGCTCTTTCACTACCCACTCCCCGTCCACACACACAACACATATCTATCCCCTTACAGATGCCTGATGTTCCTTTAACAGTCCATAATTTCTTTTTTTTTTTAACTGAAACTGAAAAATTATGCATAAAAGGCAAACATTACAGGCAAGGCACATGCTGACTTAAATCCTCATTATACAGCTATCAGTATCAATCACGGGTATCACTTCTGTTTCTCAAAGAAAAATGCATTGTGGGCTGTGTACTGTTAAGGTAATGGGGCAGCAGAATCAGGGGGGTAAGGGGGAAAGAGACAAAAATATTGTAAAATTCACACCTACAGCCACCAACTAATAATTTTGCTGGTTCTCTATCACTCACTATTATTATCCATTGTCCTTATTATTTAACTAGCCATTTAAGGCTAGTGAGGTGATGGACCCATTAATGAAGGGGGACAAAAAAGTAAACAGACTTCTCTCGTCCTGGAGATTTAGTGAGCAGACATTCCAGCCCCACAGATATTATATAAGCTACAGTTTAATTAATTTTGCCAAGTGGAATACGTGTAAGATAAGAAATTGTGTAAGGCAGGATGATGATGATGGTGATTCAGTGAGCGTGCTTTTTTCTAGTCTCTTCTAATTCCTCGCTGGAGACCCTACATTCAGAGACTAGTGGAGGTAAACTGATCCAAGCTTCTGGTGCCATGACTCTATTACCTAGGATATATTACCTACAATATAATGGCCTTATTATAGGTTTTCCAGATTCTCTGGAGGTAGCATATCTGCAGGATCCTTCTGATCTGGGTTAATTTTTTATTTCTGTTCTTCTAGATCCATATTGCTGCATTATCATGGGTAATACAATAAATAATATCTCACATCTAGTCCAATCCCATCATGACTATGTGTTGGTGACCAGTCTGAGGGCACATGAGAACTTTTTCTTCCAAACTGTAAAAGCCTCGGGAGAATTAACGTGTAATACCTGATCGTGGCTAATCAACTACACCATAGTTTAGTTTCTTCTTCAGATACAGACTTAAACCTCATGTATGCTTGCCACGTCAAAGGGCAAGTGAGGGAACTTGAGAATTGTTCTACCTAAGGTTCCAGTATTGGCAAAATATCATGGCTAGCTAAGGTGTTTGCATTGGTTTTACTTGTGTCTATGGAAATAGGCATAGAATGATATAAGACTCCAATGTTTAGTCTCTTTTTCTTTGGTTATGTCATTCAGTTAATATATTGAGACACTGCTACTTTAAGGTTCTATACCCCAAGTGTTCAACCAAGTATATAGTACAGCTTATATTTGCATTAGCAAACAGGTTAGAGGCTAAAGCCCGCACTGATTAACACAGATGGTTTATAGTAACACAGCCTGCATTCAATCCCTATCTAAGATACGTTTTGTTACCTCCTTATGCCTCAGTTTCCTAATCTTCTCCAAAAAGATAGTAATGGAAATCCATAGCATGGATTTTTAAATCAAGTAATACATGAAATATCTACAGCAGTGGCATCGGGCACAGTAAATCCTTTGTAAATGTATTAGTCACTTCAGGTGCAGAGGAAAGCTGAGACTGTTGAATGCCACCCCAAAATAAGTTCTTTGAAGACAAAGACTTTAATGTTCCCTCCAAACACACACACACACACACACACACACACACACACACACACACACACACACCCCAGAACGTAGTTCAGTGCCTAACACAAAACTAGGACTTACAAGAGTTCAGTGGTGTCTGTGTTCTGAAATCTCTAGTCGGTGTATGATTAATCTATCTCTGGACAAACAGCTGAATCTTTTGTTTGGAGCTCCTGTTGAGCAACCTTTCTAGGACAATAGGCAGATGAAGTATCACATTCCTAAAGTTAATAACAACTAAGATACTTCAAAACTATATACAAATTGGCTCTGGTTTCCTGCCAGTGGTTTTTGCTGGTACATTGGATAAAGCTTTGATTGTTGGCTAGCAAGTGCACTGACTTGATGTGTGTTCCCTGAGGTTTTAATCATTTTGATCACATTCTTGTCGCACTGAAAAGTGCAGTTGTTGGCAATCACTTCTTCCCTCATTACTGCCAACTGGCTCTGGCCTGCTGTCCTTTTTTTTTTTCTTTTATTGCTTCCTCACTCTAATTTTTCATAATATAACTTAAAAACAGTCCAAGCACCTTGGCTACATACCATGCTTGGACGTTAGGAAGATCCTCACTGGAATAATACATTCCATTGAAGTTTATTAAAATAAGAAATGCAATAATTAATTACCTTTCTATACTATTGTCATTCATATTGAGTCAACTCTCCACCATATTTCTGCTGAGGACAACAATATATGGTATTTATATTCATTGGGGCTATCATGTTATAGCTCTTTTGATTCATTAATTGATACATATACCCATCTAACAAGTCTTCACTGAATGCTTAATATCTACCAGGTACCGTCCAAGTTACTGGGAATACAATGATAAACAAAAGCAAATGCAGCCCTTGATTTGATAGAATACTTATTCTAATAAAAGAAACAAATATCAACCACACAAACCAATGTAAAACTGTAACAGTATTTATGGTCTAAAGTTGAAGTACATGGTTCCATAACTGGTAGGAGTGTTTGACCCAGTAAATCTGGTTAAGGACCTCTGTCTGAAGAAATGACTATTGCACAATGAGAATAATGACTGATAATAGAGAAGACCTTTCTATGTTGGAGGCAGAATAAGTGCCATGTTACTGAGATGGAAGGGAAGTTTGATCCCAGAGTCTGAAAGGAATAAACAAAAGACTGCAGTAATGGAAACAGAAAGAATGAGGTGGATAAAGCTGGAGGGGTTGTCAGGGATCATATCATATGAGATCCTGAAAGCCAAGTTAATAAATTAAGTAGAGTTTAAGAAAAATGAGTTGTGAATAATTTTAAACTGAAAACGGTTATGACTCAAATTTGCATTTTGAATATAACACTGACTAGAATATAGAAAAGAGATTTTATTAGTGGACAAGAGATAAAGATAGACCAATAAAGGGGCTAAGATAAAAATCCTAGGGGGCAGGGAAAGAGGGTAACTGGACAAAAGTTGTAGAAGTAAATATGAAGAGAAATAGAAAGATCAAAACATACATAGAAACAAATGAGAATGAAAATATATCAAAATTATTGGGATGCTGTGAAAGCAGAATTAACAGGGAAATTTGTATCATTATAGCCCTATCCCAAGAAACAAGAAAAATCCCAAATAAACAAACTAACATTACATTAAAAAAAACAACAACAATAACACTTGAGCATTTAATGAACTTCTGTCCATGTGGCTTCAAGCTACCAGGACACAGACCCTTCCAACACCCTTAATCTTCTCCTCAGCTCTTCTACAGAAGAATGTGTCCTTCACAATGAATGACTGGCTGCTTTCAGAGCTTTCCCATCCCCAGAACTTTTTAGTAAGGAGCCCAATTGCATCACATCAATGATAGGAGCAGCTTCAGTCTTGTTTCTGGCAGTATTTACCTGTGTCTGCTCACTGACCAAGGTCCACAGTTTATCAAGGCTGACAGTTTGGCAGAAGCTCTGGTTCTTCTTTAAGTGGTTATGCCTCAAACCAACTTTCTCAAAGTAACCTGGGTGATATTTGTCAGAGTTGATCCTGTGGTGCTGCATGCCAACAGCATTACCTCAGCCTCCTGGATGCTTCCAGTGCTTGCTGATGTGGCCGTGACCGTGGCTCATGTGGACCCGAAGTTTCTGAGTTTTCCTCCATCTGGATGGCATGTCATGAGCTGGGATGAAGGACCCCTAACATTACATCTTAAAGAACTGGAAAAAGAAGGACAAATGAAACCCCCAAATCCACAGAAGGAACGGAATAATACAAATCAGAGCAGAAGTAAATGAAATAGAGAACAAAAAGACAATAGAAAAAAAATTAATGCAACAACATGCTGATTCTTCGAAAAGATTAATAAAATTAATAAACCCTTGGCTAGACTCACTAAGAAAAAAAGAGAAAAGACACAAATAAATAAAATCATAAATGAAAGTGGGGAATTTATCACGAATGCCACAGAAATACAAAGAATCATCCAAAAATACTATGAAGGACTATATGCCACCAAATTTAATACCCTTGAAGAAATGGACAAGTCTTAGAAATATATAGAATAAGCTGAATCATCAAAAACTGGAAAATCTAAATAGACCAATCAATAGTAAGGAAATTGAAACAGTCGTCTAAAACCTCCCCAAAAGCAAAAGCCTAGGACCAGATGGCTTCACTAGTGAATTCTACTAGCATTCAAAGATGATTAATTATCTCTCCTCAAAATCTTCCAAAAAATTGAATAAAAGACAACACTTCCTAACTCATTTTATGAAGCCAACATTACCCTGATACCAAAACCTGGTAAGTATAACACAGAAATAGAAAACTACAGACCAATATCTTTAATGAATACAGACAAAAAAATCCTAAACAAAATACTAGCAAATCAAATACAGCAATACATTAAGAAAATTATACATCATGATCAAATGAATTTCATTCCAGGGGCACAACGATGGTTCAACATACACAAATTGATCAATGTAACACACCACATAGACAAAGGATAAAAACCATGTGATTATATCAATCGCGGCAGAAAAAGTATTTGATAAGATACTACATCCATGTATGATTAAACCACTGGATAAAGTGGGTACAGAAAGAAAGTATCTCAACATAATAAAGGCCATATATGACAAACCCTCAGCTAATATCATACTTAATGGTGAAAAACTGAAAGCCTTTCCTCTAAGATCAGGAACAAGAGAGAGATGTGCCCCATCACCACTGTTATCCAACATAGTGTTGGTTGGAAGTTCTAGCCAGAGAAATCAGGCAAGAGAACGAAATAAAAGGCATCCAAATTGTGAATGAAGTAGATAGGATAAAAGGATATTTAGACAGAAATATGAATAACACTTAGACTCAAGCATGCATCATTAATCTCAGGGTGATTCCTAGTCTACAGATTGTATAAGCTGGGTGTATAATGGGGTCATTTGTAAAGATAAGAAACATATACGATGACTATATCAAGTTTAGTTTTAACTATATCAACATTAAAGTACATTGGGAATATTTAGGAGAATATGTCAGGTGAGAAGATGGCACCTGAATATGAGTATTTGCGAACTATCTTCTTATACCTGGTAGTTCTAGTCTTAGGAATGGATGGACTTGCTGAGGCAGGGAGTGTGAGTGATAAGAGAAGTGTGAAGACTCAGCTTTTAGAGTTTGAAAAACTGTGCACCATGCATGCCAGGCCTCCCCATTAACTTAATAATTCAATATTAAGGATGGCCTCCTATTGAATTAGAAACAGAACCTGGACAACTGGATAAAAGATACATGAGAATTTGAAGGATTGTAATAAATTTTCTAGTGGCTACAATAACTTATAGATTTGTCTGTGTAGATTGACACTGACAATTATTAATACCTCTTGATTTTTTCTGAAGATCAAGAGAGTAACTGATCATGTATGTTAATTTTCCACTTTTTTTCCTCCTGTAAATAGAGACAGTAAAGCTGTCATTCATAGTGTTGCTCAATATCCCTTATATGAACACCTGAGGAACAAAATTTTCTCATAGCTTGTACTTGCTCTTAACTCAGAATATTTCTGACAAGGTAATCTCCCTGCTCTTCAATAATCAGGTCATTTGTCCCCTCAAGCTAAACCCCTGGTATCCTTTTTAAAATGTAAATGTCTTTTCTTTGGCTTCAAGGCTCCCTCCTGCTTTGCTCACCTGTGTATTTGTTTCCCTCAGATGTCTAGGCTTCTCACCACTACACTATCCTTGATGCCTTCAAAGTAACTTAATTATGTAGGTCATTCTTTTCTCTTTTTCTAGTTTTTATCACTTTCTGCATCCTCTTACGTCTTCTCCGTTGGGCATGTCTACAACTCAGATCTCCCCAGTTTTCTTATTCTTTTTAAAAGGTGGGCTCTTCCTCCAGAAGTTGAGAGAGACACCCAAGTCTCTGAAGATAGGCTTTTGAGCCATATGTAAACTAAACTGATTAGTCAGTCCAGTGCACTGTGGGAATATATAAAAATAGATAAACATGAATATTCCTGCTCTCTAGTTTTCTTATAATTCACTTTGAGTATAGAGTATCTTTCAGCTCCCTTTTCCCCTTTCAAATTTGGAAACCAGAAAACAACTCAGGTTTTTATGGAAGGTAGTACAATTAAGACAATTAAGGTGAAACAGGAAATAAAAGCGCTATCTGATGGAAGCACATTTTTTTCTTCCCACCCCACTTCTACATGCTCTAGTCAATTACTTCTAACCCCCCTTACCTTTTCTGAAAAGCAAGACTATAATAATGACAATATATTTTATAGGCTTTTATGTCAATAATCATAATGTCGATAATGTTGATAGATTTTTAGTGCATTAATTGGTTGCTTTGGACATTTGCACGCATTTGAACTTATCATATCACTGGTGTGGCTTTCCCCTCCCTTTCAAAGATTTGGGCAATGTCTTCTTTCAAATCTCCCTTGACAATCAGCACTAGGAAAGGCTGATATATGAATCTCCCAAGCCATTCTTAATTAATCATATTTGAGTAAAAATGACTTCCACTCTAATATTTCAATATGCAAGAAATACATATCTGTCTGTAGATAGGATCTGATGTGGTTCGATGTCTATCAATTCAAAAAAATAAAATATGAACCCAACACTCATGCATCTCACAATGTAAAGGAAGGTGAAGGTGTGGGCACAGCTGGCCTGTAATATAAGTTGGAACAGAGTTTGTCTTGGGGAAGTGCCAGGAAGATTCATTGAAGAGAGTGACAACTTTCACTGGAAGACTTAACAAGTTTCCTGATGGGAATGGGAGCATCGTAGAGGTGATCAAATAAACAGGCACAGAGAGTAGAAAGAATGCACTATGTCCAAAATTCTGCGAGTAGCAGGAGAGTAGATACGTGCTGCTAAGTACTGGGGAATGAAGTTGTGAAGATGGTGTAGGATGCAGCATGGAGAGTATAATGCCACATGAGTAGAGACGCTCATCCTGGGGTGTCTAGAACACTTATCACCTATTATTATTAATAGCAACCTTTTGGTTTAGATAGCAGATTATGTGATTATCCTGTCCATAAGGAGCAGTGACAGTCCTATAGATTGACGCTCTCCACAGTGCATTTAACAGAAGTGCAAAACAAATGTCGATGCGGCCTCTGAACAAAAAGATTCCATAGACTATCGTGAAAATACTGTTTAAAACTTATGTCCTTCTTAAAGACTTGCAATGCATGCTTACAAGTCTTGTGTTACAGAAACTTATGTAAATATTTTGGTGACTTTTGACCACAGAAACCTTTTTATCACAGGACACAACATAACATATCAAGAAAGTGGAAATTGTTGTCTTTTGATTGGAAGAGTGTTACAGGATAAGTTTTATGTGATAGGGAGATTAATCTTTAGAAAGCTGGGTTAATAAGTGACAAACACTCGAGGTGGCAAGATATATTATATTTTTAACATTTTTACTTATGCCCTATCTTAATCTAGTAGGACAGATTGCATTTTTCCTACAATGAATGCAATAACTTCTTATATTGCATGTAGTCTTCCAGAACCTTGCAACTCCTCCATCAGGAGGTGGAATCTAAATCTCTCCGCCTTGAACACGAATCAGCTTTTGTGGCTGACGTCACTAATAGGATGGTGTACAAGTTATGCTATGTGACGTCCTAGTGTAGGTCATACAAGATGGTACAGATTCTACCTGACTCTCAAGATATGTACTTTTGGATCCCTGAGTCACCCTTTAAGAAGTCCAGCCAATCTAAATCTGCCACGCTAGAGAGACCACATAGAGATAAAGAGAGATGCCTGAGGATCTCCATATGTTCTGCTGCCAGCCATCTGTGCCTTCTCAGCTCAGGTGCCAAATATATGAGTAAGGAAGACTTGGAGACCACTTCAGCCTCAGCCAGTGTCTGTCTTATTCTAGCTACATGAGACACCCTGAGAAAGAACTGCCTAACTGATCCCAATCAATCACCACCCCACCCCCCAAAAAAAACCCAAAAAACAAACAAAAAAACACTACTAGAGATAATAATAATAAATGACTGTTTTTGTTTAATGCCACAATGTTTGGCACTGTCTATTGCAAGGCATTAGATGACTAGAGCAACTGGATTTATAACAGCTTTCAAAAAGTCTTAAAACATGATTAAATAAAATTTTAAACGGGGAATGGACAAAATTTAAACAAGAAAGTAAACATAGTAAAGATAAAATGGAGTTAAATGTGAGGTCAGTTCTCAATCCATGATGTGGTTGCTTTAAATCGGTTAAAGGTGTTCCCAAATGTGGTTCTAAGCTTTCTAAGGGCCACAGCCACCATGAACTCTTTCATCATCAGCACTGACCAAGGGGGTGGGTGGAGTCTCACATTAGAGGATTATCCCTTAAGAGGTAATGGATGAACTAGACAATGAACACAACACCAGGAAGATCAGTCAAAGTCTGCAGCAGATAAGGGATACTGAGAGTGAAGGAGTGCAGTGAGTGAATCAAATATTGGACATGAACAAAAAACCCATTATAAAGGAAAAGGGTTTTTAAATAGCATTGATTTAACTTAATAAAAGAGAAGAAAGTATCAAATATGATTCTGATATTATGAGTTCTGGTACCTAAGAGAATGGTGCTCCTATAAAGGAAAATATGGAAAACAGGGAGAAAAACGCTTGCAAGAACAATTTTGTTTGAAGTTTTGTAGATGATCAGACATCCAGACAGTGATATTCAACTCTACAGGCAGATTGAAAGGGGGATGTGATGCCGGACATTGGTAAAATTGACAAGTTCTAAGATTTATTAGTTGTCTTTGTGGAGGTGAAAGTTGAAGCTGTGACCATCAGTACAATTGTCCGGGGAAAGTGGGGAGAGAAAAAAATTAAAAACACAAAATCTCAAGACAGTGTGAGTGCGTAAAGGACCTAGCAAGGATGATGGACAAAGAGAAAAACAAAATAAAACATGGCATTAAAAGTTGTACTCTTAGTTAATAACCATTCCAGAATGCCAACTTCTTTATGATGAAGGAGGAGATGAAAAAGAAGGAAAGGATAAAAAGGCAAGACAAAGAAAAGAAAAAAAAATGTGGAAGAATAGAAGCAGTAGGAGGAAGAAAGCATTGAGTTAATCCAACTGCAAAATATTGACCTCTTCAAATCTTCCAACTAACTCATAAGCTGGAAACATTTGATTAGGGTTTTGGAGAGCGGAGCGAGGGGCACCCCTTCTAATGCTCACTGGAGCCAAGCAAAGGTGGTCCCACCATGTAGCCCTAGGCTGAATTAATCAAGCTGGCTCTTTAACCAAAATGCTGGCTGTTGCCACTCTGCTCCCTGAATGTGCAGCGCAAACCCATTTACTTGTTTGATTTTGCTCCTTTTTGGTAAATAATTTACATAGTTTTGCATTAGCTCAATTTGCAAAAATTGAGCAAACAGTGCAATTTTCTGTAATTATGCTAGTGCAAGACAGAAGTAAAGTCTGGCTGAGAGAGGCTTTATCTGAACTAAAAAGACATTTGGTGGAAATGGAGCATGAGAAGAAAATGAAGATCTGCTTAAATTGGCTCTGGTCAAAGTGAGAAAGAATAGAACACAATTCAGTTAACACTCTAACTGAACTAGAAGTCTTTGTTTTCCCTCTTCTCCTCTAAAAGTTGTCAGGTGGGCATATGTACACCATGCATATGGTGTTATGCCTGCCCTCCCAGAAAGGAAACAGATACTGTTGTAATCGCTGCCAATGTGATTTTCACACTCATAAATACATACACTACTTCTTTAACTGAACTTCACTGTTCTTCACCCTGACCCTTTATTTTGCACATCTTTCATTCATCTACTATCCCAAAATACCCTACAGGAGCAAAATCAGGAAATTAAAGTTTGAAGTTTATTTTGTCAAGTGCAAGGCTTTAATAGATTGCCAACCAAATGCATGACTTTGGCTAGATATTTGTGATGAAATTTGGAGAGCCTGAGAGATATGTAATTGTTTAAATTCTGGGCATGTGTCATCAGGGTATGTATTTCAGCATCCCTGCCAATCTCTGAATTGTGGAAAATTGGTATGATTAGTCCTTTCAGTCTTCTGTAATTGGAATGTGGTCTAGAAAGGGGTGGTTTGCTTTTATAAATTAAGGAATGAAGAGGAGACTCCCCATTCCTCTTGTTAATTTGATCCATTTAGGCAATGGTTCTGGTTGAATCTAATCCCAAATTAGTCTTTTTGCTTATTTTAATATACATAGTCTAATCTGGCTGGGTCCTGTCAATATCCAGCTATGGCTTTGGCAAAATCAGTTATTAACTTGATGGCTCCATTTCCTCATTTTTAAATGTGTGCTATATTATATGATCTCTAAACTCCCTGGCAACTGAAGAATTTTTATCAGAATCTCATCATAACTATTTACATTAAATATAGATATTATTTTTATAAATATATACAATTAAGTAAACACAATCATTTTTTTTCTGTGAGACTCAAGTGAAATGATATCTTTGCACTTTGGAATTCAGGGAATCGTCTTCCTTGCTGAAAAATCAAATACACAGTGGATCTGAACTTTTTTAAATGGGCAAATTCCATTCTACATCTATTCTTTTTTGTGGAGCCAGTATAAGTATATTTTATATAATATGTACTCATATTAATTATACAGTATGTTCTGTCTCATGGACAGTTTTTGTTTTAGTCTATTCAGCATTAATCACTCCTTTTGCTTATAACAACCACCCAGTTCACATTTGTGGTCCCATCTTGTCCCAACTTCACGGAGACTGTCAATTCTCATGCCTCACTTTCTCAACACATGGATTGACTTAGGTTTACCTTTCACATACACTGTTTCCCTGATTTTCATGGTTGATAGAGGCTACACATATTAAAATAATCAGTTACACGACTGAGAATTTTCTCTTGAGGTTTGATGTATGGATTCTAGAGAAGGAAAAGGGTTTTTTTTGTTTTTGTTTTTTTTTCCATTTGGATAATAGTACACAAGAATATTACCCTCAAACTACCAGACATTATATTTTTAGTCACGTTGGGAAACCTGCCTGAGAACAAAATCAGCATGCTGAGAGATCCAAGATGGAAGATGGAGGGAGTGAAAGCAAGAGAGAGAAAAAGATGGTGATATGATCTGGATCTGGCTACGCACACAGTCCAATTCACCGTCTTTGGACTGCCCAGATACATAAACCAATATAATACCTGTTATAGAGGTTTAGATTACTGTTCAAAGTACTCCTTCCCTTTCTACCACCCTCATGGGAGGGTTACGTCTCCCCTCTACTTTGATGTTGAGTTCTTCCCCATGACTTACTTGCAGATAGGATGTTAACAAATGTGATGTAAACTGAGGCTTAAAATGTGTCTGCCTTGTTGGGTTTGCCCTCTGGTGCCTCTTTCATCAACATGAAAAGTGCTGCTTGTGCTTTCAGCTTGGGCTTTATAATTTATATATATGGAACAGACTCAAACACAACACATAGTAAGAAGCCAAGACAAACTGACCCACCAATTCTTAAAATAAAATAAATGATTGCTACTTTAAGCCACTGAGTATTGGGGTGGTTTGTTAAGACTGATAGCTGATATATACTTTTTAAAAATATAACCTAGTGTTAGTCAGGAATCGGTTGCTACTGAAAGAATTTTGACTACTATGAAAACTTTCTTTTCCTTGAAATAAACTTATGAAATAATATTTCCTCTATATTATAATTGATAAAATTCCAGGATCTGTTTCACTTTGAAATTTTAGATGCAGTAGGTAGGAGGGAGGTAAAAACTGCTGAATAATCAAATAAGGGAGAAGTGGAGTGATACCAAAGGGTAGAGAATACTATCAACCAGAAATTCTAGCTACTCCAATTTTTGAAAACTCACAGCATAAACGTATATAAGGCTAGAAATGATTCAATTAATTTTCTATCTACCGTATCCATGCAAAGAACAAAACTAAAATGTTAAAGCTATTAAAAAAAAAAAAAAAACTACTTAGAAGAAAAGCTGGAATAGTACCCAGGTGTCGTCTGTAAAGCCCTTTTGGTCAAAATAGAGTGCCTGTGCTTTTGCCTTTATTTTGTTTGATATACATTCTCAATGGTGATAATAGCGAATTGCCACATGACCAAGTAGACTGTAGATTGGCCCATGAAATGTACTTGTTAATTAAGATCAGTGAAATAAGCAATTTGACAACAGAATTGTTTTAACAAGAGAAAGTGACAACCTCATTGATTTTTTGCTGGTCAGCCTCTGAATAGTCAATACGATACCCATGCGAAGTGACATTTAAAAAAAAAAAAAGTTGTAGATGTATGAATCAAGAGTGGTCGTACCCAAGTCTAATATAGAGACTATGCACTTCTAAGAGATCCTAGAATTTGATCTGATCCTACCTTTTCAGAGATCTTTTCTGTGGAGATAAGACATGCAGGAAAAAAACTGTAAATGAACATTTAATGCTGAGAAAGACACTGAGAAGTTAATTAATGTTAACCCTTTTACATATAATCACAGTAAGCTTATCCCCTTTTTGTTCTTCTCTTTTAAAATACATTTTAATCTTGAAATACTTTCTTTGTGTGTGTGGATGAGAAGAGGTCACAGAAGATGAGGCTCTATTAATTTCAGTTATTCCTGTTGATTTTCCCTTATTAGTAGTATTTCTCCATTGCCTCCTCTTTGGATAACAGAGAAAGAACACTACAAAAAGCAATCTTTCACATTTAAAAGAAAGCCCGATGCCCTGTCCTGGGTGTGTTGTCAAGAAAAAAAAAATAAGCTCTGTCTCTCCAATAACTGTGAAATTCCTTTGCCCCTAGAGAGGCCTGCTTTCTGTATCTTGGCCAAGACATGACTTTCTTTCTTTATAAATACAGGCAGTGTGATCTCCAAAGAGATAAATGATGAATAAGGTAGAGGCTATTTATAGTCTGGCTAGGAAAAACAATTTCACTTAACAAGGATGTCGGTTAAAATAATTAATGTAGATCAAGTGGACAGAGGAGCCTGTTGGAAAGTGATTAAACAGACAGCCTGATCCAGGAAGAAATGTACCACTCAGATACTGGGGAATCATTTCTTTCGGTGACTGGGACAGTTATTGGTTAGATGCTCACACCCAAGGTCTTGACAGACCAGGGCAAAGTCTTTCTAGATTGTATTAAATATAGCATACACTCACATTCAACAAAACACGTGGGTTTGTGTTTAGAACACCTGGTCTAGTCAAACGAGTCTTCTCATTTTAGATATCTCTTTGGTTTCAATTCAGTGATAACAGGTATGTAAGTGAAACGTGTGGCTTTTATTTGGCGACAGTTTATTGAGTACCTTCTACGTGTTTACCGTGGTAACGATGTCTACCATGGTAATAAGTAGCCATACCACATAGATGTCTTCCTTGAATGTCATATATTAAAAGGAAAATAAGAGCAGAAAACTAAAACAATGAAATTATAGGTTTATGTAAGTTTAAACAGGATTTCAAAAGTAAGATATACCAGTCTGTGTAGGTGTGATCAGAAAGAAATATATGGAAGAACTAGGCCTTGAAGAACCAGCAAGACTGATAGAAAGAAAAGCTTGATATCCCAGGCTTGTCGACTTTCCTGACAAATAGGCTATGTCATCGTGAGCACACTAAGTTGTTCCTCCACTGGAGGTGAGGGTGGGGATTCTCATCTAACTCCTACAATAGTTGTCCAAATCTAGATGCGACTTAAAACAGTCAAAGCTGACTGGTGTGAAGTTTGGAAAATTAGGATTAGCCTACCAAAAGTGCTGTGAATTTGGGGCTCATCTTTCCACTCCAGTTTAACTGACTGTTAATAAAGTCATAATATCATGGCCACCTAATTGCAAAGCAGTGCAAATTAGAGCACACAAACTTTGTTTTGTTTTTTCCCCCAATTTGGCTTTTACTCATTCCCCATATCTCTGTAGTGAAATGGAAACACTAACCTCAGAACTATTTCTTCTTTAGCACTTGTTATTTCTATCTCCAATGATCCTCTATTTTGAGAAAGAAAAAAATAAAGCACTTTGCAGAAGGTTCTATCAGTTTCGGGAAGCATGATCACAGCATGCTCTTCATCTCATGTTGGTTGGGTAGCCTGATGAACAGAATATTCTTTATTAATAAGGAAATAATGACAATAGAATGCATGCAAATCTTGTAAGGAAGCGGAAACAAATGGCACTGAAGTGGCTTTACAACCCTGGAATTGTATGATTCTCTAATCCATGGCTCACACTGTCAAATAAGCATCAGTACAAACAAGTATAGACTTCCTTGTAGATTCCATGAGCTGCAGAGGGTAGGAAATTCCAAGAGCTGGTGTGGCATACCTGAATGAGGACGGAGATCAGACTCACAGACTGGATTCAAACAATCTGTCCACACTGCAGTAGTCCCATTTATTTAAAAGTTATTTAAAATCTTTACCTCAGTTCCGCCATCTACAAATAGCATCTATTATAGCAGAATACTGTGCGGTAAAATGAAATAACATATACAAATAATCGAACAAGAATAGATGCTTCATAAATATTAGCTAGCTTCTTACTTAGCCTGGAAATCTGTCAAAGAATGATTTGATTGAGTGTCGTATAAGTCAAGAACATCGAAACCATTGTTTTTGAATGCTCATAAACATTCTCATCTGGATGGGAATCTGTCATGGGTATGGCATGGAGTGAATATTCTTATCAAATAACTTCTAATAATTCCAAATTTTAAAGTCTCAAACTCTAGTACTTTTTTTTTGGGGGGGAGGGTTTGACTGACTTATCCAAAAATACACTAAATAAGTAAAAATATTTGGGTTAGAAAGAAGATCTCTTGAGTTTTAATCCAAAACACTTATTCCAAGTATAATAAGCATGGGAGAGTTCAAGGCAACTCTACATTTGAATTTAGTTGTTCATCCCTCCGATGCTTCCTCCACTCCACAGGAGGCTGAGTGCCCTGATCATGGCCCCACCCAGGTGGCTAGTGTGGATGACAGGTTTCTACAATACAGGAGAGTTGGAGGAGTCAATCAAGTCCAACCTCAACAGGTGGAAAGCCAAGACTCAAAGCCAAGAACATGGAACCCCAAGTCGAAACTGCCTGGAGCATAATTGCAATGTAGATCTTGCACCAGGATTTCAAAGTTTAGTGGACATTGGGTTAGAAAGAGAGGAGATTTGGAATGAATGACAGGGCAATGGAGAAACTACAATAAGGGCTCCAAAGATAATGCTGTGGTGTGTTGGACTGGATTAAAAGGCCACAGAACAGGTTAATAAACATAATGATTCTCATTTTAGTGGAAATTATTTTAAGCGGGCTCTTCTCTCTTCAACCAAAGTAGATTGCTGATGAATGAGAAAATGGAGGTTTTAAAATAGGGGAAGTATATGGATAGACACGTTGTTTAACGGCATGAGGTGCTGTAGGGGGTGAGAAAGTGTAGATTAGAATGAGGGTGTCATACTGGAAAACTCACGATGATGAAAAGATTTCATAATTATTGTGGGGATGAGGAATAAAAGGGAGTGGGAAGGCAACTAAGGAAGATTTTTGTCCAAAACAGAGTCATTTCAAATGATTGCCCAGGTCCTCACACATGTCCAAGCCAAACATTTTATGATCTACATTCCTTGGCATTTTAACAAATTATTTTTGTGGGTGGCAAACTAGTATCCCCTTTTTCAAATAAAAAAGCTAGAGAAATAATGTTTAAACAAAATTCTGTAAACTGACATGAATAAGTTTTTTTAATGTCTGATTTAAATTAGAGTCTTCTTGCTAAAGCAAAAAATAAAAATAAAAACCCTGAAAATAAGAGTTTCAATTTCACAACTTGCAACCCACGCTTTGCCTCACCACTCTGGTTTCCTTTAGAGAATTTGTCTTAGACAGATGGCAGTGAGTTAACAAGTCTAGACTGTGGGAGTATATATCTGCATTTGCATCTATATGATTATATAGAATAATTTTTCACTGAAATGGCATGCATCATTGGGATGGGCTCCAGGATTTTATGACTTCTGTCTACACAATTCAGTATGGCATGTGTACAATTCACTCTGGCCACTACAAAAATTCTACCACAGCTGGAATGGAGAGCAACATCTGCTTATCAGCACACAGCAACATGGCACAACAGTTTAGAATCATAAATGAAGAAGACAGCCTTCGATAGACACTGCAGGGGAAATTTAAAGCGAGAGGAAGCAATTAGCTGAACTGGAACAGAGCCAGGAAAGCAAGAAAAGATTCTCCCCAACTTTGGGAAGGAGAATGCAATGTGTGATACACGAGAATGTTCCCAGTCTAGGCTCGCAGGTGAGGGTACTAGGAGAAGGGATGAACTAGTCATAAGGTGCTCTCATTTGGATGGGAAAGTGGACTGGTTTTCTGAACTCAACCCAGAATACCCTAATTATTTTTCCCTAATAGGCCTCTTATCCAAGTATGTACCCAGCCCCAACCTTGTTTGGCTTATGAAATCTGACAAGATCACAGTTTGAGGGAGGAGTTCTGTAACACTCTCTGACAGTGGTTGACTTAGCTTTTAATAGAAATGGGCAGAAATGTAGAGACCTTGTGCATTTGAACACACAAGATTGGCCAGCTTTCATCGCAGACGCTTCAGAGCCTCTCTGTGGCAGCTGGAGTGGAGACCTATGAGCTGATCTGGAAAATGCGTCCTTTCTTTCTAATGGGAGCCACCACATTGCGTTCCTTTAATTACATCATGTCATGTCCTGTTCCCATGTGAAATGACACAGAGGAACACGTGGTGACCTGGGATAACGGTGATGAATTGCATCCTGAGCAGAGGCCTGCTTTGAAAGGCATCTGATGTGGCAAAGCAGGTAGTCTGTGGGAGTCATGGAAGATTTTCCCATTGCAAATCACAAATATTTAATGATAAGCTTATGTGTGAACCCACAGAGGCTTTTTGCCAAATTTTATTTTTATTAATGACGTGTAATAATAGTTTTACACTGAAAATAATTATTAAGTAAATAAAAGCAGCTATTTTCAAAGGGATTAATTTCCCATAATCGGATTAGATGATGAAACTAACATCAGAGAGGAGTTCATTCTAATAGTTGTTTGTTTCCTGAATTTGAAATTAAAAAAGATCATGAGAGAAAGTAACAATTGTCTAATCAGCTATTAGGTAGAATTATTTATAATAAGTTTCTCTGAAGTTCTAATAAAGACTGAAAAGAAACATCTAAATCCCCATGTACAATATGGTTGTTACTAGTCACATGACACTATTTAAATGTAAATCAACTAATAAAATTAAAAGTTCAGTTCCTTTGTTGCAGTAGCCACATTTCAAGTGCTCAACAGTCACATGTGTCGAGTGGCTACTGTATTAGACAGCATATATACAGAATATTCAAAAAGAATGGATAGAAAGAGGAAAAATATCTATATATTTATATACATCTATATACATAGATGTATATACATATATATGTATACATGCACATCTCCATTCTTCTGATATCCTCACGTATGTTGGCATGTAGACTAAATATCTGTGTGATTAAATGATATTTTTCCACTTTTTATACAGCTCTGTTCATGACATAGAAAAATTTTCATCTTTCTCTTTACAATAAAAATGTCAAAATTACATGTTTATTTTCACTTAGCCTGCTATTATTCATAAATGGTGTGTTTTTTCCACCAAAGTGTCAAGAATGCAGATTCACCTGGAATGCAAATAAACACCATCATTAGTTAAAACCATGTTTGGGATTTAGTTCTCAACTGAATGGAAGCCTACTTACAGAAAACCCCTTTATTTGTCCACCATAGAGGGGTCAGGTCCCGAGTTTTTAAGTTAGGAAAGACCTACTTTTATAATTTCTGAGTCCTGTCATCACACCACTTAACCATTAAATTATGCCTTACCAAAAACATAGAAATAGCAAATTTCTCTTACCCAAGCATAGAAATAGGAAACATATTTACATTTTTAAAAGTTATTTGTAAAATATCCATCCATACAATAAAAATAAACTTTTGGAAATTATGCCCAAGGAAAAGGAAAAATAATATCAAATCCCACATTCTTTCAAAGGTATTTATATTTGCTCCCCATTAAAGCTTTGTGAGATGGTTTAAAAAAAAAAAAAAAAAGAAAAAGTATTTCTTCCTCATCTCACAGATAGCAAAAAGGGTCCCCATCTGGTCTCCTCGGAAGTCCACGGTAACAGCATGATTTATTTGGTGGCATACCCAGGACTCAAAAACAGATACTCTGACATGGAAACCAGGGTTCTTTCTAAGTAGAATGCATTTCCCACCTTGAATCACAGCTTTGGGAATATCAGGAACATAGAACTGTGTGCACAAAAAAATAAGTAAATAAATAAATAAATAAAACGGAGCTTAATGAATTGAGAGGTGAGTAACTTATCTACCACGTGTTGTCTTCAGCTACCTTCTTCTCTGTGGAAAAGCATTAAATGGTTTAGGCAAGCAAGTGTGCTGCCTGAAACTCATTATAATCAATAATGTTATTTTATTACTAAACTGCGGCTAGCTTTTTAATATACTAAACAAGTATGGGGAACTACTGTGTATGACTTACTGTGCCTTTAACGTTTTATAATTACAAGCTAGAAACTGTTAGAATGTGGTGGGTAAGGGTGAAGCATTGTACTGTAGCTGGAAAAAAATCAATACCTGCTCCCGAGATAGGGTGCTTGACCAGAAAGGATATTGCAAGATACAAAAGAACAGATATGAAATACTATTTCTCTGAAGTTTATTTTATTTTATTTATTTATTTTTTTAATCTTATTGCATCAGCAGCGCAGAACACAGAGCAGGTAGACCTACAGAGGCACCATAATTCATTGTTGTTTTCTTGAGATTATGTGAATTTGTATGAGTTGTAAATTGTATATTAGTTTCTGAGATTCCCTTTTCTCCCTGGGAATTAACATTCTTTCTTAAATTGGAATAGGTTGTAAAACTGAACTGATCAATCCTTACAATGGTAGCCTGTTTCATCTCCCAATCTTACTAAATCTAGTAAATTTGGGCAAGTTATTTAATCTCTTGTGACTTCAGTTAACTCCTCAAGGTAAAATAATCTGAACATCAATCCTTAAGTCCCAGCTCTAAAATTCTGTGAGTTTATGATTTTCTATATTGACCATCCCTTCTGTATCCTCGTGCTTTTTAGGAAATGTTGGGACTCAAGTAGGATTCTCCCATTTAGAGTTTTTTGCCTAGATTTAGGCCACCACATGTCTTACCACACATGCCTTCCCCACCCAGTCCATCTTCCTGGCAACATCCTGAAGCCTGAGACTATCCTGTTTAGCTCATGTGTCTAATGCTAAGCTCTGACCTCTCCCTCCTTGTTCTGCTTCTCTGAGCTTTGCTCTTTCCAGTCAAAATACATTCTGGCCTATTGTCTAATTTTCATGGAATAGTCAATTGTTAAGTGTGGAAGGTGACAAAGACTCTCTCTTTGACCAAATTTTAGTCAGGATCCTTTGAACTCTATTTTCAACTAGGTCTAGATTTAACCTCAGATTTAACAAGAATCTTGTTAAGTCAGTTCAGCAAGAATACCCCATCCTGGATATTCTGAGTTAATTTTTCATCCACTGAACTCCCTCATTAAGCTCATTGGCTATATAACCCCACTTGTTTTTGCTGTATTTGAAATTAAACCCAGTTCCATACTGATGTCTCTCTTCTTTGATTACAATAGTTCCTGAATGAAATCTGTTTTTACTGCTTTAACTATTGCCCCACTTTGGTTCTGTCTAACAAAGAGGTCCTAGTTATCTGACACTATCAAATTATTTTACAAATAAAGAAACTGAAACCCAGAAAACCTTAATGATTGTCCATTTTCAACCCAATTAAAGATACATCCAAGATGAAATAGGATCTCCTGATTACTGTCCAGTGTTTCTTTTCTTCGAGTACGTATCTTATCCATTCCTTAACTTCTACATATATTCTTAATGATGCTTATGGCTCTAATATGTGAAAATTTCTCAAGGCATACCCTTTCAGAATATACTTATGTTTAGTTAATGTATAAGCTCTTTCAATAGAATACAGTGGTGAAAACTGGTGTTTGAGAGCCCTGTCACTCTCCTATAATAGTGATAATGTCACCTAGCATGTGAGCATAGGATTGGTGAAGCATTAAATACTGCCAGCTTGGTGCCCTTTGTTTTTCTAATACTGTTTGTTGTTTGTTATACTGAGAACAGTAGTATTGTTTATGTAATTCTGTCACACATTTCTTTCTTTTTTTTTTTTTTTTACTGGGGGACATATTGTTTTTTGTTTGTTTTTTTCTTCTTCTTTTTTTTTTTTTTAATTGGGGAAGGGGAACAGGACTTTATTGGGGAACAGTGTGTACTTCCAGGACTTTTTTCCAAGTCAAGTTGTTGTCCTTTTAATCTTAGTTGTGGAGGGTGCCATTCAGCTTCAAGTTGTTGTCCTTTCAGTCTTAGTTGTGGAGGGCGCAGCTCAGCTCCAGGTCCAGTTGCCATTGCTAGTTGCAGGGGGCAGAGCCCACGATCCCTTGCAGGAGTTGAACCAGCAACCTTGTGGTTGAGAGGACCCGCTCCAACCAACTGAGACATCTGGGAGCTCAGCAGCAGCTCAGCTCAAGGTGCCGTGTTAAATCTTAGTTGCAGGGGGAGCTGCCCACCATCCCTTGCGGGACTCCAGGAATTGAACTTGGCAACCTTGTGGTTGAGAGCCCACTGGCCCATGTGGGAATCGAACCGGCAGCCTTCGGAGTTAGGAGCATGGAGCGCTAACCGTCTGAGCCACCAGGCCAGCCCACACATTTCTTGATATGTGTGTATATATATATATATATATATATATATATATATATATATATATATATATATATAAAGAGAGAGAGACTATTAATCTATGTATGACTAATAAGAGCTTTAGTCATTGGGTCACAATGAATCACGTTATTATTAGGAATGACTTTGAATGTTGTTATTCATATGTGTTAAAGCCAAAATGGACTTTGGTGAACATAACTTCAGGCTACTTCATTTTATATCAGTGAATATTGGATATCAGGTAACTTCATTAATTCTCTATCCAGATTCTTATGTACAGCACTGTTTTCCATGTGAGGGTGGCTATGCCAAGCAGATGATCTGAAAAAAATTGATTAGATTAGTGGATGAATCAGTGAGGCATATGTCTTGAATCTTTTATTTTTCCTATGGTAGAAATTTTAATGTTTGCTCTGGTAAACATACTTCTTTAATAGAAAACCAATATATTATGAAGAGGCCATCTAATCAGGTTTAGCGATTCCGTCTATGTAGAGTAAACAGAGGTGATTTTTCAACTTTGCTGACTGAAATGATTAAAAAAATAAATGGCGTGCTAAGTGTGGAGATAAGAACAAACACAGAAGAACAACATGACAGGGATAATTAACATCACGGATGTCACAAAGAGGAAGGGAATGTCAGAAGTAACAACTCTAAGTAAAATATTAAAGTGAGGCATAATTAAATGAAAGATAAAAAAGAATTAACTCATAACTTAGATTATGTTGTAAGGAAAAAGCAGTTTCCTTTCAGGCAAGGCATTCATGCCAATCTTGCTTCATTGTTTAGAGCGAATTATTGCCCTGAACCTTAATTACTTCCGAAGTTTCTCCAATTTCATACTTTTAAGTTCAGAAGAAGACATTAATCCAATGCCTACTAACTGTGTTCCCGTGATCTGAAGTTCTTGGGTCTGTACTTTCGTTATTCCACACCTGGGAGTGGAGGGAATTCTTTCTCATTTCCCAGGCAGTTGTGGTCAATATCTCCTCTGTTCCTCATTGCACTCTGTGCCAGCCTCTAAATTTATATTGCATTATATAATTTTCTTAGAGACTTATATACTTCTAATAGACTGCATTGTAATAATTTTTCTCACATGCTTTTCTTTCCTATTACAAGATTAGTTATCCATGGGTAGAGACCAGATTTTATTTGCATCCTTTATTCTCATGACCTCAAGGAATGGAATAGTTCTGGTTACTTGGCCTTCTACCACCTGTAGAATCTTCACTACAATCTCCACATAAGATCTCCAATAAGCCAATAGATCTTAATGGTATGCCCATCTGAAAGAGATCAGAGAAAGAAACCAGAGAAAGGATAGTCATATTGAAATAGCAAAACATAAGAGTTTAAATGCATTTAATATCTGTGATGAAGAAAATAGAAAAACATCTGTTTAATATGTTTTGCACACTAGATATATTGAAGAAACTCCCCCTGGGAACACCTAGGGGCTGGATGAACCATAAAATATTATTTTTAATACATTAATGATATTAAGAGACAATTACTGATATCCCTTAGGTTAAAATAAAAAGTCTTACTAATGTACTGAAACTAGAGTGGTAAGTGATCAGGGAGGTTGGAATAGATGTTGTTAGGACAAATGCTGATTTCTGATACCTGGAGATTTGAGGGTTAACAACACTTTGAGAAAAGTAAATTTGATCTTATGTCTATATAAAGTGGTAAAGTTGAACCCTAGGTGCACCCCCTGTCCTACATCATCTAGAATTTTGAAGGAGCTACACTTTCAGTGATAGTGTAAGCTAGAAAATAAATCTACCTATTAGGAAAATATGTCAAAAATAAAGCATACCATTGAGCTTCTAGATGAAAAACGTATAAGAATAATGTAAATATTATTATCTTAATAAAATATTCTCAGATAAGACATTATAATTTATTTTATTAAAATATGTAAACTCCTATATGAAGTTTTCCATATATGAAGTTTAAATATTCATTAATAGAAATAAAGAGTAATAAGTCACTAGGAGGGAGAATCATCAAAAACAATAAATTCTATTTAAATCCCTGGTGACTTCTGAAATTACACTTCTCAGAAATAGATTGTTTTAAATACATTAAAGAAATAAGAGTGTCAAAATTATGATTCAAGAATAGAGATGACCAAAAGTGGCCAGCCAAATTTGAAGGATAAAAAAAAAAAAAATTAAAAACTAGGAAATGATAAAAATAATTTAACTTTAAAAAATAAATGAAGGGATTAAAAGAACAAGTTAGATGCAGCTAAAGAGAGAAGTGAGAAAGAGGAGAGTAAATTAGAATTATCCTGAATACAACACAGACAGACAAGAGGATGGACAATATGAAATGAGGTTAAAGACCGACTACAGGATAAAAGGGGATACAATATGTAATCAAATTTCCAGAAGAGAAAAGGAACGGGAAGAGAGGTTTTGAGGCAATATTCAAAGAAATCACAACTGAGAATTTCTATGAATTTGTATAATACATGACTTCCCAATACAGGAATTATATCCTATTTTTGCCTATCATAATTAAACTAAGAGTACCAAAGGGGAAGAAAAGATCTAAAGCCACTGGAAGGAAAAGGCCAATTATATGTAAAGAAAAAGAACCAGACTATAAGCTGATTTTAAAATCAACAAAGGAATTGTCAGTGAAATTAGATCTTATTGGATTGAGAGGATTTTTTGTCATCAAAAGATAGAGATACTTAAACGACTTAGTAAGAATGAAGCCACATACTACTTTTCACGACAAAAACTGAGAGATTATTAATAGACTGCTAGTAATGAATTTATAAAGCATGTACTTCAGAAAAAAAGAAAAAAAATGACACTTGTAGGAAATTCTGAGATGCAAGAATGGTAACCAACAAAATTGATTAAATATGGAATAATTTACAAAGTAGAATAAAACAGTAAAACTGATGTATAATATTGGGATTAAAAACAATACTGTATTACTCTATTTTACCACATTAATAAAGGAGAAAAATAACTTGACTCTTTCAACAGATATTTTTAAAGCACTTGATAATACATATTACCCAGCTGTGATTCAACTAGAAAGGAGCTTTGCTAACTGTGGGGACAGAGCCAGGAATGCAGTTTCCAGGCTCTCGGCCTCACGTGGAAAGGTGCTGGCTCAGGTAGTAAATGGCCGTCGGCTGTGATTGGATGGCCATCAGCTGTGGGTATTTGGCTGTCAGCTGTAACCAGTGAGCCATTGGCCACGAATATAACTGCCGTGGCTACGCTAGCAGCAAATGGGAGCTAGCAAGAAGATGGTGGCTGAGCTAGCAAGAGCGGATTGCAGAGAGGCAGATGCCACCAGCGAGAATATAGTGGCTCCCCTATCTATGGCTCCGTGGTTGTTCCTTTTTGGCCTCACCATATCCTGCGTTCTTATGTGGGGAGCGGGAGCTGAGACCCGGCCTGCAGCCCCCTGGATGCCCTGCATGACACTAACCTATAAATAATACATGTTATAAATTTACCATACATAATATACTTTCTAGTGAGTCACTGGAAGGATTCTCTTTAAATTCAGGAAATGGATATGGTTACCACTACATCTATTCAATGATGTATTGGTGATCTTAGCCAGAGAGAGAAAGAGAGAGAGAGAGAGAGAGAGGGAGGGAGGGAGGGGGAAAAGAAGGAGAAGGAGGGGGAGGAGGAAAAGGAGGAGAAAGAGGAGGAAATAAAATAATTATTAGCAGAGAGTGTGATTGTCTGCATAAAAAACTAAAATAAACTATAAAGCTTTAATAGAAGTAATAAGAAAATTTAGGAAATGGCTGGATATAACATTTTTAAAGAGTTCACACATTTAAAAATAGCATATAGAATAGTAACGGAAATCCATTTTTATAAATTAAACAAAAGATGTACAACATATTTATAGAGAAATTCAAAAATTGTTAAAAGACATCAACTATTGTTTCAATGTCTTGGCCACTGTGAATATGCTACAGTGATCATAGGGTTACATATATCTTTATGGATAAATATTTTCAGATTTGGGAGGTACATACCCAGAAGAGGGATTATTGTGTTTTATGGTAATTCTATTCTTAATTTTTTGAGGAAACTCCGTAGTATTTTCCATAATGGCTGTACCAATTTACGTTCTCACCAAAAGTGTATGAGCATTCCATTTTCTCCACAACCTCACCAACAGTTGTTATTATATGTCTTGTTGATAATACCCATTCTAACATGTGTGAGGTGGTATCTCATTGTGGTTTTGATTTTCATTTCCCTAATAGCTAGTGAACTTGAGCATTTTTTCATGTATCTGTTGCCTGTTTGTATGTCTTCTTGGGAGAGGTGACTGTTCAGATTCTCTGTCCATTTTTCAATGGATTGTTTCTTTTTAAGTTGTTGAGTTGTATGAGTTATTTGTATATTAGACATTAGCCCTCTATCAGAGGTGTTGTTGTGAATATCTTCTCCCATAAGATTGGTTGCCTCTTTGTTTTGTTGATGGTTCCTTTGCTGTGCAGGAGCTTTTTAAATTTGATATAGCCCCATTTATTTAGTTTTGCTTTTACTTTCCTTGTCTTTGAGATCAAATTCACAAAATTCTCTCTGAACCCAGCTACATAAGATTAGTACCTATGCTTTCTTCTATGCAATTTATTGTTTCAGGCCTTATGTTTAGGTTTTGATCCATTTTGAGTTAATTTTGGTATATGGTGATAGATATCAGTCTTGTTTCATTCTTTTGCAAGTGGCTTTCCGATTTTCCCAGCACCATTTATGGAAGAGGCTTTCTTTTCTTCATTGTGTGTTTTTGGCTCCTTTGTTGAAAATTATTGGCCTATATATATATATATATATGTGTGTGTGGATTTATTTTTGGGCTCTCAATTCTATTCCATTGGTCTGTGTGTCTGTTTTTTCTGCCAATACAATGCTATTCTGATTCTTGTCACTTTGTAGTATAAATTGAAGTCAGGGAGTGTGATACCTCTAGCCTTGCTCTTTTTTGTCAGGATTGCTTTGGCTATTTGGGGTCTTTTATGATTCCATACAAATCTGAATATTTTTTGTTCTATATCTTTAAAAATGCCATTGGGATTTTGATGGGGTTTACATTAAATTTGTATATTTCTTTGGGTAATATGACCATTTTCCTATGTTGAGTCTTCCAATCCATAAACATGAAATACCATTCCATGTTTTTGTGTCTTCTTCAATTTCTCTTAATAATATCTTATAGTTTTTTAGTGTATAGGTCATTCACATCATTTGTTAAGTTTATTCCATGTGTTTCATTCTTTTTGTTGCAATTATAAAAGGAATTGATTTTTTTTTCATTTTTTCATTTCTGAAATTTTATTTTTAGTATATAGGAAAGCAATGAATTTTTGTACATTGATATTGTATGCTGAAACTTTACTGTATTTGTTTATTTTTACTAATAGATTTTTGGTGGAGTCTTTGGGGTTTTCTGCATAAAGAATAATGCCATCTGCAAAAAGTTACAATTTGAGTTCTTCATTCCCAGTTTGGATGACTTTTATTTGTTTCTCTTGCCTAATTGCTCTTGCTATGACTTCGAATACTATGTTGAATAACAGTGGTGACAGGGGGGCATCCCTGTCTTGTTCCTGGTCTTAGAGGAAGATGTGGTACACATATACAATTGAATGTTATGTGGCCATAAGAAAAGATGAAATATTGCCATATGTGACAACGTGGATGAATCTTGAGAATCTCATGCTAAACAAAATAAGTCAGACAGAAAAAGTTGAGAACCATACGACTTCACTCATATGTGGGATATAAAACTGAAAGTAATGAAGGAACAAGACAAACAAACAAAGAAATAAAAACTCATATACACAGACAACAGTTTAGTGATTACTGGAGCGTAAGGAGTGAGGGTGAGGGGTGGAGTAGAAGAGGTAAAGGGGGGTAAAATATATGGTGATAGAAGGAGATCTGACTCTGGGTGGTGAACACACAGTGCAATATATAGAGGATGTATTACAGAAATGTACACCGGAAACCTATATAATTTGACTAAACAATATCACCTCAATAAATGTAATAAATGAATAAAAAATAAATAAAAGACATCAAAGAATATCCAAACCATAGGTTGCCATAGATAAAGTGCCATCCCATGGGAGACAGGATTTTTTTGGTGGTGTTTTTGAGTGACACAATTTTTGAGGGCACCACCAGCTTTAAGGGTCAGCATTTAGAGAAGATAGTTATTTTGTAATCAGAGTATTTCGACCACATTCTTTATAGCAGAATATCAAGAAATAATGTATAAATGCTATAAACCATAAGAGTTCTGTTTATGCTATTTATAAATATATAATTTTGTAGTTGAAAATATAAACAAAATAGACCAGAAAACTTATACACAACCACACAAAACAAAATAAAACTTACAAAATGTGTGTCTTTTAAGAATGGGTCTACCTTTTTGTGAACAACAGAAAACTGAATAGAAAGCATAAAACAGAAAAGAGTTTCTATTGCACATGTAACAAGACATGGGACATTAGCCATCCAGGGCTGGTACAGGCACTCAAGCACCTCACGAAGGAAACTTGCTCCTTCTATTTCTCTGTTCCACCATCCTTAGTGAGGGCTTTAATTCTATAATCACAAGATACTCATTTCCCTTCTGATTATCGTTGCCACATTTTGAGAATTCAAAAAGCAATGAGAAAAAGCCTTCTTCTTCCTTAGGCTTTATTTTTATTCAAATTTCTTACAAAGGTATTTCTCACTCTTAGTCACTAAAGAGTAGATTTAAAATATTACATTTTCTAACATCTGTAAGAGAGAAAAGTAAAAGAGGATGCCTTTAGAATTGTTGTTGGATGATTCAGATAACATATTCAGATAAATAGATACCAAAGATGCATGAAAAAACTAAAAATTGAATGCCATAATAAAAAAAGAAAAGATTTTTTTTTTTTATCTCAGACATAAAAAGAGCTCAGAAGTTGTTGCATTTATCCATACAAGAAAAAGGTGTACTAACTGAAAATAAATTACTTTTCTTGGATACATCAAAAAACAGAAATTATAGGTGAACTGGCATCCTGAAATCTAGTGAGACAGGCAAATCTAGAGAGCCACAGCCTAAGTATGCTTACTTAAGGAAAAATCTTAACCTTTTGGGGGTTTGTCAGATCTTAACTGACCTGGGGAAAGGGAAATACCCAGCTTCAGCCAGTTCTAGTCATCCTGCTTCACCTAAGAAGAGAGGGGAAAAACTGAGAAACACTTGTGAAATTCACAGTCTGGAGAAAAACTCACTAAAAAACTGAGTCTAACCATAGGACTGTAGAATACTTCCCCTCCTTCCTGCCTTCCACGTCTCATAACCACATTACTAAATGCCTATTTACAATAGTTCATTTTACCCAGAACATCATATCTGGCTATCAGTAAAAATGTACAAGCCATACCAAAAAGCATACAAATAATTTGAAGAGGCAGGGCAAACATCAGAGCCAAACATGGCAGGGATAGTGCAATTATCAGATTAGGAACTTAAAACAGCTATAATTAATATGCTAAGGACTCCACTGGATAAAGTAGACAATATGCAAGAACAAATGGACAATGTTATCAGAGAGATGGAAATCCTAAGAACCAAAAGTGCTAGAGATAAAAAAAAAAAAAGATAAAAAAAAAAAACAACAACAACAACAAAAAAACAGCTGTGACAGAAATGAGGAATGTCATTAATAGGCTTATTAGTAGTAGATGGGACATGGCTGTGAAAGGAATACCTGACCTAGAGAATATACTTATAGAATCCTCAAAAACTGAAACTCAAAGAGAACAAATGCTTAAAAATAAACAAAACGAGAGATAACCAAAAGAAATAAAACCCAGAATATCCAAGGATTTTGTATTTGTGGGGCAAATACGAAAAGTGTAATACACATGTAATTGGAATACCAGGACAATAAAGAGAAATTAACAGAAGAAATATTTTAAATAATGACTGAGAATTTTCCCCAACTAATATCAGACACCAAACAGGAAGGAAGCAGGAAACTTGGAGAACACCGAGCAAGATTATATGCCAAGAAGAGTACACCTAGGCATATAATTTTCAAACTACAGAAATTCAAAGATAAAGAAATAATCCTGAAGGAAGCAAAAGGAAGAGAAATAAAACCACACCTTAACTAAAGACTAACAAAGATAAGAATTTCATTTGACTTCTCCTCAGAAACCATGTAAACAAGAAGAAAAAGAAATGAAATATTTAAAGTCTTGAGAGAAAAAAACTGCCAATCTAGAATCTTCTAGCCAGGAAAATCATCCTTCAAAAGTGAAGGAAAAATATTTTCTCAGCACACAAAAATTGAAGGAATTTGTTGCCAGTAGACCTGCTTTGCAAGAAGTGTTAAAGTTCTTTAGAGAGAAGAAAAATAATAAAGGTCAAACACTCAGAGCTATATAAAGTAAGGAAAGGAAAGGAATCAAAGAAGGAAGAAATGAAGGTAACAAAAACTTTTATTTTTCTTATTCTTTTTTTCCAGTTGTATTGATATACAATTGACATACAGAACTGTATTTGTTTAAGATGTAACCCTAATTATTTGTCTTACATTTATTGTGAAACAATTACCACAAATAGATAATATCCATCATTGCATACAGATATATTTTATTCTTAATTGATCTAACACATAAGTTTTTTCAAAATAATGTTACCAGCAATGTATTCAATTATGTATGCTATGTACAAATCATATATATGAAATAAATGCACACAAATTAAAAAGAAAAAAACTATTTTTTTTACTTGCAGACAAAATATAAACATAAAAAGTTTGATGAAATCTACAAAACGCTGCTGAAGCAAATATGTAAGTTTAATAATGTTTGCTTTAGCTAACATTAGAAGACAGAAGAATCATATCCAAAAAACCTATTTTATTTTTGTATACTGACAATAAAAAATTGAGAAATTTAAATTTAAAATCACCATTTACTATCTTGTCAAAAATTACAGAATTCTTGGGGTTAAATCTAACAAAATATGTATAACACCTTTATGGTGAGAGCTCCAAAATGTTGCTGAGCAAAATTAAAGAGCACATAAAAAAAGAGATTTGTTTATAAGTCAGAAGACTCAATATTGTTGCAAAATCAATTTTCCATATATTCATGTATAGATTCAACACAACCCAAATAAAAATTTCAGCAGGACTGTTGTAGAAATTGACAATCTAAATCTAAAATATCATAGAAAGAGAAAGGATCTAGAATAGCCAAAATAACTTTCAAATAGAATAAATTTAGAGGGCTAAAACTACCTGAATTCAAGACTTATTATAATACAATTCTACAATTATCAAAACAGTGTAGAGTACACTGTTGAATAGATAGACACATAGATTTAATGAGCAAAATCGGTCTGGAAGTAGACCCACAAATATGTGGAGAACTAACTGGTTGTCATCCAAGACACAAAGACAATTCAGTGTAGAAAGTATAATCTTTTCAAAAAATGGTGCTGGAAAAGTTGACTATTACATGCAAAGAAATGAACAGTGATCCATATACAAAAACTAACTTGAAATTAATCATAGAATTAAATGAAAAACCAAAACTGATGAAACATCTAGAATGTAGGAGAACTCCTTTATGTTCTGGGATTAGGCAAAAATGTCTTAGCTTCAATAGCAAAAATAAAACAAAACAAAACACAAAACAGAAAAATTGATAAATTGGACTTGATCAAAATTAAGAATGTGTGCTTTTTGACACATACTACTAAGTAAATGAAAATACAAGCCCAATTTTTTCTTGAGAAAATAACTACAATCATATCTCTAACACAGAACTTTTACTTAGAATACATAAAGAACTGTTAGCATTCAATAAAAATTGAAATAATCAAGTAAAAATATGGGCAACTTATTTGAACACACAGTTCACCAAAGAAGAGGTATGAATGAAAAATTAGTATTAGGAAAATGCAATTTAAAACCATAATGAGACACCACTGTATACCTATAAGAATGTCTAAATTTTAGAAAAGATTCATCATGTGAGAACTGCAACTCTCATACACTACTTGTGGGGAAATGAAATGGTACAACTATTTAGGAAATGGTATGGCAGTTTTCTAGAGAGTTAAGAATGCATTTATCCTATGACGCTGCCATTCCACTCCACCGATGAGAAATGATGAAACTCTATGTCCACACAGAGACTTGTACATGAGTACTCATGTAAACTTTATAATAGTCAAAAAGTTTAAACAATTCATATGTTCTTCAAAAGGTGAATGGTTAAACAAATGGTGGTATATCTATACAATGAAATACCCCTCGGGAATAAAAGAATGAACTGTTGAGGCAGGCGACATCAATGAATCTCAAAATAATTGTCCTGAGTGAAAGAAGACAAATGAAAAAGAATACATATTGTGTGATTGCACTTATATAAAATTTTAGAAAATTCAAACTAATCTACAATGAGCCCAGTGGGGCAGGAGAAAGGAATTACATAGAGACACAAAGAAATACGAGGGAGTGATGTGTCCTGATCGTGGTGATGATTTCCCTTGGGTATACATATTTCAAAACTTTCCAAAATGTACTTTTTAAATATGTGTAGTTTGTTGTATACCAATTATACCTCTATACCGTTGTTTAAAAAGACTGAATACTTTTCAAATCATTTTAAAATTTAGTATTATCTCTCCGCAAACCAGAAAAGGATAGATACATGTTTAAAAAATGACTAATGGTAGGCATATTTAACTAAAATCCCAAAGAAAATATGATTTACTTTTACTTAAGAAATAATTATATGATAACTACTATATGAATGTCACTCTTCTAAGGTACACCACATTATGTCACATTAATCTTATGAAAGATGATCTATTATTTCCATCATTTTATATATGAGGAAACTGAAGTACAGAGAGGTTAAATAACTGATTGAAGGTCAATTAGCTAGTAAGTGATAAATCCAGTATTGGAACCTAATAGTTAATAGGACTTTAGAGAACATCTATTTAACCACTAAAATATACAGCCTCTCTCACAGTAGTAAATGGAATTTTGCAGTGTGTTTAAGAATACATACATGTCAATTTGAGTATATACCAGGAATATAAAGATGTTTTACAATTTAAAAATCTATTAATGAAATTCACTACTTAAAAGATCAAAAGAAAAAACACACTATATAATCATCGTAAATGCAGAAAAGTGACACTATTTAACAACTCTGCATGATTTTAAAAAATGATATATTTTAACAAACATTTTCCTCATGGAGTTTACCTACCAAAAAATTTAAAACACATATTAAATTTAATGGCAAAAAAGTTAAAAAAACTCTTACCTTTAATTCACAAGTGAAAAAGAGTGTTCACTGTCACCACTTAAATTCAATGTGGTACTGAAGGCCTTGGCTTGTGCAGTTATATAAGAAAAATAAATGAAGCCTAAAAGGATCAGAAAGGTAGAAAGAAAAGTATCATTATCATTGTTTATACAGAAAATGCAAGACAATCAATAGACACACTATTAGAATTAATAAAAGAGTTCGTCATGGCTGCTGTTGCTTTGGACTCAGTATATAAAAATCAATGTCATTCATATGTACCATCAATTAGAAAATGTAATTTTAAAATTATACTTTTTAAAATGCAAAAATTAATATCTAATTGTGATTAATCTTATCTGAAAATATGCCAGAAATTCATAGAGAAAATGATAAAGCTTTACTGAATAAAACATATATTGTAAGATTGAATTTCTCAACAATTATATGTTGATGGACTTCCAAAAGAAATCCAAGGTTATAAATTTATAATAAAATTCACATGGTAGAACTAAGGTCCTTGAATACTCAAGACAATTTTGAAGAACAAGGCTGATACCAGATATCAATACTTAAAATAATATTTCATCAAATATAAGATATATAATTTTATGTTTTCCAATTATAAAACTCATAACTGAATATTTTGTAATCTCAAACATGCTCACAGACTTACGAGTATTTTTATATTTATTGAAAGAACTCTTAGGCTTACATGTACATATATATGTGTGTATGCATGTTTGTGTGATATATGTATGTACGTACCTATATCTTGCACATACATATAAAGGAAATTATAAGTGAAATAAATTGGCTAAGGTATTACTGACATGCTTTCCCATTCAGCACTGACTCTTTAGAATTACATTACTGTTCAGCGTCATCAATGTCCATGATTTTTCTTACAGTATTGTCAAGAGTGTCAGTGATTCTAATTTCTTTAAAAGTGCTCCTCCATCAATAATCTCTGGAATTTTCACCCAAGCTGCAGGTACCTGCTCTGTAAGTTTTAATGCTGGCATTTTCTTGATCTTACCAAAAGGTATCGATTGATCATTTCACTCCTGGGACCCACATTTTTTCCTAAAATGATTCTTAAATGATTTGTTGACTGAAACTGAGGAATTGTTATTTTCCTGCCTTGCCACCAGGAATAACAACTAAATTAATGCACACTAATAAGTAGGCACATAGCACATTTTCCATCACAAATGCCTTTTGGCTTAGAGTGATTGTAAGATGCCATCAATTTTAAGATGTGTCCCCATTGTACAGAAGTTAAAATATGAAAATATGCATATTATAATTATTAAAATATGGCAATTTAGACAAATATTTATTCTCATTATTATCAGTGAAGAATGGATATGGATTATTCAATACATTAGTAGATACGTTCACATGTGGTTATTATACCATGATTTTTAATAATAATTAAATTTAAAAACATGGCAACAACAAAAGTACGCATCATCTATATAATGAATTAGTAAATTGTTGGGCATTTCTAAATGGAATAATTTACAGAGGTGGAAATAAATGAATGCTGGTTATATTTGCCAACATAGATGAATCACAGAAACAAAAGTAGAACAGATAAATAAATTATGTAAATTAAAACAACAGAATACAAAGTTAAAATGAATTGAATAGAGCTATATATAAAATATAGTTAAGTATCATAAACATAACATTAAGAGAAAAAAGTATGTGAAAGAGAAAATATAAAACTTGAGACCAAACAAAGACTTGAACAGTAGTTTCGGCCCAGCTGATCTTTCTCTTACTTTAATAAATCTTCCTTCTATTTTTTTAAAAAAGCACGTGAAACATTTTGTTAAATTGCAATACCATAATTATAAAAATTTTTAAAAAGACAATGCCATAAATTGCACAAAATAATGTAATATGTGAATATTATAAATAATGGTATAGAAAATTAGGGCCATAATGGGAAAAAGAAAGAGAAAGAGAGACACGGGAGAACAGAAAAAGAGAAAGAAAACTTGTATTAGAAGAGAAAACTGTGGCGATCCTTTGAAGGATATAGATTGATTCTACATAAGCAGAGAGATAAGAAGCAATAATGCCAAACCCATGTAACTAAATATTTGAACTTTCAATAAATACCATTCTCTTTTCTAGAGGTGTACTGATTCAGAGGAATATATGACCAATATTTGAATAGAAAACACCAAGTCAGTGCATTTTTATGCCATTTTTTTTCCATAAAAGTTGAATCATTTTATTTCAAGTCCCACATTGAAGCGATAATTATGCTGGGTGTTGTGATTTAATCTTGGTGTAACAGAATCTTGTTCAGCCATTTATCTCAATAATACCCCAAATTCTGCCTTGTCTTAAGTTGAGTAATCCCTTTCATCCTCATTATTGTGTTTATGTGCCCATCTAACAAAGGAGTAGATCCTAAAGATTTTGGTCATTCATCCTTGAAGGTTAAATTAATATTAGTTATTTTAAAGAACAGACAGCAGGGAGAATTTCAGCTATCACAGCCTGTTCAGCTCTTTAAAGACTTTCTTTAGTTGAAATGGAACTTCCAAGGACTAAGTTAAACACCCACCTTGAAACAACATAATGTCCTTCTCTTATTTGCTTTTCCCTTACTGTACAAAATACATGTGAAGCATACATAAACCAGTTAAATTATAAAACAAAAGAATATTATAAGCAATTTTGCCTTTACATCATAGTAAGTACTAAAATACGTAAACTACTTTATAGTTTACAATATACTTTGAGGTATACTGGTCTATTATACCCACGCAGCAATGCAGTGACAGAAGTGAGACTGGTATGATGATTCTTGTGCTAAATATGGGGAAAATGAGCCTTGAAAATTACTTTTTTTTGAGTTGACAGAAGAAAGTATTGCCACAAACCATAGAAAACTGGGAGAGCTTGCAAGTAGATGTGGAAAAAGTTAATTTTATGTTTTGTTTCTGTTTTTGTACAGCACATTATTCAGGGTTACCAATATAATCTGGTGGCTAAATCCAAGGAAATAGCGATAAATACTAGCATTCATTACCTGTAGGAAATGTCAGTTTGCAAACTGGCCCCTGTAAACAGAGGACAAGGAGCGCCAAAGAAAGAGGAAGGCCACTGCAGATGTTTACTGAACACACATTTTTAAGCTAGGCATCATACTAAGTATATCACAAGTTCTAAGTTAACAAGAAAATAGGCCAGCCAGGAAATCTCTTTAAATTTCATCTGGTGTTCATAATTCCATTTTGCATCCATAATAATGAAAATGAAATTAAAACATAAAGCATCTTCTGAAATAACATTTAAAATAAAAATTTGTAGGTATCCACCTCTGAATATAATTTATTTGATCATGATAGCACAAGATAAAAATACCACGGTAAAGTGTCAATAAATCACATTTTGCTTTTGTTAACACACTGTGTCTGTGCTTAGGTTTTTCCAAGAGCTTACATGAGACATGACTATACTGCCAAGGGACGTAGAATTGTGTTGGGCAAGATATGTGTTACCATAATAATTACCAAGTAACTTGTTCAAACAATAAATATCAAAGGTATTCAAGAAAGAGAGCTTGTATTGAGTGGTATTATTAAAGAAAGCTTCATTGAAGGGGAAAGAATTGGGCTGGATCTAAAAGAATCAGGACCTGGGGAGAAATTAAGTGTTTCTGGAGAGCACTGATTAGACATTGTGGAGGGATTGTCAGGACACCATATGGTCTATAGACGAAATTATGGAAAATCAGATTGGAAATATATAATGGATCCACACTGTGGAAGAGATTTTTCATACTGCTAGGAAAATTCAATTTATCATTGCAGCTGACTTCTGTAACTTGACAGTACATGACTATTAAGTTCTTTCTATGTTTTCTACAATTTCTCCCTCCTTTATTGGTTTTCCCATTCGTATCCCTAGGTAGTACCTTTGCTACAAAGGGTTATATAGCTTCAGCAAGCACTCAGCGTTTATGAGTTTGTTTGTGCATTGTATGTTGAGTTTATTTGTGCACTGGCATTATTCCCTGTTTTACAAGCAGGCCTCATGGTGAAATGTTTGGCAGCCATGAGTTCGGTCTCTGTGCCTGTGTCTCCAAATCACATTTAGATTGCCTTGCCCTGAGACATCTCTTACCCTTAACTGGGCTGAGTGCAAGTCCCCTTGGCCTTTGATTTCACTTTTCTTTACGTGAGACTCATGGCTGTGGATCTGGCTGACTGTTTAGCACTTTGCCCTCCTCTATTAATCTTGCCCTGGAAAGCAAGGGCAAGATGAGGGCAAGACCTCAGATTCAAGTCTTTCAGGGTGAGACTGCCTCCTCCCTGTGCAGGGGATATCTTTTTGCTTGACATGCCCATAAAGAAATCAATGTGACCTGCAGAAGTGCTGAGGCTGGGAGATAGAAAGGGTCTTCATTAGACCAATCCAATCTCTAATCAGATCTTCTCCAGTTGGCAGTAGGTTATGTGAAATTATTACTGGTCTGCTGATTGAGGAGGCTGCAGGACCCCTGGGGAAAGTGAATGACTTTCCCTTCTCCTATTACCAAGACAAGCCTCCTACCTGTTGCTTAGTATCTCCCTCCCACCTATGGCCAATCCCTCTGCTCTCTCTTTAGCTCAGGTGACTTCTCCTTGAAGTGCCATGCCTCCTGGGCAATTCTTGTTTATAAATCCTCCAAAACTGTTTGGTTCTTTGTAGATGTCCTTTTAAAATTTCTCTCTAAACCAATCCTTAAAAAAATGAGGATATTACAACCAAGCTTTACATTGTTCATTAATGTCTGATTACATATAAGTAAAGCAATCCCTTTCCTGATTGTGTAACTGCAAAAGGCACATCATATCTAGCACCTGCGGAATGTTCTTATGGCTATCCTACAACATTCTGAGGATGAATTTCACTTTTAGAAACATTAAAAAATTATATATGGTCAAGTCCAGTATAAGGAGTCTCGCAGAATAATGTAATTCTGAGTCAAAAACAGAGTTCACTTTTAAAAACATGATTGAGATTTGTGAATGGGTATTAATTGCTTATGTGCCATAATTTCTGAGACTCTGCCTCCCACCTCCATGTGGCATCTGCAAGACCCACACTCTCCTCCTATAATATGTATAATGTCCTAGCAAGGGGCATGTTTATATTATAGCACTTATTATGTTGTGTTATAATTTGCTTTTTACATATCTTTCTCTCCATCCAGACAGTAATATCTTAAGATGCAGTGAATGCTTTAGCGATCTGTGTACAATGTTTGGCACATAAAATGTGCACAATAAATATTTAGTAAATGCACAAAATATTGACCAAGAATTACCTTTGTGAAGGTGAGAAATTCAAATAGATCTGTGGAAATTTTTCCAAAATATGTGTATTTTTCCTCTGGCTGATATGATTGTATCTGATTTTCTTTGTTTTTCCTGTTGATTGTCATTCTGTGCTTTCTAAATGCTCTAAAAGGAATATGTATTATGTTGTTAAGTCAGAGAAAAGGAAGTTAAGAAAAAACACACCTGTGGTAATAGAAACAGTTTTTCGCCTATCCGTGGCCATAATTAATAGAAAGCATCTAATAAAAAGCAAAAGTATGGTCAGTTTGGGATTGTGAATGGTTCTAATACTTGTTTTTCTCCCTTACTAGTGTTACGTGTATACAGTCTAGTGGACACGCGATCTAGATGAGGGTCTTTGGGAAGGATGATTCATTTGTGCTTTTTTTTATATTTCAACGCTGTTACAAGTCTGTTTCTCTAAAAATGTGTAGACACTAAGTAAGCTCTTCCATGTGGCATACAAGTGAAGTTCTTTCAGCTTGTTTACTAGCGACACAATTAATCCAAATGAGAGCATTGGAGAGCTGACCCTGCCTGGGAAAGATTTTAGCATCTGCCTTTGTCTTCAGTCAGTCTCTGCTTGTGAATTCAATTTGAAGATGTATACAGAGCTTTGTCGTTCGTGGAATGAATGATCCCATGTGAGATATGTAAGTCTCCTCTATCTCTCACTTGGATAGAGTCGAAAAATACTTAAACCTACTAATGAAAAGACAAGTTTTATTTTAATATGTTGTCGTGGCTTCATTTTTACTTTTCAGTATAATTGAAGAAACATTGTTTTTGAGAGATCACTAATAGTTAACCCAAGAGTTTTCTAAATGCTGTTAGAATACATGTATTGGGTTAAGGCCAAGCTGTACACATGTACTGGGTTAAGGCCAAGCAAAATGGTGAGCATTATAAGCAGAGTCCATTCAAGCTCCATTGTAACCTTTCACTGAGATGTTCCTTCTCTGTGTCTCTCCTGAAGTCCCTGCTGCCCCATTTCTATATATGATCAATGTATGCAGTACCTTTCCTTCCAAAAATCATCTCCCATTCCACTCATAGGATCTACTCTCAGCCTGTCCTGTGATGAACTAATTCTTACACATTTGAGAATTAATGGTCAGATCTTGAAGCTCTAACCTTGTTGGCACATTCTTTCCCGTGTCCCTGGAGCTCTTAGTCCAATGATAACGTCTGATTCAGTTTCTAATCCAAATGTGGAATGGCGTCCCAGTGCTCAAAGAATAAAGCCCAAAGTCCTCAACAAATTGACCCAAGGAAACTTCTTCAGTCTTCTCTTACAAAGTGCCTCTTTCACAACACTACTCACCAAGTATCACATGGATAGTAATTATTCCTTGAAAGAATCATATACCTCATGGGCACATGCTTTTATAAGATTATTTCTTCATTGCTCACGTTTCTACCTCCACCCCACCATTTTACAGGTTTTATCCTCTTTCCTTAGCACCACAGAACAGTTCCCTTCTCTTCCCTCCAAAGTACTTTCCTTTATGACACTCTTCATTTATTGAGTTGAGTTATACTTATATAGATGTAGAAATCCACTAGATTTTAAGTCTACAGAAGGCGGTACTATTTATTTGCATGAACTCAAAGATTAGCACAATGGCTTGACCACAGTTAGAGCTCAACTAAATTTTTGTTGGAATTCAGAGGTATTTAAATTTTATCTTAGATGAGTCAACACTTATTTAATAAATATGATCCTAATAATAGAATTTCATATGTTTTAGGTGTGGGAAATATTTTTGGACTATTTATGCTTTCCATTTTGCACTTGAAGGAGTTATGTTACAGGTGACTTCTTGCTTTTCCAAGGTATGAGGCAAGCTCTGCACTGTGTGTGTATGTAGAGGTGCTGTTTATATATATATATATATATATATATATATATATATATATATATATATATATAGTGCCTAACTAGAGGATTAGACCTCTAGTTAGGCTACAGCTTTAAAAGATGTAAATTAATTCAAATATATGACAAACAATAAAGTTCCTGATAGGAAAATGCTTGCTTGTGGCAACCAATCAGGACAGCTGAAATGCTAGAATTCTTTAATTGTCACCAATATGTAGTATCTCAGATGCAATCATAGTCTATCCTGATAAATATAATAATTCACCTTTTGTTTTAAGGACAAGCTGTGAGAAATTTTACTGTTGGTTTTCAGCAACATATAAATTACAGAATATGAAAGTTCATCTTGCATCTCAAATATTATAAAAGGCCAATTAACTAAGAGGTCTTATAATTATATATATATATGAGGTCTTATAAATATATATATATATATATATACATAATTGTATATATATATACATAATTGTATATATATATATACACATAATTAAACAACATTAAAATGTACCAACCTTATGAATCAGCATATGCAGAATGCCTGATGAGTGTTGAAAACAGTACACAGTATAGCTAAGTAAAAGAAGATTTCAGCCTGGGGTAGAATTTCATAAACAAAGAGAACAGAATTTGGAAAAGAGGGATTTCCAGATAAAGAAACAGAATGATTAAAATGGTAGAATTATGTTTGGGGGAATATGACTAGACTAGTGTTATGGGTGCAGAGGATATAGTTTAGAAGATAAGTTCAGATTCCCTATGGAACAATATGCAAATATGACAAGGTCATATAAGGGGGCAATGATGGCATTCAAAAAAGCCAAGCTGTCAAACCATTTCTCTGTCCTTGCAAAAGAGCATGTCTGTCAGGGAGTTGTAAATGAGTTGAATTTGTGTTAAGTCTGGGCAGACAGGATACTTGGAAACAATCCAATGCATGTGATTGAAGCTCGCCATCCATGGCTTCCTTGATGTTCTTCCTTTTTCCAAGAATGGTTTCTAACCTCTGCTCTGATTATGTACATCCTCTGTATTCATAGTTTAAGGCCCATCTCCTCAGCTGCACCTTCCCTAACGGCTCTACCCTCAATGATCTCTCCATTTTCTGAATGTCACTAGTTCTGATGCTTGATTAGAAAAGATTTAAGATTAATTTAGCAGTGAGACATGGCATGAAGTAAAGAGGGAGATGCAGAATGACATAGAGGCCATTTGGAAGGTCATTGCCACATCCACATTTGAAGTAATGCAAAAATGAATGTGGACAGAGAGATTGGAAATGGGAACAAAGTATGTAAAAGAATCGACATCAGTTAGCTATTGCATAAGGAAAGGAAAAGAAAGGGAGAGATCCAAAATTAGTTTTCAAGTTTTAAGTTTATAGAATTAATTTAACAGTAGTAAGAGACTCCTAGGAAAGCAGAAATGCACAGGGATGAATCTGTAGGACTGGTTGGAGGAAAGGCATGGAATACTAACAGAAGATGCACTTGAGGAGAAGTTTTGAAGGTGTCTTTTGTGGTAGATGAAGTGAGCAGCTGGGATTGTGGTCCTATGGTGTTTCTAGAGGTAAGGGTTAGACTTTAACATGCCAAGGTCATGATGCCAATCAACCAGTCACTTAGTTCATACATAGTAATCAATTAATAACTGTGTCTAATACTGTGGCTAACACTACTTTCAGTGTATGGGGAAGCCTTGAGTCTTCACCACAACATTGCAAAATGTTGCAAAACAGAAAAAAAGGGAAAAAAAAGAAAAGAAAAAAATGAGGCAAAAACTGCAACTGCAAAATCCACACTGCAACATTTTTGGCAAATGGCATTTTCTTTTTCTTCCTTTCTATTCAGTCATTATTGGGATTTTGATTCTAGACAAGTTTTGTCCCCAACTCAGAAAGTCCAATATGTAATTTTAATGTTTTCAAGAATTGAATCTATGATCTTAACCAGCTTCTCCTCTCTGTTATTTTCACCTGATAGGAAGACTTACGGTTTAAGCCAAACAAGGAAGCCTGCGCTGGAGACATCGTTATCAGGATATTTTTTTTTTTTTTAAGGCCATTCGTTTCTATCTATGTACTTTCCTATCTTCCGCACTAAATATTAATATACCTTTCACACACAAAAAAAATTCCTACATATAGATAATAAATAAGAAGTCCTAAACTTGAAGCTTTTTGGGACTTCAATTTGATTATTTTAAAAATAAAACTGCTGTCAGCTTTGTTTGTGGAGAGGGTTTAGCAGCTCTGTTTACTCTAAAAGTAATCACTTCTTGATTCAAACTGCTTCACCAGTAAATAGAATATCTTAGGACATTAATTATATGGGAGAGAAGTCAGCAAGAAGTAGCTGTTACAATTCATTACTGTACAAGAAATAGCAAGAGATGGGAGAAAATGTAAAGACGGAGATAATTGTTATTGCTTGGCTGTGAATAGGATTGGGATAGATGGATTCGAATTGGTTTATCTATCTCCTTCATAATAAACTGGAACATAGGCCAGGGAGGGAAGTTAAGTAAAGGCAGCCAGCCAGACACCCCACAGGTTTAATGCTCTGGAATACAAAAGAAACACCTGGTAGCACCTTTTGAAATGAAGTATAAATTAATATTTTTATATAAAACAATTTGTTTCAGTTCATATAATTGGGAAAGGCCCCCTGAACTATTTTACTTTAGGTTTACACACCCTTTGTGTTTTCATAGCAATTCTTTTCAGAGATCTCACTGGGGGACAGAATACAGGAAACCTGTTCTGGGTGACATTGCAGTGTAACTTGGTCATTAGCCATGTACCTGTACCATATATCCCTCCTTTCTGTCTCACCCGGGCACCTTGAGGCTCCCCCCAGGAACTCTGGTACCCTACAGGGCACAAGGTAAAGCCCAAAATCCAGCTATCTTGGTCCTCTCTTTTTTTACAGATGCGAAAACCAAGACCTAGAGAGAGGCAGTTTTTCACTGTAACTTATTTCATTAAATTGTGAGGAAGTTGACTAAAGAAACGCTCTTGTGGTTCAGGTATGCTGTTCTTTGCCGTATACCTCCTACTTTTTATTGGAAGGCAGAGGAGACGTTGATGTCATTAACTCAGTATCTTCGGACCTCATCTCTAAGTAATGCCTCCTTCATATTGGTCCACGTTTATACAATAGATCACTTAATTTGACATACATATTGAAATAGTTAGACTATAGCAGGCTATACTTCAGAGAGAGAAGCATATAATTTAACCTGGGGTCCTATGAATGTCAGGATGGGAATGATTTCAAAATACAACGTGATGTAAACAGCACATACACATGTTTGTTTGTTTTTTCTTATTGTTCCGGACACTCCTGACCATATGGAGAGGGCTGTATTCATTGGTGAATAATTCCAGTGTAAGTGCAACCATATTGGTATGTAAAGGTGAAAAAAGGTCATTAAAAGACATTGCATGACCAATTAAAGTGTAAGCTACAAAGTGCAATGTAAGCAAAATAGGGTGGCTTTGTAACTGTATAACTTCGTAACTGAAAATACAGGAGCTGTATATGGTTTGGAGAATGAGACAAAAGCTTCCTTGCCATAGGAAAGGACAGAGCTACACAGAGGAAGGAAAAAGAAGAAAATAAAACACAAAAGAGGAAGGTTGTTGCTGGGTTAAGATGGTTGTAAGAGAGATGATTAGGGAGAGCAAAAACTAGATAAGAAAATAGTCAAATACCAGTGACATTGAAAAGAGTAGACAGTCCTGCCATTGTCAATCATTGTGGGCAACATGGAATCCTATCAAGCATGTGGCAGAGGACTCAGGAGACTGGCTTTCGGATTTGAAAGCAGATGACTAGGTTCTGAGAGTATTGTAATTTAAGCTCTGTCTTTGCCCCTTGCCTTAGTGAATAGAGTATGGTCTGAAGATGTGGCTCCTAAACCTCCATCCTGGGATTCTAGACCTCATACTTGTCTTTAAGTGATTTGACAAATTGCCTTACCTGAAACCCAAGAATCTGGAAGCCATTTTACATAGGCCTCCTTTGATTTCCTTAATGGGGGTTACATTCCTACCACCCCTCCTCTTTATTCCTCTCTTCTTAAGATATGCCATAGATCTCAAAGAGGAGAAGTAGACTGCTCAGGGAACACCAATTAATACCTCATTTTTCATTGTCATTGATGCTAGCTGCAGAGAGAAGCATGCTGTGTATATGCTCCATACCTGCTGTGTGCCATGGCTATCCCTTGATCATTCTATTTCCTGATGGCTGCACATGTCAGTCATACGGTCGTGTCTCAGGGAGAGGGTACTTGAGCACAGCACCGTCTTCCCTCTCACAGTAACTTTTTCATCATAAACACCTCTGTTAAAGATAGAAACTCTCAGCAAGTTATCTTAATGTCAACTGTGTGAGTTCTTGCCCTACCTCTGACATTAATTCACTAGGTGAATTTCATAAATCACTAAATTTATCTTGACTTTAGGTCACTCTTTTGAGATGTAATAATTCATAATCTTCTAATCCAATGGAGTTATTTATAGGACTGAATTAGATAACTAGGTGACATTTTCTTGTAGAAAGGTATAGAAAATGCATTGGCATAGGGTCTTATTAGTATTATCAGATTAAGAATCTTTTTGTATCAGTATCTCCATTGTTCTGTTCTAGAGTATACATATTTTATAATATTGCAAATTATTGCAATATAATTTGACTTGCAAATGTTAGGTAAGGAACTTTACAAAATACATGGTATCGGATACAGTCTTTATAATGGTAGATACCAGCAATCCATATAGTCTTACCCACTTCCTTTAAAGAAACGTATCTTAATCACCACACATAGTTATTCATTTATTTAACAACTGGACAGTCCTAATTTACACTTATTATATACAAGACCTTCCTCGAACCAGCCACTTTGTAAGTGTTGCAATCAAGGAGTAGTTAGTCTGTGAAGTAAAGTAGCAAATTATTACAATCAAATTTGATAATAAATTTCATATAAATACATACATAAAGCAGTGAAAACAGAAAGAAAGAAGGGAAGAGATTTATTTTTATTGCCATAACAACTTAAAATGATGAGACAAATCTATAAACATTCAAGGTTAGTCTTCAAGTCTAAGCCTAAGCAGAATATTTCGGAGACTATCATGTTCCACATCTCTCCTCTCTCTCTCTCTTCAATTTTGGTGAAACATATTAACATTTTTTTTCATTTTCACTATTTTTAAGTGTACAATCAATCAAATACCATTGATTACACTGATAATGCTATATAGCATTACCTGTATCTATTTCCAAAACTTTGTCATCATTCTAAGCAAAAATTCTACCCATTAAGCAATAATTCCTCACTCCTAATCCTACTCCTCCCCCTCCCTTGGTAACCTCTAATCTAATTTGTGTATCTGTGAATTTGCCTCTTCCAGATATTTCCTATAAGTGGAATCATACAATATCTGTCCTTTATGTCTGATTTCTTTCACATATCATAATAGCATAATATTTTCAAGGTTCATCCATGTTGCAGCATGTATCAGAACTTTATTTCTTTTTATGGCTGAATATGCCATTATATTTATATATCACATTTTCTTTGTCCATTCATCTGTTTATGGACATGTAGGTTGTTTCTACCTTTTTTGCTATTGTGAACAACGCTGAAATGAACATTGGTGTACAAGTACCTTTTGAGTCTCTGTTTATAATTCTTTGGGGTATAGACCTAGAATGAAATTGTTGGATCATATAAGAATTCTATGACTCCTTTTTCAAGAACTATGATACTTTTATACAAACATCCCCCTCAGCAATCATAAGAGTTTCCAAATCTCCATATCTTTGCCAACATTTATTTCCTTAAAAAAAAAAAAAGTTATAGCCATCCTAGTAGGTGTAAAGGGGTATCTCATTGTACTTTTAATATTCATTTCCCTGATGACTACTAATCTTGAGCATCTTGTTATATGTGTTTTATGCAATTTGTGTAACTTATTTGAATGAATGTTTTTCAAGTCATTTGCCAATTTTTAATTGGGTTGTTATTTTTTGTTGTTGCATTATGAGTTCTTTATATATTATGAATGTAAAATCTTTATACAATATATGATATGCAATTATTTTCTCCCATTAAGTAGGTTATCTTTTTCTTTTCTTGATAATGTTTCTTGATGAAAAAGTTTTTAGCTTTGAAGGAGGCCAATTAAAGAAGTCAAATTTATTTTACTTTTGTTGCTTATGCTTTTGGTGTCATATCAAACAATCGATTGTCAGATCTAAGGCCATGATGATTTACTGCTGTAAAACTGCCAGTTATAGATAAAAAAAGAGCAGTAGTAATGTGATAGGCAAGAAGCACAGAGATGTGATAGAGGTATATTACATTCTAGAAGATGTTGTCCCTAAACATAGTTTAGCAGGATAAAAACAGGGAGCGTCCTAGAGGCAGAATATTCTGGGTACTGTAATATCTCATGAACTCCATCTATCCTAAAAAACAGAGAGGCACGTAATGGAAGATTAGGGATCATTGCAATTCAGTGCCACAAAACCACATTACATACATGCCTGCCAGACAGTCGGAATTGGTTACGGGCTGCAGCCTGCAATCTGAAATCCTCCAATAGATAAGAGAAGGGGATTTTGCCAATACACAAATGGACAGACTATATAGAAAAGGCAACTTCATACAACCTATCAGTTGATAACCACTGAATGGATTTCTGTTACATTTTGCTCAAAAGTGAGTTGAAAGGGGGAAAAGAGAGTAATAAAAGATACACTTACTTCAAGGAAAGAGAAACTGCATAGAAATATTTAGAAAAAGAGAGACCCTTGGTAGATTGTATTATTGACCCCGATTTTTCACCTCTACTTGATTTTGTTCTGGACCAAACTCTATTTCCCCACCCCTTGATCTGGCCAGTCGAATAAAGTAAACATAGTAGTGTGCCAGTTTTGAGCCTAGGTCAAGAGTCCCCTGTGCTTTGACTTACTGTCTCATGTCTATCATAACCATGAGAAAAATGTCTGAACTAGCCAATTAGTCAGATGTACAATAAAGAATAAGTAGAGCTAAGCCTCCTTGTTTAATCTACCCCAGTTGATCGCAGTCTAGATCTGCCAATGTCCCCACTAAGGCAACGCACAGATGCATGAACAATTTTTTTTCAAGTCATTCAATTTTGAAGTGTTATCAATATACAGTTGTTAATGAAAGAAGACCCCTAAAACTTATCTATTGCAGGAATCAGAAAAACAAATGAGAAAATTTCAAAAGTTTGTAAGATTATTTGGCCTCCATGAAATATAGGCAGAATGTGTAAGGAAATAACTTTTGAGATGAACAACAAAAAAAAAGGAATACAATAAAATAAAAACTAATAAAAAGGTGATTTAAGGATGTATTTAAAATAACCTAGCCATACATGAAAAAATAAAAAAATACATTAGCAGAGGAAAATAATGTAATTCACGGATAGTAGGAACTTAAATACCTCCCTCAGAATGCACAATAAAATAAAAAAGTAAATAGATATGGATATAAAGATATAATAGATGTAAAGATATAATAATAGAAGTCTTTTTAAAGAAAACATTTGAAAAATATAAAAAGAGGGGAAAAAACTTTTTAAAAAAGTTAATGAAAGAAATTTCCCTCAGTCAGAGGGAAGAAGCTGAGTACGTAAATCCATATCAAAGGGTGCTAACCACAGTCCCAAGAAATCACTTTCAAGAAGCAACTCCTTCATAGATTCCTACAATGGTTTTGGTTGCCAAAATATAAAAGCATGTATCGATAGCTGTGTTGAGGAATATAAAGGATACCCCCAAAATTGTTTCACTTCGACTTCTCCCCAACACTAAATTTTTGAAGTTAAAAGAATAGAGGTTATACTTCATCAATTCATGACAACTTTGTACTTCAAAATTATAAGACAATAGAGAAATATTGTAAGATAATTAAAGGCTAAGAATGGAAAGAGTTTTAAAACTTTACTCAATAATTACTAAGTTAACAGAAAAATTAGGAAAGAAGATTAGGGTTCATGATCAAAGCTGTTCAGGTATAAAATTCTGTATGTCTATTTTTTTTTTTTTTTTTGTAATTCTCAATTTAAAATTCACGTGAATTGTACTGTAGATTATAAGGTGGTTTCTATAGCCCCAGGGAGAAGCTTGGCACTTCAGGTTCATCTTTGTGACTCTAAGCCAGAATTAGAAATGCGATTCTTTTAGCTGGAAAATTCCAAAGAAACATAAAAGTATTTTTCCCTCTGCAAAGCGGTTATTATGATTAATAGTATAGACTAATAATCATAGATAGTATCTCTTATCCAAAATTCTCTATATAAATTGCCCATATATTATCAAATAACATATGCAATGCATTCTCAAATGTAAATAACAAAGCACAATTTTTTTAAAATTTTTTTTAATGAAATGTGCCAAATTTTTAACATCATTTATTTCTGGATTTCCTTCTTTCTGCATTTGCAAATTTTTTCAAGTTAGGAAAAACATGGATTATTTGTATAATGGAAAAATATTTATTAAAAAGGAGGAACGTAATGTCTGTATACTTATATCTTGTAAGTCTTGTTTTTTGTGTGATCTAGAGGAAAAGTAGTATTTGTATTTTAGTGGTAAAGATTACATAACCATCTTGGAGAAATGATATAAGAAGAAACAGGTGTTTTTAATTCTACTGCAAATCCTATATTTTAATATGCAAGTGACAGTTAATTGTGCTACTGGTTTTAAATCACATAATGTTTAGTATCCGTTGTCAAAGTTAAGACATACAAATCAACAATATGATAAATTGTATGATATAGTAATGATGCCACATTGTATTATGATTATTTGTAACTGCTCAACATGTTTCTATTAGTTTTCTCTGAATAATGTGTGTGTACACATGTATATAGCTATCTATATCAATACATATAGATATCTATCTGTATCTATCTATCAATATATAGCTATATATACACATACTATTCCATTGTCATTATAATACTATTTCTAAAGCCATTTTGCCCATTGTCTAGAAATAAGAAGTTAATAGAGTTTGAACCTCCAGAAATAATTATAAATTGTATTAAGTTGGTGCACAAGCAATTGCAGTTTTTGCAATTATTTTTAACCACAATTACTTTTGCACCAACCTAATAACTAGAAACTACAGAGCAGCATTTGACCTACTGTTGTTGTCTTGGACAAAACTCATCTACACATTTATTCCACTATCTATGATATTCATGAACCTGTGAGTAGGTGGTTTCCTGCCTATGCCAATTACTTTTAAATAGTTTAATACATCAGCTGTAGTCTAAGGTAAAGTTTCTGGAACATTTTAAAAGTCAGCTCCAGTCAGTATGTTATTGTTAATTTGCGAGTGGTTTGAAATAATACTATGCTAAGGGTGGCTCTGAGGTTGGGAAATTATTGGTGGTGTTTGGATCGTGGTCTCTTTGGATATCATCTTTAGGGATAGTACCTAGAACCACTGCTGTGCACTCTTGAAAATAATTTTCAAATAAAACAAAACACTATTTTCAATTTTCTTACTCACACTTCTAATCAGATTAAAAATCTTATTTTCATGTAGTATTAAACATTAGGATGACTTCTAACTATTTTTGTATTGCCTCAATGGTTCAGATTTCTAGTTGTTTGTCTCTCCCTATTAAACATAGGTTGTAAGATTTTAATGGGATTCTATGATTGACTCTGAACCCTGATATTTGGAAAGCTTATGGTCTAAAGTGGCAAGGAGTGGTCAGTTAGAGTAGGGCTAAAACTGCTGTTTAAAACTGCAGCAATTTTGATGTAGTCTCATTTGTTTATTTTTTTCTTTTGTTTCCTTTACCTGAGGATATACATATATATATATATATATTACTAAGAACAATGTCAGAGAGTTTACTGCCTATGTTATCTTCTAGGAGTTTTATGGTTTTGGGTTTTACATTGAAGTCTTTAATCCATTTTGAGTTTATTCTTGCATACAGTCTAAGAAGGATGGTCTAGTTTCATTTGTTTTCATATATCTTTCTGGTTTTCCTGATACCATTTATTGAGTAGACTGTCTTTACCCCATTGCATATTCTTGCCTCCTTTGTCATAGATGAATTGACCATGTAGGTGTGGATATATTTCTGGGCTCTCTATTCTGTTCCATTTATCTACATGTCTGTTTTTATGCCAGTACCGTGCTGTTTTGATTACTCTACTGTGTTTCCCCAAAACTAAGAGCTAATGGGAAAATAAGCCCTAACATAATTTTTCAGGATGACATCCCCTGAACATAAGCCCTAATGTGTCTTTTGGAGCAAAACTTAATATAAGACACGGTCTTATTTTTGGGGAAACACGGTAGTAGTATAGTTTGTGGTATAGTTTGATATCAGTTAGAGTGATACCTCCTACTTTGTTCTTCTTCCTCAAGATTGCTGTGGTTACTCAAACTAAAAAGTTTTTGCACAACAAAGGAAAACATTAACAAAACAAAGAGATATCCTACTGATAGGGAGAAGATATTCATCAATGATATATCCGATAAGCGGTTAATATCTAAATTTTATAAAGAACTCATACAACTTAACAACAAAAAAACAAACAACAATCCAATAAAAAAATGGCCAGAAGTCCGGAATAGACATTTCTCCAAATAAGATATGCAAATGGCCAATAGATGTATGAAAAGATGCTCAATGTCACTAGAGAAATATAAATTAAAACTACAGTGAGATATTACCTCACACCTGTCAGAAGGGCTATCATCAATAAATCAATGAATAGCAAGTGTTGGCCAGGATGTGGAGAAAAAGGAACCCTCGTGCACTGTTAGTGGGATTGCAAATTTGTGTAGCCATTATGGAAAACAGTATGGAGTTTCCTTAAAACATTAAAAATGAGACTATAGTTTGACCCAGAAATTCCACTTGTTGGTATTTGTCTGAAGAAATCCCAAACATTAATTCAAAAAGATATATGTACCCCTACGTTCATTGCAGTATAATTTACAATAGCCAAGATATGGAAGCAACTTAAGTGTTCAGCAATAGATGATTGGATATAGAAGAAGTGGTATATACAAGTGGTGCCAAAAAATGTATACACGTGACTTGTATCCATCTTTTGTTATCGGTATATATTAAGTATTACAATTTTAATACAGTGTTTTTTTTTTCCTTTCTTAAAATGTGCATACATTTTTTGGCACCTTGTATATCTGCAATGGAATATTACTTAGACATAAAAAAAGAATGAAATCTTATCATCTGTGACAACATGAATGGACCTAGACGGTATGATGCTAAGTGAAATAAGTCAGGAAGAGAAAGACAAATATCATGTGATTTCACCTATATATGGAATCTGAATAACAAAATAAGCAAAACAACAAAATCAGAAACAGACTCATAGATACAGAGAACAAACTAATGATTGCCAGGTGGGAGAGGGATTGGGGCTGGGTGGAAAAGGTGAAGGGATTAAGAAGTACAAACTGATAGTTACAAAATAGTTACAGGGATGTAAAGTATAGCATAGGGAATATAGTCAATAATATTGTATTAACTATGTATAGTGCCAGATAGGTACTAGACTTAATCAGGGGGATCACTTCATAAATTATATAAATGTCTAACCTCTATGTTGTACACCTGAAACTAATATAAAATAATATTTAATGTCAAGTGTAATTGAAAAATAAAAACAAAAAAAGAAGTAAAACTGCAGAAACTTCTTAATTCATCAAAATCAAGGATTAGAGTTATCTGTGATTTTAAGTTATTCCACCGTTTAGGAAGATGGATGGTAAGCAACTTAAATAAGTATTTTACTCATACAAGGAAGAAAGAACTTCTCTTTTGAATTACAGAATTTATAGAAAATAAATTATAAAAATAATTTAAAAGATTTGCTTTTCGTGTGAGAGACCGAGACTGGGATTGAGTGAAAAATAGAAGAAAGTGTATTTTCTCCTTCTTACTGATCCCAGAGAAGTGGAATGAGATCTGATACTCTGGGTAGGGGAGCATAGTTAGAGGCACATGCGTGAGGAGAAAGCTTACCTTCTATCAGACATAGATACAACTAGGCAAAGCAGAGGAGTGGCTGATAGGGGCCAGTGGCTGGTAGGGGGCATCTTTGCAAGGATGATGGCCTATAATTCTAGCAGAATCCTCTGTAGTAGTCAATAGTAGGTTTGATTTCTTGCCTTCTAATTTCCTTATGTTACCCTCAGATCTTCAGTGAAACTGTCTTGAACTTTCTTGCCTTTGACAACCTGGTCTTAATTCTGCCTTGGAATGTTCACAGAGCCCAGATCCAGATTTGAGGAGAAGTGAGATATACAGAATGGAGAAATGAATTCAGGGAGGATTATAATTATGATCTTCAGGGAGTAGAGGAGTGGTAGGCAGGAAAACACCTACAGGTCAAGATCCATCTGACAGGCAAGTTAGATTTGTAGGATGTGTAAGCGTTTCTTAGAGAACCCCAGAAATGCCTGGGTGCGCAGGAGATTCTAGTAAAGATTAAACTTCCTACAGAGGTGTGAGACCTGGAGTCAAAAGATTATTATGCTGACACTGAAGGCACCATGACTGAAAATTAAAGAAATTGAGCAACAGAAATAAGACTGTAAGAAAAAAAGTTGTAGCAAAATCTATTTAGGGTGTTAACTACAAGAAATGACTTTGATATTTCTTTCTTTGTTCATGTTCCATAACTGAATCTACATATGATTGTATATTTTTATAATTGTGCATGTGTGTGTGTGTGTGTGTGTGTGTGTGTATACAAATACAAAGAATTATCTCCGTCATTTAGAATGTACTCATTTATTTAGGATTGAAAGCTACTGTTTTCTAGACATATTTCCCATTTCTGTTTCATCAGAAATGGAAAGTTTGTATAACCTTGGATACCTACTGTACAGATTTTAGTTGTTTTTGTCATATACAGAAAATAAGGTCCACAGTTTCTAGTACGTTCGGGGTTGAATCTACACATATTTTTGCTAGTAAATAAGGGATTATGTTTGCCGGTGGATGGAAAGCTGCAAGGGATTTAATTTTTAAGAGAACTGTCTGGTAATGAAGAATGTGCTACTGACCAACAATAGCCATAATCTTCCCTTTCAGTTTGCAAAGTCCACTTTGGGTTCTGCTCATCCATTGATCAAATGTATATTGAAACGTGATGTTTTCCCAGACAGTGTGGTAGCCAACAGGGTTTAAAAACAAACAAACAAACAAAAAAATGAGAGAGAGGCAGTCCTCCTGCCCTTAAAAAACTCAGAATCTGAGAGGAAAATAATACTATAGGCTGGTATTTACTGTCCCTCTAGTATGTGCCAGGTAGTGTTCTAAATGCTAGCCCAAAGGAGGAAGAGCTTCCTCTCCATGGGGGTAGAGGAAGAGATAGAATTTGAAGTGAGTCTTGAAGGACAAGTAGGACAAGGGATGGAGCACATTTCAGATGGAAGGGTCAGTATATATGGATTCATACATGTGTGAACAAGAAGTTGAGTGGTAGCATCAGGGAAATATAACATAGCTGAAGAGATGTTGCAATGAGGTGATGTAGTTCCAAACAGTATAGGCTGGTGCCAGTGACAAATAAAAGAAAGTAAGCAGGTAGACAGTTAAGAATCGAACCCTTTCTGTGGAAGTCACCGTGGTAGAAGTACTATTTCTATTATTTAATTAAATCTTTGAAATAAAAATACAGGGCACCATTCATAGACAAGCATGAATGATAATACATACAAAATATTCAGTGTCTTACACAAGTTTACACAGCTAGTGAGGGACAGAGACTCTAAAATGTTTCTCCTCTTGTGGTTGTGCCACACATGAAGGACATTATGTGTCATTCTAAGGAGTTCAAGCAGAAATAACAGGCAGCGGTGGACTGTTTAACTGGTCAGTACTTAGAGACAGAATGTTCACCTCCTTTAATTCATTCATTCATACAAAAATGATTACATTCTACTTATGTACCAGGCATTGTTCTTGGGATTTGTGTACAGTCCTTCCGAGGATGATCAATATGTAAAACTATCCTTTCAGTACAAGCCTCTGGGGCTGTGATAGAAGCATATTGCTGTCTTATTGGTGTCCAAAGAAGAGGAAGTTGCAAAGCCTACCATGAAGACAGAAGAGAAGTGTGATAGGAAAACCTCTACAAAGAAAATGATGTCTAAGCAAATTCTCTTTTTAAAAAAAGTAGTAGGTTAGTAGGTGTTATGAGAATCCAACAGGCAAAGAAAGGAAAAAAAAATATATGTGTGTGTGTGTGTGTGTGTGTGTATTAGAAGAAATGTATGTAATTCATTATGATCAAGAATATAAATAGGTTGGAGCATTAGCAATATGGATGGAGAGGTAGTCAGGGGCCAGATCATGACTAGTCCTGTATTCCAGGAAGAAATCTTTATAAACCACAGATGGCCCAAATTCAGATAGCAGATGTACTTTAAAAAAAAATAAAAAAAATATTGCCCACACAGTATTTTTTAAACAAAATTAGTTGAAAAAAATTAAAAAAAGATTTCACGTAAGATCCAGATTTCTGCCTCTCTTGAAAAACCAGGAGGTGCCAATGGTGGGTCTGGATGCAACTGATTTTAGCTGAAGAACAGTTCCCTTCTTGAGTTGTACATGTTCATTTCCCACACTGCTTCTTTCTTTTATGTTAACTGACTGGTCTCTGTTGGTTTTATGTTTACAGAACTTGGTCAAGGCCCTGGGCTCCTCTCAAGATCACTTACATCCCCCAACCCAATTTGGCTTCAAAACTTGCTTACACTTATTTAGAACCCACTGACTCTTGCTGAGGTTCATTATAATTTTGCCAACCCAGGGATTTTAAAGTTGGTTTTCTAAAGAAGAACTAAGACCTCAGATTAAAACTAGAAATTGAAGCAAGCAGAGGGGCTGGAAATGCTGTGATGGTAAATAGAAGAATAAAAACAAGATCCACTTAATTTGAATGTTTTATTCCTCTCACTCTACTTACAGTGCTTAACACAAAAGTAGGTGCAGAATATTATGTTAAATATGTTGAAGTGATTTCTATAAAATGATTTCCTAAAGTATATACCAAGCACTATAAGACCCCATGATGTTTCCCCCAAGGAAAGAATCTCAGAGTGAAACAATAATTTTGGAAAATTGAATGTTCTTCTCTTGAAGGTTTAGAATGTACTTTAACATATCGTATATCTTAGATCTTTTCCAAAAACATCAATCAATTCTCTCACACCAACTGGGTGTCTTACAATTCAACTCAATTCTGACAGTAAATGCCTGGAGTTAGTACAGACCCCACCGAAGAATGGCTCAGCCCCGCAAGACTTTATTTCAGACACCAGCCACAAGTCTTGGGTATCCCCAGGTTACTTGTACTTCAGCCCAACAGACAACAAATCTAGGGGTTCCCACAACACTCCACTAGGTTCAATAATTCTCTAGAACAACTCACAGAACTCAGGAAAGTGCTATTTAAAAAAATAATAATAATACAGTTTTATTATAAGGATACAACTTATGAATAGCCAAATGGAAGCAATAAATAGGACAAGATAAGGAGGAAAGGCACTGAGCTTTCCATGCCCTCTCTGGGTGCACCACCCTCACAGGACATCGACATATTCACCAACCCGGAAACTTCCAAACCTCTTCATTCAAGAATTTTTATTGAGGCTTCATTATGTAGGCATGACTGATTCAATCATTGGCTATTGTTGATTTAATTCAATCCCCAGCTCTTCTACCCTTCCAAAGTCTGGGGTTAGGGCTGAAAAATCTAATCCTCCAATCATCTGATTGTTTTTTCTGGCAACCAACCCCCATACTGAAGCTATCTAGGGGCCCCAAGAGCCACTAGCATAATGAGACACTCCTATCACTCAGGAAATTCCGGGGGCTTTTGAAGCTCTGTGCCAGGAATCAGGGACAAAGACCAAATTTATTTTTTTGTTACACCACAAAAGTCCTTCAGGAAAGAGTTCTATTCACTTTAGTTTAATTTGGTGTAAACCATACAAATTTGTAATGGAAACAGTTTTTTTTTTGTTTAACATTTTTTAAAATATTTTTTAAAAAATTAGTTTCAGGTGTACAAAACAATGTAATAGTTAAACATTTATCATTTCTATCCCTCACACAGTGATAACCCCCTCCCTCCATCTACCCTTCTGGCATCGCATATAGCCATATAATGGAAAGATTCTTGATAACCAATTTATATATTACATGAAATAAAATTTTGGAGGTGCTAATTTATAAAGTGGCAAAGCAATCAAGGAAACACCCATAAAATGTATTAACTTTTATAAAATTCAACAGGAGACAACCAAACAAAACCAAAAGCTGCTCAGGTCTCTGAATTCAACCATTTCTAAAGATGTCCAAATGGCATTTAACTGAAAGTGTATACTTCCAGTGCTTTCTGATTTCCGGCCATATATAAAAGACAAAAAAATAGAGATAAAACACATGTTTTAGCCTTCTCAGTTGTGCTTCCAAATTCTAATTCCTGAGTCCAGGACCAGACACACAGAGCACACAGTGACAGAGGGTCTCTAGCTGGCACTGCACCCTGGTTTTCCCTCTAGGCTGGCCTGTACATGCCAACCAGTATCGGGATCTCTTCCCATTAATGCAATTTTACCCAAATAACAATAACCTTTTAACAGGGTTCAGAACACACCTATATCACATCTACACTATCCACAGCCAATGTCCATCCTACTGAGGGCCCCTTGTGCTTCTCAGTTATTAGCAGTGAGGGTTGTAGCATCCTGTAGAGCTGTGTGGGGTTTGGGGCTGCCTTGGCTAGCCTGCTAGCAAGCAGCTGAGTTCACTGTCCCGGCTGTTTCACCTCCAGGAGGCTAGCAATTCCTATCTGTACAGTAAGTGGCTTAATTTTTACATCCAGCGAGTTAACAACTTGATCTATCTGTAGATACTATAACTTCACATGGAGATGCTTTATCTTCTTCCTTTTTAGATCTCTAATGCTTCCTTATAATAAGTTGCTCCTTTTTCATTCCTAAGCCATATAAATATATATAGTTATATATTGCCAAGTGACCAAGAACATAATAACTGGGTTGCAGCCAGGCTTTTTAATTAATAAAACCAGAACAGTAATATCACAACTACGTATCACAGCAAGTATGGCACCTCAAGTCAATGTTTATTGACTTAACGTTTTTTTAGATCTTACTTTATAAATAATTCTGTCTTGAGCACTTTATATACATTAGCTCACTTAATACAACAAACATAGGACATGGCTACTTTCATTATTGCAGTTTTACAGTTAGGAAACTGAAGTACAGAATGTTAAATGACTTGCCCAAGGTCACAAAATTAATAGCGAAGTTAGAATTCAGGCAGACTGGCTCCATCACCTGCACCGTACCTCTCCATCCGTACAGCTTCTTCAATGAGGAATAGTAAAGGGAAGAAGTGAAAGCACTTTGCTTTTTCTACGCAAAGACTTGAAGCCTGCTGTTTATCCTCGTGGTCAACCTCAGCTTCTGGATTCCCTTCCTCCACAGATGTCCTGGACTGACCACTCCATTTGTTTATGTTCATAACTGCACCTACCTAAGGTCCCTAACTCTTTGCACCTTGGTTCTCTTTCAAAATCCTGAGTTGCTTGAGGACTGAGCCTCTTTCTTCACCCTGAACTCTATGCAGACATCATATAAATAACAGATTGTCAGTAAACTGTGGGCTTCTTATTGATCTGTCACTTCCCTATTGCGACACTTTAGTCAAGTGCACTACTTGCTTTTCTATCATAGCTTTGATGATCTCCTCTGTGACATGAAAGGGCAAAACTGCAAGTCTATACCACTCTGAAGGGCTGTGTTTGGAGTACAGAGCAAGTAATGACAAAGCAGAGGAAGCACCAGGATGGCTGGTTGAACCACATCACATGGATGTGCTATGTTCAGATGCGTTCCGTATAGGTCTTGCATCTCCTTGATGGAGGTTACTGTTCTTTGGGTAAAACTACTCTAATGGTGAGAGAGACAGACACTAGCTGACTGCTATGTGAACACAACAGTGGCATGGATCTCATCAGCAGTGCAGCTGGGCTGTTGGATTTCATCTGGTCTGACGCTCCTCCATACTGGGGCAAGGTCAGAAAGGCAGCTAGCAATTATTAGGTGCCTAGTATGGTCTAGACACTATGGCAGGAACTTTCAGTTGCTGTATGACTTCAGCCTCACAACAGTGACATACTTACATACAGCAAATTATCTATATTTTATGGATAATGAAACTGAAGCTTCCTTAGAAGTAACCTACTCAGATTCAGCCAGTAAGCATTAAAAGTGACACTCAAACTCAGTTTTATGTGACATGCAACCTTGTGTTTGTTTCATTTACTCTGCATTATGTTTCGCCAGGTACACCATAGTGGAGGCCACAATGTGCTAATTTGGAACTCAGAGTCCATAATCTTAGCCACTGCATTTGATTTTCCTAAACCTGGCTCAGCCTGTGCCCGCCTCACCTTTCTCTGGTAAATAGATGGATTCATCAGTCAAAGGAATAGAACAGCTCCTATAGATGGAGAACAATTTTAAACAAAGGCCCAAATACACAAGAAAGCTGGTTCCACAAAATTTCATTTTACTTCACCAAAGTACTTATTTTTTATCTGTGATACTTAGAAGTCTTCTAACTCTTTTACTTATGCTGTGAGCAAAAATGTTCGCATTCCTTTCTCTTTATACACACTAAAATGCAATCGAGTTTGGTTTAAAAGCAGTGTATTCTTTGAGGCAAAATAAATTACAAGAAAATCTTGCAGATAGACGCTAAGTAAATTGATTTCTGTGTACAAAATGTCCTTTCCCTGATTTGTTGATAACATTTTAATGTTATACATGTTACAACTGTTAAACGCATCCTCCAAGCATGGGGTTTTTGTTGGTGTTATGGTTTCCCCTTTCATCGCTTGTTTTCTTAAGACTTTCACATTATGTTGAAAATTGGACAGATCGTGGGGATGTGAAATAGCGTACTATTACCAAAGGGACCACATTGCATTGTCTTTACTTGATGCTCTGAGCATAAAGTCAGAGCATGGAAACTATCCAGGTTGTTCTAGATATACTATAAAGAAAATTGATGAATAAAACTTCAGAACCTATTACAATTTGGATTTAATACTAAGACATGATGTTTCTGTGAATCTGGAGGTTTAAACCCCCCCAACACCAAAAAAAAAAAAAAAAGAAAGAAATGCAGGAAAGACTGTTCAGCCAATGGGATAAAATTATATTAAAATCTATGTGATGGTCAAGTGAGGTCCAACAGTCAATGGTAACATCTGTGATCCATGACTGGGCAGAAAATGTATGACAGGGTTAAGGGCAGGTCCCAAAGTAAAGCAACATGCAGCAAGCAGATCATTCAGAGTTCTTAGTCATCTATTTAGATTTACTTTCTGCTGTTCCTATAAAAAATGTGGGACACCACGATTTTCATGGTGGTTGTACCACACTCTGAACTCAAATGTTGACATGCTGTTATCTGGGTCTTTGATGCACCCATTTTACTGATCGGAAATAGTCTGCGCTCTACTTTCCATCTACTCTCTATCTAAATCCTCGTCACTTTGACTAACCTAGATTAATGTCTACCGCAGCCAATCAATGTGTATCAAATGAGCATCTATCTCATATACCTAGGCACTATTACAGGGACATATTAAAAGGTGAAGAAGAATGCTAGAGATAAGGAAGTCATCTGAGGGGGTCAGAGTTCTCAAGGAGGTCTCTAGCACAGGTCTGACTTGAATTTCACGGGATTGTTAGTGTGAGGTTTTCTAAATTTCAGCTGCCATCTACAAACAACTATTATATACCGTGTTTCCCAGAAAATAAGACCTAGCTGGACCATCAGCTATAGATATATATATATATATGTAAGTAGCTACACTGAAACATAACTAAAGAAAAACTTTGGAAGTAATCATTAAATATACATACACACACACACACACACACACACACACACATATATATATACGTATATATATATATATATATACGTATATATATGTATATATGGCCAAAAAGATGTATACACATTTTAAGGAAGGAAAAAAACTGTATTAAAATTGTAATATTCAATATATACCGAAAACAAAATATAATTACAATTCACGTTTGACTTCTGCAAGAGGAGCTCAAAGTAGTTACCATCAGTGTCCAGACACTTCTGATTATGGCGAACAATTGCTTGAGCAACGTTGACCAAAGTGTTAACATCTCTTAAAATGTGTATACATTTATATATATATAAACATATTTATATTTCCCCCTAAATTTAAGCTGTTAAAACAACAAGAATAAAGATAAAGACAACAAAACTAGAACGTTTTGAAACTGTAGCTCTTACCTTTTCCTGCCTAAGGCTATGAATCTAAAGTCTACTCCAATTTTGTTAAAAAGGGATATTAGCTCAGGTACAGTGACCTCCTAACCCCCAAATGAGACTTTTGTCTTCACATAATCAGCAGTACTGAAAGAGAATTGAAATGGGAATAAATCTCTCATTATGTGACTCAATGACATTTAATGCCTTATGCACATACTGCTAGAATGAACCTGAATGTTGTACTAGAAGTGATATGTGTAGTGTTAGCGTTACACATCCTATACTTGAAAAAATTTAATTATTGAAAACATGAAACAAAGGAAGTAAAAATTTAAGAAAGAAAGAAACATAAGCAAGTGTAATGGAAGTTCATGACTAAGGTGTTTCTGGAAGACCAGTAAGCCCTTCTAAGCAGGACTTGTTTTTCCTCCTTAAGCCTCTATTGCACAAACATGTGTGCTTAATTTATGTATGATTTATTTCCCTCAAGGTGATGTGGTCTCATTTTGTGCAGAAACAGTGGCCAACTCTTCTTTGTTACCCCCCTCAGAAACCAGAACAAAAGACATAATACAATATAGGACTATTACTTCATTGGAATATATGTTAAGTAGCTACACTAAAATATAACTAAAGAAAAACTTTGGCAGTAATTATTTAGTTACTGTTTAGTTAATTACTCCATTGGTAACTGTCTGAATCAAGCACACACGTTTAGGAGTGAATTCACAGCTGAGGTGGCTTCTCAGTCCCAGACGTGGTCAGAGCTTTCATTTTCACTAGGAAAGAGCATTGGCACAAGAACTAATCTGAGTCCAGTTCACAGGATTCTTCTCAAACTATTCACTTAATGTAGTTGGAATAAGTTGTGTCTCTTCAACAGAGTCTTTTTTTGCCATGGAATAAACGGTAATATCATTCTTGAATTTCTAAAACACTATGAAATTCATTGACATGGAATTTTGTGTAAAATAACTAGGGTTATTCACATTTGGAATGTACGAAATAAACCAAAGAGACTTGTGTACTTTCAGATGAGATTATTATTCTTATAGAACTGCCTTGGGAGGTGTCAAGGTAAGAACATCGAAACCAGTAGAGAATTCTTATAAAAGTTTACTTGAGCCAAACTGACAACATATGCCAGGGAGCAAGATCTCAAATGCTCCACAGAGTAACAGTTTTGCAGCTTCCTTTACGCATTTGAAATTAAAGAGGGATGTAAGGAAGATTACACAGAGGTGGGAAAAAGCAAGGTGGGGATTGAATTACAGTATAGTTAACAAGAGTATGTGGTTATATAAGAGTGTGTTAACCTAGATGTACAGAAACAATGGACAGGACATGCTTAAGGCAAAGATAAACCTTTTACCTGCACCATGAGGAATGTATGATCAGATCACCCTGTGAGCTTATTTTCCACAGAACCCCTTTTTTTCATTCACAGTAGGAATGGATAAAGTGATGAGAATCAAACTCACTGATGAGGAATCTCATATATATATTAAATTAATACCAGACTGCTGTTCTCTTCCTTATGCATATTCTTGTGTAAGACACTGTGATGAACATGTGACTTGCATGACTTTCTACAAAATGTAATAGTAAATGCTACTAAATATGAGAGAATAAGTTCACATACGTGCATGCACATGCATGTGCGCTCACAGACACACACGCACGCACACACACACACACACACACACACTCTCTTACACAAAATCTCACACACTTTGGCCTGAATAAGCTTTCATGAGAACCTAACAATGAAAAACCTTCAGCTGTCTTTGCCCGCCCCTGGCCCCATCTCAATAGTCCAGCCTAATGCTATCTCGTGGAAAAGGGAAGGCAGCCTGCTTCCATTGTTCCTCTGTTTAAGTGAGATAAGATCCTCCCTGTACATATTTTGCCTTTATCTCCACAGTCCTGTGTCTCAGCTTCTTCTTTGAGTTGAATGACTTTATTCCTTGCTTTGTTTTGCCTCTTTGTATCTCTTTGGGTTTTGAGATCTTTACTGATTTCAGGAGTTGGTATTTTTCTTTTCCCTCTTTGAGTCCCGTCTTTGTTCATTGCTAACTAGTTAGGCTTAAAAAATATGTCCAAAGCATATGGAAATTCTACTTTTCCTCCTTGGTCAACTTTATGTTCAACTTTTATTTATAAACTAACAACAATGGAAATTCATTTTCAGTCCTGGGCCATTTAGTGATATCCTTACATTCATTCTCCTTCCAACCAAAACAAAGCTTCTTGCAACAAAGACCTAAATTAACAGGTCTCTTGTGTATAAGATCATTTTGAAATAATGTAGCAGCGTGGGGTATGTGGGTAAGTACTTTACATCTTGTTTCTTCACCAGTAAGACTTACATCCCTTATCCCAGTAAGACTTACATCCCTTATCCATGTCTATATTTTGCAAGTGTTACTATTTCGTATAAAGGAGTAGTGTTTTGGAAGACAGCTGACTCATCTGTTTCAGCATGAGCACAGTGTTTTTCATATCACAAGTTGGTGTCTGTGAGTCAGTCACATCTCCAAGGCCAGTACTTATCAACATTACTGTCAACCAGCAGGACAATAATAAATGGAATGAAATACAAAAATGGCTTATAATTCCCAGTTTAGAGGATAACCAAAGTGGGAGGTTACCATTGGGTAAATTATTAAAATCAAAGGCCTTGCTTGAATAAGCATTTGAAGGAAGAAGCAACACATAAATATTATGATATTAAAATGAATCTACGTGCAAAAACATAGAACATATACTACATGCCCAGAAATGTGCTAAGTATATCAAGGGATAACATATAATCAACATTTATTACCCTTGGCCCTAAAAAAGCTTATGATCTAGCTGGGAGTACCAAGATTTAAAAGCATAAACAAGAAGAGAATTAATCTAATAGAAATATAATTAAGTGGGAATTATAGAAGAAATATAAAAAGTGCAGTGGAGGTTATTTTTGTTACCGAAATCAGGGACATCAGAGATTATCACATGTGGCAGCACTGTTAGAAAAAGCATTGTGGTAAGTAAAGGAGGCATATAGGACATGGTCACAGAGAGAGGGTACTCTGTTGATACCTCTATCCCTGAAATTCCTTTTGCATACATAATTGGTGGGGGAGAATAATAATTATGACTAAGATGTAACACTGGATTTAAATCTCCAAATAGGCCAAGATCAAGAAATTTAACCTTTATAAACTCTCTTATGAATAAGCACATTTAAAATGACATTTAAGGTAGCTGTTTTTTAAAAAGCTAAGTGAATATGATCAAACAAAAATATATCATGTACATTTCATCTGTGCTAACATTATCTATTCCTGCCTAATGCAGGCCACACCCTCCCAGAGGAATAAATGCAGTCAGTTATGTAGGCACATGGAGTAGGCTATCGATGTATAATAAAGGCTTCAGTGGCACCTTGTTTTCCTGAGAAAGTGATATTTTAAATAAATATATTTCTAACATTGCTCTGGTCCAAAAAAATATCTTAATAATCTCCTCCTTGGATTAAAAATAATACAGGTAAATAAGTTTAGTACATAATGCTGGACCAATTGTTGTATACATTTGGGTATTTGGATTTAGAATGTAATGTAAAAGGTTTTTTTGTTTGTTTGTTTTGTTTTTAACAAAAGCTATAATAGAAAGCATGGCCATACCTTGGAGAAAAGCATTTCTATATCAAAGATGACAAAAGCATATAATAATGTCAAAGAAGCTTTGAGCAAAAGCTAATTGTGAGTGAGTCCCAGCACTGGAGTTTCGTGAAGGTCTGTTCTTGGTGTTCTATCAATCTGCTGATGATGGACAGTACTCTTCAAATGCTCAGCTGACCCAAAGCGGCAGGTATATTGAGCATCACAATAGCCTAGAGTGATAATTGAAAACTGAGAAGGTGACATTTGCTAAGAAAAACGGTAAAGCATTAGGGGGTTCTTAACAGACCTAAAACAGAGAACTCAAGATAATCACAAAGTTTCAAAATCTCTACTGTGTCAAAAATTAACAAGAGCTGCTTTGTTAATTGATGATTCTTGTATCTCTGAAAATATTCAAACGCAAACGATACTTGAGGAATTTTGTGCTAAGAATCGAGAATTTGGTGGGAGATCATCAGTCACTTCCAGGTCAGCAGACTACCCAACCCTACTACTGAAAGAGGTGAAACATTTTGACTATGCAAACTGGTATTACCAAAAACAAGCAAACTAACTAACAAATAAAAACTTAATAAAGCAGTTACTCCTATGAACTTCCAATGACTTTCCCCTCGCATGTCATAGGATAGCTAGTCACAATTGCCTTATTTTCATGGACATATTTTACTCCTATGGTGGATGGGAACCTCAGTAGTAAATTTCTTATTTATCCCCAGGTTTGTACAAAAGTAACCACATCCAAACCACCTACCCAACCAATATTAGCAATGTCCTTTTACTTCCTGATTTAAGTGCAAAGTACTTTAAACATTCAGCGTAAACACATTTGTTTATTTCTTTCTTAATTTGTGAGGCCACTTCGCTGGCAGAGACCAGAGTAGAGGAATCCAAGATGTATTGATTTCTTTCTTCATGACTATTTAATCGGTTAAAGTGTGTGCCACTTGCAAGTGCCAAGACGCTGGTTACATTTTAATAAATGTCCTCTTTTGGTCGATCAATATTTCTCAGCTCCAAAATAAATAAGTAAGTAAATAAATAAATAAAGTGCCGTTCGCTCATAATAGGGAGAAACTCTTTTTGCTAGCGTCAGTCATCATGACAAACAAGAATATGAAAAGTGATAATGAAATGACCAACTGTCTATAGAAGAAAAGACTTGCAAGACAGTCTCCTTTCTTCCCTTAATTTGATGAAACAAAATGGAAAATTACACTAGTGCCCATCCAGCGTGAAATGATGTTAACAAGCAGAAAACAAATGCTATAATGAAGGACTTCTAGGATGTACTATGTATAGTTTTACTTGCAAAGAGGGAATTACTGGGCCGAGCTCTAGCCCTGAGCAACATCCCACCCCCTACTGAGGAGAATCACAGCTATCATCACGTCCCTTGGGAAGTAGCGCCATTCGGCACAATACAACAAATTGATGTTCACAGCATAATAATTATCCATGTGCTGCAAACAATAGGGCACACAATTACCAACCAGGGCAATGCCCTACACAGGCAAAGTGAAGTTGCAAAATGAGGCGATTGTACAGATAATTGAAGCAATAGCCCCACGAAAAAGGGATGTGCACAACTTACTTATTGAGCATTGTTTGGTGAAGGAAGAGTTACAAATAACTGAATTTTCACCAAACACTGAAACTTACCATTTAAGCACAAAATGTTTCATTTTTAAAATGCATTCATTGTGAATGATTATCTTACTTAAAATGTTATTAATGTATTTGCCTTTTAAAATAGAGTTTATGAATGTGATTATATTTTGATAGCTCTCTTGATTAAACCAACCAACAAACAAAAGCAAATATTTTGCTCAGGAAAGGTGACCCAGAGACTACTAACTCAGCTCTCAGCCTCTCAACCACGTTCATGTAACATTTCCCTGTCTTCCACCTAAGGACAGCACTGGACACCTAGATACACTGTAAGCCATCGATGAGAAGAGGTAACAGGTCCCTACATAAACACCTCAGGTGCAAAGCAACATAAATCAAATGACATTCCTGAAATTAAATGGGATACAGTTGTAGATGGCTTAAATAGCGTGATGTCAGTTTTTATAAACTTTTGTGTGTGTTTTTTTTTTTTTTTCTTATTAGAGAGTGGAGCACAGTGGGAAGACTGGGGGATTAAAGGCACAGCCTAATATAGTGGTCATGTCTTCCTCGTGAAGCTCCAACTGCCCATGCTCAAACTTCATCTAGCACTTAATGAGCATGTATTTCTGGGAATCTTTTGTGAATCTTTCTAAAAGCCTGGATTCTGTCCACATACTAGGAATAATTAAGATCCCTGTACTGTTTTGATTCTTAAATAATATCATCTGTGCAAAAATATTTAACCCGTTCACTGGCACTTTTTAAAGTTTCTGTAAATATTAACATTGTAAGTAAGTAAAGGAGGAGGAAAGTTGATTAAGTAGGAATCCAAACATGCAGGTATAAATAACAGGTGTGAGAAAGACTATAAAAGGAAGAGGAACAATTGCAAAAACTACAGCAATAAAGAAAAGAGTAAAGGTAGAGGGTTCCAAGAGCACCATGCTCTTGACTAGGCTTTCCAGGCGGGAATTCCACCCGTCCTCAGGAAATTTTTTGCTTTTCCATTCCTAAATCCCGAGATATAAATTGTTTTCTATTCTTCATGATGAATAGTTTCCACAAAGTGACGAACAACCACCTGGGTTCAAGGAGCCAATTTTCCCGATTTCCCAATCAACTTTTCTCGGATTCGGGAATGGAAAAGTGAAAAAAATTCCCAAGAATGGGTAGGAATTCCTTCCTGGAAACATTAGCGATACATAGGAATAATGTCTAAGAGATACATTGTGAGTAGTACACTTATTTCCCATGGTGGGTATTACTGGGTTCAAGGGGCTGATTTTCCAGATTGATTTCCCGACCAGCTTTTTCTTGGGATTCAGGAACAGGAAAGCCGACAAAGTTCCCAAGAACGGGCGGGAATTCACACCTGGAAACCCTACTCTTGACCGTTCATGGAAGAATCACTATTTCAACATTAGTAAGTATTTACTGAGCAACATCACAGACTGGACACAATGGCCGACACTATCAAGTTACAGAAGATAGATTATTTTGCACCGACATCTTAGAGGTGGAATTTGTCGTTGCCATTGTGTGGATGAGGAAACTTAGAGTAAAGGAATACAGTAGGTAACATGGCAAAATTCTAACATGTTGTTTAAATATATTATCTTTTGGCTCTAAATCCAATGTGCTTTTTTACCCGATCACAGAACCCACATATAATTCCCCCCTTCTTTTTCTCCTCTTTCTGATCCACTTTCTCCTTTTCCTTCTGTGTTTTCTGAGCACTCCCTATGTGTGAAGCCCTGATATGAGGCTAATTAAAATTAGGTCTTTCCCTTTAGAAATTTTACAGTCTATTGGAGGACAGAAGTATGTGAAAACAATATGCATAAAATAATAATAGATGACTTTTCCAACAGGGATATGAATGAAGTGCCATTATTTCTCACATCTACCACTCTGCCTGGAATGTTTTCTCTTCCTTTCCAGGCTCCCAGATCCTGACACCCGTCTTTCAAACTTGTCAGGTCAAATTTATCCTCCTCTTTCATAACTTTACACACACAGCGATCTTCCTCTTACTTAAATCTCTCCATGATTTATAGTCTACACCTGAAGAGCCTGTTAAGCTATACCGTACTAGGACCTGCTCCCAAAGTATTAGATTTAGTATCTGGGATGGGCCCGGGAATTTGCACTTTAAAAGCTCTTAGTTGATCCTGACACGTGCCAACCCAGGGACCATACTCTATGCACCACTAGCTACTGCATAGCACTTCTTCAGCACTTGTCAAATGTTTCCCCCTGGTCTTCACTAATGATCTCATTGCAAATGCCCAGTTTCCCTACTTAGTCACTGCATCCAAGGGATGGGGTGCCAAAAAATGTATACAAGTGGACACATTGGTCAAAGTTGCTTAAGTAGTAGTTCACTATAATCAGAAGTGTCTGGACGCTGATGGTAACCACTTTGAGCACCTCTTGTAATTGCAGAAATCAAACGTGACTTGTGTTCATCTTTTGTTACCGGTATATATTCAGGATTATAATTTTAATAGTTTTTGTTTTTTCTTTCTTAAAATGTGTATACATTTCTTGGCACCCTCTGTGTGTGTGTGTGTGTGTGTGTGTGTGTGTGTGTGTGTGTGTAATTTGCACTACCCTTCCACAGCTAGTAGCGCAGTAAGACAGTCAATAGTAGGTGTCTAGGAAATGTGTTTTGCTTGACTGAATGGTGGACTGATTACTGATCACTTGGGGGCTATTTCCCTCACCCACTTCCATCTCATGACAACTCCATCCAAAGCAGCTATTGTGTGTGAACTCAGATTACTGTGTGGAAATGGAGGTGAGCATATGTAGATATTTGTATTATCATATCTATGAAATAAGACCTCTCAAATAATGACACTTACAAACTTTTCCTCATGCTTATTTGCAAGGTAATGCATAGATAGTTGCCTTGGAAACATTCACTGTAAATATTCTAAATTTTCTATAATGAAAAATTTTTCCTTTGCCTTATCATTTACACAGTCTCCCTCGTTTTTTTTTTGTGTTCCGAGAATACATAATGAGATCTGAATGCTGATAAATGTCATTTTTGAGGACATAATTTCTGTATTCATGTATTACTCTTCTCATAAACCCATTTTTGTCAGTGAAGTTTCCATAGAGCAATTGTCTATTAGAGAATAAATTTTTAACTGCTATTTAAAGTTGTGTTTTAACTGACCTCGCTACCATGTCCATTTCTTTTTTATTAGTTCATTTTACAATCATATTTTATTATCCCTTCCCTCTCTAAACCAAAATTAAAGTTGACATTTCCATGTTTGATTTTGAAAAACAGAGGTAGAATTACTAGTCGACTTTCTCAGGATGTATCATTGAAAATAGTCCAGCCCTTAACAATCTGAATACCTGATTCCAAAACCCAATTCCTGGGCATAGCCATAACAAGTTGCATTTTCTACTACACTCAGCAGACTCTTCATTAGTTATTGTTACTGTTTACTCAGTTTGGAGCTAGATTCTCCCAGAGTGCCAATTACATCCAGAGGGTAAGTCCATACACAGCAAGGTGAAGAATAAGTTTGACAATTATCCTATTAATTTGATCTATATTTACATGTAAGCGGTCAAACCAGATAATTCAGTACAAATAACTCACCCAAAGGACTTATTATCTGGATTGGTTATCTACATAGATCAAATTAGACCCTAATAACTCCAAAATCTCTACTTTATTTCTTGCAAACATAACCAAAGGTGATTCTACCTGTTATAGCCCAATGCATGCCAACCTCTCTATTTGTAGAAACATGGATTCGACTTTCAAAGTTACCGCATATTTACCGAAAAGTTCTTCAAGTCTGGAAGTGTCAAGAATTGCTACTAAGTTATTATTATGTTTATTTTCCTTAGATCAACCAGAATGTACATTTCATTTGCATTACCATTATCTCTCTTTTGCATAGTATAAACTCTAAGATTGGTTTAAATGTCCATTTCAGTCAGGATCCATCTGACCAGTTATATACAGATGTCTCTGTCAATGAAAAGTATTTTACCCCTGATATTATCTTCGCTGTGGGAATCTGATGGAAAGAATGTTAAATCAGTCTAAGCATATACTGTTAAAAGTAATTATTCAGGCATCCCTTCTTTTAGAACTCATAATACCTGGCTACAGCACTCCTCAAAGATAAAGAAAATATATTCATGTGTGTATCACCAAAGCCTTTCTGAAGCATCATAGATATTCAATAAATGACTGAATAAACATGAAATAAACCATAAATATTATAGGAAAAAAGAAAATAACAATAAGAAAGAAGAAATATAATAATCAGATCATTAATCTCAGCACACTAAGAGAACTACAATTGATATTTTGGTTCATTCTTTTAGAAAGTGTTCGATGCATGTTTTATGTATTTTTCATATAGCATCGTACGAGTATTATAAGTGCGTTATAAATCTTTTTCACTAACCAGTATATCACAAGTTCTTCTACATATAAATAAAGTCACTTCTGTGACTGGGAATCCTGGCTCACATTATCATTCATATATCTTTTTACCACTGCCATGCTCCTCACCTCCGTGCACATGCCCACCTCACCTGTTAAGGCTCTGGCACCTCATGTGGAGTTACCTCCACAGGTCGTCTTGCTTGGACTTTAACACCTCTTGCCAGGCTGTCGTGCTTGGGCTCATGGACTCTGTGATCACGGTGCTTGGGCTCTAACACGTATTCTAGGATATTCCTCTGTGTGGATGCCATTCCTACCTCATTCAGGTTCTGAAACCAGGCCACCAGCACATGCAGACACCCTTCTCTCTCTTCACTGGGGCACTGACTGCCCACACTGGACTTCCTACTTCATGGATACACAACTATTTGAGTTCTATCATTTCCTCTAGCCATCAATGGCTCCCCTCAGCTCCTGCATGAATGTTCACCTCCTTCTGCCCCACCTAATGGCATTAGAATGGGCTTGTTAGGGAAGAAAAGGGAAGGGGCTGGGAAGGGAAGGGAAGAGAGATGAGGAAAAAGAAAAGACCTCTATTTGAAAAAAAAAAAAAAGGTGTCTACTAAGAGTTCAGCACTGTGCTACGTGTTTGCCATGTTATCTCATTCAAATGTCCCTATAGAATGCATAACACAGTTATTGTTACGCATATCAATAATCAATTACCATATCAATTAAGTAATTGATTATCTTAGATCTTAGAATGGGTCTTAGAATCCTGGCCAGAAACTCTCCCATTACAAGAGTGTGAGTCACAAAGGTAGAATTTGGACACTAACTTGTCTGATATCAAACATGTTCTTAATTGTAAGCTATAATGCCTCTCTGCCAATTGTTTTTAAACCTTGTTTTTCATATTGCTACTATAAAAGAAAAATAATATCAATTTTTCAATTTTAAATGCACGATTTTGCTAAATTAATACAAGTTAACAATTCTGCTTCATTTTTTGATTTTTCCTTTTATTCTTATTGTCTTACCTTATCTGTTAATGTACCTTTATTTTTTATTTTTATTTTGCAACTTAATCTTATTTATTTTATACCCCTGTCTCTATCTTACTACTTTATCGTTTTACTGTTTTCTCAAGCACTGTTACCTATTTGTTTTTAATAGATTTTTGGCATATTTTAATAAATAGAAAACAAAACAAAAACTCACAGAGTGACTATGAGGTTATACTAGGAACTAAACAAGAAAGTCTCCTCTTGACCAACTCTATCTGCTTTCCACCATAGCACCCCCTTTCTCTCCATATGTAAGATTTAAAAATTAATCTGAGAAGAAAGCATAGCCTATACTCATTAAATCCATCTTCAAAATGAAAAAGTTGAAAACTTTTGTTTAAGCATAAAAGCTCACTTTCAAAACAAATTCCACGTAGAAAGCAAGTATGAACCATAGACAACTACGTAATCTTACTAGGTCAAGTTGTGGGTAGGGGAATCGATGGGAAGTCTGGAGACCTACCACGGTAGACCTCTGCCCTGTTCCACATCCATAGTGGACTCTGAGGCAGTTCTTTTTTAATCCTAAAATCTTTTATCTATACTATGAGAAACACACATTAGAATTCAGTGACTCCACCCCAGAGATTCTGGTTAAGTAGATCTGTGGTGGAGCCAGAAATATTTGCTTCTAAAAAGCTCCCAGGTGCTTCTGATACTTTGGTCCAAGGACCACCCTTTGAGTAACACTGGACTAGACTATTATCTGCAACACTCAGAACCATGAAATATTGTGGTATGTCTCCAGCTTCTCTCTCTTCTCCTCCTCTCTAAGTTCAGTCACAAAACTGTTTATTCTCAACTTGTCTTCCATGTCCTGGTCTTCAAAGTATTTCTACCTACGTAGATCTTTTATTATGTAACTAGAAGAATAAAACCACGTAATTTCCATATCCAGAGATAAAGGGAAAATGGTGCACTGCTTCCAAATTGGATTTTACTGTCCTTCCACAAATTTGTTCTAGACTGTACAGCTAAGAGGAGTCAAAATGAACATGAGCCACTAATGGTTCTATTTCTTACACCAAACCAACATTTAAAAATGTATGGACTTTATGCTATTTTTTTTTTAAATCATGGAGTGTATATATCCCACATTCTTCCTCTACGTAATTATAAAATAGCCTCTTCAATATAATCAAAGACGTGTACCTCTATAACTTCATCTGAACCCCGAAAGTGTCTGCTGGACAATGACCAGCGTTTCACTGAAAAGAAATAGAGTAGGAAATTCTTGTCCATTTCCAAATCTTGTTTTTTTGTGTTTTTTTTTTCCATTAGTAGTCATTTTAAAATTCTATTTCTCACATATTTTCATTTCCTTTAGGTGCAATACCCTTACCTTCCAATAAAGACTGCTATACCTATGCAATTTTTTGTGGTGGCTATATAGGAATATGAGGGGGGGTAGTTGTCACATAGGGAAAGGAGGCCTACCTCTCCTCTGCCACTAATCAGAGGACCTTCCTTACATCAGGAGCAGCAAAGAAAGAAACTGAAATCAGACTTCATGAGTTCTGAACCACATCTGGCAACTTCTTCACTGGTGATTGGAAAGAGTCACTCAGTGAGTGCTCCCTGGCAAAGGGGTTAACATTTGTGTAGAGGACAACACTTTCAGCAAAAGGAATAATGCCTAATGATTGGCTTTCAGGTGGGGGTATCCATTGGTGCTGGAGAGGTTTTGGAGTTGGGGAATCGATCAGAAGGAAAATGATTGAGGATATTAAGGCAATGCCAACTACTGAGATACTGGATCCTGTTTGGCTCACATGTCAGCACACCTAACTGAAGAGCTTGAGGGATTATGGGATTATGGGAGTCCAGTGTCACACTGGGGGAACCAATCCCGATTAAATAGGAGTTGTTATGAATACCTGCTTTGATTTCATACCTACCTGCTGAAAGATGTTATCACCCTGCCAGCCCTCTGAAAGAGATAGGCCATTCTGGGAGAAGGAGAGCCAGCTGACAGCCCTGAAACAGTGCCTGGGGTTTTGCAGTTGGAAAAGACATAGATCAGAGTGGTGATTCAAGAAAATCCTGTCCCACATGAATTCTGGAAAATATGCAAGCACAAAAACATTAAGCTACCTTTGTCAGCAATGTTAGATCCTATTTTTTTTCCCTTTCCTGCTAAGTTCTTTTATTAGCCCCAATGATAATGATGCTAATAATAATCTATTTATTCCAGCTCCTGGAATGATTCTTAATAATTTATGATATCCATTTTTGTCTAAAATTCAGCATAATTCAACCTAAAAAAATAAAATAAAAAAATGAAGTTGCACACAGAAAATGAATTATGCACCAAATTGTAAATATTCCATTTCTTTCGCTGATCTAAAACTCCCCAAAGAAATATGAACACTTGATTTAAAATTCAGCTGCAATGACATTTCCTAGCAGAAAAGAGTACTTGCACAAATTCACAAGTATTTGCAAAAAGATAACTTTTTTTGGTGGATACTAGTACATTCTAATGTGTTTTTAAAAACTATCCTGTGCTTATATTCCCCAAAATGAATAAAATATATACATATATATTTAGTGAAAGCTCGTTCCGTGAATAGATTTTTGCAACATTTCAGCCAGAAGGGACTTTGCACTTCTAGGGATAACTTCAGATAGGGAAGAGGCAAGTGACAGCAACGTCCTACCTAGAGAATGGTAGAAGTCATTTAAAGGCCCACTGTTGCACTGCAGACTTAACTGTTAGCTGTCTTGGCCAACTAATATGTCACAACTGAAAACTCGGACCCCACTAAAGTCTAAAAGGAGTTGGGAAGCCTACCTATTGTGTTTTCACCAGGGTTATCAAACATAAATTGTCAAATAAATTAAGTGCAGATAAATCTCTCTCTCTTTTTTTTTTCCCCAGTGACTTTTTTGTTTCTTTATTTTTGTTTCTTTTGTTTGTTTGTTTCTTTAAAATGTGCTTAAATATGACAGCATTAGCTTCCATTCTTGGCCTGCTATGTTAAATGATTTATGATGAATGAAATGTACCAACTTCCCAAGTATTTTAGACAGATGGGAGAATAAGTAGAAAATGTAATTTAGCCAACATCATTCTTTACTTTGATTATTTTCAAAACACACAGACACATATAACATGTTATTGTACACTAAATATCTTTACACTGCAATGAATAGTTGATAGAAACAATTGGATTTTTTTTTTCCTATTAGCAGTGTTAGGTATATCAGTAGTAATATGAGTAGCTTCCATGGATATTAATTTATTCAACATTCACTCAACAAACTTTTTCATGCACTTTTATTAATGACATAACCCTGGGAAACATCATGGCACAGATAGTTCACCCCACTTTTCGTATGGATCATTTGCGCACTATAAGGTTTATAAATTTGAATTCTAGATTTCTGCCTCCTACCATTAGCCATCATTAATTGTCACTCAAGAAAAGGTCTACAGATTCTTGGTGTCAGAATCACCAAGGGTTTCTTGAAGATGCAGCCTAAAGCTCTATCACAGAGGAAGGCAGTACAAAATCAGAATATTTGGGATCAGGACCTAATGATTACATTTAGCAGACACCTCAAATGTCCTTTCTAGGAACTTTTTTCACTAAATATCTCTGGGATTGATTTGTTCGTTTGTGTCATCAGTATTACCTGATATATCCATAAACATTTTAATCTGAAATAGTGGCGACAGAAGCAGAGACTTGGTCAGACAGCCCAGATTAAAGGGAACGATGATGACAGGCTGTGGGCTTCACTTCACAGAAAGACCTCTGTGTTTGAAAGAAATGGAAAGTCAGAAAGACTGAAACATAGAGTCCTCCATAAGGGAGACCCAGATGTGCATAAGCCAAGACGTCTCATCCTTCTCAGGCCTCTGTAAAACACTATTACTTCTCTTCTCCAAAGAATTTCAAATAGGGCAAAAGCTAGGGGAATGGAAATAGGTAGATTTTGTTTATTTTTAATAACTGGATTCCACAAGACAGGTCTACATGAAAATGTGAGTGATAAAATTTATTTTTAGTATTCTTTTACTCCTTCAAAACACTCCTTCTTTCATACCTGCTTATTCTAGTCCCACACACTACTAGTTCTCTGACAACCTTTAGAACCCAAATGGTAGAGTCTGTCATGGTGGAGTGTGAATCCACTGACTGCCACTGAGGGAACACGTGTCACTTTTCAGACGGAGATATCCCTCGCTCCCTCCCAAACCACCCAACGCAGATGTTGCCTCCCCATCTAATAGCAAGCTGCATCCAGGTCCCTCAATTTGTGGCCAAACCAATCCTGCTTATATTCCTGTTTATTTCAACTCAGATTGTCCTTGGGTTCACTGCAGTTCAATCTCTAAGGCCAGGCTGGGACAGGATTGGAAAAAAAATCTCACTTCTGATCCTCGCTTTCTATACATTGAGTTGTGTCCCTCAGGAACTGCCAAGTCAAACTTTTAGTTTACAGTTAGTTTTTAGTTTCACCCACAGTAAGGCAGCAAGTTGCATGGAACCTTCAAGAGCAAATCAATTCTGGCAGAGGAAAACAAATCAATCATACCATTTTCTTGTTTTTGTTTTTGTGATTGTTTATTAAAAAAAAAAAAAAAAAAACTAGCCGTTGACTTTTTAAATTTTTTTCTATAGTTTTGTTGTTCTGAAAGAAATATCATTTCTGAAAAGCAAAAAAGGATCAATTAAGATAAAATTCACATACAAGTTTACATTGTCTCTTCCTACCAGTATTTGATATATCATGTCTTTGCTAAATAACACAAAGTGGTTATGACATGCTAAAATGATATGCAACGCACACCCACATGCACAATTTTCAATGAAATGCTGGCACCATTGCAACTGACAAAATAACCAAATTCTCTCTCTCTCTCTCTTTCCATCTCTCTCTCTCTCTCTCTCTTCCAGTCACCCTCCCTTTTTGGTCTTTTGGCTTATCAATATATCAAAAAGCGAATATGATGACTCCTCTATATATCTGCTTTTCAGATTTTATTCACCTCTGACCTGTAATGTTCCAATGTAGCTCAAGTGCTTTTATTTATGCTGTTTCTTAGACCTGTACATTTTGATCAAAGAAACGACACTCGCTGTTCATTGCCTTCAGAGAGCACTTTGCAGGTACCATCCGTTCAGAAAAAGCAGTCACCCAATACATGAGATTGTGACAAGGTATAATGTAATGGTAGTTATGCGAACCTCCAATAAACCAGTGCTACTTCACAGATTACTTGGAGAGAAAGTCTCTTAGCGTGCTTGAAGAAGTATGAAATGAATTTCATTTCCTTCTCATTTGCCTTGCTTCTGAAAGGTTTCATGCAAGATATGTGACCAACTATTATAGTATTAATCCATCCATGACAGAGCTCAATTTTCTCTGAGAATTTACTTCTGAATGGGCTTCCGAAATACTTGAAAGCTCAAAATTAAAGTACACTGAACAGAGCAGCCACTGAGCTGTGGACAACTGTCAGTCAAGAAAACCAGTTGGAACAAAATATAAATTAGATTTCATTGTATTGTATTTTATTTTTTTTAAGTGATCTATAATGATAAGGTGGTAAAGTTTTATAGCCCATTTCCAAACAAGAACAATAGGAGGGAAGTGGCCAGAATTGTGAGCTTTTCTCATTACCACAAATGAAAACGGGAGCTTGTGTTATGGAAACTCTAGAAATGATGTGCAAACATTGTGGCTTGTTTCATGCACATTTTGTTCTGGTGGGTGAGAAAGTGGTAGGAAGGGAGCTGTCTGCCCATTACTGGAGATAATGTCTGTAAAACAACTGACAGCGCATGTGGCACTCCCACACTCAGTGAGGATTTGTGGTCAGGGATGTCATCACCGATGTCACCTATAGCAAGGAGAGTTTTGATCTATTGAAAGGCAGTATTTTTAAAATCCAACAATGTGACTCCAAAAAGTTGGGAGGTAAGGGATTCATTGGATTCAAATTGAAAATATGATTGGCAGAATTTCCCGTCATTCTAATCTGTGGGGGTAGAATTTCCGAGATGCTGGGACCAAAGCTTACACTCAGTGCTACCATGTACCTAGACCTGCTTAGTGCCTAGTGGAGATAGAAGAACAAGTAAAGCTTGTTTATTGAGCAGAATACCTAATCTTTTTGTAACAGCATGGCGGGGAGGAGAAGATGAAGAAGAGCGATGTTTCCAGAGAATTTCCAATTTACAATATAAGCAACAAATTCATTGTCAGGCAGCTGTTGAATATGGAATGTGATTTTTCACTTAAATAACAGAGGTTCAGTGAGCAGACCTAGGTAAACAATAAAAACATGCTCTTCTGTCGAATTAAATACTTCCAGGGTATTTTTATTTCTTTGTGAGAGGTGTGGGTACTAAATTTTAAGGGGCATTAACAACTAGGGGTTGTTAGGCCTGTGAGTACCTGATAATGCCCTGCATGAGATCCTCACTCTCCAGTCTTATAAGAAGAGCTAATTCATGGGAGAGATGCACCATTAAAATATAAATAAAGTATACCTGGTTGTGATGATGCCAAAACTGGGAAATGAATGAGGGTGGAGTACTTAGGTAGGGGCTATGACAAAACTCATTCTCCTTATTTTGCCAGGGTTCCAGACTTGTGAGTGTTTTCTGTTTTTGTTTAAGTTTTGTTTTGTTTTGTTTTTTAAGTATAAATGGAGGAATTTAGTTTCCGCATCTTGAAAATCAACTTTGAAACTGTAATCCAATTAAATCAACCAGATAAAGGGTAGAAAATGATTGTATACCTTTCCACAAAGCTCCAATTAGCTCTATCTTCCAGGGTTTGTGTAATAGATGTACATTTATAACAGGTAATGAATTTTAAAACCCTCTTTTTCCCTCCCATCTGGGTGACAAAGGAGTAAGCCAAGGTGTCACAGAACCAGCTGTTCTACTCTCTCTCTATGATGACATTTCAGGACACTTGATTTAAAATGCCAGTTCAATCTGAGGCCTAGAATAATGGAAAATTGGCGGATTGTTTTTTCTCTCTCTCTTTTTTTTTAAGGCCAAATTTAACAGGTTTAAAACATCTTTCCAATTGTAGTTACCGAAAATAAACTTGGGCTTATTATTATATTTGAGTAAAATAATTTTAAGAAAGGTTATTACACCTGTTTTAATAAATTAAAAGCTTGGAAAGATCGGTAAAGTAAAAGAATCATTTAGGCACTTATATAAACAATAAGGTGTAAAATATAGGCTGGCATGAAAGGCATTATTTCCAAAGTTAAAATTAAAAATATGATGTTTCTTCAGCAAACTATTTGAAACGAGTGGATGAGAGAGTGTTAGAAAGGGAGAGGATAAAGAACAATGCCTCCAGAAAGTTCTCAGACTATAAAAGAAACCACAAATTCAGGGTCACATAATTTTGGAAAGGAATATACTCTGAAGCTAGAGAGAGAGTTTTAATGAACATATCTATGGAGACAGCAGTCCCAAGTCATAATCTAGTCAGACCACTTCTAGAGATTTTTTTTTCCTTTTTCAATTATTGGTGCAACCTTTAAGAATTTTGACAACTATGGGCAACAGTATGGCAGAAGCATGATCATGATCTTATTTGAAACATGGTTGAAAGACTTGGGCAGTTTGACCTGGAGGAGAGAAGACTGGGAGGAGAAGGGCATGGTATAGGGATTCAACATCACCGTCACATGAAAGGCTATTTACTTGTACTTAATATGGATTTTGAAATAATTTAAAGGAGCAATAAAGAGAGAAAACGCATTTTCAGCTTTTATCCTAAGATCACAACTAGGTTAAATAGCTGATGTTGACATGAAGTAGTTTGTGGTTGAGAAATTAAGAGCAGGGTCTCCAGTTCTCAGTAACCTAATTCCTGGCCTGATCCCTAAGTTCTCTGTAACTCTGAACACATTAACACATTTCTCTGGGCTATATTTTCTGGAAAAGAGGTATAAATGTAATACTATCACTTGAGAGTGCTGTCCTGAGCATTCAGTAGGATAATATTTGTAAAGTGCTTAGAGTAAAGCTTGACCAATAGAAGGTGTGCAGTAGATCTGAGCCACCGTCATGATATCCACATGAAAAGATGGCCCAACGAGGAGAGCTATTGCAAAATGAAAGGACGGACCTGAATGTCCATCTGTCATGGCATCTGTAACAGAGGAGTTGGTTTTCTGTTCCTTTCAACTCTAGTGATTTAACTAAATATTTCTGTTAAAAAGAGAAGCATTATTGGAGGTGCTTGAAAATTGTTCTTCCCCAGGAATAGCCCAGTCCAGGATGACCAGGTTCTAGAAAAAGAGCTACCATAAGGCTTTTTAGAGTTTACCTCTTCCCTTTCCTATTTTTAATGTGGTGTTAAGAACTCAGAGCCAAAGGGTCTAATATAGAGGTGGGGCTGAGTTTGTCCCTTGGCCATAGGGAGAAGTTGCTAAACCCCTGTCTTAGGGGTTCTCTTTGTTCACAGTCTCTACTACAAACTTCCCCAACACATCTATCTGCATGTTGCCTTGTTCTCATCCACTGATAGAATTGGGATGACGTGGAAGTCATTAAGAAAAATAAAACCAGATGATAGCTGGATCTTGGGCCATGAATCATAGCAGGAAAGCATCCCACCAAACACCTTCACTGAACTCTTATAGGAGCAAGAAATGCACTTGTATTGTGTTAAACTCTGAGGTTTGGGGTTTAACACATTGTTTTGTATTGTCTACCCTGACTAATAGATCAGGGAAATAAATATTATTCCTGTTTTGATGATGGATGAGGATCCTGAGACTTAGAAGATCCCAGGCTTCTTTACTCCAATTCCATTCTCTTCTTGTTGCAATAGTTGTGTTCAAAAGTTGTAACCAAATAGTAACAGTAGAAAATTAATTAGACCTACCTAAACATACAAAACATTTTTCTTATTGCTGTGCATATGTCACATCCTTTACATTCTTAAGTTGAGTATTGTAATTATCCCCATTTAACTGGTGAGAAAATTGAAACTGAGAGATGTAGAATAATTTTCCCAAGGCCAGCACTTAGGTAGGTGGTGGTGCCAGGATTAGAACTCAGATAACATGATCCTGATCCTGAATATATGCCCGGCATACACTATGGGCTCTAGATAACCGGTTTCACTTTGTTAAAGGACTTAATGCCTTATGGGAAGCTGATCAATGTGGAGAAAGGACAGAAGTGAGAATTATATCCAATCTGTGCTATGTGTCTCCTGCTTTTGATATTGCTTGATTTTCAATGTTTGTATGTAGAAATTGAAATCATTCAGAAACTTGGCAGATCTGTCCATTTGCAGTAAGCAGAGTACTATTTTGCACATGAATGCAGAAATCTGAATGGTTGAAATGCAACAGCAGTTGACTTACATGCTTCTAGTTTGGGGTCCTGACCAAAGGGACTGAATCACCATCTTGTTAGTCACATTGCAGGTGTGATCCCTCAGCAGCAATGACTGAGAGCTACTTTTTGTTTATTCTTTTTCAAGGTAATGAAAGAGAGTGGACCAAAGACAGGCTCTCATCCCATCTAATCAAAAGGGCTAACACCAGCAGTACAGGTCTTTGAAACCAGGTAACAACAACAATGAAAAAAAAAAAAAAAAAACTAATAGATATATTCTGCTTGGTTCCTTTTTCGAGTGTTCTCCTTCAAAACTTCACTGTAGCTCATGGACTGACATTATTTTGTGTCTCTAAGATGGTTTCTTCTTCTTTCTCTTCCTTCTCTTATTATTATCATATTTTGTACTTGAGATAGAAATAGCATTGTATTAGGTGCAAAAACAAAGAGGGAAAATCAGAAGCCGTGTCTTCTAAAACAAGTATTACCATATCTGTATTATTGAGAAAGTCCCTTAAATTAACTTAGCTTCTGTCATAAGTAAGTCAATGATGTTTAAATCAGTCCTATTTACTCTCAATGGAAATCATGAATAATAGTAATAACTTAAACAGTATTGAATTTATAAGTACATTTTAGTTTTAATGAAAAACATAATATTGGAGGTAACAATTTTTGTCATCTCAAGCTAATCACTGTAACAGAACACACTATCATTCTTTCCTATGCCTTCAGTATCCCAAACGGCCCACCTCGAACAGTCGTTTTATATATATATTCTCCAGTTCTTATAATTTAACTATTCTCTTTTTTTCTTTTTCCTGATTTTTTTTTTATCATTATGCCTTCACCAATCAATTACCTCCAAACTCACAGCACACACTCTTATTTTAATCTATTTGGTAGTGTGTGACACATATAATATTCTACTTTGAATTGCTATAAAATTTTGAAATGTATTAAAATTTCTGTGGATATTAAATTTTATTTAAATGTTTTTGGTATGAGCTTCTTTAAAGTAAGAATATATTTGTATATCCACAATAGTATTTTATACAGGGCCTTGAACACAATAGCTGTCCAAAAAGTGTGGAGTAATTAACAGGGACCAACTTATCCAATGTTGAGAATTCCATACCCCAGCAATGACTGCAGTTGGTTGAAGTCGATGGCCTTTGTCAGTAGTCTTCTGTGTTTTGTAGGAAGAATTCTGCTTCTAACTAGACATGTTCTGAAAGACTAAGAAGTGAGTTAAGTCATAATCCTACTGATACTCATTGTGATTATCATGTTTACATGAAACTTCCTGGAACGCCTTCGTGTTTCCACAGGCATTTAGTCATTTTATCCTCATGATGGAGATGACTGAGGACTCAGGAGATGAGGTACACCAAAAGTTTCTGGCACTGACATTTACCATCCATCAGCTGGCACCCACCTAATTATGGTTTGGCTATGTCTTACCTTCTCATTTATTCCCTGTGATTATGACAGGGTAGAACAACAAAGAATTCTGTATTGTCAGCCACAGGAAGTAAAAGTGGAACATAAATATTTTTCATCTGCCAAGCACGTATTTTTATTCCATGGGCATAGTGGTTTTTGTATTTAAAATGACAGATCCTGTCACAAAGGGTCTTAATATTATATTGAAAAGATATCTGTATTACAGCGGAGGTTAAAAAACTCATTTATTTATAAGACTCTCAGGTCCTAGAGAGGTCTTCTGCCTCTTTCTCCCTGCAGACAGTTAATATCATTGAAAATAAAAAGCTGTTATAGTATATGACAAGGCACAGAGGTATTAAAAACAAACACAGGCTGGCTGGGGCCAGAAATGTGCTCCAGTGCTGGTAAACTGTTTGGATCTAATTGGGAGAAAAAGGAAAAAAAAAACAAAAAAGTTGGTGCTGATTCTTTTGTTTTGTTTTGTTTGTTTCCATTTCTCTCTTTTTTCCTCTTCCAGCTATGTTTGCATTTTTTCATGTAGAACCTAATTCAGTAAAAGTTACCCTAATAAGTTACATAAAGTAAAGTAGGCTTTATTTCATGGGATTTTCAGACTAAGGAAGAGTGAAATCACCTAAGGAGGAGATGAAAGATGAGAACTGATCAGGGAGCTGGCTGGAGGCGTAGCATGTCTAACCTAAACTACAGAGAAGCTTGCAGCCTTACAAAGGTGAAGGGCAGCAAGCCAAAAGAGTGGGCTTAAAGGATGTGCATGCCCTCCCCTGCAGCCAGCGTGGCCTTTTATCACCTTCATCCCTACAGCTTTGTAACTTAGCTGAAACAGTGAGGAAACTTGGAGACTGATGTTCCACACCTACTGGACACACAGTCAGTGGGCCACAGGAGCATTTTCACCTCACATCAGGCTCCCACTGGTGTTCTTCCACAGGATTCCATGGATCTTATATCTGAGCCACCAGGTCACCAAATGAAGCCAATGGCAGCTGGTCCTGCTAAAGTAAAGATCACGGGGTAAATGGGCCTCAGAAGTCAAGTGTGGCTACAACCAACTGCCAGCCTACTGGGATATTTTAGGAGCCACCTGAAAACACACTAACACATCTGTCTAGAAGAAAACGGATGCAAAGCCAAGGTGCAATTCAGTGAGAAGCTAGTTTCATCCTTCTACTCGAGCATACAAACTGGAAGGAGAAAATAATACGGCCAAGCCCTGGTACACAGGAAAACTTCCATTTAACTTTTCTTTCCGAAACTTCATAACAAGTGAGGAAGAAAGAGCTGGAGAGTGGTGATAGTTTCATTTGTTAAAAAATAAAAATAAAAAAAATTCTTCTCTGTTCTAATCATTCTTCAACAACTCAAAGCAATGCTTTTAGCTTCCTTCATTCTGCTTGTTTGTGTTTGAAGGAAAACCAAATTAGATCAAGAATTTTATGAGTCAAGGCCAAGGTCCCCCTTGGATCATTTCACTCAACAAAGCTTGACATCATGCTGATGAAGAGATGGCATTGCGCTCAGTGTTATAGGGAATCCATCATTTCTACCCTAAAGCACCTACAATCAAGGAGGAAAAGATAGACATGCAGAGAAGGGTCTTAAAGCAGTGACAGTGATGCAAAGCATGACAAAAGTTTGTCAGAGGGAGACATACTAATTTTACTTAAAATACAGTTTTGTTTTTCTATATTAATTATCTGAAAAAATGCAACATGTATCTCTTCTACTTGGTAGTCAGGCCTAGTTTAAAATATATTTTCGTGTAAGCACGTGTGTTTTTTTCTTTTGTCTCATTCTAAAAAGAAATTATGATTTTAACAAGTGTTGATTTTTTAGAAAATTTGGGGCTGGAGGACAATGTTCATTATTACAATCATTCTAAAATGTATTCTGTAAACGATGGTAATTCCACTTCAAAAAGCAGTGTTAGCAGTGTTAGTGTCACGTGAGGTTACAGCAAGCAGTCAGCAGTCTGCCTCCAGGAAGAGGGTCTTCACTAGACCCCAACCTTGCTGGCACCCTGATCTTGGATTTGTAGCTGTCAGAACTGTGGGAAATAAATTTATTTTGTTTATAAACGAAAACAAACAAGAAAACACAGCACTGAAAATAGTTGTCACAGGAAAGGTATAAAATGTTTATTTTCAGAGATGTGGGATGATGGGACATACAAGGTTAGATCGCATACCATTTACAGTTTACTAGGTCACATCACGGAAAAGGGTGACAGAACTAATATAAAACTTGTGATTTAGACTGTGATAAAACTGTTCCTAAAAGTTTTCGTTCGGTAGTCTTCTTGGCCATCAGAGAAATTTCTTGAGCTTGTATGTGTATCTTTATACAAATTTAAACTCTGAATTCCAGGCAAAACTAGTTATTTTCAACTAGTTATTTGCCATGTGGCATGAAATAGCACATGAATTGTGGAATAAGTCTCTGCTGCCTTCTCTTGATACCACTACTAAGTATATAATCTTAACAAGACTAGTTCTCTTCTTCCTTTACATTTGAATACTTTCGCAGATGTTCTTTTTAACATATATACACATGTAGCTGACATCAAAATTTCTAATTGGAGGTTTTACTGGTAAGAATTCCAGTTTCCTATTCAGTTCACATGGATCACTTCCTTGAACAACCTTCTATTATGTTTGTAATATAATAGGGACCACATATTTTGGTGCTTATGAAATTTTGTCTTTCCTGATTTGTAACTTTTTTTATGTGGAAACCTTCCTTGCTGAATGTACAAAGCAGTGGCTGAAATGTCTTCATATCTCCATGGGCTCTGTTTTGGGAATGAGCCCAAAGCAGGTGCTTGAGATGTCCTTAGAAGGAGAAAATAATGTCTTGTGGGGAACAGGTGGCTCAAAGGGGACATGAATATGGCCTGGGGATATCTAGATGTGGCTTTGTGCATGATGGGCTCAACTTACATTGCACTGCAACAAGCTTGTACGGAGTGCCTGTGACGCAGAAGGCATCGTGTTGGGTGCTGGGTCAGGGACGGGCACCCATGGGAAGAAAATATGGTTCTTACCAACCAGCTTTTTCCACGCAATTGAGAAAAAGCCATTTGCCAAAACAAACTGTCACAAAACACCCTTAAATTCAAAAGAAGCTATGATTAGTATCCTAACACAATAAATTGTTGTGGCTGTAAACAGACACAGATAAAAATTCAAAAGGGCATAATTTTATCAAGATAGTCAAAAATCATTAGGCAAGCCCACTCTCTGCAAAGCGGAAACCAAAATATCTGGTTAAAGTGGGAAGGGGTATGCAAGCAATAGTTGGGAAGATTAGCCTAAGTGGTGCCAGAAATCTGTATATTTTGAAATACCCTGAAATCTCATTAATTTTTATTCCACGAATCGGTGACCTATCAGCAACATTCTTCATGACTGACTCGGCCATAGAAATAGTCTATTTGTTTAGATTAGCTACTTTGTCAAGTTTGTTTCCCAGGGATGCACACTTCTCTTTTTAGTAGTCTATATCTAAGCTATTCCAGGGATACTACATTGTGTCAAGATAACCTAACGCAATGGTATTCACTGTGCTCCAGAAGGCACTCCCATCCCAGGTTTAAATGTTCTTTCAGACTTAATTTACACATACAGAAATGTCTTTAACATTTAAAACAGACAATGGGTGAGCCAGGGTGCAATCAAGCTAATGGTGAGGGTTCAGTCTGACTCAGAATTGGATAATGGAGCTGGCAATTTCATAGTGTCCCTCTCCCTCTCCCTCTCCCTCTCTTTCTCCTTCTCCTTCTCCTTCTCCCTCTCTTCCTCTCTCCTTCTCTTGTTCCCTTAGAGACAAAATGAGATAAATTGCTATCTGACCCATTGCTTGAGAATAAACATTAAATGGTTTATCTGGGCAACCCAATCACCTCCAGCCAGAGTGGAGAATTGGCCTAAATAATGAAGGTGTGTGTCATTCATCTCTTTGTCTGGCTCCTGGTAACCTTGACAGGAATGAGTGGAGACATGCTGATTTGTATACACTCAATAATTCAAGGTGTTTGCTTATCTTTCCTTGTCAGATGCTGCTCATCCCAAGTCTATGTTACCATCTAATTAGCCATTTATTTTTAACTTTGCTTTTGCACATAAAGCTTTCTCTTTTCATTTCATGAATTTCATTTGCAACCACCTTGCTTTTATCAAATGTTGGTTGCACTTATTTCATTTGTTAACATGTTCATTAGTTTTTTTTTTTATTTGTATCCTTGATATGCATTCCCCCCCATTTTTGATTCCCTCTCAATGTAATAACCCACTTGATTTTGCTATCTAAAATACAAATGAAGCATTGGTACTAAAATGTTATTCTTCACCTGTGCTTACTGAAATCAGATGATATGTATTTTTTGGTTCTGAATTCTTTCTCTAGGATATTTTCATCAGCTTTTCCAGCTTTTAGTGCTCTATAGAATACTGTGTATTTTCTGCTGTCTGGGGTCTGATACCAGTTTATAAGTACTAGAGCTGCTTATCAATAGTCCATTCTCCTCTTTCGGAGTCTTCAGGACATCAGCCCCTCCCTAAGCCCTTGGTCTTGGCATCTCCCTGTAGCTCACCTGAACCAGTGAAATATAAGCAGAACTGGCAGCAATATATATTTGTTTGTGTGAGCCTCTTCTGCATAATTCTCTCCCCTGCCTCAGTGACCATGGAGATAGTGTAAGCTGAGCTACATATGAAGGACAGCTGCCCTGGGGACAGCAGGATTTGCTAGAAACCTTGGGCAAGTGAAGAAGAAACCTTTGTAATTTGGGAGGATCTCTGTTATTTCAGTATAGCCTAGCTTAACCTAATCGATACTCTGCAATTATTCTCCAGAAGTATTTAGTCGGCTACACTCTATCATTCGTAAACATTGTGCGCCCAACATTGTGCAACGTCACAAGGGAATTATAAAAGAAACTCTACCATAAATGAGGTTTTAACCTCACCAGATAGACAAAGTTGACAGACACAAAATCGAAAGGTAGTGAGGCAAGTGTGTGACTAAATGCTTAGTTGTGAGGTATGGATTCTAAGTGCTATAGAAACTTCAAGAAAGTGAGGATGCCAAGTGGGACGAAATGGACCAGCAGAGAGTGAGAAATAAGGGATTCCAGGAAATGAAAAGAAAATACTAAAAGCAAGTAAGACAATAAGAAAGATATGTGGTGAGGCAGAAGCAGTTTTAGTGAGGCTAGGGAAAGGAGAGATTCCAAGTGAGTTGGCCAGGGTTTCTATTCCCATCTCCATTGCTCTCCATTTCTTTTCAGGCAGATGTCTTTTTCCAAAAAATAAGCTGTGAATAATTTCAGATCAAGGAATAGTTTTTGTTTGGTTTTGTTTTGTTTTTTCTTTACCCCCAGCAGCAGTAATTATTCTGTTAAAAAAAAATGGTTCTATTTATATAGAGCCAGATTTGGTGCAACCTGAGCAAGGAAAATACTGGGTCCCTGCAAGTATTCAGAGGACTGACCTAAGCAGCATACACAAACAATGCCATGACTATGCCTCTGCTTTCTAGGAACTTACCGGGACAAAGAGTCTTTCTTTGTCCAAGCTCTACCATGCTCCTCTGTGTCCTCTTCTCAACTAGGTCTCAACTTTTGCATATAAAGACTTGATCAAACACTAACCTAGTTTCTAACAGCCCAAGGCTGTATCCCTAGGATGACCCAGCCCTCCTTAAGTGCCTGCCTGAGAAAACTCAAGGCTGCCAAAAGAATGTACTGTTTGTTCCAGCCAACACCTGAAGGCAGGGCCCATCTCCCGGCCTCTGGGGGAGGGTCGGAGCCTCACATTGCTAAGTGCCAGTTAGCAAACCCAGATGGGTGTCACATGGACCTACTGCCTTCCCACTTTTTGTAATGTTTCACTTCCCTGACTCTACTGAACCCTCATTCATGCCCTTCCTATTTCGTCACTCTCTCTTTAAACTGCCCAGTCACCTCTGTACAAATCAAAGTTGGGTTCAGTTCACACTGGACTCTTCACCTTGTTACAGTAGTTATTACTGATTAAAATCTGCCCTTACCACTTGACTAGTTTCCAGCTTTGTTTACCTTTGAGTTGGCCTAAGCAGAAAAACATGCCTGCAGATGGCATGCTAAAAATGGAAATTCATGTTATCAAATATGCATTGTTTTTTCTAATATGCAGTAGTAATACCAAATTGTTCAGCTTTCTAGAAAGGGCACCCACAATCCTTTACCCTGCCTGCCATGCACTGCTACCTCCCCAGGTATCTCCATTGAACACCAAGGAGGAGATACAGTACCTTTTTGGTCTGGATTCTTTCCTCTTGAAATCTAAGACCATTTTCTCTGAATCTAGTCATCTTTTTGACAACAGTTAACAATATTTAAAGTGCAAAAAAAAAAATTACCTAAAAGTATATAACTTTGATGGTGTAAGATAACTTCGAGAATTTTTTATTTTCTTTCAAAACTTCAAAAAACGGTTCTAGAAAAATGCTTTCTTTTCCATGTTGTATAGCATAATGGGAATTGCCATTGAGTACACAATGGTTTGGACTAGTTAATTCAAACTAAACACGGAATTTTAATCTGCAAAATTTTAGCAGAGAGACACACGTTATAACTGGGCATTGAGGGTAGTTTATATGTTAACTCATCTCATCTCTTCCATCTAGACTTTTAAGGAAGTGACACTGGGCCCTTCTCATTCTTCCTGCTCCTATCTTATATTTCTCATTTATTTTAGGACATTAATATTTTTAGAGGAAATATATTTATTTTCTCTTTCAGAAACAGCCTCACTATGGTCTTTTTAAAAATTCTGGAAATAGTTGTTGGGGTCTAAGTAAATCTCTCCTAAGGGCCACCATGATTTAATCCTATGGTTCAAATGAGTGGAAGAAGTTGACTTCTTACAGTTGTCTTCTAATTCTCCTTTTAGTTACTCCCCATTTCAACATATACACCTCCTATGAATGTGCTCAAACTCTCGTGTAGTGGAAAGAAAATAAGCCACATTTGGCCTCTGTTAAGACTCTCTTTAATCAGAGCAAGGTTTTTCACCTGTCCAACATTCAAAACCTCAAAATTCACTTGAAGTCCTGACTTTATTCTGCAAGATGCTTTTGATCAGTTGGACACTGGCTCACCATTTGATTCAAATCAATGACCCAAGTCTCAAGTGCTCCATCTATTAGACCTGCATAATCATCCAGCTTAGCTGCACATTGTTCATTTTAATTAAGGGAGTGCTGCACCCATTAGAGAAAGTTTATGAGCCAGAGGCTGAACTTATTTGTGCATGTACCAGTTCCACAAATGGAGCTATAGCACCTCCAAAAAAGTAATAGTAATAATAATAATAATAATAATAATAATAATAATAATAATAATAATAATGAAAGTTGTGTCTCCTTGAATACCGACCTCCTGCTAAGTGCCCTTTTTCTGTTTGAATTTCTTGCTAATCCAATGCCATTAAAATAGATTCTCTTAAAGACTCTGTTCTGTCAAACACAAAAAAGAGAGATATATGGAGTGTGGGATTTAATTATCACTGCTCTATATCTCCAAATGTGAGTTTTTCTGAGTAATAATTGCCCAAGTTTGTCTTCAAAAGGCATTTTAATAGTGCTAATACTAGTAAATATTGCTCATTTTGATACTGATGTGCTGTTTTAATGGTTCCCATGGTTTCTAAAAGTCATTTCTTATCGTTTTACTGTAGAAAGAATCTTACTTTAATTATGTCATAATTGTTTGGAAGCCATAGAATCTTAATTAATGCCAATGGCTTCAAGGCACAAACCAAATGTAGAGTTTATGTTCATGTTTGTTTCTTTATCTCTTCCTGCCCGAGACAAGGCCCCCCATGAGCTTTTTAAAACTATAGACATTTGTAGATGTGTTTTTATTAGGTTGGTGCAAAAGTAATTGTGGTTTTTGCAATTATTTTTAACCTTTTAAACCGCAATTACTTTTGCACCAACCTAATAAAAAGTCTGGTGATGTCATTCCATTTTTTTTTTTTTTATGTCAGATTTTCTCAGCTTCACCTCAGGTTTTAAAGGTTATTAAGGAATCAACATTTTATCTTCCGAGGGAAATCTTTATCTCCAGAATACAGTTGTTTCCTCTCCCTGGTTCTAATTGCTCAGAAGGTAGAATGGGATGAACTCCAATGTCTTCCCCTGCAATTCCATGACTGCCACAGTCCAAGTGCACTCTCTGCTCCTGAAAAATTACGTCGCTCCAGTTAACATACCACCAGCTCACTCTGTTGATATTTTTCCACAAAGGTATTTGCTCACTCTTTTCCCTCTACCTGGAATCCTATCATGTCCCATTTCAAATCACAGAACCTCTCCTGCTACATCACACCAAAGCACAGTGACTGGACGCCACTCATTTGGCTTCAGGAGTCACACTTGACTTCATTTACATTCATGGGTCTTGTATCTTTTTAATATCACTACAGAGAAACCCATGTCTAAAAGCCTTTGGATTTTCCATGGCATTTGCATAAGGACTTGCTTGAAGAAGATATTCCTTAAATATTTGTTTAGTGATTGCTTAGGGACCTTCCCCTATGGATCTAGTAAGCTTTCAAAGATACATCTAGAAAACATATCTCTCCTTGGTACCAAAGAATCAGCAAAGAAATTCAATCCCTTAGAAGCAGAAAGCTGGAAGTGACTTTGAGATTATATTTCCCTACATCTAATAGAAAGAGGAAATGTGTGCCCAGAAAATTACATTATGTTTCCCAGGGTCCCACAACTAGTTAGTAGCAGCGATCTAACCAGATCACAGGTTTCCTGACTCTAGCTGTTAGAGTTTTCCCTTGTAATTTTCACAAGCAGAACATCAATCACTTTTGTTTAGCTATTCCCAATATCCACCTGATTGTCTTAGTCAAATCCCTATTATGCATTCTAGCTGGTAAGCAACAAATAGCTATATGGAAACCATTGCTAATCTAACATCTCATTTTCTCTTTTGTTTCAATCTCCTACACAAACTGAGAGTCAAATAACAACAATTCATTTATCTGAATTGATTTGCAAAAAGCCTTTAGGTTTTAACTCAAATAGGGAGGGAATTTGTGCATGGCTACCGGAGGAGTAAGGGGAGGGAGGACAGGGGAAAAGGGAAAACAAAGAGGGCAGCATGGCCTCTGAACTTTGTTCAGCTCTGTGACCTGTTGCCAGAGTGTAGCCAAAAAATGTTATTGATATCACAAGAGGAAACAGCAATCCTGTGGAGGTCAAGGTGAGAAATATTGTTGAAGTATGATAGAGAGGAACAATCTCCTCATTCTCTGGGAAAATAGCCCAGATGACTAACTGTACCATTTAATGACTTTGGAAGTAACAGAAGATAGCCCTACCATCCCAGGAGTGGCATTTTCATGGTTGGCCATAGTCATGACAGGAGTAAGACTCTCTTAAATGCTCCTCAGATGTGTGACATAACTTGGGAGAGCTAGACTAAGAAAGGTAAAAAGAACATGACAGAGGTCACACAGTGCAGTGGCAGACTGAAGAGACCAATGAAACACCCTTTTGAAAACTGCAGATGTAAAGTAGGAGACATTTCACGGGGTTGGAGTTGGGGAAATTTCTGGTACACCTGTTTTTATGACCTCCTTCCACTCATAGGTTTTACACACTTGGGAAATTTGCATGACACCCTGTAACTGATAATCCATAAAAGTACTGAAGGGTTGTACTAGACACTGAGAATAGAGCTGCAGAAGTGGTCAGGTTTTTCTCTTTTGTGCTCCCACTGACCTTTGTTGCTGTTATGTCAAAATTAATTGTTACCTTAATATACCTCTTAAGGATATGTCAGCCTGACCAATCTGTGGGTGAGTAGCAGTGCTGGAATAAAAGAGTGTCCTAAAGTTCTAAAGAGTCCTTTCATCCTCACGAACCAGGCCTCATCCACTCTATCTGTGATCCTGGAGCAAACATTTTACCTAAAGTGAATTAAAGATTTTTCAGGTAGAAAGCCTCTAATCATAATTGCTATAGTCAGTGTAAGTCACTGACCATGATCACTATTGAAAACTGTTGGTACATAGGATGGCATTTGAAACAAAGTGGTATCTGAATCAACTTTGAGGAACAGGTATATGAGAATTATTATGAGCACATTTCTGGACTGTTATCTTTCCTCGTGTTTACCATCCATTATCTGCCTTTGTTCTGGTTCATGCTAGTCTTTTTATAATCCTTTTTTAAAAATACAAAATCAATACAACTTTAATTACAAAAAGCCCATGGTGCCTCTTGAAAAACAGAACAAACAAAAAAGGACATTTTGAAAGGGGGCTAGTGATCTGAGAAGCGTGACCTCAGGCCATCCTATTTCTAAGGGGTGATGTTGTTGATCTGTTGGTCCCGTTATAATGACTTACACAGCCATATCTGGCACCTTTTGTTCTCCAGCAGGCTTGGTGTGTGGTAAATGGAGAATTGCATAACAACCAGGGGTTTGACATTTATAATGCTTTGTAGCATAAGATAGAGTCACATCTGGGCAAACATCGTCCCTGGTGGTTAGCGGCTCATATCATCTGTGCATAGTCTGGCTGCCAAAATGATGAGCACTCATTAGAAATGTCCCATTTACTCACAGAGCCAAATAAAAGCACAAACTAATCTAAAATGAACAGTCACAGGGTGTGTGTATGTGTGTGTTCAATTTGTGCTGGCTTCTTCCAGGGGCATAAGGCAGCGTGTTTTTCCTTTGAATATTGTTTATATCAGTGGTCTGAATCAATGTGAGTGTAACAATGTAGCAAACCTAATTCTTGATCACCTGCTTAAGTCTCAAATGAGGGACATTACACAGAATAGCCAGATGAAATTCTTTTGCTGATATTTAATGTGTACATGCTACACGTTAAATTAAAAACTTTGTACACTACATGACACAGCCTCAGGTTTATGAAGAGCCCTGGAGACATTTTTCCTGAAAATGAGGCTTTTCCTGAGCAACTGGAATTTTTGTTTATTTAGTTATTTGTTTGTCTGTGTTAACACTTTCTGCAAAATAAATACCTGGTCATGAATCCAGCTTTGGGTTGGCTGTTAGATAAGACACAGAGCAACCCATCTTAAAGCATTGTAGGGAACTTCACAGCCAACACTTTCATTGATCTCATTCTTGAATTTATCTTATTTTCTACTATGATTTGATGCCTTCCTAATTTTTAACTTCTTTATGTGTTTATCTTGCAGAATTGTGAGTAATTTTGTTAGTCATTTGGAATCCTTTTTGAAACAAGGTAGATATAAATATCTAAAATAAAGAAAGTAAAACAAAACAGAACAAAACCTTTCTCTGACCTCGAGGAGCCCATAAATTACTTGTGGTGACTGCATAAATTTAGAGAAAGATAAAGATATTAGGAGGTCTGTACTAAGTGCCAATATATTGTAAACATTTAAAGCAATAGTACCTGAGAGGACGGGAGATTAATCTGGGTTGTAGGACTCAGGGGAAATTAATAGTTGGGATGGAATCTAAATACTGGTTCTCTAGTCAGTTATATAATACTGAGTGGGGCATGAACACCCAGGCATGAAAAACTATAGATGTCATAACTGAGTAGGGAGTTTGCTCCCAGCTAGGTAGACTGAGAGAGTTAGAGGTCCTCAGTATTCAAAATTTCTTGTGTCATTCTCATGGTCTTCACTCAGACTCTCCTTGGTCTTATTTTAGACACAATTTCAGCACACTTGTTTTTGTTTTCTCAGTTCACAGCAGATTAGAAGCAGTAGGGACTCTAATAACTTGAAATGACAGGCTGATGACAGTGGTGGAGAGGAAGCAAAGAGCAGAGACAGGACTCCTGAGGTTGGTAGCCTGGGGCCATTGCTGTGGGGCAAATACACCTCACACCCCAGGTGCCCTGAAAGCAGCATTCTCCACATGTCAATCCCTGATTTTGCAGGAAATGAGTTTATATGTTGTTATTAAACCAACTTTGGATAAGAAGATAGGCCATATGTACTACAGTGAAAAATATAAATAAAATTATTAGAAAATTGCTCTGGACAGATAACTAATATCTCCCAACCCAATTCCATTAGCATTTCTGTATTCCATTAGCATGTTCAACCATCATGAATATAACGGCACCATCCTTAATGCCGTCACTGTTATTATAAAAATGTTCCTAATGCTACTGCTCCACAATTACATGCCCAGTACCCCACGGTAATTTTATACAAATGTTTTTAAGCTTCTGATTCTCCCAGTTTTATGTCCGTCTCACCCTCGTCTCAGTTGTCAGTTGATGGGGGCTGAACCAGGGGCAGGATTTAGGTCAACTCACCTCATGGCTCCAGTGCTAACACAGTGTTGTTGAATCGAGCCTTCTTTCCCAGGAAAAGTTTCTGTTCCTTATGTCTTCTGTCTCCAGTTGTCCACCTGAGACCACATTTCTATATATAAAGAAAGACCTAGGAATTGACCTTTGGATTTAGCAATCTGGTCGTCACTGGAAACCTTGACAACAGTTTGGCGGGGGTGTTGGAGATAACTCTGCTCAGAGCAGCGTAAAAGTAGAAGCACAAAGGACATAAAGGTGGCAATATAGACAGTGTTTTGAGAAGTTTTGCTCTGAAGGGAGACGAGAAACAGGACAGTAGCTAGAGTGGAATATAAGCTAATAGGAGGCTTGTTTTGTGATTTTTGTTGTTATTGTTGCTTGTTTGTTTTCTTTTAAGATTGTGACATGTCTTGAGACTGATGGAAATGATCTAACGACAAGGAAAATATTGGTGGTACAAGAATGAAGCCTTTGAATAATAAGTGGGAGGGATCTAGTGACAAGACGGAGAGCAAAATGTGGAGCCACAGAAACACGCAGGCAAGGGCTAGCTAGGGTGAAAGTGTACATCTGAGAGGGTGGTCCCGTGCAAAGCTCACCTCTTGATTTCCTTGGGGTTTTCACCTGTACAAGAGATGCCAGAGTGGTCGCATAACAAGGAAAGGGATGAAAATTGGACTCTGCACATCTTGGGATTCCAGTTGACACAATTTGATCAGGTTAATTTTATTGGTAACAAAGTCTCCTTTCAAAGTCTATCTTGGAGAAAAAAGAAAAAGAAAAAAAAATGTTTGAAGAAATAGAGCAAGCTAGAAGGAGAAAGCAAAGGAGATGGATGGGCTCATTTTCTCCCTTTTTGTAAATACAGTTGGAAATCCTACCAAATCAACACAGACCAAAAATAAACCAGAGCACTGGAAACTCACACTGGCAATTCGGCTGTCCCTTAAAGAACAGTCCCCTGGCATTACCGGTGAGGGTCAGGCACTAGCACATTCCAAGAAGGAGTGAAGAGAGAAGAAAGAGAAAACAAGGAGGGAAGAGAATATTGAGAGGAGAGGGAGAGTAAGGTAGGAAAGAAAGTGACAGAAGAGAAGACTAGACAGACTGCAATGGAGAGAAGGGAGAAAGTGTAAGTAGCCAAAGGGATAAGAAAGAGATTTTCAGCTATAAATGGTTATCATTCCTTTCTCCACACAAACACCAATCGGAGCAGCAACGTGCTGTTAGATTAATACGCAGCAGCAGCCCAGCCTCACAGTGTAGTGTGATGTTTTAGTGTGGGGTCTCACTCCCCAGATATAATCACCGCATAAAATACAGACAAATGAAAAATGTTGGTATTTGTTAATGGAGGGTGCCTTTGAGTCTGGCTCAGATACAATGGCCTGTGGTTGCATCTGATTATAACTCGTCTCCATGGGGGTAGAGATAGTTGTTGTAAGTGTGAGAAATTATGAGTTTCTTTAGCAAGATGAACTCTGTGATTATAATGACACTTGGCATTTGCACATTTTGTAGCCTTTCTCATCTGAAAATCACAGAGCTACTTTTATGTTATAACTAGATTCTTGTGTGTGTGTCCTTTGGAGTCTGAGGTACATACCAGTGAGTGTTTCTCTTCTTTTTCCTTCCTTCCTTCCTTCCTTCCGTCCTTCCTTCCTCCCTTCTTTCCCTCCTTCCTCCCTCCCTCTCTCCTTCCCTCCCTCTCTCTTTCTTTTCTTCAAGTAGCGGGCAGCTATTTGGAATACTGTCATCAAGATAACTGAAAATTCTATTGAGGAAGGCAGCCTCAGAATTTGAGGAAATGTGTGAGACCAGAGCTCATGAAGCAAGTCAAAGGCACAGAGTAGGTATGGCTGTATTAGATCTCTAGAAGAACAGGGCTATTGTTTGAAAGTTAGTTTAAATGTAACTCCAGATTCCAAAGATTTTTTTCTGTTCCCTGAAGGCAGAGCCATCAGTACTTCCAAGCAGTTTCCAACATGGCCAAACTTGAGAAACAATGAAAGGCTCCCAATCTGAAAACATCCTCTTACTGTCTAATAGAGATTCACACTTTATTCATCACTTCAAGACAAACCCTTGCAGAGCATTATCCATGCGTGCATGTTGGCAATTTAAACTAACACCATCCATTAGGACTCAGCATGACTTAGTCTACGGATTTTGTTTCAGCCTCTTTATAAGACATTGAAAAGAGAGAGGACACTGAACAGATTTCAAAATTGTTTGTGTGTGGTAGTGGGAAGAGCCATGCCCAAAACTTGCGGCAGCCAAAAGGAACTACGAGGTGCTCTGAACATGAGACAAGTGAAGCAAACAGGAAGTAGAAGGATGCTGAAACCAGCTCTAACCATGTACTGAATCAAGTAATTTCCATATCAATAATTGTTTGTTGCATTTTTTTATATACTTTTTACTCAGAAGAAAATGGAGTAAGAGAAAAATAAAACACTAGATGATATGAAGTAGAGTTGGACATTTCAGTCTCCATTTATCCAAATCTTTGGCTTCCTCTACTTTCCACAATTGACTGAACTTTTACCAATTATTGTCATAACACTTCCAGATCTGCTTTTGTCCCTTCCCCAGTGCTGGCCTAAAATACAGGACACCAAGCTAAATTTGAATTTCAGATAAAGAACAAATCTCTCTCTCTCTGTCTCTCTCTCCATCTCTCTCTGTCTCTCTGTCTCTCTGTCTCTCTGTCTCTCTGTCTCTCTGTCTCTCTCTCTCTCTATATATATATCTATATATATCTATATCGATATTAGTATAAGTATGTCTCATGCAGTATTTGGGACATGTTTATGCTAATTTGTTGTTGTTATTTATCTGAAATTCAAACTTAACTGATGGCCTATATTTTTATTGGCAAAATCTCTCAATCCTAGCACAGCTGCATTTCAGTAGAATAAAACAGATCATAGAATTGGCTGGTCGACAACTTGAAAATCCACCTCTCGGCTGCTTCTTGACTAGTAAAGGTTGATGGTTTCTGATCTACCATATATCAAACCCAGTGTCAGAGCTGCCTCCTGCCTCTTGCCTGTTGCTTCCAGGCTGTCCGGCCGCCCTGCTGAGACCATGGCCTCCCAGTCAAGGAATCATGTACCTCCTCATCCTGGACTTCCTAGACTGGCTCTATTCTGTTGTCACCTAACTGGGGGAAAGGATCTAGATGAGTGAGAAAGAAAAGACTAGGTGCTTCTAAAAGTCTTAATTTGCTTCATCAGATATTTGAAGACAATTAACTCCTTAAATCACAAGGTTGTTAGAATGGCAAAGCTCTTTGCAAATTTTAGAGTCATAAAATGAGGTTCCATGACTGTTACCTTGATGTAAAATAAATATTGGCAAATTGTTTCATGGAGAAAAAAATGTGGAAAAAAAATGATGATATTTGCTTATTCACTTACTGTAGAGTTTAGTCCCGTAGGCCCTGAAACTCTGAAAGCTGTCTTTTCTTTCCTCATCTCTCTGCCTTCATCTCCCCTTGAGAATGACCCGATTACCTTGTTACAGGGTAAAGCTCAGTTTTGGCAATCAGCAAATGTCTTTACTATTCAAAATTGCTGTAGCAGCTGCATTTCAGTCCTCTGCTCGGCGAACAGATTCCTGGTCAAGTTCAAAAAAGGAGCCATACCTTCATTTGTGGAATGCTGTGTTGAAGTCAGACTTCAGAGACATGGCTTTGTGCAGCCTCCTGGGATTTAGCTAGGCTTGAATCACCATGACCTCCGTGCCCTTACAACATCACAGAAAACACCATCACGGTGCCCACTAATTGGTCACCTTGATGTCAGTCACAGCATGGAGATCAAGGACAGAGCAGGTCCTAGAAAGTGAACTACACACGCTCTCCGAGGTGGTCTCTACAGGTCAGGCTAGCATCCTGCTGAGAGCACAGTGCGAGGGAACCTTACCCCAGGACTACTTGAAACATGGCTGTGCTGCACACGAACAAAGGACAGGTGGCCTCGCTAGTGACCCTTTCCTCGCTACCTACCAAGTCCAAATTGTCAGCCTTTCACACCTATTATGCTTCCATTATCTGTGAAAAATACTAAGTACCATGTCCTGAATATCACATGCACAAAGCAGGCTCTTGAAATTAGTTTCTGCTTATCGCTTTTAAAAATTATTAAGATTATTTTATTTTTAAGGTGGCAAGTCAATCAAAGATTGCTAGGGTCTTACATACATGTTCATTGGAGAAGCTCACTGTAATAATAATCAAATTTTTTTTAGAATCTAAATGCAGTGTGTTTTTGTAAATGACTTACATAGTACTAGTAAGAAGGGGGAAAATATAAGGAATAAATTGAATACATCTTTCTGTCATTTCCCTTGGGTTGAATACATGTATGGGTTGCCATGCTCACCCATTTAAGCCAGGCATTTTAGATGGTAGGGATGATTACAATTAAGTAGAAATTCTAAAATTCTAATCAAAAAAGGAAAAGCGATAACCACTGCACAGGGTGAGGTTTATTAAAAGTGCTTGTTTCTGTGGTTCAATTTGCTGAATAAAATAGTACATGACGTCCATTTAGATAATATAAGATCTTTCTCAAAGTGTTCTAATCTTCCTCTGCTCCCAGTGCCAGGTCCAGGAGCCTTTAGAAGGATTGATTTCAGGCCTTAACATGGGGACCAGTGCTGCAGGCGTGGAAGACAAATATTAGAACAGTGGACACACTTTGGTCAGTGGTCGGTTAATGGTCTAGATGTCCACAATCATGAGAACCAACCTAGAATTCCCGAGGATAGAATCCATTAAAAATTTGAGGGCCAAAGTCTTGGATGCCCTGCCAAATAAATGAAGAAGAAGTGGGAGTTTTCTTACAGAGACAGAAGAGAGACCCAGGGGACCTCTACTCACCTTTTGAGGCAAAAGAAGTCAGATATCTTTTGAGTAACTTCAGGAAAGTAAAACCTTTTGGGAATTGTCTGGGTCTGGTACAGTTCTCCTTCAGGGGGTTCCATATGCTAAGAGTGGATGAGAACCAGATCCAGGGGTGGAACAGCCACTCATCGGACTGATCCAGCTGTAGGGGGCAGAAAATCCAGCTGGCCAGGTGGCATTGACAGGGCCGGCCAAAGAGAAATTGAGTACATGTACTCGTAATACTGATTCATTGTGTATATGTATTACTACTGATTCCTGAGATAACAGTGACATTTTAAGGAATATTATCTTCTATGGAAAACTTGAAGGAAATAGGACCAGATATTGGATTAAGGAGGGCACCAAAGCAAAATTAGGAGAAATAATGTAGAAACTAGGAGGAAGAATTGGGTCAGTTATTGGTTGTCGTGCGGGGCGGCCTGCGGGGTCTCATCTCCCGCTCCCCACATAAGAATGCAGGATGTGGCTAGGACAAAAAGGAACACCCATGGAGCCATAGGTAGGGGAGTCATACAACTATAGTCTCACTGGAGGCTGGATTCACACAATGTGTGACCTGCTGTCCACTTTTCTGCCTGCCAACCGACCAACTCCACTCGACTCACCAACCAGCACAGCCGTGGCAGTTGTATCAGTGGCCAATTGGCTAACCGGCTACAGCTGACGGCCATCTACTACCCGAACCAGCACCCTTTCACATGAGGCCGAGAGCCTGGAAACTGCTCTCTGGGACTCTGTTCCCACATTGGCATTCTAAAGAATAAGACTAAATGAAAAAATTAACTGTTCTCCTCCATCTCCTTACTGTGGCCAGTGACCAAAGGTAAGGAGTGGTCTGGGCAAAAATAACTAGGCCAGGGGCAAAAAGAGCAAACCAGAAGTAGTTTGTGCCTTCCTTTGTCAACTTGGGATGGTGGCAAAGAGTACAGAGAGTGTAGGGGCAAAGCCAGAGAGCAGTTTCCAGGTTCTCGACCTCACGTAGAAAGGTGCTGGCTCGGGTAGCAGATGGCCATCAGCTGTGACTAGTTGGCCATCAGCTGTAACCAGTTAGCCATTAGCCACTAATATAACTGCTGTGGCTATGCCAGGGGGTTGGTTTGTTGGTAGATAAGCCGACAGTGGATTGTACATCGTGTGGAGCCTGCTTCCTGTATCTCCAACCCAGCTGCCAGCGAGAATATAGAGGTGTGCACCCCCTATCCATGGCTCCATTGGTGTTCCTTTTTGGCCTCACCATATCCTGTGTTCTGGTGCGGGGTGCAGGAGCAGAGTCCCTGCATGACAGAGAGTGTATATTATTCTGCCTATGAGCTAATAAAATCTGGCTGGGAGCAAGGGGACAAGGAACACACTAGAAGGTCTCCTCCCTATATCTCAGACATGCAACAGACTGAAATGGTATCCAATTGGCTGAATTGCTTAACTAGTTTTAACAAGCTGTTTTAGTACCTTTCTATGTCTACCCTCTGTGATAGCAGATTCAAGAAGGGTCCCTAGAGAAGGGAATAAAGAGACACTTGAGGAATTGTTTTGTGGTATGACTCCATTAGAAAAGCGACCTGGAGTTCCAACCTTAATAAAAGCTTAGGTAAATTCCTAGTATTGTGGGAATAAAATAAAGGGGCCTGAGGGCTAAGTCCTTGTTTCTCATGCAAGAGGACTATTGAGGGTTCCTCTTCTCAATGTGAACTCCACTGGGTAATCAGTCATCCCCATGGTAACTCAGCAACTTTTAATTGTCTTTAATTAAGGGGCCACAGAGGCAATCAGCTACATTTCTAGCACATTAATAAGGGAAGCATGAAGTGCAAAATGGCTGCTAGAGGTAGACGGTGCTTATATAAACCAGAACTCCTGGCAGAATGAGATGGGTGGTATATCCTGCAGGAATTGAATCTGCAGGATCTAGGAAACCCAGAATGAAAAGGTGAAAAATAAAGAAAAATCAAGAATGTCTTGGGAGAAAAAAAATAAAATAAGAAATATGATAAATAAGTAAAAGCATAAATATGATCTCGTTGGTTAATTTGATTTTAAAATAGGATATAATGTGCACCTGGAATTCTTAAAAGATAAAGGACTAAGAAAAAATATAAAGTGAGCAAGTTAAACGAAGCTAAAGAGTGACTTCACCAAAAGCCTGATACTGAATTACAAAGTAAAATTGGAAAACTAATTCTTCAGGCCATCTGTAAGCTCGCCTGCTTCAAGTAGCTTTCTCTGATTACAAGAGTGCATATTAATCACTCTTTCTTAGAAAAAAAAAAAAGGTATAGCATTTATTACCTGTGTATTTGTTTGTCTGATTATAAATGCTCACATATGCCTTATTTAGGGAAGGGTACCCTGACTACTTGAGACAATTTAAGAAATAATTTTATACATATTTTCATGCTTGGTTGTCATTACCTCCTTGTGATATTTTTATGCAGCATTTGCCTGTACCTACTTTTGTATTTGAAGAAATTGGGCAATAAAGCCCAGCCCAGGTCCTGTTACCCAAAGTAGCAAAGTTCAGCCTAGACTCTGCATCCTTTGGCTGAGATGCTGTGTTCCGTCCACTATCACATGTGGCCCCAGGCAGGGACATAAGTTACATGCCTGCTGCATTTTCTCACCCCTTCTGAGCATACTATGGGTAAGCAACCCATATTTTGACCTAATTCAGAAACAGTGATTTCAAATTAAAGACTTGATTTTGAAATGGGGCGGAAAAAGAAATATTTTTCACTAAGTTTGTGAAAATGTAAATATGTACGGTGGGATTATTTCTTTTCATTTACATTCTCATTAAACAATCTTAAACCATATTGTTTACAATTATATCCAATCATTTTCTAAACATTCACTGTAAGGAAAATGGGGAAGAAAAGACTTTTAGGGATCCATGACTAATTATCAGGGGCTGGACTGCCCTCATTCTTCACAAGGAGATTTTTTTCTAGCCTTTCTTTTATATTCCTTCCCGCCGACAATAAGACTTGCCTGCACTAGGAGCTGATGCTTAACAGCCGTGTTGATTAATATTTATACCAACCAATCAATTCACAAAAATCGTAAGTCAGCCACTGTGTACAAATCTAGGTTCTCTGACAGAAAGGTACAAAGCAGGACTATTTTCAAGGCATTTATAGGTTAGTTGGGAGGTAAAGCCCACATAGGAAAGAACACTAACAAAGCAGATGAGCCCATGGAACAGGTTTTATAATTTGTATATTTACTTAGCAGGCACTGCTTAAGCCTGCTGGCAATTTTTGTATGCTGGCTTTTCAGGTATTATGTCATTTTATTTTCAGAATCGTCCAGGATACAGCTATGGTTATCATTCATATTTGCATCATCAGATATAAATACAATCAAGTTCTTCTTCAGCTCAAAACTCTCCCATTGTTTATCTTCTAAAGCCCAGTAATTGCAGAGTTCTTACAATGGCTACAAAGCCCATTGGATGGGATCCTGTCTTCCTCTTCCTCTTCCTAAGCCCCTACCTGAGCCCCTCCCTTTCGGTCCTCATCTCTTACCACTCTTCGCCTTGCTTGGCATGCTCTGGATACAGTTGTTTCCTCAGTATACCCAGAGAAATATCAAGCATGTTTCCATCTCAGGCCTTGGTGTTTCCAGGGCTCACCGCATTGGATTTCTTCAAATCCTTCAGTTCTCTTCTCAGAAGAAACCTTATCAGGAAGCCCTTTGTTAATTTCTCTAAAGAAAACTGCAGGCCCCACACTAGCAGCCAGTCCCTTAGTCTAGCTTTTCTTTTCTCCAAAACATTCTCATGTTGATGTATCTTTACATATTGATCCATGTGTTGCCTCTCTCCCTGGACTAGCAGGGGCTTTGTGTTGTTGATGTATTCCCACTGTCTAGGGTGGAATCTAGCATTAAGGGGCTCCATAAATACTTCTGGAATCCTCTGTATAAGGCACATAAGGCTTTGAGAGCTTACGTAATTAGCCCACTCACAGTTCCATGGCAGAATTGGGGCAGGATCCCCTTTTTCTAACGCTACGTATCTGGATGCTCTTTGAGAAAGAAAGACCACCACAGGCTGTGGGCACTGAAAACACAACTTCTCATAACAAAACATAGAGACTTTGAGTTCCATCTCTAAACTGAAATTCTGACAGATGTGAAAGAAGGTATGAGGTTATTTAGAGTGTGCACACATTGTTTTTAAATATTAATCTCTAAATACATCAATTCATCCACCATATATTCTGTACGTACTCAGTGCCCAGCATTGCAGACACTAGTTTCTTTTATCTTCTTTCTCTCTTCAGGAAGATAGGTAGATACATGATAGATAGATAGATAGATACGTGTACATAGAAGCATTCAATTCTACTATTTATTGCTGGTGTTCTCATCCCTAAATCCAAGTATCTCCACCTTATGCTCCTTTCCAGTACCCTAAAAACAGCAACATATTTTACATCTATTTATTCAATCAACCCCTAAATAGCAAAACCTACTAGTTCCTCAGATCCTTACTGTACTCTGGGTACCCAATAAAGAAATTGATGTTAAATTGTTACTACTTTACATTTCTGGTAAGACTTGTGCATTTAGAGAGTTTCTGAAAAGATAGCAGTAATGATAGAAATTACAGTACAATTTTAGGTCGAGGAAGAGACCTATAACCCTCATATCTTATTATTTGGTTGTTTTGAACTCTCTACCTACATAAAGCTGGCTTTGGCCTGGCAGCAAAACAAATGTGAAAAGAAAGGAAGAAAATGGGTTGTATGGCTGAAAGGAAAATAATCTTCTGCTTTCGTTTCCTTCCCTTTTCTTTCACTTCACTTTCCATCAATAGGGGAATATTCTTTCCTCTGCAAGGAATAACCTTTCTTTCATGCACTGAAAAAATGTCAGTTTTGAGTTTCTCTCTGGGATAATTTGACAAATATTCAGGCTGCGTGGGAAGCACACACCTCTATCTTTGCAGGTGGCTTAAACTGAACAAGAAAAAGAAACCAGTGTGTTCTACCAAGACAGAGGATATCATTTGGGTTTGTGGCAAAATATAACACAAATTTGTAAAAATGGCACTGGTTAATGATCCTACGCAGTCAGTACTATTTGTTTTCTTACTGGTGTTTGATGTTCAATTCCTGTTTATCTAGAAAAAATGTCTTTGAAAAATATGGAAGTATAAGTACAAAATATGGAAGTGCAATGTTTTTGTTTCTTTAACTCCTCTCCCAGTTAATTAAATTGAAATGGGGATTCTGCTGTTTACAGCTTTAAAAAGTAACCAATTGAAATTTAATTGGTATCTTTTTTTTTTTTTTTTAGTATTCATGCCCGGAAGCTAAATTAATGATCGTTGTAAGCACTTCAGCTAAGAGACTGTTATGACTTTTGAATAAAATTAAACTTGGACCATATAGTAGATAAAATAACTAGTACTAAAATAAGAATAACTCTGTATTATGAATAACAAAGGGTTAAAACCTGTCTCTGTGCGCGCGCGCTCTCTCTCTCTCTCTCTCTCTCTCTCTCTCTCTCTCTCTCTCTCTCCTCCCCCAATTTCTCTCTCTCTTTCTTTTTAACAATTACAGAGAGACAGGAGGCTCAAGTGTATTCTAGGACCAGTAGATGTTGTAAATCAAATTAATTACTTTTGCCCAAAACTGTCCTCAGTGGAGGATTTTTGGCTACTGGACTGTTCATATCTCTTTACTTAATCACTGTCCTATAATGTCATCCCCCTAATAGAAGGGATAAACTGGAGCAATGGCAATCTTTTCACCTTTCCCAAGTCCCCACAAGACCCTGATTTACAGGGTGAATGTGTTATGTATCATTTAGCTAGACTCAGAAGCTCTTCTTCTCTTTGGGAGCAGAATAGAACCAAAAAAAGTCGATGTGGTAGGTGGCTTTAAAAAAAAAAAAAATCTATTTCTCTCTTTGAGCTGTATCTCTGCTTTCAATACCTTGTGAATTTCTTTCTTTGACTGGATTTTAAAACATCTTTGATTGACATTATGTCTATCAAGACTTTTGGCATTCCCATCTCTTTGATCAAGAAGAATTCATCACCTCAGTGATTTACACCAAATACCACATCACATTAGTCCAGCTCAGAAGGACGTGAATGCTCAAGGACTAGACCACCTGGAAGCCAGTGTTCTGAATCAGGAGAATTTGCTTCTTATAACTTGTCAGTACAGCCACCTTTGGAAAAGGCCACCATTTCCAAAAGCAAAGGGAGAATGCCAGAATAGGGCCCAGACAAAAGGTAAATCGTGGGCATAACTACTACTGATATTTGAGTTTATATTACATGCTACTTATTTTTAAATGAACAACCTTGTTTTTCTCATTAAGGAATGCTGAAGCTAACATTAAAAAAAAAAAAGTCTTCTCTGAATAAGTGACAACTGATTGTGGAGGTGACTAAGACATATTTTGAATAAAAGGAGCACCCCATATTTGAATACAAAATACCCCATACCCAATTCATACATACATACCTGAGAGCTGAAACAAATCTGTATAATAAATAGATCTTGAGTAATGCTGTATACTGAAACAGCATTTATCAAGCCTGATCCCCAGAATCCAGTACTTTCCTAAGGAAATTTCAGGGTTCCTTAAATGGAGCATTGTCCAAGCTCTATGATTTTAGGAGGAAATTCCTCCCTAACAGATCTCTTCCTCAGAGCAGATTTTAGGAGACAGTTCACTAGGTGTTTCAAGAAGTGGAGTCCTTCTGAGATTGTCTATGGAAAGAAATCAACTGTAATGATTTCACTGCTTTGATGGAGAATGCAGTGATTCTTAGGGCCTAGATTTGGATTCCCTAAATATTGGCATCATTCTGTAAGTTCTAATTTCTCATCTACTAAGAAGATTATAGTCAATAATTAGGAACTGTGGGGAGGGGCATCTTAGGAAATGACCTCACACCATTGAATGTAACATATAAATGATCGTGGTAATTGTTCAACAGGAATTTGTAAGATAGAGTTTCATCTTAGGTTGTGTGTTCGTTGTTTGTCTTTCTCTTTGTGCTAAAGGGTTAATGTCTGGAACATGGGTGATGAAGCAAAAGAGTACAATTTATAATTTAAAACCCTGGCGATTGTTTTTGGTCAGTTTCTTGCAATCTGCAAGGTAATTTTTTTCAATTTATTTGGAATTAGTCAAGTGCACTGTTGAAAAGGCAGAGTGAATTGATGCTAAATAGTTTTTGGAAGATGTAATTGTCTGATGATTTGTAAATAGCCAAGCTTATCAAAAAAGTAATTTAAATGTTATGCTGACAATTTTGTTCAGTTTGGTATACTCTATAAACTGGGGGATCCAATTTTTTGCCCTCATTAGCATGAGAATTCTCTCTGGTTGGCTAAATGATTTGAGGACCTAAGAATGTCCAGATCTTTGGAATCTGAACTTTTAATGATCTCTTACCGAGTATAAACATCACTTACAGGATGATAATTCCAAAGTGCTTTTAAATAACCAAGTTTTATGCATCATTTGATTGTTTGCAGTGTGTTCCTTATATATTCTATTAGAATCTATCTTGAAGGAGAGTGGGGCCCTGTAGAGTCTGTCTGTATTTCCCTCATTTTCCCCTACCACTCCATCTGTGCTCTAAATTCCAAAGTGACCATTGTTCATCATATGAGAGAACTCTGACAAACATATTCATATAAACATCTTAGTGAAATAATCATTTTGATTATTACATTCATAAGAGTAGCAACATATTTTTTAAAAGTAGGTGTTTACAAGGTGAAATATTTGCTAAGTACTGTAAGTGTTTTACATACGTCTTTTTTTTTTTTCTTTCAACTACGCAGCAGCTCTGAAGTAAGCATGTTATCTCTAAATGCTGTAAAGTATTTGGAGATTTGGTAAGTGACGAAACTAAGCTGTAAAGTTAACTTGCTATGGTCATGTTTCTAAAAAGTCACCAAGCTGTGACTCAAAACTCATGTGTTAACTGACTTCAGGTGTAAACTACCAGGCAATATTGCTTTTAAAAAATGTTAAGAAAAGGCTATCACCATCTCAGACAATTGTGTGTTTTCAGGTTGTGGAATGGAAAAATCCGCATATACCCAGTGTTGGTTCTAGTATTATTTAGGGACAGCATCCTATCTGGAGGGAGGATTTGAAGCTGCATTTGCATATAACTTTACATAAATATTGAAAAATATACCAGATTACAAAAATGGAAGGGGAGAGGCTGATGATGGCCTTTCTGAGTTGCCTGAAGATCCCCACTCACCCACGCAGTATATTCCTTGTCAACACTATTTATTATTAGATGACAGAGTGAGCCACAATTTAGCTGCCAAACATTTGTGTGAGGCTTACAGAATGATGAAATCAATTGTTTCCTTCTCCTAAGCCTCTTGGAGAAGGTACTCATTAAGGATAAGATAATCTTATACAGAAATATCTGGAAAGGCTAAAATGTTACCCCAGTATTTGCAAGAACATAGGAGTATATGTGTGATATTATTTTAATCACCTAGGAAAGCCACAGATCATGGGACTGGTTCCAGGACCAGAATAATAGAAAGAATGGGATGACCTTAGGCCAGTTTCTTGCAAAGAGCAGGATAGCAGGGAGTGTTATTACAGAGGGTTCTGAGAATCTGGCCGGGAGGAGAGAATAGGAAGGCACCACATACAGGATGGAATAGGAGAAATGAGTGCTGCAAAGTAGAGGGAAGGTAAGAAAAAAATTAGCAGAGCCTGGGATATATCTGCAACAGAAAGAAGGAACCGCTCCAACCGGAGGTGTACCAGGCTCAGTGCTCTGCTGTTTCGTTCTACTGCATTGAATAAAATGAATCTTTTCAAACAGGTGAATTTTCCAACAGAAATGGCCCAAACAGCCTCAGCTCATTGAATAGAAAGTGTAATGGTGATCTAAACCTATTACCTTCAATGGAGTCTGTGACATTTTCTTCCAGCATATTGATCGAGGAGAGAGAGGGGGAGAGAGAGAGAGAACTTTTTCCTCCACTCATTGTTGCGTCAGTCATTGTAATGCTAGTCACAATGCATTAAAAAGCATTGAGAATCAACAGGGCTGGCTCTTTTGTAGCAGGAGTAATAAATGATTTTTCTGAACAGAATTAAAATGCTATTTAAAATCTATTCTGTATACATTTTTTAAAAATTTCTCACCAGAAGGACCTCTCTCTCCTCCCCTACAAATCTAGATATCAAAAACAAATTCTTATTAATTGATAGTTTTCAGCAAGAACACATATTTTTTATCAAAGATTCTGTCATATTTTTACAGTGAAATGCCATTAATACCATCTCTCAGAAATGTTCTCCCTTGTACCAATGTTTATTTCAAATCATTTGTAATTATGGTTGAGAAATTTCAAGTTTATTTAAACTAATGTGAACTGCAACAACTTCTGGAGGTTAGAAATGCTGTTTTGTTTTTTGTTTTGTTTTGTTTTTAAGCACCTGTGTTGTTCTTATTGTATAACACAATCTCTGGAGGGAAATAAAACAAAATCAATACAGCCGTATTATATTGAAGTGTTGCTTATATAAAGGTGGCACTAGTGTTCCATTAGAATACAATTGAAATACCCCAATTTCATTGACAATGATAACCAACTTATACATAGAGTTTGAGGGAATATGGAACTTTTATAACCCCCTAACTTCCAGCTAAATACTATTCATCATTTTCCATGCATTGCTAATTTTCTATAGGACACAAACATTTATAGGTAAGAAATACTATCATGAATTTCAAAGGAATAGCAGCCATTTCATAAATGGATGAAAGACGCATGGAAATCCCCTGGTAGGAAGGTACCTGCTGAACTATCTTTATTATTAATGTTATTAACTTATATTGAACCCATTTGTTTTAGTTTTATCTTAATTCGGTCCATTCAACACCTTGTCTCTAATATTTATATGTATGTTTTCTTTGTCTCAGTATAAACTTATTGCATTTCATGTTATCTGAATTTTATAATCTTTCCTATTACTTGCAAGCAATCTGCTGCTACAGTTGTTCCTAGGTGTTTTTATAAACTAATTTAGCATCTGTTAGTACTATGTAACAGTATCAACCTACAAATGGCCAATAGAACTTAGCATTGTTGAGCATTATCATATAGATTAATGGAGTTACATTAGTAATTGTAGGATCCACTCCATATTTCATGGTAACTCGATGAATAATCAGTGTTATCTGGGCGATTTTCTTTTCAGCATCGAATGCAATCTACATTTAAAAGTAATTGCATTTAAGGCAAAAGATCATACAAACTACCTTTTCAGAAAATTAATTGATAATTCTGCTGAATTAAGGAATTCACATAGATAATTCAGGAAAATGAGTTTTCTAGTATAGAAATAAAGATTCAACAGTAGGTAGATACAAGTCAAAAGGATTTTTGAGAATTTGCTTTGTCATTCTGGTCTTCACAGACAATTGTAAAATAGTAGCTCTAAGACAGATCCTTATCCAAAAGCTGGCTAGCAGAAATTACACAGAACCAGTTAGGTAAACCTTAACTCCATTTCTAGTTTTGCTGCTTATTTATTCCATTAGTTTTGAACAAGTCAATTTGCCTTGTTTTCCTTCTCTGTAAGATGGAAATGATACCTAGTCTTGACTATGCATAAGAGTTGTTTTGGGGATCCAATAAATTCATCCGTGTATACTTCTTTTGAAAGATATAGAGGGGTCCTTTGTTCCAAAGACAAAAAAAAAAAACAACAACAAAAACTCACTTCTATGAAAGAACATATAGATGAACAGTCCTTACTCTCAAGTAGGATACAACACATAAAAGATAGTAAGAGACGGTCACATAACAGTCACCAAAACTTCTTCAGTCTAAAATCGCCTCTGGTCCTGAATGGACCAGCCACCGCAGAATTTCAAGCATCCCCTACATTCATATAGGCTTAACAAAGATGCCTTAAGGAAAATGGATTGAAGGGATGCTGCACAGCCTCACGAGATCCTTTTTCCATACTGTGGACCAGCAACTGTCTCTGCCTGAAGGCCAAGGTGGAATCCCAACAGTTCATGCTATAAAGGGAAATTGAGAAGATTGTGAAATTCAGAAGAATTTCAATCCTAGTTTAATTAACTTATCTTTTTTGACATTCACTATTCTTATCCAATAGGAGTGGGTAGACTTCGTTATCTTGATTGTGTTTTTAAAATTTAAGATTATCATTTTATAATGACCTGAAGAGATACTCAGGACTACCTTTACAATAAATGGTTAATATGGAAGGAAAAGTTAGAATAGCCAGTCACCAAATCATGATTTCCAGCCTACGGGAAATGAAAACCTCCACGTTTCTTAATAGCTCATTGGGAAAACTTACACTATTAAGCTGGGACCCAGTTTCTCTCTCTGTATACACACACACACACACACACACACACACACACACACACACACACGGTGCCAAAAACATGTATACACATTTTTAAGAAAGGAAAAACTATTAAAATTGTAATACTCAATATATATTGATAACAAAAGATGAATACAAGTCACATTTGACTTCTGCAATTCTGCAAGAGGTGCTCAAAGTGGTTACCATCAGCATCCAGACACTTCTGATTATGGTGAACTACTGCTTTAGCAATGTTGACCAAAGTGTCCACTTGTACACACTTTTTGGCACCCCAGTGCATATATATATGTGTATATGGTTCAATGACAAGCTAGTTAGTGGCAGTCAGACAGGAACTTCAATTTCATGGCTTCCATTTTAGAAAAACAATTAATATAGTTTTTTGTTTGTTTTGTTTGTTGTTTTTTTAATAATTTTACAGTGCAAAGCCCTACTGGTCAATCTGTAATAAGGCATACCAAACATAACAGCAATGATATCAAGAAGCTTAGCAGGCCTATTTCTGGGATGCCTTCTTTCTTGTTCTTCCCAACCTATGAGGATTGGTATTATATCTCCATTTTACAGATGGTAAAACTTGCACTCAGAGAAGGAACTAGGATTTTAACACTAAAGTGTCTTCCAAATTCTCCAAATTAAATATTCTTTTCTATAGTATGCAGAATTCTAAGATAGCTTCCAGAGTCCCATCCCCTGGTACAGATGCAGTACATAATCCCTTCCAATTGAGTATGATATAACCTGTGAATATGATGGAATAGTCAGTACTTTGATGAGGTTATAGTATATCAAAAAGGTGACAGTACTAATTTGTTAGTATTGTCACCCAATTAAAATTGTTTGAAATTAGGTTTGAGGAAAAGGGTAAACAAAGTACATCTGTGAAGCAGATATATTCCACAGACTATCAGTTTGTGAACTTTGTCTTGGATCCTGATAGCTAACAATTTTACACAAAATAATTAAAGTATTAGATCTGGTGGACTCTTACTGATTATTCAATATCTTTATAGAAGTCTCATGATTTTATTACAAGACCTCAACTTATTAGTGATTGGCTGAAGGCAGAAATCCACTTCTCCCAATTGTTAAAGTACTCCAGGTTTGCTCCAGACTAGATTGCCCCAGTTTATGTTCTTATATATATTTTTTTTATTTTACATCCAAAAACTACATCATCCCTAGAACACTGACTGAGTGTCTAGTCATATAGAGAAATTTTCTTTATTGGAAATAATCAGAATTACTCTTCTCACCAACCAAGTATACAGAAAACCCTACCAACCTAGAAAGACTAGTTGGAGAATCGTGGTCCAATTTGAGAGTTGTTGTTTACTTTTCAGTGTATTAGACGTTATATGGAAAACAAAATGGTCTATATTTCAAAGACAAATCAGATGTATTGGTTAAACAGTTCAAATGTTTCCTTGTAGAGTCCAAGTCACAGCAGTATTTCTTAATAGTTGGATATTCAAAGATATCAAATCCAACTTTTGCTCTTACACTAGTATATTCTGTTGTTTGCTATCTATTACTCCATATTTGGATCTCTCTTATACCAATTATATTAAAAAAAATTAAGCCTCTACATCTTTTCTCAAATTGCTGATGAGCTCTTTGGGAGGAAAAATACTATAAAACTGCTAATAAAAAATCACAGATTGGAAGATATTTAATAAGTTATCTGTGCCAAGTTATAACCCTACCCTTCCACCTTCACCATACTGAATTTTAAGTTTCTCTTCAACATCATTGACAAACTGCATTCAGAATTTTTAAAAACCTGAAGGGATTTAAAATATTATTCTCCCTTTTTTAAATTTTTTTTTTTTTTATTTTTTGTCTCTGGGTGGTGAACACACAATGTGGTATAAATATTATTCTCTTTTAAGGAAGCTGATTCCATTTTAGACATTATAAACATTTTGTTTTTTATTTTATTGAACCAAAATCATATTCCTTTTGTGATTCTGACTTATCGATCCTAGATATGCCTGTGGAAGCTACATTTCATATACATTATAGTTCTTGAAATAATTTCAGATCACCAATGTGTGCTCTTTAGATTCTGATTCTCTGGTATTAGCACCCTGCCTCCTTTAATGAGTTATCATAGAACATAATGCTGAGACATCCTTACCTTCTCAGTATGTATAAGTATTGTCCAGCAGTGTACTACTGGTGGTTCACAAACTCAGGAGATTCTCAGGTGAAATATGAAACTGGGCCCCACTCATAATCTTAAGAGTTTCTATAGAGGCCTTAACTATGTTCAGTCATATGTCTCATCTACATGGTTTCAAAAACACATTGTTCTTTCAATACTGCATTCTTGAAAATGGCTCCGGCTATGAGTGGGATATATATATACATTCCAAGAATGAGGCAGGAGTGAGGAGCCTTCAGTTGCCAAGATGAAGCTCTTGGACCAATGGGGAGTCACATCCTTTCAATGACCTCCTCCAACAAGTACTTACAAAAAGACAGTGTTATGGTTTCACCTGACCAATACCAAACAGAACTGAATATAAATTAAGTGATCATTTTCATAAAATCAAAACACAATTTTTTTTTAATCACTATGTTATATTGCCTCCTCACATTTGGCTTTCTACTATTTAAATAATAAGCCCTTTCAAAACTGTATAGCCTTAAGGATAGTGCTAAGGATGGGTAGTGCATGGGATTGGAACATAAAGACATATATTTTCATTAAACATACCCAGTCAAATTTCACCATCAGATTTGGATTAGATTTTATCATACAATGTTTTCTACTATTTTCAGCTTTCGGTTATCTGTGAACTGGTATTTTTCAGTGCATTCATATTAAAACACAAAAGGCTAGTACTGAGTATAGAGACATGGAACATACTACAAAAGAGTCTACCAAGTTAAAATCACCACTGTAATCATCATGCAGTCAGCCAGTTATAATTCAGTTTCAAAATAATTCAATTCACATCTTTATATTTGTCTAAAATAATGCCATGCGGGGCCTGGAGCTAATCTATACCTTGTTGAAATACTCATGCAAGTCATCTACCATTTTCCTGATTTATTCCTCTAGTAAAAGCAGCATTAAAGAAACCGGGGGTGAGGGTGATGTCATAGGAATGGCGGCAGCGAGGTGGACTTTTTGAGTTCTCCTCCGGATCTTATCACAAACGGGACATCTATAACCCATCAAAGGACTCTCTGCTCGTCATGCAGAACAGCTAAGAGACCCATGCAAGCATTATTTGAAGGTGGGAAAATTGGGCGAGCAGGGCAAGAGGGAAGGGAATAACTAATCAGAAACAGTTTTGGAGACTTAGAGGAAACCCTGAGGATTACTAGATGGGAGGGTGGTGGGGATAAGGCGGAAGGTGAGGGGATTAGAAAACAGTCAGTAACCACAAGATGGCCACGGGATCAGAAAATTAATTTGGGTAATATAATCAATAATGTTGTAAAAATTTTGTAGGTTATCTGATGGACACTTGTATTGTTAGGAAGACCACCTCAGGGAAGATGTAGATGCCTGATCACTGCACTGTAACCTGAAGCTGAAGCTGAACAATAATGAATGTCAATTACAAGTTTATATATACATATATATATACACACACACACATATATACATATATAAATATATATAAATATAAATATATATATAAAAATTTTATATACATATACATATACATATAAATATATATATATATATATACACATATATATGTATATGCTTACAAGAAGCAGAGTACAGCATTAGGAATAGAGACAGTGGAAATTTAATGGCTGTGTGTGATGACAGAGGGATATTGGATGGGGGAGGAGGGTTGACACAGTGTGAGGGATATAAATGATAAATGTCTAACTATTATTTTGTTTTGTGCGCCTGAAACTAGTAAAAAATAAATAAATAAATAAATAAATAAATAAATAAATAAATAAATAAGAGAAAATGGGTAAATCTAGAACTATTTTATTATTATTATTATTATTATTATCATTAAACTTGATTATTTATTTTAATAAGTTCACCTAACAATGAAAAAAGTGTTAGTTGAAATCAACATCAAACTCACTTATTTTTAGTTTATAAATTCAATATCTTCTCCTTCATAATTATAATGTTGGATAGGGGAAGAAGAACAAATAGGAATGAGTCCCACTCTCTGAACATCTATTCTTAAGATTCTGATAATCTCAAAGGCATACACAATGATAATGGAACATGAAACATTAGATCACATGGAATTTGACCTTGCTAATTTTGAAATCATAAACTTTTTGTCAAGATTTAGCTAAACAAAACGAAAAGAAGTTAAGAGAGGCAACATTGCTTTGTGATGTTTTGCACTACCCACAGACCGTCTTAGTCACGCTTGGTTTTTGTTTCCTTTTCTGTAAATTACATAGATGTGATCACCTTCATGTCACTGCTCCTCTTCCATTCTCAAAAAACTTCTTCAAAAATGACAAACATTGATTTTATAACCTTATCTGAAAATTCTCTCAGTACTGTGATGTGTAATAATGACAAAGAGATTTAAGTTAATCTGTGGCAAATATAAACTCCCTTATTCTCTCTGGAAGTCTTTTGTTTATAAGATTTTCTTGCAAATATATTTTATCTTTTCATGTTTTAAAATAATTATCCTTAATTGAAAAGAATAAAGTAGTATAGAATGTGACTATTTTTTTTTATTATTCAAATATTTTATTTATTTATTTATTAAATTAGTTTCAGGTGTACAAAACAATGTAATAGACATTTATCATTTACACCCCTCACACAGTGATAACCTCCCTCCTCCCATCAACTAACCCTCCGGCATCGCACACAGCCATTACATTTCCACTGTCTCTATTCCTAATGCTGTACTCCACTTCTTGTAACTATATATATATATATATATATATATATATATATATATATATATATACATAGATATAGATATAGATATATAATTATAGTTGACATTCATTATTGTTCAGCTTCAAGTGTACAGTACAGTGATCAGGCATCTAAATCATGACTAGTTTTTTTATACTACTCTTTTAATGTTAAATAAAGCCACCAATTCCAGGCACAGCTATGAAAGGCCTACATGTTTCTCTAATAAGTAAATTAAATATATATATATATATATATATATATATACACACATATATATGTATATAAATATATATATATATATAATTTTCTCCATCTTGAAGACGTGTCTTTAGTGTTTTTCTGTGTGTACACGTGCACAGCAGCTGATAATGAATTCTCTAATTTTTGCTTACTTTAAATTTTCTTTATCTCACTTTCACTTTTTAGTGCTAGTTTCACTTTTATTTGAAATTATCTTTATTTCACTCTCATTTTAGAAAGATAGTTTCTCTCTACATAGTCTTCTGGATTCAAACTTTCCCCTTCCCCTCCTTCAAGACTTTAAATTATTCCGAAGCATTTGGGCCTCCATTGTTACTAATGAGAGGGCAACCATCATTTGCTTCCTTGATTTTCTTTATATAATTGATCACTTTCTATGGCTAATTTCAATTTTTTCTCTTTACTTTTTGATTTCAGAAATCTGACTTCGATGTCCATAAATGTGAGGTATTTTTTGTAGTTATACTAGGAGATTATTAAGCTTCTTAGTTCTGTGAGTTTCTGAATTTCACCAAATTTGTTAAATTACAGCCATTATATCTTCAAGTGCTTTTTCTGCACTATTTTTGCTCTCTCCTTTTCTTCCAGAGCTACAATTGTACATATATTAGTTCTCTTAAAATCGGTCCACAATGTTCTGCAAATCTTATATTTTTGTTGAAACTTTTTTCTCTTTGTTCTTCAAAATGTACATCTTATCAATCTATTTTATTAGTTTCATGTGTACAAAACACTGTAATAGACATTTATCATTTATACCCCTCACAAAGTGGTAACCCCCCCGCCCCCAATCTACTACCCCTCTGACGTCGCATACAGCCGTTACATTTACACTGTCTAGTTTTTGTGTGTTTTTTTTTTTTTTTTTAATTGGGGAATGTTGAGGAACAGTGTGTTTACCCAGGGCCATTAGCTCCAAGTCAAGTCATTGTCTTTCAATCTAGTTGTGGAGGGCTCAGCTCAGCTCCAAGTCCAGTCCCGTTTTCAATCTTTAGTCGCAGGGGGCGCAACCCACCATCCCATGCGGGAATTGAACCGGCAACCTTGTTGTTAAGAGCTCCTGCTCTAACCAACTGAGCCATTCTGCTGCCCCTTATCAATCTATTTTTAAATAAACTTATTCTACTTTTTCATTTAAAATCTGCTTTTAATGCCATCCATTTATTTTTTACATTTTATTCTCAATGCAGAAATTTCTATTTGATACTTTTTTTGTAGTTTTTATTTCTATGCTGAGATTTTTAATATTTTTATTATGTATTTATTTTATTAAGCTTCTAAACATTTGTAACAGATGATTTAATGTCCTTTTCTGTTAATTTTAACATCTGAGTGACATTGGACTCAGTTTCCTTTGATAATTCTTTTTTCTTGAGTGTGATTCACATTTTCCTATTTCCTTTGCACGCTGAATGTGTGTGTGTGTGTGCTCGTGCGCAGTTTTAAACTCAAGCGTTTTAATTACCAGCAGTGAATGAGCACATGCCTTTTTAACAAGATGTTCTCTTCAGCCTCACTTTCCTATCTATCTATCTAGTTCCAAAAGATCTGTGCCATGTTAATGACCTGGACATCTCTGAGTAGGCCCAGACATGTCCAAGAGGGAGGAAAGAGGAAGAGAGACAGCAGTTTACTATGTACATGGTTAAGGAATCATTTCTTCTGATTAGGTATTGATCATCTATGTTAATTGTTTATTAAACAAGGCCCTAAGTATGGGATGCAGCAAACATATTCAGAGAAAGAGAACACTGGTAGAGTTCTCGCAATTCAGTGTGGGCATGGGAATAATAGACTACACTGATACTATCTCTCCTGCAGGCCCAAATGAGGGGCATTTTTTAAAAGCACATTCTGCAGGCCTCAGGCCATATAGAGTCCCTGGATGTGTTTGTGTAAAACGTGCAAGGAAGAAGAGGACTTTGGGGAAGACTAAATAATCTAATGGCAACAATTTGCTGCATTCTCTTCTCTGATGGTTACTACGTAGTGCAATTCAGGCTGTGAGCACGGAAGGAAATGCCCAGGCAGGCACTTGCCATTGAAATATGGCTGGAGAGCCATTCCTGCATGTAAGTATCACCCTGTTATTTTCTTTAGGGTTTTCGGCCTGAAACCAATCAACCTGACACCCAATTGAAGAAGGAAACTTTACAATCACAAGCTGTGGGAAACTTGATTGGTTCAGTGGGATCTAATTTGTTTTGGGTAGGAAAAAAAGGATAAAACAAAAAGGGGGGGGGACACGGAGCAGTGGGGATTAACAGAAGCGGAGCTGACTGCATACAGCATGTTTGCAGTAATAAACAACAGTGTTATTAGCGAACATAAAGCCCGTGATAAACAATGCCATGATGTTCCATTCACCCTAATAGGCAGGAACAGATAATTGGGACAAATAAAGTGCTAAAACAGTCTCTAACCACCTTTCCTAGCGTCTCTCTGAATGAGTGAATCACCCGGCATGCTGCAAGGCGCAGCGGTAGCCTGGGACACCAGCTTTTGTGTTTCACTAAAAGAATATGCTCCCGTTGCTAATGGAAAACAACAGAAGCTAAAGACGATTGCCGGGATTGTCAGATCTCTTTTTTTTTAAAGTGGTAATGAGTAGACAAGGAGACAATTCCACACATTCATCAAAGCCAGTAGAGAACTCTTTGGAATACATTGCCAGTTGAAGTCCCAAACACTTGCAACAACGGGGACTTTTAAATCTAAAAGCTCAAGCTCAGTTGTTCCAACCCTCCGTGGACGATAACTGTGTTGTCCCAGCAATGGGTTTTTTTGAGCAAGTCTTTCTTGAGCCCTGTCAGAACATCCTTCTGACAGTTCTGCACTTTCATTTGGTTGGTGTAGTTTATCCATTAGATAGGAGTTTGGTGTTCTTTCTATGGCAGTAAAGACAGGTAAAAATCATCCAACCATTTCTTTTTTCAGCCTCCGTTTCTTCACTTCTCTTTTTAAAGATTGCATTAGTTTACAACTCCAGGTACTGGCGGAAGTAATATAAAATGCTCAACTAGCCTTGATGTTGAAAAACACTGAAGTTATTTAGGTCCATGAAGCAGGCAAAACTAATTGGAATTGCAATATAAGTGAATTTCATTTATCCATTCAACTACACAACAAATATTTATTGAGTACCTACAACATACCAAGCATTCCATGTACATTTTATATCCTTTTCCATTTATATTTAAACTCTATACCCATTTACTTCAGTGGCAATAATAGTTAAATTATTGTATGTCAAAGGAAAATAATTTATATTCTTCACTATTGAAGTAAATATTTCTCAGTTCAAACTCACCGTGTTCAAAAATGCAACCTGGAACCACATGGACCAGAATACCAGAATACTAGAGAGAAGGGGAAAGAGAAGTGGGGGGATAAAAACTTACTCTAGTTTCATAGATGTCTCATTTCTTGATTCTTAAAAAAGAAAATGAGTAAAACAAAACAAAAAATAAAAACAAATAAAACAAACAAACGGAAAAATCTAGGAACTGAAAGCTATAAGTGTGGAATAGTTTAGCAGAGAACAAGATCCATTCATATGGGGAACTAGAATATGCAAAATGGTTCAGGAACAATTAAAGGTGGATCAAGTGAAGAGTCCAGAAGGAATGATGTTAGGTGTCTGCTTATTCCTGTGGGGATAATTATGTCCTTTTCTAAAACCAATTAATTGACATTGAGCATTATCTTTAAAAACATGAACACTCAAGTGTTTATTCAACATGTGGCTATTATTGCTAGTAGTATACTACAGTTAAAGAAGGGGAGGGTGGTCTTGGATTATTGTTTGCAACGAAAATACATTGATTTCAACTGCATTACAACCACATTGAAGGTACATGGAACTCAAGGAAAACAGAAAGATGAGAATTTGTCAGATTTGTTTAAAATGCCCAATGTATTATTATTTTTATTATCGGAAATTTTACATACTGCATCTCTAAGCTTTTCCCTAAGATCCAATTCCCTTCAGTTAAAGCTGCTTATACTATTGGGACTATTCCTTGTCTTTGTTGCCAGTGGTCTACATAGATTTCAGTACACTTTGTCTCCATTAAAGTGATTTTAATGCTACTCTAATCCTCCTTTACCTAACGAAATGCTAAATGCCTTTTTAAAAAGTATATAAAATGAGAATATTCAGTTTTATATGTTTACTCAAATTTTCAGACATTTTCTTAGGGGGAAAAAAGACACAAAAAGAAAATATAACACTTGGCTTACAGAGCCAAATAAAATAAATACTTGAGTGAAATTGAACAGAGTAGATCTCAGGCTCAGATAACTGGGAATTAAAACCTCACTTTCATTGTAAAGGATGATTTATGATATGCATTATTAAGATATAGCTTAACCGGATGTGGAAATACATGGAGTGGGAGTGGGTGGGAGCACTTTGATAATGTGGGACTATGGTATTGTTTCTAGTAAGACTGGTCACGTGACTTTATGTCTCCGTTGTACTTGCTGGTCTGTTTTGCTCTTACTTATGCCACCTCATTAATCCAGGCATGGGCATGGCTTTCCTCTTGTATCCCATCTATCTAATCCTTATCCATTCTTCAAATTGTTGAGGCCTTTCCTAACCACCTCAGGGTATATGCTGGGCTCTGCCTCCTTGTCATCCTATAGCTTTTACTTGTCATGTCACCCACTTGATGCTGAGAATACATGACTTGTGGTATCTTTTTATAAGTAGATCTCGAAATAAACTGTAAACTTCTTCCCCATTTTTTTTTTTATTGGACACTACATTTTGTACAATGGCACATCATAGAAAATTTGCAATAAATGCTTAATGCCACTTATTGTATCATTACAAAATAGACTCTCTGTACCAACTACTAACTGCACTAGTTCATTGCTTACCAGCCTCTGGCCAGATCTGGCCTCTATCTCTAGGCATTGGGAATGGGCTTTATCATTGCATTCCCAGCTCAGTTGTTTGAATCAGATACAAATTGACTGTGAGTAGAAGTTATTCCAATGTGACAGCTCTCCAGCGTCTTGTTTGTGGAGAGAGAAAATGAGAACATGTTGACTGTGTTCCTTTTTCTAATGGGTCACAGGATAAAGAGAGAGGAAAACAGGAGGACCTAACATTATTATCATGACAATCTAAAGTGTGCCCACTCTGAGTTTGGTCCTGTGCTCAGCCTTGTCAAGGAAACAAGGTGGCATCCCCATATTTCTCTGAAAACAAATGTGGTTACTGATTCTGACAGGATAGCAGAAATCCCAATGGTTTTCTCTGTCTTCTTTGCATTAATAGAAGATATTGGCCTCCACAGCTGTCATCGTACCAGTACTTTTCACTGACACTAAAATTCATCTTCTAATGTAAAGTCAGTATCAAAATAACCTACAGATGAGGTCTCACTAGCTGAGTTCATGGCTTTTTCTCAAGATGCAAATTTATTATTTTACTTTATTTTCAGGAATGGAAAACTTGACCTTTTTCCCTCTTGCTTCATCTCAGCATCATGGATTGGTAAATATATTCTATGTTTCTCTAGATATTTTATTATTACCATATTTCCATAACAGAAAATATGAAGGGGGAGAAAGAGCAAAAAATAAATATAAAATAGGAAAAAGAAAGAAAAATGCAGAATGTCAGTCAGGCTTGACGAGGTTCCCCCAAGAATAGATTACCTAGTCTAATGTTGTGGAAAAATGACTGCTATACATCAACAGAAGAGGTCAGGAAATTAAATTTTATGTGTCCTGCCTGGAAAAAAAAAAAGAGAGAGAGAGAGAGAGAGGGAGAGAGAAAGAAAGAGAGAAAGTTTCGCTGAAAAATAGAATCATTCATGGCCTAGTTGGAAATATGAACATTTCAATTCTGTTAAAAAAAAAAAAAAAAAAAAAAAAAAAAACTTCAATGGTGAAAGTAACCACAAGTCAAAGAACAAGGTAGGTTTTGTAAACTAAAATGAAAGAATATCTATCAAAGGCCATGTGGCTGCCCAGGTATCAGGTCCAGTCTCATAAGGTGACAGGAAGGGTGGCAGCATTGTTTTAGAGAGTACTTGAATTCTGAGACATTCAGGTTACAGGAAAAACTGTGGTGCCCTCTATTATTTGTAGTGCCCCTCTAAGAGTCAATATGCATACGTTGGACTGGATGGCTTATGAAACTGAAGGTATATTAAGTTATAAATTTAAGTAGAAATTTTCTTTCAAACTACAGTTCTTATGAAGAGATTGCATTCTTTCCCTATTCCAGTGACCTTCTCTGCTTCTCAAGTCATGTTCTGAATCTTTAATTATATTCTATATTTTTCACCTGTCTCACTTCTTTCCAAATAATTCATATGAAGCCATGCCACTTCTCTTTTCACAAATGATAACTAATTCACTTGTACCTCTACTACTATAATTCTGCTACTACCTATCCAGTCAGGGAATTTGGTCTATAAAAATTATTCATACCACTAAAAGATCGCCATTCTTCTTCTTGCCAATATTTTCCATGTATCCACAAATATATACTAATCTCAATAGTAGCCTTTTTTTTTTCCCCTGATTCTCCTTCAGATTGCCTCCTTTAATCTTTACTTTTGATGACCTAACTTGGTGAATAAGAAGTATAGTCACTGGCATCCATTTTCTCATCTTTTTTTTTTATCAGATCTTTTCAGTTTTCTTCCCCAACCTACTTTAGAAGACAGAAGTAGATTTTCTTTTCAAGAAGAGAAATAACTCCTTAACAATCAACATTAACATTATTTTCTCATCTTCCTTGACTCAGCTTTACTTGTCACTGCACTTAGCCTCTTGAACTTCTCTCATCCACAGTGTTTCATGACACAGCACCTTCCTCCTACCTTTCCAATATTTCCTTTCTTCTCTTATCTCTTAAAGAAAGGCATTCCCCATGGTCAAGTGCTAGATTAAGGTTAGCTCTTTTCTTGTAGTCTTTTTATCTTCTTTCTCAAGTCCTTTTATCTCCCTTTCTTATGGTGACATACCACTTCCAATACATTCTGTTTCTTGAGAGGTGGTGAAACAAAGAGGTTGGAAACATTGATATGGAAGACTGTTTCAAGTCCTAGTTTGACTTCTTTTTTAGCTATGGAGCTTTAAGCAAGTCACTTAACTTTTATAACTTCACTTTCTAATTTAAAAACAAAATGACTACATAAAATGAGAGGAATAAGTAAGAAAATATATGGAAAACACTTGAGAGGAATAAGTAAGAAAATATATGGAAAACACCTGTCACTGAATGTATATATATAAACCTATATGTTCATATATATGGATGTGTGTGTGTGTGTACACAAACACACACACACACCCCCCATATACACACACACACACACATATACACATACATACATTATACGTGTGTGTGTATGGTGCATATATCTTTTCGAATATGTATATATGTATATGTATATATATATATATGTTCAATGACAATTGTTTTCTATATATATTAAATTGATAGAAATTCAAGATTTGGGAAAATGAAATCATAGAGAATCATATACCTCTCATAGAAATTGATAAGAGTGAGTAAAAACAATATTAAGACAGACTTCTGTTTCTTACCACAATTAAGTAATATGGACTGATTTACCCTCCCACTGAAATAACTACAATTTGGGCAAAATATATGAAAAAAATGTTTTTTGTACTACTGAACATCAGGCAAAGAATTATGGTAATCAGTGAGAAAAAAAATTACTTGAACCTTATAATTGTGCCACCTATTGCCTTGAAAGAGTTTCCAGATCATGGCAAAGAGAGGTGTCACCTAGGTGGAGTTCCAGAGGACTCCCTGAGTTGAGGACAAACATGTAAGAGATAAAAATAGCTATAGTCTATAGGACAAAGCACTAGAGAGGAGATACCCAGATGTACAGAGAGAAATCCAGAGGGATCTTTAGAGGGTCCCATTCAAATATTCAGTTCAGTAATGATCAACACATGTGTATAACAATCTTCTCAAGTTTGAGGACACAACAAATAGAAAGCATTAGAATTGAGATTCCCCAGTGCTTACATACAGCCAGGAACAGTGCCTTCTCTCACCAGCCAGCCTGGAATTTCTCAGGATTCACCAGACAATGAGTAGAGTACACAGAGTCAGCCTAAGTAGCGGGAAATCATTAGCCCTAGACTGAGCATGGCTGGGGTCTCACCTAACAGATATTAAAAATGAGACCAGAAAAAAAATCAAACAGATTTCAAATAACTTAAATGCATCCCAGACCAAGGCTCAAGAATATCAAAAGGAATACAAAAATATCTAAGACCTATACGGTAAAATTCATGATGCCTGACATCTATTCAAAATTTACCAAATATATAAAGACGCAGGGAAGTATAACATATAATGAGAAGAAAATTAGCCAATAAAAACCAACCCAGAACTGACATACATATTAGAATTAATAGATAATGACATTAAAACAATTATTATAACTGCATCCCATGTGTTTAGGAAGTTAAGTGGAGAAAGGTAAGACATTAAAAATAAGAGACTCAAACTAAACTTTAACTCTAATGTGTGAAATGAAAAATACACTGGATGTGATGAAATGAAAAATACACTGGATGTGATGAAATGAAAAATACACTGGATGTGATGAAATGAAAAATACACTGGATGTGATGAAATGAAAAATACACTGGATGTGATGAAATGAAAAATACACTGGATGTGATGAAATGAAAAATACACTGGATGTGATGAAATGAAAAATACACTGGATGTGATGAATCGCAGGGTAGATGTTGTAGAAGAAAAGATTAGTGAATCTGAAATTGAAGACAAAATAAAAGAGTGAGAAAAGATCATTTAAAAATTGAACAGAGCATCATTGAAATATGCAACAAATTCAAAGGGCCTAAAATACATACACTTGGAGTCTCTATAAGAAGAGAGGAAAACAAAAAGCTATTAGAAACAATAAATGAATACAGTAAAATTGCCTGCTACAAAACCAACATACAAAAGTCCATTGCATTCTTACATACTAACAATGAAATCTCAGAAAAAGAAATTAAAAAAAAATTCCTTTGCTATTGCAATAAAAAGAGTAAACTACCTAAGAATAAACTTAACTAAGGATGTGAAAGACCTATGCACTAAAAACTATAAGACATTTTTAAAAGAAATTGAAGAAGACACAAAGAAATGGAAAGACATTCTGTGCTCATGGATTGGAAAAATCGATATAGTTAAAATGGCCATATTACCCAAAGCAATATACAGATTGAACGCAATCCCCATCAAAATCCCAAAGGAAGTTTTTAAAGAAATAGAACGAAAAATCATCAGGCTTGTATGGAACCACAAAAGACCCCGAATAGCCAAAGCAATCCTAAGAAACAAGAACAATGCTGAAAGTATCACATTCCCTGATTTTAGCTTGTACTACAGGGCAACAATAATCAAAACAGCATGATATTGGCAGAAAAACAGACACATAGACAAATGTAATAGAATTGAAAACCCAGAAATAAACCCATGTAAATATGGACAGGTAATTTTCGACAAAGAAGCCAAAAACATACAATGGAGAAAAGATAGCCTCTTCAATAAATGGTGCTGGGCGAATTGGAAAGCCATGTGCAAAAGGATGAAACTAGAAGGCTATCTGTCACTGTTTACCAAAATTAACTCAAAATGGATCAAAGACCTAAGCATAAGATCTGAAACAATAAACTGCAGAGAAGAAAACATAGGCACTAAACTTAAAGACCTTGAGTTCAAAGAGATTTTATGAATATGACTTCAAAGGCAAAGGAATAAAAGCTGAAATAAATGAATGGGACTATATCAAACTAAAAAGCTTCTGTTCAGCAAAAGAAACCATTGATAAAATAAAGAGGCAACCAACCGAATGGGCGAAGATTTTTGCAAACAACACCTCCGATAAGGGGCTAATATCCAAAATATATAAGGAACTCATACAACTCAACAACAAAACAATCAAACAATCCAATTAACAAATGGACAGAGGACATGAATAGACATTTCTCCAAAGAGGACATACAAATGGCAAATAGACATGTGAAAAAAATGCTCAACATCACTAATCATCAGAGAAATGCAAATAAAAACCACAATGAGATATCACCTCACACCAGTTAGAATGGCTATCATCAACAAGACAAATAATAACAAGTGTTGGAGAGGCTGTGGAGAAAAAGGAACCTTCATACACTGTTGGTGGGAATGCAGACTGGTGCAGCCTCTATGGAAGGCAGTGTGGAGATTCTTCAGAAAATTAAAAATAGAATTAGCATATGACCCAGCAATCTCTCTCTTGGCTATCTACTCAAAAAATCTGAAAACATTTATCCATAAAGATATATGTGCTCCAAAATTAAGAATGAGGAGGGGTATCCATGTGAAGAGTGAGGGAAATGTGTGTCAGCAGAAAAGCGAGTATCTAGTTCTTTCATCCCTGAGAAAGAAAGAGCTTTGGGTGTTCGAAGAACTGAAAGAAGTTCGGCATGGTTGCAGAACAGAGGGAACAAGAAAGAATTGTCCATGATGAGATTGAAGAAAATACGCTAAGGTTAGATCGTACATGGCTGGTCACAAGAAATTTGGGTTTTTTCATAAGTAAAATGGGATACCACTTAATTGTTTTGAACTGTTAGTGGTTTGACTATAATTTAAGATCAGTCTGGCTGCTGAGAAGGAAATGAAGTACCCAAAGCCAAGAATTGATGCATCGAGACCAATTAGGAAGTTGCTGATAATAGTCAAGGTAAATGATGGTGGCACTTTAAACTAGGACACTGTAGATTGGGAGGTGGATAATTTTTCCAAAGGTATGAAGAGATGCATACCACAAAAATTGTTTATATGTAGCATAATGGGAGACTAGAGAACACTGAAATATATTTGACATACGGAGAAAAATAGGTATCACAGAAGGTAATTTAAGAATATACAGCATTTAAACTTCATGTTGTGGAATTAAAGAGTGGGAAGAAGGACATTCAAATAAAATGAATAGTATGTAATAAGATGCAGAAGTAGGATGTTCATTGCAGCTTTATTTACAGTGGCCAAGACATGGAAACAACCAAAGTGTCCTTCAATAGATGATTAGATAAAGAAAATGTGGTATATATACACAATGGAATACTATCCTACCATAAGAAAAGATGAAATAGTGCCATTTACGACGACATGGATGAATCTTGAGATTACTATGGTAAGTGAAATACGTCAGACAGAATAAGTTGGGAACAATATGATTTCACTGATATGTGGTATACAAAACTGAAAACAACAAAGGAATACAACAAACAAATGAAGAAACAAAACCTCATAGACACAGACAATAGTTTAGTTGTTACCAGAGGGTAGGGGGGAAGAAGGTTGGTAGATGAGGGTAAAAGGGATCAAATATATGGTGATGGAAGGAGAACTGACTCTGGGAGGTAAACACACAATGTGACATATGGGTGATGTATTACAGAATTGTACACCTGAAACCTATGTAACTTTACTAACAATTGTCACCCCAATAAACTTTAATTAATATAAAAAAGAAGACGAGGAAGCAGAAGGAGGAGGAGGAGGAGAAGAAAAAGGAGGAGGAGGAGGAGGAGGAGGAGGAGGAACAAGAAGAAGAAGAAGAACAAGAAGAACAAGAAGAGGAGGAGGAAGAAGAGAGGGAAACAGAGCATTTATTCTTTTTTTAAATTTTGCTTCCTCTTTTAGTTCTTGGGACAAGGTCCTCAGTCTTTTTGACTCAGAACCATCACATTCCACATTCAGTCACCTCACAAATGTTCTTATCCTCTATGAAATCTACTTTACCCAGCACTCCCTCTTCTCCATTGTCCCCAAAGCACAATCCTGGTCATAAAGCCACTGTGTTCAACACCTGTCACCCTCACCCAGCACTGAAATCCCTCACAGTCAGATTCTGCTTATTCCATGGACCCATCTTTCATCACATCCCTTTCAGCTTCCCCCTCCATTCAAGGAACTGCTTAATGGTCCTTTAATATTTTAAGGAGTGAGAGGTCCCAGTCCCACACTAGATTCCCTAGCCCAGGGTTCCAGTGCCAGGAAGATAAGTCCCCACAACTTCTGTCTGTGAAAACCAAGGGAGATTTTGGCTGAGTGAGACACAGGGTTTCTGGAATCCCAAGTGTTCCTGTTAAAAGGACTGCACATGGACTTATTCACTGACAGACTCATTTGTCCTGAGGTTCAGTGGTAGGACAGCAGCTTGAAAGGCACCAGGGACACATGAAGAGGAACTGAATTGTCTGGCTTTAGGGCAAGGAGTGGAGGGGCAGCTTTCTCCGAGACAAATGATGACAGAATCCATTGTTCCTTTGTTGAGCCCTCCCTACAGACACAAGTGGCCACGATACCTAAGACTCCATCAACCTAGTCACACCATTTGTCCCACTCTGGTGATTTTCTGAGATCCCACACCACCCAACCTGCGGGCCCACCCAAGCTGCTTCAAGTGGCTTTTCCATACAAATGGCCTGTCTTGGCTCATGCTGAGGACTTTCTTAAAATCTCTCAAAGGTTTGAAAACCCCAAACAAGTAGCATCTGGCCTCAGCATGCCATATCCCCAAACCCAGGACTAGAGGTGTCCAGGACTAGTGGCACCCAGACTCAGTTTTCAGCTTAGCCTCTCCTGGGCACCTCCTAGTGCAGCACAGGTGGAAGACTTCTGTGGATCACTTTGTGGCTCATGCCAGATGGACTCAGGCAGGACACAGGTGGAGGCTGAACTTAGCCTGTGGTGGGGTCCCTTCCAGGAGGCCCTGGTGTCCATCCCAAGAGTCCCCGGTGCTGGCATGCTTTGGACCATACTGGAGCACCACCACCTCTACAGACAGGGCCAGTACCAGAGCCTTGTTAAAGGGAATCCTTCTCTGTGGGGTCAGCCCCTGCACAACAGCTACTCCACTGTAGTTATAGCCAGTCCTCACAACCAATCAGCTCAAGGGTCATCCACTCCTATTGGCATGCAAACAGCAACCAAGGCTCAACCACATAGGAAGGACACAATTGACACAATGGACACAACTGGAGTACCCAGCTCGGGTGACTAGGTAGATTGTACCACTGGGCCCTACAGGACACCTACTGCATAAGGCCACTCTACTAAGACTGGGAGATGTAGCAGCTATACTTAATACATAGAAACAGACATGGAGGCAGCCACAATGGGGAAACAAAGAAACATGTCCAAAATGAAAGAACAGAAAAAGAACTAAACAAAATGGAGATAAGCAATCTACCAGATGCAGAGTTCAATACCTGGTTATAAGGATGCTCGATGATTTCAGGGAGAACTTCAACAAAGAGAAAGAAAACATAAAAATGGTGATAGAAAATATGAAAAAAAGAACCAGTCAGAAGTGAAGACTACAATAACTAAAATAAAGAATATGTTTAAGGGAATCAACAGTAGATTAGATAAAACAGAGGATTGAATCAGTGATATAGAAGAATATACCTAATCAGAACAGCAAACAAACAAACAAAAAAAGAATAAAAAAAAATGAGGATAGTTTAAGGGGTTTCTGGACCAATATCAAGTGTACCAACATTTGTTTCATAGGGGTAACAGAAGGAGAAGAGACAGAGCAAGAAATTGAAAATCTATTTGAAAAAATAATGATGTAGAACTTCCCTACCCTTGCAAAGGGAATAGTTATCCCAGGAAGCATAGGGAGTCCAAAACAAGATGAACCCAAAGAAGCCCACACCAAAACACATCATAATTAAAATGCCAAAGATTAAAGACAAAGAGAATCTTAAAAGCAGCAAGAGAAGGCAGTTAATTACCTACAAGGGAACTCTCATAAGACTGTCAACTGAATTCTCAACAGAAACTTTGCAGGCCAGCAGGGATTGGCACAAAATAATTGAAGTGATGTAAAGGAAACATGACCAAGATTACTCCACCCAGAAAAGCTGAAGGATAGATAGAGCTTCCAAAGCAAGAAAAAGCAAAAGGAATTCCTAAACACCAAACCAGCATTACACAAAAATGTTAAAGGATTTCATTAAGAAAAAGAAGAAAGAAAATATTTAAAATCTGAATAATAAAACGACAATAACCAAATATCAACAATTGTTTTCAATGTAAATGGATTAAACGGTCCAATCAAGAGACATAGAGTGGCTGACTGAATAAGAAAACAAGACCCCTGCATATGCTGCCTACTTGAGACTCACTTCAGATATGAGGTCTGACAATTATGCTCACGAACTTGCCACCATGCACTTACATTGGCAGTACTGTACAAACAGTTTGGTAAGGTTTCATAACATTGGTATATCAGTGTCTCACAGCTGTGTTTGTGTCAATGTGTGGCGGTGGTTTCCTGAGTGACGTTAATTATTGTTGTTGCATGTTTTTGTGTGTCGTCATGAGAATGTCTGAGCTTGAATTAGAGCAATAAACAAACATTAAATTTCTTGTGAAACTTGGCAAGAATGAAAGTGAAATCAGGCACATCTTAGTCCAAGTTTGTGGGGATAGTGCCTTGAAGAAAATGGCAGTGTACAAATGGATTAAACATTTTTCTGAGGGGAGAGAACATGTCACTGATGAAGAGAGGTCAGGGCGGCCAGTAACGAGCAGAACTGATGAAAACATTGCAAAAGTTAATCGAATTGTGCATGAAAATCATTGGCTGACTGTGGAAACATAGCAGACCAAGTAAGCATTAGTAGAGCAACAGTTAGGAAAACCATAACTGAAAATCTTGGCATGACAAAGGTGTGTGCAAAAATGGTCCCAAAGAAGCTAACCGATGAACAAAAGCAAAGGAGAGTCAAAGTTTGCCAAGACCTTTTGAATAAGTAAGATGATGTTAATACTGGTGATAAAACATGGGTATGCCAATATGACCCTGAAACAAAGCTTCAAAATGCACAATGGAAGTCAACCAATTCTCCATAACAAAAAATTTCCACTAGTCCAAATCAAGAGTCAAAACAATGTTGCTAATATTTTTTGATATCAGAGGAATTATTCATTATGAATTTGTACCAACTGTACAGTTAACCAAGTTTACTATTTGGAAGTGTGAAAAGGCTGCATGAAAAGTTAGATGAAAACGACCTGAACTTTTTGCCAATAATTTTTCATCACAACAATGCACCAGTTCACACAGCACTGTCTATGAGGGAGTGTTTAGCCAGTAAACAAATACTTGTATTGAAACACCCTTCCTACTCACCTGATCTGGCCCCCCAATGACTTCTTTTTTTATCTGAAGATAAAGGAAATATTGAAAATAAGATATTTTGATGACATTCAGGACATCAAGGGTAATATGACAACAGCTCTGATGGCCATTACAGAAAAAGAATTCCAAAATTGCTTTGAAGGGTAGAGTAGGCACTGGCATTGGTGCATAGCTTCCCAAGGGGAGTTCTTCGAAGGTGACCTTAGTGATATTCAGCAATGAGATATGTAGCACTTTTTCTAGGATGAGTTCGAGAACCTAATTGTCAGACCTGGTAGAAAGGTACGCACAGACTGAAAGTAAAGGAATGGAAAAAGATATGTCATGAAAATGGAAACAAAGAAACAAACAAGCAGAATGCTGGGGTAGCAATACTTATACTAGACAAAACAGACTTTAAAACAAAGGCTATAACAAGTGACAGTGAAGGACCCAGTAACCCAACTTCTAGGTGTTTATCCAAAGAAACCCCAAGACATTAGTTTGAAGGCACATGTGCATCCATATGTTCACTGCAGCATTATTTACAATAGTAGCGAAGCTATGGAGGTGATCTGAGTGTCTATCAATGGGTGAATGGATAAAGAAGTGGTGGTACATATATACAATGGAATAGTACTCAGTCATAAAAAAGAGAATTAAATCTTGCAATCTCCAACGACATGGATGGACCTAGTGAGTATTGTGCTGAGTCTAGTAGGTCAGACAAAGAAAGACAAATGACATATGATTTCACTTATATGTGGAATCTAAAGAACAAAATAAACAAACAAATAAAGAACATTTTGATGGTCACCCAATGGGAAGTGGATTGGGAGGATGGGTGAAAAGTGTTAAGGAATTAAGAAGTATAAATTGGTAGTTACAAAATAGTCATGTGGATGTAAAGTAAAGCATAAAGAATATACTCAATGATATTATAATAGCTATGTATGGTGTCAGATGGGTACTAGATTTATCGGGGTGATCACTTTGTAAGTTATATTAAAGTCTAATCACTATGTTGTACACCTGAAACTAATACAATATTGCATGTCAACTGTAATTGAATTTTTTTTAGTTGTTAAAAAAAAAGAAGTTGCCAAGCATTATTACAATACAGAGTACTCCACTTATTCTCCCTAAATGACCTCCTTTACATATCTCAATATGCCTCTCAAACTTTAATTTATTTTCTTGTCTGCCATCTGAGTCACACCTTTTTTATCATGGTCTTTTTATCATGATTTCCAAACCTTCATAGAGTTATTTTTACCTCCTGAGTCCTCCTGCATCATGTATTTCAGGCATTCCTTTAGAGAAATCTGATCCAGCATCCTTCAGTATATCAGTTGTTCCAATTGCCACCTAAGCACCATCTCAGAACCTCTTGGCCTCTTCTGTCTCCAGAATCCTGAGCCAGTTGTTTATCCCCAGTCACCGCTGCAGCAACCAGTACTGCATAACTTCGGACTGACTTAACTCAAACTTCCAACTCGTGGTCATGATTGTGACTATGACTGAGTCTGTGCCTCTGTCTGTGGATTTTGTTGAGGACCGACATCAGAGAGTTCCATGTGGTTTGCACACAGGATGCACTCTGAGGTGTGTTCTGTATGCTTCACCTCCTGTGGATGAGCCTTTGACCAGTAGACAATAGTAGTCCATGAGCGTCAAGTCTTCTATCTCCAACCTTGGGACTTACCAACTTGATACAATGTAACAGTTTGTTAGGCCTCGAAAGACCATTATACAAAATGGAACAATCAGCTTTGTTTAATAAAAAGCAGAGGTCACCCCCGTCAGGCACCACACATTGGCTATTCATCTTTTACTTCATCATTTCCTTGTTACCTCTGTTCTCTTTCCTTGGAATTTTTGCAGTAATAAAAAAAATGGCATGCTAGTTCATTAGTTTTACGTCGACCTCTATTTCCTGGGGAAAACAGTTAAGACAGAAACAGAAATACTTTTTCTTTTTTTTTCTTTTTCTTTTTTTATTTTTTGTACATCTGTGATCGTATCTTCATTCACTAAGCTCCATCTCCAACACCTCTCCCTGTGGTCTACTAAAATGTGGGCAAGAGACACAGGCTCCGATGTCAAAGTTATGGCTCTCAATCAACAACAAAACCAAAGAAATTGTCCTTGCTCCTGTATTTGATCCTTGGATTAAGCATGAATATTATGTGAAAATCTTAATGAGGACATTAACTAGTAGGCTGTACATCTCCCATAGAATTATTGACACATAGAGTGTGTTCAATGGATATTTCAGTGTCTCTTTGATGTCTCACCTCTTTTATAAAAACTTCTTACACTATCCCTATCTCTACCAAATAATATCTCTCTTTTCTGAATGAAATACCTAGTCAGTCCAAAATTCAACTGTAGAAACAACTTATACATTGAAAATAATGCATATATACATATATATGATTCATTCATTTGTTCATTCAATTCATTCAGGACAGTTTTTGACCTCTTACTATATACCAGGCAGTCTTCTAGGCATTAAGTATATAGCATTCAATGAAACAATTACAGTTTCAATATTGCCATTGAAATTATAGTCAGAAAAGGAAGGTTCTTATTTTATTCCAGAAAAAATATTTTAATATATCCACATGTTTAAAGTCCTTACCTCACAACATTATTAATGTGTAAGCTCTTGCTTTATTCTCCAGTTGTATCTCAAGAAGAAATTATAAACATATTTTTCACTGGATTATTTTAAAAAATAAAGCAAACAAGCCAAGCAGATCACATATCTAGAATCATTAGTACAACCCTTAGGGAGGAAAAAAAAAAGTAATCTGTCTGATCTATCACACATCTGGGAAAGAAAAATGAGGTTGAATTTATAATTTATTTGCACCAGAGGACTAGTTTAGCAATAAAAGGGGATAGTAATATGATATGACAATGCAGAGACTAGGACATAAGATAAATGCAGCCTAGAACATTTGTACCTCTTCCTCAGTGAATGGGAGCCGCCAAACAGCACCAGACAACTTTATATGCCTAGTCATTACCTGAAAATTTTGCTGCCAGTCAGCTTCCCATTCTTCTTTCATTAAGTTAAAATTTCAGAAGCAGTAAATTACATTTCATTCACAAATTGGATGAGGTGTTAAATTAGGGAGATGACATCTGAGACACTCAAGGCCGTTAGACGTTTTATAGGCAATATAAGCCACACCTCTTTCACATGTGCGGGGATACTCACAAAAAATGGAAAAGCTTCTCCCCACACATACCTCATCTGAAGGTTTGCACGATGAGATATAGCCACAGTAAAGACATGGATAGCTAATAGGATTTATTCAAAATTAAAATATTGGTATCAGGGGGGCAAGAACACAAGCACAGCCTACATTTCCCACGCATTTCTAATCAATTATTATACTCACATTTATTCCCTTTAACCAAAGGCCTTCCTTTGTCATAATAGATGTAATTATTTGTTAGAATTTTATGTAAATGAGAAAGCTGATAAATTAAGCTTTTAAAAACTCACCACTTTATTATTTTATTTAGTGAAATACATTTCCAAAATTTATAGGTCCTTTGAAAGTGTTTCAATTACAAAATGTTTAACATAGTTCTTTCCTGACAAAACAGTGACAATAAAATATTTTATAAGTAAATACTTTTACTCATTTGAAAATATTATATTATATAAATAATAGTATTTTATTAATATTAAATATTATTTTATTACATTCATATATTTAAAAATAAATAAACTGAAGTGAAACAAAATGGAGACCAGTAGTAATTATCACTGTAATTCTAAATCATTCAAGTAATGAACAGTATAAAGGATAGAAAGATTTTTTTTTTTTTTTATGTCTGAGTTGTGTTGTGTTTGTGAGTTCACATATATACATTCACAGTTAATCTTAGCAATGTGACCAAAAGTTCTAGGACAGGGAACCAGATTGAGTCTGTGAATTGAAAAGATGAGCTTAAAAGTAGGGATAAGAATGAACTTCTTTTTGGTTAGGCTACTAGGGAGCATCAATAAATGAAACTTGCATTAAGTGACTATTAGTTTCAGGAGGTAGCATGAAAGTAGAACTATATCATTTAATCTTAAAGTAACTAGAAATGTAAATTTAGGAAAATGGTGAGCCACTGGCCTATCCAGAATTAGAGCTCAGTAGATAAAAGTTCAGCATGACTTTGGCTCTATACAAAATTGATCTCTGCCTTAGGTGAACAAACCATCTATGCTTTTTAATACCCAACATGCTCCAAAGTATAGAGAGGTCATTAAACTTTAAATGATGGAAAGAAAGCAGGCTGAGTCTCTTGGGATTGCTACAAATATCATCATTCAGAATCCACCTTTCCCCACTTTACCCTGTCAAGTACAAGTCAGCTCCCAGGAAAGACAAGGTAAAAATGTGCATGAGCCTGCATGTCACTAACTGTAGTCTTCTGAGCAATTGGAGGAAAAAAAAAAAAAAAAAGATTGTGTTTAGAATTATCTACTGTTAGGGAGGAAAACTAAACATATGTGTTCAAAAGTAAGAACCACTCTGTCAATAAAACATTGTACCAAATATAAAGAACAGAAATAAGAGAGATTCAGAGACACTATAAAAGTACAAATATAAGAAAAGAATTAAAAGAGGGGTTAAATTGTCTAAGATGCTGGATTCAGCAAGTCCTTAACTCTAGAGAACAATCAAGAGAGAAAATTGGCTTGACTGCCAATTTAAGAATAAACTTTGAGAGCAAATGTAAAACCAGGATTCCTATTACTACACTATTGCAATTAAGGACTCAGGAGTTACAAACCCTGGATTTGGCGTAGAGAAAGGATGAGTTGTCTAAATGGTTTGTTCCATTAATTAGGATACATTCATCAAATCAATATTTATCACTTAATACGTAGGTACTCTTGTAGATAATTGGAAGGGCTGTACACTGAAAATTGTAAAATACTGATGAAAGAAATTGAAGAAGACACAAAAAAATGAAAAGATATTTATTCTGTGTTCATGGGTTGGAAGAATTAGTGTTGCCAAAATGCCCCTACAACCCAAAGTGACATGCAGATTCAATGCAGTCTCTATCAAAATTCCAATGGCATTTTTCACAGGAATAGAAAGAAAAAAATCCTAAAGTCTGTATGGAATCTCAAAAGAGCCCAAATAGCCAAAGCAATTCTGAGACAGAAAAACAAAGCTGAAGGCATTACACTTACTGATTTCAAACTACATTACAAAGATATAGCCTTCAGAACAGTATGGTATTGGCATAAAAATAGACATATAGAACAATGAACAGAATAGAGAACCCAGGGATATATCCATACATATATGTTCAATTAATTTTTGACAAAGGAGCCAAGAATATATAATGAAGATAGTCTCTTCAATAAATGATGCAAGGAATACTGGATCTTCACATGCAAAAGAATTGGATCCCTGTCTTACGTCGTACACAAAAATAAACTCAAAATGGATTAAAGATTTGAATGCAACACCTAAAACCATAAAACTCGTAGAAGAAAACATAGGGAAGAAAGTCCTTGACATTGACTTGGCAGCAATGTTTTGGACTTGACACCAAAAGCAAAAGAAACAAAAGCAAAAGAAACAAGTGGGACTACATCAAGTTAAAAAGCTTCAACACAGCAAAGAAAAGTACCAAGAAAACACAATCTATGGAATGGGAGAAAATCTTTGTAGACCACATATTTGCTAACATATCAAATAAACCAAAAAACAAATAACCCAATTAAGAAATAGGCAAAAGACCTGAATAGACACTTTCCAAAGAAGTATTAAATAGACAAAGTTTACCTTAATCATTCCCACCCTGTCTATTACTGTTAATGACTTTGGTTTCTGAGCACCAAACAGGGCCACAGCTTCAAACTCTCTTTTCCCTGGGCAGTCATAAAACCATTGCATACTAGGAGGGCTTCAGACAATCATTTCACTAATTTTCTGGTCTCATTTTATAATGCCTCCTTACCTGTCGTCTTTACCCCCTTATTCTAGACCTTTAGAATTTCTCCAAACCCCATAGACTCTTCGGTTCTACAACATGCCTTAGTGTGAGCATAGTGGTATTTAATCGAGGACGACAATAAGGAGGAGACAGAGCTGCTTGCTATCACCTAGCATCACTGCTGGTTCTTGGAAGAAAGGAAGGCCTTGTGGATGACTGATGTTTAGGAAGACCAAGCACACAGGATTCAAACTGGCAGGACCTCAGTGACCTGCCTTCTTATCCAACATCTCCTCGTGGCTGGAATAATTAAAACCCAGGAGAGAGCCAGCAGGATGGATAATAGAACTTAGTAATTACTCTTTTTGTTTCAACAAATTCATATAGCAGTTCCTGAATTTTAAAAAGCGCTGTGCAAATCGATTTGTTAGCTGATAAAAAGTGAATAGTAATTAGTTCATAATAAAATGGCCAATTTCCATGCTGGCTGGTGTGTTGAGGTAGGAGAAGGATAATAGGATTTCTGAGGCCAAACTCACTCAGGTAAATCTTCTATTGGACCACATTAGCAACGTTATTAAAGCTAATCTCACAAAAAGGGCCAGACTTCCAGATTTCCCCACTAATATTCTTTTCCGAGGCCAAACAGTTTCTTCCCAATCTCTTTTATTTCCTGTCCCATAGAGCACCACATTAGGTCATTAATACATCAATGTAAATTTGTATTATCCCTTTTATTCATAATCAGAAAATCCCAGAGAGTTCTGCTTTGACGTAGAAAGAAGTTTCTAGGATGCTGCAGGGAAATACAGCTAATATTAATGATAATAAGTGTCATCAATTATTTAGTTTTTTCTCATTAACCAAGCACTGTAATAATTGCTAAACAGATATTATCTTGTTAAATGACCTTTTAAGGTACATATTATGCCAACTTTAAAGATTTAATAAGGGGGAAAAAAGGCTGAAAGAGGTCGAGTGACTTGTTCAAAATTCTACCAGTAATTAGTGCAGAGCTAGAATTTGAACCCAGAGCACATTGACTCCAAAGTTTGTGCTGCTTCCGCAATATTGTGCTGTACCATTATAATAAAGAAGTGCTTGAATTCAAAGTGAACTTATCTAGACTTAAGTAAAGCTTTAAAACCATTCTGAATAATAACAGCATCCAATGGGGTTATATCATTTGAACCTTCATAAAGATGTTGGAAGGATTTGTAAAAGGTGATTAGCCATGCACTCTGGAGGAAGATCCATACATATTTCATTAAACAATTATCTTAAACATAAGTACATATTGTAAATTGTGACTCTAACACAGCAGGGTTGTTCCAATAACCCACTGGGATCTAGGACATTAGCAGTGGCTCCCAGGAAGAAAAAAATGCAGTGCCTGGCAAAGACAGTTGTATTTATGTTACTTCATATCCACGGAGCTCAAAGCAGAAAGTTGGCACCTTATGGTCGTGTAAGAGCAGAGTGGAAGCTGCACTGGTCCTTCTGGCAGCCACAGGGTACAGGGAATCAATGGCAATGGTGTTGTTGTGACCTTGAAGGCAGATGACTGGGCACAAGTGAGCACGGTGATAGGCTCCCACAAGTACCTGGAGTGGCACTTTTCAGGAAGTTAAGGTTCTGACTGGGTAGATATGGTGGAGAACCATTTAAAAACGGATACCACTGTGTTATTGCATTTGTAATCACAGCCTGGTGAGAGCAAGAAAAGACAGATTGCATATGATTTGCATAGTCAATGACCTCAGATTCTTATATTCATGTACACAAGTCAGAACCTATCAGGAGACTAGGGCACTTGGTTCTCCTCCATACTGTTAAATATTGCCTCTTTCATTCTCCTTTTATTGTGCTTCTATTTCTGGCTACCCAATTCTGCTCTAAGCATTGTTTCTTTAAATATATTATCATTTTCAATCACTCTATCCTCAGTTATTGCTAACTGAGTTATTGCTAACTCAGTTATTGCTGGCTTGGGTGATGTGAATATTTCTGCTCTGATTATATTTATAATGTATATCAAGGAATAAGATTATTTTCAAGCTTGTAGGGAGAAAAACACTACTACCCCTACATACCTCTATTTCAGTTTCTCCTACATGAAGGAGAATTTATTGACATCATCTGAAGAACACTGGAGAGGTTTGTACTCAGTTCTGTAGATCCAGTCATGTGGATTGGACCTTCGATGAAACTGTGAAATGAAAGGACCCTCATTCATTTTAGTGCTAGTTGCCATTGGGACGGGGGATTACCCTCTCCTGCCCTTCCTCTGTGAACTTCCAAAATCTGCGTCAGGGCAAACAGTCACTTGGTTTTCCAGAGGAGTGCAGATACCCACACTGTAAATAGTAGTTCGACTCTGAAGTAACCGTGAGAAAGTGGCTCATATGCCTTTGATTTGAAAGTTTAGTTTCTGTATCTCCTATTTCAAGTTGTTCAGGTGCAGGAACTGAGCCCCAAATGGGCTTACTCATTGTTAGTGAAGACTAAGATTACCTCAAAGCACCCAATACAGTGGTAGGCATATGAAGTAAATGTCTATTGATGAGCTGATTTGGTAAAAAGGCCCTAAAATAGTTTGTGCTGATATGACTTTTTTGGAATAAGAAGGACAGCATAATACTATTTTATATACGATGTTTTGGAACTTTTAGAGCATTTTCAAATAAAACCGCCTTCTTGATTATTCACAACTGTGTGATATAATAGGGCAGATATCATTAGTTCAACTTCCTAGGGAAAGATAATTATTTTACCCAATATAACAAAAATAACAACCCTAGTTTTCTGTCCAACAAGATTTTCATTACATGTAGAGTTTTGCTTAATTTTAGTTTTAAAAATATGCCACATTTTCTTTTTTATAGATTTTACTGATTTGAAAACAAGTCTGAAATCCTAAAAAAAAAATGGTATAATACAAAAGAAAAAAAAAAGGAAAATTACTGGTAAAGTCTCTGAAGAAACAGGTAGAAATATTTAATATAGATAATTATGCAAACAAGATTTTCATATCCTAAGTTTTAATAAAATTAGGTTTAACAAAATCTCGAGGGACCAAGCCCTAAGGAGTTTATCAAGATGAGCACTCAACTGAAGAAAATTGAGCTTAAGGTTAAATTGATTTAAAGGTGAAAAAACACAGTGCCTATCAGGGATCTATTGGAAAGAGATGGACTTATTTTGGGGGAGTAAAAAAAAAAAAAATAGAACATCTCCACAGATTTCAAAAAGTTCAAGTTTTTGTTTGTTTGTTTTTATTTTAAGCCTGGAGTTAAACTTTAACCATGCTAGTAAAATGGGCCAGCTTGCAGCATGAGTGAAGGGGGAGGGGGAGTTTATCTATTTTCAACTTAGGAACATTTACACAGAGGGCTCCAGAGTAAGGTAGGAATGTATTTACTGAATCCAGGTCAAATGTGTGGTTATGAGATCAGCTGTTTGTGCATCTCTCTATGTGGGTATGGTTGGAAAAAAGAGGATTATTTTATATCGGACTTTATTGCTAGGGAAGAATTAAAATCTCCTTTCTGGCAGATCCTTTAACCCTTGGCAATATAATATAAAACTGGGTATACGTGAATTTTTCTATTTAGTTTTCTAACGGACCACCAAACAGCAGTTTAAAATTGAATGAAGATGTTTGAATGGATGACCCCTATTAGGCTATTATTGTAATCTTGTAAGGTATTAGCAACATGCAAATTACCTGAATATTACATCGCCATAAAAAATAAACACAAACTAAATAGATAAGTCATTATCTTGTTGCAGTAAACCAATACAAGTCTTATATCACAGAAAATTCTTCAATATTTTGCCCTTTACCTCCAATATGGATGCACAATTTCCATAGCATGGTGTTGCCACATTCTCCATGAGCATTGCAAAACAAAATCATAATAATAGAAAGTCACTGAATTATGATCATTAGAAAAAAAATATGTCACCAAATCACACGTTAGGGCTTCAGTCATACTTAATCTAGCCTGGTTTCTTTGGATTGGATTAAGGAAATTCCACTTTATTTTAATTAAATAGAATTAGAACTTCTTAAAACCTAAGATATGTTGTCTTACGAAATAAAAATATGAAAAAAGAAAGAAAGAAACAGACAAAAAACTTCCTTAAAAAATAAGATGAGGGTGTAGGAAAAAGAATTCAGGTGAATATAGGATTCATGTGAGTTATGTTTCATCACCAATGCGTGTTAGAGATAGTAAATGGAAGGGAGGGTTCAAGCATCTTTGACATCTCTTTTTTTGTTGTTTCTAATAATTTCTATAGAAGCTCTCGTATACTAATTGGCTATTACCGCAAAAATACTCATTAAACACGTTTCTATTTTTTAATAGTTGGCCTTTGGCAAAGTAACATAATAGTAATAGAAGCTTCCTCTCGCCACGAGGTGGAGCTCAAGACTCCCTTCCTCAAAGATTTGTTGCCATCAGGGACCACAGGTGGTGGGAGAAGGATGAGAACTTCAGCTAGAGCAGTGAAGTTGACAGAGGTTGCCTCTGTCTGAGAGCAGGTTAGATATGTTTTGTTCAGGTATTGGGGCAAGTGTTTTTTCCCATTATCCACCCCCTCCTTAGTGCTCTTTCTTTCGTTTTTCTTTCTATACTCTTGTAATGCTAAAATCCAGAGGACTACACTCTAGTCCACGATCTTCCTCAGAAAACCCTGGGGCAGTGGTTGAATTGCATATTCTTAAAACCAATCTCACATCTTCTGAATTGTTTCTTCTGAACTTGAAGTCTTGCGATATGTACTTTATAAGACACTCGCTCCTTCTCTGCAGTCAGAAAATCTAATTTATAATTAAGTGTAAGAAGCACTGACCCTTAAGAGAGACAAGTTAGTCAGCTACGCTACATTTTGGCAAGAGTTTTGTGGCTTAATGTGGTCTACTCTAGTTCCTAAGACAACACCACCAAGATGTTTGGGGCCCAAAACCCCAGCTAGTTAAATTTTTCTTTGCCTCTACTTCTGGGCATTTATCTCTCTTGGGGACTTAATGACTATCGCCATAATGAGTAGCTGGTTGGCATTAAAGTATTTTGGGGCCCTGACCCTGAACCTGTCCAATACAACTAATTGAGACCCACCTCTCACTCTCTTTTCTATCTCAGGAGAGATTTGGGGGTCAAGGACAATATACTTGGGATTAGCTAACATTATTCCAGGTGGCTCGAACAGTTCCAGGTTCATTCAGCTAATTTGATGACCTTTGAAATGTAATCTGCCCTGATAAGAGTCAAAACGCTCCTTAGCACAAGGATGCCAGGTTTAATATTCCTCAAAGAGTAGGATCTAAATCATGTTAATAAGAGATACATGCTTTATGCATAGAATTATTTTATGTTCCTGGTGGGAGAAAATGAACAGTTGCCCAGGTGAGATACTCTTCATCTAAGAAAACTAGCTTCCAAAGTGGCTACAGCCATGGCTGGAGAGACCAAAGTTGAATTTGAATTGGAGTGTTCAACTCTTTCTGTTCATTCACAGGGTCAACTAATCGTCCAAATGCAGTTTCCAAAGTCACTGCAAAATTTGACAAGGTATCAAGAGATTGTTTCAAAGGAATAAAGAAAGAGGTTTCCCAAGGGCTGAGGGGAAAGAAGGGGGGAGGGGAATAGAAAAAGTACAGAGATGCCAGCAACAAGGGAGCATTCCCCTGGGCTATGTTTCTTCTGACATTAGGAACAGCCAGACTTACCTTCCTACCCTTCCTCATGTGCTTTAACAGAACAAATGAGACAAAGGTGGAACTCTCCAATCCTCAATCTCTTGACGTCTACCAGACCACCATTTTTAAAAGCAGCTAGAACATCCACTGTCGTTCATTGTGTTTCGGATCTATATAGGACTGGATTTAAGTCATCTAAAGGCTTCTGATCCCTAAGTGGTTGTGACCAACACAGGGCTCAAGGTTCACAGACCCTTCATTTAGGGTTTCCAGGTTGCCAGAAACCATAAATATTAGAAGCTATAAGAACTATCCTCACAGTTCTCCTTTCCAATAGAGCAGTGGTTTTCAAACTTTAGAGTGCCTCAGTATCTCCAGGAAGGCTTGTTAAAACACAGATTGTGGAGCTTTGTGTTCAGAGTTTCTGATTTACTAGGAGCCTGAGAATTTGCATTTCTAACAAGTTCTCAGCTTCTGTTATTGCCTGTGAGGGAACCATACCTTGAGAATTTCTGCACGAGAATAACTAGGAAGACATCCTGCAGAACAGAATGTGGAGGTTCTATCACACCTGAGTCCACATAAATAAGGAAACTGAGTGTCAAAGGCATTTTTTTTAATGTTCACAAGTTCATACAACTGCCTTTAATAATTCTAACATTTTAATTTACTGTGCATTTATTTTATGCTTGGCATTATTCCAAAGAGGACTTTATTGATATTGTGTCTTTTGATCATTATACCTTTCCTATCAGGTATGTCCTATTATTATAGACATTATATAGATAAGGAAACCGAGACCCAGAAAGCTTATCTACCTTCCCCAATGTCACACAGATACTCGAGGAGAAAACCAGAGTTCCAGTCATATATATTACAGAGCAACACCTTTTAAAACTTGCACAGGGAACCATAATTGTGATTCCAAAACCAAGCTTATGCCATATTACCCTAAAGGCATTGTATCTTCCTGTGAGTGTTTTTCTTGAAAAATTGCAATAAAATATGTTAAAATTAAAGCATACTAAACAATTAGAATTAAGCATTTTAAAAATGAGACCTGCTCACACTCCTGCTAAGGCACTCCCATAGTAATCCAGTGAACCAGTGAATGGGGCATGCATTGGGCTGGGTACCAGGACCCAAGTTCTCATCCTGACCCAACCATTCACAAGTAGTAAGAACTTGGTGAAACAAACATTCACCTCTCGTTTGTGATATGGGAATGTGCAACATTTATTCACCCACTACTATGGGATCACTTTGAAAGTAAATTTCCATGTAATATACAAATATATAACATATTTCCATATGTGTGTATTTTTGTAGATAATATATATTTGCATACATGTGTGCATGCAAATAGAGTATGCATATTTGCACATATGTGTATAAATTAAAGTATTTTTAAATGTCAACCCCCCCAAAAAAAAAAAGTCAGATATTGTCATAATGTAATCCCACAAGTAATCTCTGGGGCTCTAGTTATAATTTGGATATTTTAATTAAATGTACTTTTCCCTAGAAGACATAGAACGAGAGTTTGGTAGAGCTACTGCACATGAACTGGCATCTCTTTTGTTTCCTATAAACTCACTCTGTGTTGGTGTTAATGTAATTTTCTATTAAACTTGCAGAAACTTTATAAAATTTCCCTGATTCTAGTTTCCCTCATCCTTTCATTCTTTCTCCAAATCTTTGTCACTAGGTTAGTTTTCTTTGAGCACTCTTTCAAATTGTCATTCTATTGGAATATAATAATTGTTTCCTAGTATGTTTAGTAAAAATCCCTTTATGTAAAGGCAGTCACAGTCCTAAAAGTTCCTCAATTCCCAATTCTTTTTTTCTTCTAGCAACACAAGTGTAATATCTTTCCCAGACTCCTTTAAGTATTGTTTTCACATGACTGAGTTCTGACAGTGGAATGTGAATGGAGGTGCTGTATGTTTCATTCAAGCCTGCCCTTAGGACATCCTTCACATGTCTCCAAGCTCTCTTTCTTAATTTATCTGCAACCAAATGCAGAAGACCAAGTGTGGATTTGATCAAGGAGATATGGTAGCCCTAGCACATGGTGAAGACACCAGATATAAGGAAACTGGGTTATTGGCTATCTGAATGGAGCAAAGACTCCCTCCCCTACTGCGGATTCACACTGGATTCTGACATGAGTCAAAAATAAACCTTCATTTAGTTTATACTTGCAGATTAGAAAATTTACCTAAGCTAATTAATAGAGTGTGTCTTTCTTGGCTTCTGCTAACGGTCCTCATCATAACTTTCTACGTATCTTCTTGGACAACTCCACAGATGAATCTCCTTTCAAAGATAAGGCTGGTTTCTCATGGGCTCCTGCAGCAATAACAGTAATTATCATATTGGTCTCTGCTGATGTTCCTTCCAGATGGAATTATCTCTTCCCTCTGCATTCCACATGCCTTCCATCACTCAAATACTGATTTAATAAGCATGTATTCTATGGAATCTTCTGAGGTTATTTAAGCGAATCTGTCATTCATTAAATCCATTAGTTTTTTTTTTGTTTTCCCCCCCCCCACCAAATGTAAATGAATTATAGGCTAAGTTGCAAGCACCTAAAAACCAGTAAGTGAAAAGTTTTATGATATGGATGTGCACTGTTTTTATGAAAGCACATAAGAAATGTTGCTAATCTAGTCAGATTGTTTAATTGACAGGCCACTTGAGCTGATAAGCTGAGTCCTGATGTATGAGTAGGTATTAGCCAGGAGACACACAGGAAAAGTGAAGAGTATTCCTGGCCAAGAGAAGTGTATACAAAGGCCCAGAGGTGACAGAACAGTCACTAAGTGCACATTATAATGTATAAAGGATGGGCTGCCAGGACATGAGTTGAGATCCTCATTCAATCATTCAATGATGACTAATTTGCTAGGGACCATGCCAGACTCTAGGGATGCGAAATAAATAAAACTCGATCTCTGCTTTTTATGGCCTTACTCAGAGTCTAATTAGAGAGAGGCACATAATCACAGTAGAATGTGAAAATATAATAACCACTTTATCTTATTTTATTATATATAGAGTGCTATGGAGACTCAGAGGAAGCAGGTTGGAGAGAAGGCAGGGTCAAAAAATCTTCAGATTACTGTACATGACTTTTGAGCTGATCTTTAAAAGAAGAGAAGTTCATGAAAAAGAAATAAGGTACAAATCCTGGGCAAAGAGTGCATGATAGTACAGGTGTGGGGATTATCGAAACACACACACACACACACACACACACACAGATCAGCAAGCAATTTTCTAGGATTGAAACTTGCTGTACAAACATGGGCATAGAAGGAGTAGAAGCAAACAAATAGTGACCAAGGCCATAAAGGTTAGTGAATTTTACCCCAAGTATTTGGAATTTATCCTTCAAATCATACAAAATCATGGAAGGACTATAAGCAGAAGAGTAATATGATTGCATTTGCATTCCAGAAATATTTCTTTTTTTTTTTTTTTTTTTTTTTTTTTTTAATAAAAGGGCACAGAATGGAGACTAGGCAGTCTGGAAGGGGACATTTCACACCTAATTATTTTCTCATCTGCATTATTTCTTTTAGTATAATATTTTAATATTCTATCTGTTCAACTTCATGTTAAACTCTCTAAGGATGGGAGACACTGACCCTTTATTTCTGCAACTAAAGAGCACAAAGTAAGGCACATCACTTTTTAGTAAAATTATACTGATTAAATGTTTAATTAAGCTTAACTTTGAGCCTAGACTCCTGCTGAGTGGAGAAAGATTTCATTGCTCACCTGAAGGAGAGAAGTAGCTGTATCCTCCTCCCTTGAACAGATATCTTAACCTGTCCAGAAAGGGGAAATAACTACACCCGCACACAGGAGGTGTTGGGAAGTTTAATTAGCCAGTGTTTATAATCTTCTTTGAAGCTGAAAAGTGCTAATTATGTTTTTCCCACCTTAAGATTCTGAGTCACATGGACCATATCTTAAGAGCTTCAGAGTTAGGAAAGTTTTTACCTTCATAAATTGAGCTGAGTAGCTTTTGCAAACACATATTCCAGCAAAATAGCTTTAGGGTTGACCAAGTAACTCTGTGAAGATAAGAGGTTTACAGGTGAGTTTGTAAGAAAACATGCTGAGTCTGTTAATACCATCAAACCAACTGGAGCCACCAAAGAAGTGTCGCTCCATGAAGTGATTTTCTTTCCCCTATGGTTACCCTGCTGTTTACCTCTGTCCACATTAATGGACTCAGTGTCATAGCTTTCCAAGCAGTCCAATCATGAACCCTCTTTATCCTCCATATCTAAGCATCGGTGGAAAATTTAACTGACAATTTTTTAAAGGAAGCTAGATCTAGAAGTAATATGCAAATCAACCCAGGAAAATCTTATGGGAGGACATAATGCTTACTCATAGCCGGTGTCCATGTCAGAGAGTCATCTGGCCCAATTACCAAAAATTGTCTTCAAGCCTGGTTTAAACTTTCAAATCCAAAACTGAAAACCTGAAATCATATGTTAGAGATACCGCCCCCACCCCCGCTTGTCTACTGAAGTCCCATTTTTGTATTTTTGTTTTCGTTTTGAGGTCTTGCATTTATTTATTTATTTATTTATTTATTTATTTATTTATTTATTTATTTTTCAGATGATTTACACTGAGAACATCCATTTTCTCAAAGGAAAGCTTCTCCCCTACTAAAAGGTAGGTGGCCTTACCATATGGCTTCAAAATGCCAACTATTTAAAATATAAACCAAGAGGATTAATATTCACATAAAAAACACAATAGGTGTCATGTTACAATGAATACAGTCAATGGGTCAAGAATTTTGGAAAATGCCCAGAGCAATCTTGAGTTTATTTGTGTTCAAACGTCTGAAAGTGATCCTTAATAGATGCCTACATATTGGAGACCATATCTGAAAGGAGCCAATAATTATGAATGATAATTATGGTGTCCTCCTCCCAAATATCCTCATACTATTTGCCAGTGTACCACCATTTCTTGAAAAGCATATCAGCATTATCTATAGAAAGAGAAGAAGTCAAATAATACCATGAGTCAGATACATTCTTTCTGGCATTTGACTGATATATTCTAGCATTCCAGAATATTTTGTGTTTGTTTTTGTGGAAAATTCCAATTCAGAGCTTACTTCTTTGATGCCTTACTTTACTTACTGAAGACATCCAAGAATAATCAGCAGACTCTGTGTTCCTGCTGTTCTGATTCTAGCTCTTTAAATTCTCACAAGTATGTGGCCTGAGTCTCAGTAGATGGCAGGTGGTATCTTACCTAACTACTTTACATCAGTATCATGCTTTGACAGTCGTTTACTCTGTGATGAGTGAATCTGCACCATTGACCATACCAACTCAACTCAACCCATTCTGCATTTACTTTGCTTCATTTTTTATGAAAATATTTGCACTGAGCAGGAATCTATTAGAATCAAGTTAAAGAGACAGACAAGCTAAGAGAAGCCAAAAGAAAGTGGAGGTTATTATTCAGGGCATGCTTTCCCTAGGTCAGGGGAAAAACCACCATTCCTCAGGAAGAGACTAGAATTATGATATGAAAAGCAATTAGAATGCTTTCTCTTTTTCTCTCATTTCTAATCCATTCTCTAAAATCAATTACAGTGGTACCTTGGTTTTCGAACGTAATCCACAAGTTCTGAAACGTTCAAAACCAACCGACAGCTAGGCCTCAGGATCTTGCACTCAGCAGAAGCTGTGTGACATGTTCAACTTCTGAGTCGTGTTCAAAAACCGAAGTGTTAACTTCCGGGTTTATGGCATTCATAAACCAAAATGTTTGTCAATGGAGACGTTCAAAAACCAAGGTACCACTGTAATGGCTTTCTACCTGTAGATCAGACTCCATGAGCTCTTAAAATACCATTTTTGTCCACTGAATGTGTGATTCCTCTACTTATAGAGAGTCTGAATCAGATCTTGATCTGATCCAGAACCACTGGTGTCACATGCACCATCGCAAATTCCCCGCTTGTTTTTTTTTTTATTTATTGATGTGGTTGAATGCATCAACCACAGCAAACTGTGCTTTAGTGGTGAATCACATCAAATAACATCGAATTAGTGGTTTTCATGAGGCTAAAGAGAGCCATGCACTTCCATCTCTGCAGATTTCACAGCCCAATAATCTTAATATACCCACACATATTAGGGGGCTGATATTAACTTACACACTCTCCCAAACAAGTAGGAGAGTATATTTCATTAGCACTCTCTAGAGCTAATGATTAAGCTATGTACCAGCTGGACCCAATTCTCTGCATTGAGTCACTGACATTTGCACTGTGGTCTGTGAGGTAATCTGCTCTTTTAAAAGAATGAAAAAGGTTAATTCAGACCCTTGTAAACCTTTATCAATGACTTGACATCATTAAGATCTGCCCAGTCTATTTGCGGCAGTCAATCAAACATAAAACTCTCTAGAGTAGTAGGCTCTCGATTTTTTTTTTAACTGAGAAAATCAAGCCAAAGATCTCTTTAAAAAATTTAAATGTCTAATAAGTACCCCATACGATACAATGTACTATGGCAGATACAGACAAAAAGAAGCCACGCTGCATGCCCTCACCATAGTTATTGACTAGTTGGGAAGTCAGATTAAAACCCAAGAATAACATAAGGCTTTAAGTATTAGCTAATAACTGAAAAGAAGAAATAAATGAAAACAACACTAGTCATGGAAGGTAATTTCTTACCTTTCAAAAATTATATCTGATGTACTTTGCATCATGAAAACAAAGAGGATACAAACACGATAAATGGGACTTGGGTTGCATTTCTAAGGATTTATAATATTTTCATAGGTTGGAAAGAAGGAAAGATCACTTGTTTTGTCTAGAGAGAAAGGGGGGAAAGTAGGGCAGAATGTGAAGAAACTAGAGCTGTAGGAAACAAGTTTCCATCTAGCTATTTCTACATACCTGTGATTCACCACTGCAACTTGGCGATAGAGTAAATGTGTGAGCCAGAACTGAAAACTTACCAGTGAAACCTGAAGAAATGAGAACCAAAACAATAGTTTTCATGAGGTGTGAGAGAAGTCCTGTTTATAGTATACTGCTAAGGTAGAAGTGACAGCTGTCAATGGAAATCTAACAGGTGCATCTTGCCTCCTGAACAGCACTTTTTCTCTCCTTGCCCACACTGCAGGTGCATACAGATCTACTTTCCGACAGGTAGACTTCTCTTTCCAACCAAGCTTTACCTCCCAAACTTTGCTCTCATTACTAAGGTAACTACCGGGTTGTTCTTGGCAGCTTCTAAAACACTTGCATCTCCTGCATGTGTCAACCACAGGCTTCTACACCTTCCACCGGCATCAGCTAATTTTTCATTTGCGCATGCCCTCAGAATGACAGGTCCAACAATTAGCCTTCCCAGAGGCTTCCTTCTCCCTTGGCAGTAGGTGTGGTGAATGTCAAAATCCCATCCTGTTAGCACACTCAGTTTAGTATTAAAAGCTTTGTCTTTGACAGCAAACAAATGTTTGGGGGCATAGAGGGGAAGAACTATCTTAAGAAGGAAAATGACTGGGCCTTTTTTTCATCCAGTTGTGGAGTGTTAGAGAAAAAAGCTCATCTAGTCCAACCCTATCATTTTACTGAAGAAGAACATGGAAATTTGGGAGACAAAGTCTCTAATCCAAGATTCATTAGAAAGTTAGTGACAAAGGTGGTATTGGCAGTTCATTGGGAAATTATAAGCCCTTCTAAGACAAAAGTCATGAGATATATTATACCATATATATATATATGTATGTATATATATATATATATATATATATATATATATATGAAGTTCCACAGTTCCTAGAACAGTGTTTTGCCCATAATAAATGCTAAGTAAATATTTTGAAGGAAGACAAGGTAAACTAAGGATTGATTCTTAACTGAAATTCTCAGAATGTTAAGTCAGTTCCTAATTTCTTTTTGGTTAATTTAATTTTTCCTGTACTATTTTATATCTAAGTTTCATATGGCATCTACATTTTACCTTTAATTTTCTATTTCTCCTCAAAACCAAGCCATTTTCCTCAATCAAATTGGTACTTTCCTGTGCCTTTAGAAAAGAAGAAATACATTATCTCGGTGCTTTTGCCAATTTCCTTTATCTATTTTAAATGGTTCTAGACTCATTACCACTCCCCTTCCATTTTTTTTATCCTTAACATTGAGCTCTCTGCACAGGATTTTCAAGCCTGAGGTGAATGGTGTCTTTAGCCTACCATTTTGGGATGAAATGCCTGATGCTTAAGACATTAAATTAATCAATTATGAATTGCATATTTATGTATTCCTCCGTATTAGGCATTTGGGGGATATAATAAATCAATGAAATACTCTTTTCATTCAGAAAGCTTTTTTATTTTTTTGCAGATGAGAAAAATTTCATGAAAATTTAAATGATAAAACCAGAAAATAAAAAAAAGCACTAGAGATAACATAAAACACAAAATGTAATTAATTTCTATACAGCCAATAAGTGCAATGGTAGTGAATCCTGTGGGATAAAATGAGAAGGTTTTTTTGGAATAGGAAAGATATGAGATGAGCTTGTGAATCAGACGTATACAAGCAAAAAGGAGGGGGGGTGAAAATTTTCTGTGTGGAAAGAATATCGCCACAAAGCTTTAGAGACAGGTATTCACTGTAAGTTATATTATAATTAGGTGTTGGTGAATAGATAAGAATGGTTAAGAACAAAGGACATATACAATGAAGAAAGACGCAAAGATCGATGGGCCAGTAGTTTGGGGCCTTAAATTTTGACATGTGTACCACTACCAACAATTATAGCTTGTGAAAATGATTCAGGAAAAAAAGAAGAAAAAAGAATCAGTTGCTTTGGGTAAGAGCCTCTAGTAATTTAAGATTTTGAAAGATATTTATTTTTATATTTGAATTATTTTTCTTCATAGGAGATTAATGTGCTTTACATATAGGAATTAGAAAATTGTCAATAGTTGTAAAATTATAAGTTTTCATGTAATTTTCTGGATATAAGGAAAATCCAAAGACAACTAAGTACAAGACAGGTAACAATCACTAGGTGATCTTGCTCTCAAAGGGCTCAAGTTCTCACTGAGGAGCCAGACATGACCATATAGAACAACTAAAATTAATTTAATAACATACAGAATCATGAGGGAAATTAGGTGATTCTAAACCAACCTTAAAGGATAGATGTTCATAGAGTAATATGACCGAGACTGGCTTCAAGTAGGCTAGGATTTGAATTGTAACTCAAAGGGCATGGAGAGTCGGGATTAGCAGTGAGAGTGACAGCCATTGCAGAGAAAAAAAAAAAAAAAAGAAAACGTTTCTGATATCTTTTATTTTTATTTGTTTGTTAGTTTGGCTGTCCCATCCCTGACGTTTATTAGAAATTAATACAAATATTTTACTGTTCAAACATTATATCCAATGTATTTTCTGCTCTCAGAGAGGAGAGCACACACATGGTAAATTTTAGAGCTATGCAGTTAGTGTTTATGAAGGCCTCACTGCAGAATATATGCTCTACTAAGTTTCATTTCCTTTTTTGCAACTAATAGTTATTGAGTTTTAAAATGTCACTTTAAGTAAATACTAAATATTTAAGAAATATAGGTGGTGGCTGCTTAATTATGAGATCTCTGTGTGCTTCCGTTTTCTTTGTATTCAAGAACCAACTAAAGAATCAACCAATTTGGAGTACACCTAATCTGAAATAATCACTCTAAGAAAAAAAATAATATTGAACAGCATGATTAGAAATTTACTGTTGTCAAGAAGCTGATATACTGTAGTTATTGCATACATTTGGGAGTTAATGGGAATACTTTGCCATCTAATATTTTTGAAGACACCCAGGGTTTTTTGTTTTATTTTCCTCATGGCTCTATTTTTATTAAAGAAGGATTCAGAAAGGTTTACAAACTACTCCATTTCTTTCACCAACCTCCCAGAACTTCCATTGTAATTATTCAAACAATAGATAGTTAGTTTTGAGTGATGTAGTTAGAAAGAATTCTCTCTTTATCTGAGATGTGTAATAGATAATATCTAAAGGAATCTCACACAATCCTGCAATTCTAGACATATGTTCTTTAGGTCAGAAAAAAAGGTGAATCTGGAATTTAATCTGTCAAGAAGAGTCCTCAAAGAAGAAAATCAAAGAAATGGAATGGCATAGTACTAAACAAACAAATAAACACAAAAGGATAATGCAAGAACACTTTCCTGAGATAAAATTTTATTGCCTGAATTATTCCAAGCATAGTGATAAATATATAATGTAGTTTTTTCAAGGAAGAAAATTAACTAATTAGGCATTGTAAAAAAATAGGGACCACTACCAAAAAATGTATCTTGTGAAAATGATTCAGAAAAATAATTCAATTATTTTGGGTAACAACCTCTAATAATCAAAATTTTGAAATATGTTTGTGTTTATATTTAAATTATTTTATTCATAGTAAAAGTAGATTAATGTATTTTTAATATAGAAAATATAAAAATTTCCATACTTATAAAATTATAAGTCTTCATGTAGCTCTCTGGATGTAAGGACAAAACAAAGAAAACCAAGTATAAGACAGTGTTCACTTGAACAAAATCATAGGCCAAGGCTTCATTAGAGGTATGATATGGGCACTTTCAAAGTTATAATGCGGTATGGCCAATGAGGTGAGAATATTTGCTTAAGAAAACAGATATATTTTCCTCTCCCCATAAAATTGTTTGACATGTTGACTTACAATTCTAACTGATATATGTAAACAGCTTGGAAGTCATCACTCCCATTCTTGAAACAAACAAACACCTGAACAAACCTGAAAATCAACTACTTGTATTGAACACATCAGAGAACTGAGGTCTGTGACAAACCAAAAATCTGGAGAGGTAAATATAGAGTCATAGGCATGATCTCCTGCGCCATAAACTATGGGAACACTTAAATGTAATTCTCAAAAATTGCTAGTGGCTGAGTGTAGACCAGCATGGAAGTGAAAAACTTATGGGGGCTGCAGTCTTGGAGGGGCACATTTTTGTAGGTTTTACCTTCAGATTCTCAGTGTGAAGAGTGAAGAATTATTCTATTATGATACTGTGGAATGATTACACGACACGATGATGTATTTATCAACACCCATTGAATGTTACAACACAAGAATGAACCTAATGTATACATATTAAATAAGTCATTTACGAAGTCAGAGGAATCACAGAATAAAATGCGAAATGTGACAAAATAATATAACTGTATTACAAATGTATACAATTACTTCATTGAAAGGGATATAGGAGCAATGTTATGACCTAAGTCACTTTTGAAATGAGAGGAGTATGTAAAGCTAAAGGCAAAAGAAAAAGATTAAGCACTGTACTAGTTGGTAAAGTTGTTCTTATTTGGGTAGAGGTTAACAAATTTGGTACCACCATACTGTTATGCATAGTAAGCATTCAATATAGAATTAAACAAGTAAGTGGTGGAGTGTGTTTGGGGGCTGAGTGTGGTTTATAGATAAATTCCTGGAGGAGGATGGAATGGTAATATGGTAATGGATTAGAGCTGGAGATATCGATGTGAACTCATGTTTATTTTAATATTCTTACTGATAAATAGATATAGAAATACGTATAGGCATGTGTATTTACATTGGTTAGTATATACCTACATACTTTTCCTTGCCCTATGGGAGCCTAGAAAACAACACATCAGTGGAAATGAGCACACCTATTGCTAACATCTTGGTTTCTAATGCCATTCTTCAAAAATAGGGACCAAGGCTTATGGAGAAATGGCTGATATTAGGATGGGGACAAGAAATATACAAGATGAAACTGGAATATCTTAGCTCTTAGAGTGACAGAAAGAAAGGAAATGCTTAAAAAAAAAAAAAAGATCAGAGGATCACGAGCTCTCAATGGCTAAATCTGGATCAATTTGATCAGCAAAATAAAGTAGCGTGGGGTTATAATCCAAAGTATAAATTAAATACTCATGAATTTCTACTGATATAAGTAAATAATTGAATAAATCAACACATGGAGAGAAAGGGGACTTTCTCATGAAGAAATTCCAAATAATTTATGTAGCTATTTTCCCCTCAAAAGGTAGGGCCCAACTGCCCACTCCTTATGTGCGGATTGCACATAGTGCCTTACTTCCAAATAGAACAGTATGTAAAAGGGGACCAAAAAAAACAGTAATTTTACATGCAAGAAATCTGATAAACACTACTTTAGCCAGGTGATGAAAGTCAACATCAGCAATGATAAAGCATGTTGCCAGTATATATTCATGATATAATGTGAAGAATGTCACTTTACCTTTGTGGTCCTCCAAAAAAAAAAAAAATTAAAAAAATAACTCCAGTCTAATCATGGGAAAATCATTAAACAAATCCAAATTGAGGGACATTCTATAAAATATCTGACCAGTGGTCCTCAAGGTCATAAACAAGAAAAGTCTGAGAAATTGTCACAATCAACAGGTATCTCAGGAGAAATGATCGTTAAATGTAATGTATCCTTAATGGACTCACAGAACAGAAAAAGGACATTAGGTGAAAACCAAGAAAATATAAATTACCTGTGCACTTTAGTTAATAACAATGTATTAATGTTAATTTACTAATTATAAGAAATGCATATAATTTAAGATAATTATAGGAGAAACTAAGAGGTATATAGGAACTTTCTATTATCTTCACCATTTTTCTGAAAATCTAAACTATTGTAAAAAATAAAGTCTAGTATGAAAAAATGTTTGACATGATTTGTCTTCATATGGGAAGGTCCAACAGTTTTCATGAATCCCCAGTTATAGTCTCCAAAATTAGTGACACATTAAGCTCTCATTACAAAGATTGTAGAGTAGGAGATCGATGCTGTTCTAAAGCTGGAAGGATTTATATATATATATAAATATATATATACATGTATATGTGTATATATTATCTTTAATTGGAGATGAAGACTCTTCCAATCACGTCACGTAGAGATCATTTCACCCATTGCTCTGTTTGGCCACCAGTCTGTTATCTCTCTCTTCAGCAATGGTGAGATGGATACCCTTTCCACAGGGAAGAGAAATCCATGGTTTGTTGCCTTTGCCAATAACAAAAATGTTGGAGAGCCGGGTGGCAAAGCTGTTGCATTGGCATCTTTCACATGAACCACATGAAAAGAATCAGGGTGCCACTCTCAGTCACTAGTAACACCAATTCTTCCCAGGTTGGCACCTGTGGTCACCATGCATAGGCTACCAGTGTTAAACTTGATTATATCAGTAATATTGCCAGTGTCCAAATCAATCTGAATGGTGTCATTCACCTTGATGAGGGGATCAGGTAGTGGATGTGCAAGCATCATGAGTCATGAGATGCGGGATTCCTTTTGTGCCCGCAAAGATCTTTTTTCACTTTGCACAACTTGTACTTGGCCTCCTCAGGTGTAATACAATGAACAGCAAAGCAAACATTGGTGTTGTAGATCAGATGGAAATTTTCTCTAGTCTTGACAATGCTGATGACATCCATCAAACAAGCAGTGGAGGTTACATCAGTTTGGACCTTGCCATCAATCTTATGAACCGATGCATGAAGATCTTCTTTACTTCATCTCTTGTTAGGGCATACTTCAGTCTGTTCCTTAGGAAGATGATGAGAAGCAGACATTCCTTCAGCTTGGGGGACCAGTAGATGGATGAGGACCAAACACACGGGTCAGTTTATCCACCATCCAATGCTTTTGAGCTGCTGCATGCTTCAGATGCTTCTTGGGACCATGAGCCATGGCTGTGCTAGGCCTGGAAAGAGACTGGAAGGAATTTTTTGTCACAGGTTTTTACATTTTAACAAAGCAAAGACATGCTTATCTATTTAGTGGAGCCATTTTTTGACGAACCCATTCATTTTATTTATGCAGCTAAAGTGCTAATTTTATTGGCCTTCAGTAGGAAAAGAGATAAATATGTTTTGCTTTGTTTTTCCATTTTACCATTATGACTTTAACTGTTTTTAAATAGTCAAATCAGAGCTAAATTTAGTCCAGCAAGAATGAAGGACCATAACTCCAAATAAGTGGAGTGTGACATCATGAGGTTTCATACATTTACTAAATGTGTAGTAGCATTTCAGTTCATCCAGTCTATTGACACCTAAGCTTCACAGTATATTCATTCATTTATTTATTAATTTCTTCAAAAAGCTACTTTTACTTAAAAAAAATGGTTTCACTCCTATGTAGATCATTCCACCAAAGAGGAAATGACATTATATATTAAAGAAAGAAAAAGAAACAACATTATGATAGATGTGTCATGTGTAATATTTCTAGACAGAGAGAAATGATAAAGATTTTATTGTCAATTTTATTTACTTGTTTATTTACTTACTGTATTCTTGTTTTATTCACTTTGAGAGCTAAAAAAGAATTATGGAAGCACAGTGGCAGCCCTTTTAATTTACCAAGTGCATTTTGTCCATTAGAAAAATACTGTCTTGTTTATAGCATGCATATAATCAGATTCACTTTCCTCAGCACCAGAAAAGCAGATTCCTCAATACCCAGCACAGGTCTTGTCTTATACTTACCAAGTGAAATAAGTGGGTATGGTATATGCTGGGTCTTTGTCCCTGGTTCCTGACACAGACCTCCTAACTCTCTTAGAATTCCTAAGTGATAAGAGTATCTTTCTTTAATGAGACAATTCTTAGTGGGCCCCTAGATAGTTTCCAGATGGAGGCTGCTTGTGAGAATGACCAAATCTTAATTAGAAGCCTATGACTTGCAGCCCCATTCTCTCAAGCCTGCAGAAGGGAGATAGCCTGGGAAGGTGGCATACCCAGAGAAGGCATGGAAGCTCCACTCATCTTCGCCGACACCTTGCCCAATGCATGTCTTCTATTTGGCTGTTCCTAAGTTGCATCCTTTATAATAAACTAGTAACAGAAACTAAAGTGCTTTTCTGAGTTCTGTGAGCCTTTCTAACAAATTATGAAGCCTGAGGAGAGGGTCATAGGAACCCCTAATTTATAGCAGATCAGTCAGAAGTATGGGTGGTCCGGAACTCACAACTGGTATATCTGAAGTGGGGGCAGTCTTGTGGGACTGAGCCCTTGTGGGATCTGATCCTAATTCCAAGTACATCGTGTCAGAATTAAATTGAATTTAGGGACATTCAATTGGTGTCAGAGAGTTGGAGAAGTGGTGTTGGAAAAAACACCACATGGTTGGTGTCAGGAGGAGAAAAGAAAACCTTTCTGCGGGTCTCTCAGAACCTAGAACAGATGATCAATTAATCAAAAAAGTTACTTGATGGCTACTATGTCAAAAGATTTTTCTAGATATTATGAAGTATATAAATTAGTTTAGATGAAGGCTCTTAAGGAACACCCAGACAATCGGTGTCCTTGAAATTTAACAAGGAAGCTCATCTATATGAATTATTAAATTAATGGCAGAAATGACAAACATCGTAGAGATTCCAAGCATATATACGTAGGCCAAAATCATGAAGTGATAAAAATTAGGAAAATGTTTGCTGAGTGACAGGACCAGGGTATGTCTTTGGATCTCCTCTGGGCAGTGGAAAACAAAGTCTGGAGTGAACCTCATTGTTTCTGTGACCAGTGACAACATCGTGGGTCTCTCCTTCTTACCAGGTGACCCACACCAAAACATCAATTTCTTACCTCTGCACAGATAGGAGAATTTTCCTTGTCTCATCACATTCCCTACACACACACACACACACACACACACACACACACACACAAATGCACACACACACGGAGGGCACAGAGTTCCCATGCTCTCGCTGGGTGCTTCACTCTCCCAGCACCTCCACGTGTTCATCAACCCAGAAGCTATCCAAGCTGGTCACTTTTGGTTTTATGAAGGCTTCGTTACATAGGCATGATTGATAAAATCATTGGCCATTGGAAATTGATCTCAATTTACAGCCTGTCTTCTCCTCAGAGGAGATATGTGCCAGTTGGTCAGTACAGGTAATAGCCCGGATTTGCAACTGACATCTAAATTGGGGACAATTGTTACCAAACCCCTATATTTGAATCCATTTGCCTGGATGCACTGGTCAAAAGAAATGTGTGAGCAAGAGTTTGAAATGTAGAAAGGAAGTAGTTTATATAATTGGCCAATCCAGAGTGCAGGCAAACTCATACTCTGAAAGACCCAACTCCCCGCTAGCATGTAGATTACAGATTATATAGGGAAAAATCATGAGACACTGTGGGTTAGAGGTTCGTTGTCATGTTGGGAGCTGATTGGTGGGAGGTGAGGTAAGCGTAATAAGTCATTCCTTCAGTTCTTGAGGACAGCTCTGGGGTCAGCTTCAGTATCCCTCTGTCTGGATTCATTGAAAAGTAGCTGGGGTGTCATTCCTTCTTAGGGCTCAGAAGCTGCAACAATTTAGGGCATGATCTTATCTTTAGCCTTTCAGAGATCCAGACCTTGTGACCAATTGTCAGGTCCGGACTACTGCCTTCTGCTGCCTCAGGGGTTACTGATATTCCAGGGAAAAATGTAGGTCTGTGTAGAGAGGGAGGAAAAGCAAAATGATTTCTAAAACTATAGTCACAAATCAAATCAGAATCGTGAAAACCCTTGGTTCCACAGTCCTATAGGACTGAGCAACTGTAGGATCTGATGCTATTTCTAGGTAGATAGTGTCAGAATTAACTGCTTGATGGTATAGAAAAACACACGCATCAGAATTAGTCTGACAATTTGGAAGAATTTTGTTTGTAATAGCAGTTAGTGTTACTAAATTAACTAATAGATAAATTGATAATAGAAACTAGGTATTATCGTGATAAAAATCCTAAAATTCGTGGCATTAGTTTAGCATTAGACAGTAGGCGACAAGAACACACAGGGTAGTTGGCAGGAGAATATTTGGGAAAACTGCCATGTACAATAACTTGGAAGTGTTAAAGAGAAAACAACAGGCCCAGAATGGCATCACTTATGCTAAAGCCCATGACACCAACTCTAGACTGAATACCTGACCTAATTACAGTTTCAACTTTCCACAGAAATGTAATCTTAATTAACCAGTCTGGAATTTTCTGGTCAACACCAGTGAGTTAATCCGTCACATAGGCTCTCTCCACAAGGCCCCATAAGAAGGAAAGGCAGTTTTCCTGATAAAATCCTTGCCTTTCCCTTCCCTCCCAAAAGATGCCCTGGTCTAAAAATAATTTTCTTTTTTTGTTTTGCTAATAACTCCCCTGCCACACCCTTCTTCCTATAAAAGTCTTCCATTCTGTACAACCCCTTGGAGTGCCCTTCTAGTTGAAGAACAAGCACTGTTAGTGCACTTAATTTGAGGGCATTGAGAAGTTAAGTGACAATAAAGGAGCATCCATCCCATAGGGCAAGGAGGACAGAAAAAGGAAGAAAGTATATTTGAGCAGAGGAAAAATAGGAGAACACCAAATATCCTCTGCAATACCTTCCTTTGCTCTTTGCTAGGATCAGGTTTAACTTGTGGTGGTTGATTACTGAAGAACCCAAGTGAAGGATCAGAGCTAAACCTATATGAATGGATACATAAGAAAATAATCAACAGAAACCTGTTGAAAATTATTTGCATTCTCTGTAAAGTGTTAGGCAGGTGAAATACACAAGACAATATGTCATGGTCTTTATTCACAAAGGAACATTCAATCTAGTGAGGAAATAAAAGACATACATTAGGTCTTAACAAGATAGCATTAGGTTGTGATGTAATACATTGCTAGGTCTGAACTACACAAGAGATAATTAAAAGGGACACTGGAGTAGATTTGTCCAGCTTCTATTAATATTTAGATGCTCTATATAATATCTATATTGATGATAACCTGGCTACTACGTGAAAATCTCAAATGAGCATCATACTATTCATGCTGTGGATATGCTTCCAAAAAGGGTTACTGTGTTTGTCGAAGGGAAGACTCTTGGAAATATTCCAATACAATAGTTACACGGTTGACAACATTTCTCTGAGTAAGGATTGGAAATTAATACAATGAAGGACGGCACTGAAAAATTTTAAAGCAGAGATGAAGAGAATCAATTAAACTACAACTGGGAGTACTGCACAATAAGAAATGGGACTGGAATAAAATCAGACTTTTCAAAAGCAACAATGTGAAATGTGAAATAGAAGATAATGGAGGAGAGCCTTCAAAGACCTGTATGAAAATTATTTTTAAGCTATTTTTAATTCTACCCATTCAGGGACATTTTAAGACATGTAAAGACTCAACAAATGTACATCATAAAGATCTTCTTGAGGATAAACAATAACAAAAACTAATAAAGAAGGTGTGAGATACAGGTAACAGGAATTACAAAATGAATAAAAGGCAAACACTTTTCAGAGTAACAACTACTCTTAAATCAAAGGCCTAAAGAGAAATGATTCTTGAATGTACCAGTTATGGGCAAGGTAGTCTTCAGGATAGAAAGTTAGACGGATAGATGCATGCATACCTACTTACATACATAGAGAAAAGAAGGAAGGGAAGCAAGAGAAAAGAAGAGGAAAGGAGGGAGGGAGCGAAACAGGGAGAGGTGATTTGGTGGATTCTGTGGTAAATCTGGGCATCTGGAAAAAATTGTTGATAGGTGTATGACAGTATTAGGGAAATATGAATAAATAAATAGGAAATTATAAAAATGAAAAAACTCAGTGACTATCATAACTTTAATAACAACAAAATTTGTTCTAAGAAAAGTTATCTTAGTAAAATATTTGGCCAGTCAACAACAATATTTCTATAAAAATAATTAAATCCTATCTATTATAACTTTTTAAACATTTTAGCTTACTTATTTTGTAAATTAAAATAAGTGTAGTAGCTAAATATCCTCATTGGGAGAATAGGTAAGAGCAAGTAGGTGGAGGTTTTTTTTTAAGTTCCCTGTACTATAAGAGTAAATCAATAGATATACTGTCTAAAATGTATAAATGTATAAATCAAAACATGAAAGCATATATTATTGCATACAAAATAGAGGAATAAACGATAGAGAAAATTATTAAGAGAGAAACAAGGTGGCGTTGGGGGAAGGAGGTAAAAGCCATTGTTTGTTCTATTTTTTTATAAGCTTCAATGCCTTTTTATTTTTTTACCCTTATTTAGAACTTTAAAATATCCTTAAAACATAACTGTTGGTCATTGAATTATTTCTGACATAAATAAAAAACAAAACAAAATTGGAATGAATATGACTAGTATTTTCTTATTTTGATAAATACACATGCATACAACACACTTGGGTATACTTAGAACGTCACTGAAAGTATAAGCAGGAAAAGTTAACAGGGGCTTTCCTAGGGAAAGATTCCTGGCATTAAAGGTGGGTGTGTGAATTACCTTTCACTATACACACTTTTATTATGTTTGAATTATTTTTTATAAAATAGGTTTATTTTAATTAAAATATCATTATAATAAAAGCATAAGCATTTCTTTATTTGTTTTATTTTATTTTTTTTTAATAAAAAAAGCAATGGAGATGGGTGGAAGTAGGTCAATACTTACAAAATGTGTTAACAGTATATGTGTTAATTTGCTAGGCTGCAATAACAAAAACAACAGACTGGGTGGGTTAAACACAGAAATGTATTCTCCCAAAGTTCTGAAGGCTGAAAGTCCAAGATTATGGAGTTGGCAGGTTTGGTTTCTCCTGAGGCCTCTCTTTGGTTTGTAGATGGCCACCTTCTGGCTGTGTCCTCACATGGCCTATCCTCTGTGTGCACATAATCCTGGTTCTTTTCCTTTTCTCATGAGTACACCAGAACGTAGGGCTCACCCAAAGTGATCTTATTTAACATTTATTACCTCTTTAAAGGCCCTGTCTCTAAAAACAATCACATCAGGGGTAAGGGCTTCAACATATGAATTTTGTGGGGTACATAATCCAGTCCATAATACTTTTTTTTACATGGATAATGTAGTGGGGATTCAAAGGCAGAAGATGGGAGCTTGAGCAGTGCATAATGGAAGCCAGCTTTCCACCTACTAACTGCAGGGAATGAGAGACTTTTCCAGAATATCTTGTCTCAGTTTCTTCCTTCATAAAGTTGTAATAATCACAACAGTTTCAGAAGATTATGTCAGAATTAAATGTGATCATGTATATAAAGTAAGGAACCGAGTGCTTAACATTACAAAAAACATCTTTATAAACTGTGGTAATTATTATTACCATATACAGTAGAATATAATTTAATGTTGTATCCAATTAATACAAAAATGTGGCACAAAATTGCTTTTCATATTTTATTATTTTGGGTGTTGTCAAAAATTGGGTGTTGTTTTTGCTAACAGTCAGTGTTTGTAGAAAACCATAGTAGTTGAGCCTGCTGCACCATCAACCTCTGGTTCTTACCCTGGAGGACATGGTCGCTAAAGGGGCAATATAGCAGCATCCTTGTACCTCAGGATTCCCTGTTGAGCACAGAGAAACAGAAACATGTTGGTGGGAGTTGGGGACTCTCATAAGTAAAGGGGGGGGCATCCATGGATAATATTATCATTGTGTAGTAAGAGCTAGATGTTCACTCAATGTCTCTGAGCCTCTGAGTCTCAGTGTTTCATTTCTAAAAATATTTTATTTGGCTCTTTTGATAACCAAATAATGCCCCTATGCAACATGTTTTAAGTTCTGTAAATTTAGGTACATTAGAAACAATGTTCTTATTACTGTCTTGAGGTCCCCTGAAGAGGAGGAAACTTTGCCTCCAACTGCCTTCGGACTTGAGCTGCAATATGAGCTCTTCTCTGGATCTCCAGCCTACCTGTCTACCCTTCAGATTTCAGACTTCCTGGCTTCTACAATTGTGTGAGCCAATTCCTTAAAAGAAATCTCTCTTTATCTCCATCTACACACACACACACACACACACACACACACACACACACACAATTAATTCTGTTTCTCTGGAGCACTCTGACTAATACAACAGGTAAAGTGAAAAGATGAAAATACTAGGCAACACTTTTGACCATTCTGTCCTGTGGCAGGTCAGGAAGGTGAGATATCAGGTTAGTGCTGAGTAGTCAGACAGACAAGCACTAGAAATGTGGAGTCCGTGATTAATATTTATGTTGGCAAGGATGTAGCCCAAAAGATCCAGTTTGATTTTGACATTAGCCTGGTATAAAGCAGTCCAATTTTTCTATATCATATGGTCACATACAAGAGTTTTCATCAGGTGAGCTAATCAACATACTCTTCATAAGGATTAAGATTACCATCACAGACTGTGTGAGGTAAAAATTATTTCTTCTAGAATATTTCCAAAATGCTTATGATCCCATTAAATAAACTGCCTAAAGATAACAATCACATTTTCTCCTTTGTTTCTTCTCTTTTTTCTCTCACGTTCCCAAGCTAGCTGCTCACACAGTAGGGAATTAACAAATGCACGCATTAAATACTCCTCGAGGAATTATAAGAAGAATGTGCAGGGCTAAGGTACTAACCTCCAAGAGTTCTCATGCCAAAGGCATTGTGGTCCAATCTGAATGGTGTCTCTGGCAAATGCTTAGCGTTGGTGTGTTTGTAGGACCACCAGTAAATAGTGGTGACCTCTTCTCAGCAACCTCGCAGTATTATGGACAGTTCAGAAGTAATGAAATCAAAGACCAAAAACACACAGTCTGTCTTCCCCAAAACGGAACTCGGTCGATTTTCTCCCAGTGGGAACATGCTCCCTTGTGCAGTGAATTGAAATATAAGGACTAATGAAATTTTCTGTATGGGTTTGGCTGTATTTATAAGACGCGAGAAATGGCAATTAGATGAATTCCTGAAGCAGACAAATGTGGATACGTAGTCATAACCTCACTGAGGTAAAAATTACAACACGATCCAACGCAAAACATAGGAGGCAATAGAAAGGTACACAGTCATGTTGAAGATGGATATTTTAATCTAATAATTAATTTCACCATGAATCAAATACATTCTAGTAGCTTGAAAAGAAATAGCACTTAGTTTGATTCTGATGAGGATGAAGCTTTGCTTCATTTGACCAAGGGTGTTTAAGATTTGAACAATAATGTGTAATATAGAAAGTCTTTAACGGCAGCCTTTTCCATTCTAACTAGTGCATAATATTGGTTTTGCAATCATTTAGTAATTATATAAGGAGGACATATTTATTACGAATTATTGATTTTATAATTACTGCTCCTGGTATTCACATTATTACACAATGAAAATCTTTTAATATACAATGCTCTTCACCCTCAGCTGGCGAACAGATAGTGCAATGCAATTTAGAGAGTAGCCAAGAGTAGATTTTTATCGGTATATATATATTTTTTTTTTTGCCAACCAACTAAATGGTTTGCTTTCTGAAAAATATCACTAATAGTGCTTAAGCAGAGAAGAATGTCCAATTTCAAGGTCATTCCTGGCAGTTGATTACAGTCACCCAATGAGCACAAGGTTCCTATTTAACTGTTAAGTTATTTTTGCTGTACTCCTTGCTGGGAATTAAAAGTTATGGCTGTAAATTTGCTGCCAGCTAAATAGACATCAAAGGCCACAATCATACACTGGATCATGACACATAAAGATATATCTCTTATGAAATTGATTTTTCTCCATGTGCAAGGAGGCTTTGCATTACTCTCCTTGTGGAGTTTAACACAGGAAATGTCTAGGCAAGCCAAGTGTAATTGTCAGCATAGTTTATATTCTGGGCCTAGAACTCCTTTTATTATTATTTTTTTTCTCCATGAAGATGTGCAAAAAAGGTTGTCTAAGCGTATATTTTGATTTCACTTGCCAACAGATTGTGAATAGTTGATTTAAGGTCACTGTCACCCCCAAATGGGAAAAGATTAGGTTTTTGAGGACCAGAAATATTAAAAAGTCTGCCCAAACAATATTTGCTGCTCACCAGAATTTAAAATTGCTGATTTTCAAGCCAGAAACATCCCACAGAGTTTTGTAAAGGCTGTAAGTCTGTTATGTAGTTTTAATCCATCAAATTTTCACTATCCTAAGGATGTGAGCATCAAAAAAAAAAAAAAAAAAAAAGGATGTGAGCATCAAATAAAATTACATGGGCTTGATTAGTGGTGTTCTCTCTTCCGGATATCATGTTGTTATTACAGAGAGATCCATATTTTTTACAAAGGATGTAAGTTGTGTCTAAATAAAATACCTGAAAAATCAAATCATAGTTTAAATGTATGCAGGTGGAGGTGCTATTTCTGGGCTTCTACATAGGATGACTTTATAGTTCTGGGTACTGTGCATTTCACGGGTGTGAGGGAAAGCTCATCATCACAGCACCGCTGGAGACAGGAGACTGACTGACTCCAAATCCCCTTCTTTCATCTGCAAAGTGAGGCTAATTATTATATTTCATGTGGAAGTTAAATTCCAAACTCATCAGCCTGACATTTGAAGTCTTCTAAAATCTCACCCTAACTTTACTTTCCCAAATTATGTCTCACTATATTCCTCTTCCTCACACAGTCAGGCTCAGCTTTTCACTTCCTGTAATTAGGACATGCTCATTTCCAGCTCCTTGCAGCAGTTTCTAGTACTTTAAATATTTTTCTCTCTCTCTCTCTTTCTCTCTCTCTCTCCCTCTCTTGTTGATCTTTCACATACCAGTTTGATCCACATCTTTCATGAATTTTCTTTCTCCCTTTTTAGTTTGTATCACTCAAATACTTAGTCACATTCTAATTCTCTTATAGTCTGCCTGCTTTATATGTTGATTTGCAATGTTTTCTCCAAGTAGAGGAGATATTTCTTTTCAGGATGGGGAAGCTATCTGCTCCTTTGTGAACACACAGCTTGGACCACAGCAGTGTTCACTAAACACTCTTTAAATTACATGTAATGGGATTAAATTCCGGGAAATGGGATTCTAGCTGTGAATCACTGAGACAGAGAAGAGTCTGTGAGGGGTCCTACCGCACCATGATTGTTCCTTAACCTGATGTAGTAATGACATCTTCATTAGCCACACTTTGGTAGCTGACCTAGGGCCTAGCAGATAATACCCCTCCCAGATAGGGTAAAGGAGAAGCACGTAAGATTTATTGAACATGCCAACTACTGAGCTAGGTGGTAGATAGTATTTCTTTTTACTTAAATCTTAAAGTAATTCTGTGAGGTAGCTATTATAACCCACATTTTATAGGCAAAAAAAAAAAAAAAAAGAGAGAGAGAGAGAGAGAGAGAGAGATTCAGAGAAATTAAGTAATGACTCCAAGTCCATAAAACCAGCAAACAAGCCACCAAAGATTTGAATCCTGACCTTGTGAGGTCTGTTTTGGATTTTATATTCCCTTCCTTGGTATTCCAGTAATATGCAAGCGGGACTTTATGAATGTTAAGTGAATAAATAGTTTAAGAAAGTTTTCAAAAGGGAATATTATATCACATTGTCACTATTACTAGCATCTTCATCAACTCCATTCCTTCAGTTGATGTCTGCTCTCATTTTCACCCACACATATGCTGAGAACCTTTCAGAAACCAATGCCAGTCTCACTTCCACAGCAAACCTTTTATGGCTATTTCAGGCTACATTAATTTCATTGTCTATCACCACAAATTATTGTTTTATATTTCTAATTCTGGAAGATTTTGATTCTGAGCGGTTTCTGTGGTCACTTCATAATTCAAATGATTTCTTTTTGATGGACAAACTTCTGCCAAAGGACCAGAATGATTTGCTGGAAATCATCTATAATGAGTGAGCCTTGGAATGGATCATTTCTGGCTGTGGCCAAGTTAACCTTCTTTACCTTGAATAGATCCACAGGTGGAATCCAAATCCTCTTACACCACATACAACTCATTCACACACACATAACTTTTAAAGTAATCTCAACCATCTAGCATCCTAACTCAGAGTCCATTGAGTTCAGATTCATGATTCTGAAAATATCAAGGAAAGATAGGCTAGGTTTGTTGTAGAGCACTCAATATGATTGTGCAGTTATTAGATTGCGTTTTCTAAGCCTGTTTCCTCACAATATCATTTAGTTACTTAAAGTAGAATCAATGTCATGAATTTTCCCTTTCTTTTTTAAATCATATAGAACTAAACACATCACCAGATATGTAAAAGGTATTCATGCGACACTGTTTAACTGAGGCACCTGCCACCCGGCCCATCATTGTTCATTCACATCGATATGAGAACACATGTGGAGACTTTAATAAAGACATCTCCTTGTACCACAGCATCAATAAAGATAGATCGTATATTGTATCTCCTAAGGTAAGAGGCATGGTAGTTTCCTTCTTTGATTCCCAAAATGTTTGGACATCAGAAACAGTTGGGGATATTGTTAAAATTGTGGATGTCTCTACCCCATCTCATACTAATTTAAACAGAGTCATGCAGACAAAAATATTAAATAAGGAATGCAGGATTCACCTTCCAGAGTCCAGTGATGGGCTTTCCTCAGCTTCCATAAAAGCTAAGAAGATCTCAGTGGGAAAGCATGTTTGAGTTACCTGTCTTAATTTCCTAAATCTTATGATTCTCCTTTTTTGTGGTAGAGGAAAGAATTCAGCCCTTACCACCTCTCCCCACTAGAAAACGAAAGCCAGATTAACTGTGATGATCGGATACTCTGGAATGTGAATATTGTCTCTCTCTTCTTCTTAGTCTCATATTTCAATGGATTAATTTAATTCATTTGTTCCATATTTCTTTGGTACCTACTCTGAGTTAGGCACTCTTCCATGTACTAGGGATATGGAGGTGAGTAGGACAAATAATAGCCCTAACTTCAGGGAGTTTAGATTCTAGTGGGAATACAGACACAAAATTTTAAAAACTATATATACACACACACATATATACATATATACATATATATGTATATATACATATACATATATATATATGTGTGTGTATATATGTATGTATATATATGTATATATGTAAAAATAAAATAATTCTGAAAAAAATAAAGGGCGGGGGGGACGTAAATCTTATGAAAATAAGAACCCAGGATGATTATAGAGGAGTTTCTGGAATAATTAGAGCTCTTTTAAATTAAGGGGTCAGCAAAGGCCCTTCTAAGGAAGTGGCAGGAAGATAGGCATGGAAGTTTCAAGCAGAGAGTAGCAGGTATGAAAGGCCTCAGGTAAAAATAAGTTCCTGTGTTGCTCAATGAAAAAAAAAAAAAAGAAAGAAAGAAAAATAGAGTCTAATGGGCTAAAGAAGAGAAAAAAAAGAGCTAATGGCTTGAAATAAGATAGGCAGGGTCAGACAAATTAAGGTCTTGTAATGACAATAAGGAGTCGGGATTTTATTTGGAGTGTAATTAAAAGCCATCTGAGAGTTTTAAAGATAGAGTTAATGTGATCTCATCTATCAGTTGAATGTGTACAAGATTCTAAGTTCTGGTTGATATTGTGGAGAATGCAGTGATGGAGCAACCAGTGAAGGCTACAATTTCCTTCCGCTTTAGGATTCTGACACAAAAATCAGAGTGGAGAAGAAATACTACTACCAATATGCCCGCTTCACAGAAATATTTCGGGTAATATAGAGGTGTGGATTTATGTATTATGTATATGTATAATTATATATATATATATATATATGTGTATATATATATATATAAATAAGTAAGTAATTACATATTTCAGAAAGATATTCCCACACTTACAGAGGTTACCAAGTTAAAACACATATCCAGTTGGAATGTTGTAAAGAATTCTTATGAAGCTATTTTGATTGTTATGACAAAGTGGAATATGGATGGCTTCCTTTCATTTACACAGTTTCTAAAGCAGCTTATTACCATTGTATTTTCCAAAATAGACTTTTATTTTCCCATCTTCTAAATATGTGATTGTTATTTATGTACCTTTCATTTGTCTCCAGATGTTCAGTTTAGTGACACTCAATCAAACTAATGAATTACGAAATGAAACTAATAGTAACTCAACTTTTCCAAATTGCCGAGATGGAAAGTAATACAGAATTGATTATTGTAATTCCAGGATGGTGGAAGTTTTCCACACATAGTTTGCTCCAGTGTCAACACCTTCAGGTTTGAGAGCCAGTTCATCTTCACATCACTGGTCATAAATTTGGGTGCAAGTTGGGGTGTTGAACATTTTACATCTAGTTTGACATCTCTTCTTGGGAACTGAGGGGCTTTGATGATAGTTACTGTAGAAACTGGGAACTACTATTTACTTCAAATTGGCACACAGGACCATTTGAAATGTGCTGACATTTTGAGCAACCCACTTCCCGAAAAGATATCACGAAAACTTCTTTCTGGGGCACAGATCCATATTAGACATTGTTGATTTTAAAAATAAAACAGTTGTTTTATCAGCAAAAATGGGTTTATTCAGAGATAACAGAGAATTGTAACCCAGGACATACAAGCTATGGCTGAACCACAGGCAAGTCTGGAAAACAAAGGAGAGCAGCAGTCTTTTATAATGTACGTGGGAAGTTGGGAGGAACTGCTATAAACAACAAGTTCACTGTAGGAAGCTGGGAGTTTGAAGTGTAGTGGCTTTTCATTGGCTGAGTTATGACAGTCTCTCATTATATGGGCTGTTGCCAGGGAAGGAAAAAATCTGTTTTCCTCCTGCTGAGGTAGTAGAGTAGAAAACATCTTCCTGTTGGAGATGCAAGGCACGTCTTTTCCTTTTTAGGGCAATAGATAATGAATAGTAGGACATAAGGGCTCCTCCTACAGGCCCTCCTGACTCCAATCTTGGTTGAGGTCTTTTTTATTAATTTTCACATCATCTAATCAATTGCTCTTCCCAATATAGGCCTGCATATTGAGCCAGCCCTTTCAGTATATGTTTATACTTGACAAACCTTTCTTAAAATAAAGCATCCATGTTTCTCTTTGATAAAACATCCCACAATCTTAACTGCTTTTATCAGAGTTCCTTTTTCCATGATGATATAGTAAGGGAAATGATAAGGTGGGATTAGCTATTTCAGTTTTTGCAATGTTTTTGCCAAGTTGACTATTTACTTCACCTCCGTAGGGCACAGTTTCTTCATCTGTATGCATTGATTATTGGATTTTATTTGTTTGTTTGCTCCCATCTGTTATATATTGGAAGGCAGATTTAAGGGTCTTCCTAATTCTATTTATTATAGTCTTTTACATATATGAAGATTAGAATGGATGTGCCACTCTATATTTTATTTTCCTTTAAGACAAAATACTGTGTTTACTTTCATTAGGCTTCAGAATTTCAGCAAACATTTGATCATGAAAGTAGGAAGCTAGGCCAAGCTGACAATTACACAGAATAGTCCTTCCTTCCTGCTATTATGATGAATGCTTCCACCGCTTTGCTTGCCAATCCACAGAATTTAGGAAGGCATTGTGAGAACTGGTGATTCTAGTCAGTGCTTTGCTTTTTATTGTTTTCACTTTTTATTCTGTTTGTAATTTAAAGTATCCTCATGTTCTTTGGTTTTCAGACTTAAGTCTTAGTTTGCTAAGCCAGTGTCCATTTGCAATGTCAAAGGAGATCAATACCGTTTTGGATAAATTCATACAATCATTGTCAAAATGCAGGGGGTAATGCAATATGGTAGCATAACTTTTGATTATCTGTGTGACACAATTTAGTAGTAGAGCAGATCATTCAGAAATCATTCATATTTGGCCTTGAGATGTATTAGAGGATGCATCTTTGATCTCCCTTTCTAATTATGTTTTGCTTTGGTCTAATGTTAAAGAAATAATTTGCATTCCCAAAGCACATACCAAGTCACAACAGAGGAAGGGGACTTAGAAAAAAAAGCAAAGGAGAGAGAACCAGGATAAGCTCTTCAAATGCCATGGAGAATTCATAAAGTAAATTTATATGTAAATAATCCAGATTTCATTAAATTTACCCTTTGTTCTGTAGGGCAACTTCTCTTTCTTAAAATTCTTTCCATTCCTGTCTTCCTCAAAACCGAAGTCATTAAAGATCAATAAATAAACGTGAATTTGTGAGTATCTTCTATAAGTACAGAATTATAGAGAATGCATTTTGAGAAAGCAAGTCTCTTGCCATTCAGAAGCTTCCAGTCAATGCTGACATACGAAGCTAAAACATATGCAGGGTAGAAAATAAGAGAAGATGGCTCACAAAAATATATAATTAAGTGTTCAATTGTTGTGGTAAAATTAAAAAAAGAAATCAGTAAGTGGATAAAGAAAGAGATCGGTTTGAGCTGCCGAAATGAGAGACAGCTTCACAGGGGTATTTGAAATGAGGTTTAAAATCTGAGCAAGATTTTAATAAATAGAAAGAAGAGAGAAGGACATCCTGCTTCCAGTGTCCAGAAGAAAGAATGATTTGAAATACATTATGCAGTACAAATATCTATCATTTGGGGGCAGATGCTGGGCAAACTAAATTTATTTTACCCAGAAATTTCAAATAAAGAATCTTGAATCAAGATGTTACCTAGAAAATTTGAAATGAAAGAGGGGTAAATTCCCCTAGACAACAATGTATGTCGGCTATTGAAATTCACTGTCTCCTTCCACTTAAGCACAGTAGCTGGGTTTAAAAGAATTCTAAAGTCAAACAACATTTGAAGTTTTGTACTAAAATAGCAGTGATCAAATCCTGCGCTTTAGGGCATCAGGTTTTAGCTGCAGGACCCACGTGAGAATTTTTTTACCCAGTCTCATTGTCATGTAACATCAAGAAAACCCTGTGTTCAAGATCAGGTTACTGATGTCCTGTGTGAGCAGAGCCTTAGACAAAAAATACATTTTTTAATGGACTTTGACATATTCCCACTTTCTTCCACCTCAGGACTCAGATAATACCCCAAAACCTCTGCTTGCTTAAATTCTCCTCATTGAGACCAACTGGAGAAGTGATGCTACTGATGACAATGTCATTGCTTTTCAGAAAACATGACTATAAACTATGTTTCTCATATATTTCACCAACTGTAGATGTAGTCAGCTTTGTGTGATGCCCAGGAGTGGAGACAAAGAATGAAGACAAGAATGAGATGGGAAAGCGCTCAAGGTGTGAATAAAAACAAATTTTTAAACATCATATTCCACTACCTTTAAACAACTTATACACTATTTGCAGAGATGAGGTAAGTTTACAAGAAATACCTAAAAATAAAAAGATGTAATCAAGAAGGGACAATAAGAGACAATAAGGTAAGTCTGAAATGAGACAATATGTTATGAAAGAAAGTATAGATCAATGCCAAAATATGTGGAAAAGACACAGTGTCATGCAAGGAAGGAGTTACTGCTTTGAATGGCGTTACTTAGTGACAAGATGGGGAGTGAAGAAAGAAGGCCAGTGTATGACAGGGCGGGGACCAAGAACCATGTGTGGGTCCCCTTAGTTGAGCATGGGTGCATACACAATATTTCTATGAGTGAATTTTTTTTTTTCCACTTTACAAGTGAAGAAAATTAAAGTTTTGTCAGGTTACGCAATGTGTTCAAAAGTACACAATTTCATAATTGGTAGAGCTAAGATTTAAACTTGGGTGTGTTTAACCCCAAAGTCTGTGCTTTTCTCCACTCGAGAGCATGGCATGAGCAGGTTTTGAAAATGAGATCTATTGCAGACATGATTTTTCAAATAATCAGGATTGAGATTATTCCAATTAGATCTCCATGCCATGAAGAGAGAAGAACTTCAGAGCGAAAAAGTGAGAGAGACAGGAAGAAATAGAGACAGACACAGCGAGAAATAAAACAAACACAGAGGAAGAGAATGAGACTACTGTAAGTCAGGTGAAATGGTTTCCATTCTTTTGAAAATGTTAATATATCTTCATCTTTTATCTTCACAAAAATCATCTCATAGATTATATGTTAATTCTATTTAAAAATGTGTTAAAAATCTCAACCAGAATAGGTCTTCATCATTTCTCATGGTGAGTATGTTTAGCTCCTGCATCTCTCAGATGAGTCAAATATCCTTTACTTCTATCAGTGGTTCCCACTCACACAGGGAGATTTGAAATATCTCAATGCCCAGATAACAAACACTCCTTGCAAATAAAATCAGAAGGTTTGAGTAGGAGTCAGGCATAGTAGTTTTTAAAGATACCAAGGTGATTTTAATGTGCAATAATGTTCGGAAACTAATGCCTTAATTGAAAATAAACTTAATTTTCTTTTATCTTAATTTTATCTTAATTTTCTGTTAGCCTAAAAAAGGTGGATGTAAGATAAAGACACTAGCGATTAGGCTTTCAAGTGTCTGTGTGTAGACCTGAATTCACAAAAACAGCTCTGCCACTTCTTTGAGTACATTATTTAACATTTCTAAATATTTGTTTCCTCACCCATAAATAAATACTTCTCAATGTTCTCTGGCATTAAATGAGAAGATAGATAGATAGGATCTGGCACAATACTGACTGCTTGCTATATGTTGCCCAGGTAACATTGGCTCCCTTTTTCATGCCTCCACTATACCCATTTTAATGAAGAAATTGAGTTTGCCAACAAAATCGTGTCTGTCCCATGTTCCAAAGCTAGTTGGAAGCACAGCAAAACCTGGAAGGTTGGCAGCATTTCTCTTTCAAGCATTGTTTTCATTATAAAATTTTAAAGATAGTTTTTGGAGAAACAATAACAACAGTGAAAATTAATTGAGAGGAGTAAATAAACCAGTCTATAGTTTTCCACTCTCCTACCTGGAAATCACCAGTGTTGCTCTGAATCAAGCTTATGATCTGCTTAACGTGTCCCTACCTCATCGTGTTATGCATTCTTGTCTCCAATTTTGCATCTTTCACACTCAGCCTGATTTCTGTCTTGAAACCTCTACCCACAGACTATATCTTCTTCACCTTCATCTCAAGGTATTCCTTCTGCCTTAGTTTTCTCTTGTCAGAATATAACTTAACCTTTAAAGACCAAATGAAAATCTGTCTTGTCCACAAAACATTTCTTATTTCATCTCCTTATGAACCTTAGCAGTATAATAATAATAATAATAATAATAATAATAATAATAATAATAATAATAATAAAAACCTGGTCTTAAAGTTAAAAATTCTGTTTTAATCAAGATGTTCACTAGTTTTATCTCCTCCCTATCCCATACCTTCACCCCCCCATCCCAGAGGAGGAAACTAGTGAACCTCTGGATTAAAACAGAGAATTTTTAACTGGGGCTGTTTTGAGGATTTCTCAAATAAAAGAGAAACTATTTTGCAGAGCACCAATATGTCAAAAAGATTGGGACAGACTGTTACGATTAAGGAGAACAAAACATTACAAATTAGATTTTGTTTACAAGTACATATATGCTTTATTTCTGTATGTGAAATGTAAACTAACAACCGTTTAGATAATTCAAGCCTAGTAAGTCCCCAACGTTATATCAATTTCCTAGCAATTTTGGAGAAAACGGTTATTTCTTCTTTAATTATTCAGTTGATTGTCAATTCTATAATTCATTTAGCCTCGTGTAGACTCAGTCTCAAAGTTTTAATCCAGAGCCTGTCACTCACTTCCTCAATGACCTTGGGCAAGTCACTTAATTTCTCCACATCTCAATTTCTTTGTCTGTAAAATTGGGATAATAATCTTGACCTCACAGAGAGGTTGCATGAATTAACTGATTAATGATTATAAAGCAATTTGAAAATACAGAACACCATATAAATGCTAAGTATTGTTATTAAGCAAATCAATTCAGAAAATCAAGATAATGACATTTCTTTTCAATCTATTTCTTAAAGTGCTTAACTCCTTTGCATCTAAGCTCCCTGTTGTAAAAAAGCAGTTTAAATATTTATAACTTGAATTTTTCTAGTTTAACCACTTCCTACTGCATACCAGAGGAGAAGAGGAGCAAAAACTCTTGAGCTGGAACTTTGAATGACTCACTCACTTTGGTCTTTTGCTTATATCCACTTTAATTCAGAAAAAAAAATGCATATCAATCAAGTAGCTATATCTATTTATATCTATCTATCTATCTATCTATCTATCTATCTATCCATCTATCTATCATCTATCTAGTCCAATCTATCAATTTACTAGAATCCTGGAATTTTAGAGCTGAAGGGACATTAAAGACCTTACATTCCAATTCTCTTGTATTATTGATGTGGAGAATATATTCGAAGATATATGAAGTGATTTGTTCAAGTTTTCGTGGGCAGTTTGTTCCAGAGCTGATTTCTATTCTCCGTCCCTGGCTGCCTAACTTTCAGGTGCAGAGCAGATAATAAAACGGGGGAGAAACAAGAGCCCTGCCTTCAGGAATCTTACTTAGAGAGACATGAAACTGACAGCCTGAAAAATAATGATTAATTAATATTCTCTTTAAAAACAGCATGAACTAATTTGACCAATTCTGAATTTATCAATTATGGAGTTTGTTCATGTAACTTTGGAGGTTCAAAACTATTAGGATTGACTATTGTGCAGCTGCCAAATTTCATCTTCGCATTCACTTAATTCTGTCACTTTTCCTTAAAATTAGGTGAACTGGGAATTAGATTTTAGATTATATATAGAAATATAGATAAGTAAAGACATACAATTTGGATTAGATTTTTAATTAGAATATTCCAGATCTATATCCAGCTCAGCATCCTGACTAAGTAGCCTTAGCCAGATATTCGCTCACCAGGGCATGTTTCCCTAATCTATTAAAAAAGGGTCAGTGTAAAAACCTACTAAAGTCTCTCAGTGCTAAACTTCTGAATGCTATGTTGTCTGAAACCAGAGTTGAGAATTCCTCAGGTAGATATCGGATTCTGAATAGGTCATAGACAATAAATCTGATTGTAAAACCAGTCACACTTTAAACCAAATGCTCATTTGAGGTTTCCTATCTTCAACAAAATACATTTGCAGGATGTTAATGCTGGAAGGAATATTAGAGATCATTTACTCTGATTCCCTCATTTTATGTTGAGAAAACTGAAGTCTTGAAATATTAAGTAAATAGTCCAAGGTCACAAAGGCAGTCAGTGAGAAAGCCAGGTAAAAAACTCAGGTTTTTTTTCTTTTTTTTTGAATCCTAGTTGAATGTACTTTCTTCTAAATCATTAATTAAGATGACATTAGGGTAACTAACAATTTTTCCTTGAGATTAGGATGTTCATAAACCAACAGAATAGTTAAATCTTTAAATACTGTTTCTCCTACTTGTCCTTTTTTCACTCTTCGCATGGGTTTGTTCTGAAAGCATTGCTTTTTAAAAGAGGGTAATTCCTTTTAAAATAAAAAGACTCAAAATGTCATAGTGTTTAAAATACCATCATCAATACCCGCCTTTCTCTTTGACGACCTGTTGATAATAGGTTTCATGCATTTTTTGATGGATGAGTTGGGAAAACCTGCTGTCTGCTTCCCTTGAATGTATGGATTGAGCCGTAGGGATCTCACTGCCTTCTCTTGCTCAACCTTGGCTTTTCATGGCCGTCCTACACATCTGAACCTCTTTGGGAAGAGGTCTAGTGTCATTCACAGAGCAACACTGGCATGCTGAAATAAATGCTGCCAATTTGATATTTTCTATTGAGCAGTTAAAGTACCTCTTGCCATCAAAGGAAGTTCTCCCATTGGCACTTAAGGGCTTTTGAACTAGTTTTCATGACAAGTGAGTAGATTTGTGAATATTTGAAGACTTGCAGAATCCAACACATAAAGCTTCACACCCATTGTCCTGAAATATGGAGTAGGGAAACCTTAATAAGAAGCCCCTCTTCACAAAACCTGAGAAACAGGAATGTGGAAATGCTTTATAGATCTAGATTCATGGATCTCCTTGGGTACCAGGTGATGTTTATAGGCTTTGCTAAATATAATGCTTGGTGTTCAGGTGTGGATATTGTCAGCCTGGTCGATAACAGTTTTTCCACAAGATGATAAAAAATAACAAGCTACCACAAATGGCTGGTCATTGAGAATCGTAGTTATTTTCCAAAAATTGGATCAAGTAGAACAGGTATCTGACCATCAATTCCTCAAATCAGAAACCCATAACCTCAAATGCTGTTTTCATCACCCCTGAGGTCTCTCTTAAGATATATCATGCCCACTCACAATCTCCATTTTCCTCCCATGGGAACCTCAAACTTGAAATATCTCGAACGTAACTCACTATCTTCTCTTTCAAGTTGTTATAGTCAATTAATTAATTTATTAAATGACTCCTCATAACCATTAATACCCACATATAAATCCACATAAAACATGACAAAGTAGGTTCTAAGGAATTGCTTGATAAACCCCATATTTTTGAATGTCTGAAATTTCATGATGTGAACAACATTTCTGTTAAAAATTAAACATCTCTAGAAAGGTAGCAAATCAAGTTATCGGCCATTTCTAACTTAGAATTAAAAAGTTTGTTTGAAATATTCTAGCACAATTTTAAAATAGATGGAGCCAAGGGGGAAATAGTAGACAGAAGACAACCTAGGAGATATGAGAGAGAGAGAGAGAGAGAGAGACAGAGAGAGAGAGAGAGAGAGAGAGAGACATGTTTTGGGACACAGTGAGAAATCGAGACGATTCCAACAATGAAATTTATGTGCAATCCTCTCTCCCCCAAAGACCTTGCACCTCTTGTCTTTGAAGAGCAATCTATCAGATTAGCAGTTCTCAATTCTTTCTGTGTCAAAAGTACAGATATTTGATCCCAACCCCCCAAGTTCTGATTCTGTTGAATCGGAACAGTGCCCTGCCATGGACATTTTAAAAAGAATCTCTAGGAACTATTGTACATTGAGAGTTGAGAACGTGTGCCCCAGACTTCCACAGCCCTGCTTCCATTATCAGCTTCTGGTTTCCTCTGACCTTTATGTCTAACCACCTTTTCATGAACTGATGTCAAAAGCCTTCCTCTAGAGTTACTTGTCCTCTCAACATAGGGATAGGAAGTATCGGTCTCCATTATGTGTATCTCCTCTAAGTTTCACAGTTCACAGCATGTGATTAAACATGAATGCTTTCCACCAGCTTCCCAGCACCTCTATTTGAAAAGACACACTTGAACAGTGAGCATCCAGGCTTGCAGTGTTACCTGCACATTCACACCTGAGATCAGTAAAACTAAGTTAGTGGTCCACAGCTATTTGGCAGTTATGGTCCTTTTGAGAATCTGAGTTCCATCCCACATTCAAATATTCACACATACGTTTATCTTTCAGTGAACTCATACCTCCAAAATTTTATCTGTAGACCCTGATGGGTTCAAGAACCTTGTGTTCAGAATATCTAAAACAATTCCTTTTAGTGACTGATGTTTCTAAGCAGATGGAACAGAATTGTACGCCTGAAATCTGTGTAACTTTACTAACAATTGTCACCCCAATAAACTTAAAAAAAGAAAAAGTAAAAGAAAAAAATAAAGAATAGTGATTAAAACCCTGGGCTTTAAATTTGAGCATGGGCTTTAAAAATCTAGTTTCCAGTACTCATCACTGACATGGCATTGGGAAAATTATGTTATCTTTGTGAATCTCAATTTTTTCATCTTTTAACTCAGCTCTGCAGGTTTTAGTGAGGTTTATGTGAAATCATGTGTATAAGCCATTTAGCACAGAACCTAGTCACAACAAATACTGGTCAAAAAGAAGTTATAGTGATGGTAACTGGTATTAAAAATAATCCTTAAGAAGTGCTAATAAATCCTAGGTAGATATAACTGTGATAGAATGCAGAATTGCTGTTAATATATTAGGGCAACCAACGTGTTTGTCCCTTTATATCGCATATTTTTCTGCTTGCATCTATTTGTAAAAGGTACATAAATATTAGGAAGGTAGTCTGGAAAAAAGAAATACATGAAAACTAACTATAGAAAATTAAGCAAAGAAACAGAGTAGTGAACCGAACAGTAAGAGTACAGAAAAGGTCGTTGAGGACCAAGAACAGAGGGTTGGATTCTGATAGATTACCACCTTCTTCTCCCTCTTCTGCTCCTGTTTGGCTGACTATGGCTTAGAACCAGTCCTTTGTGAGACTGCTTGTTAGCTCTCTGGAGATGATTGTCAATAACTCTCTGTTGGGCAGTGCTATGAAGGATTAGGTAAGACCCCTCCTCTCCTTTCTGTTAGCATCATGAAAGAAAGGCCAGAATGGCTGCGTTTAGGGATTTGGAATTTTTATTACCAACTAAGATTGTCTTGTGACCCATGACTGAACTTTGCACAATAGAGTAGAAAAGATCCATCCCTGGTCACCATGCCTTCCTGATAAAAAGAATGTTTCTTCCTGCAGCTTAAGTACCAAAATAGGAGTATAGGATCCTGGATGCTCACAGATCTACAGCAGGGAGCACACAACAGCTTGCATTTGTCACCTCTACCCTGTTTTTTCATAGACAAGTCATAACATTGGCTCCAGCATGGAACACTCACAACTCTAAGCTTCGTTTTGGCAGGCAAATGAGAATGAAGAAAAAAAGGCATCCACCCTTCCCTTATGGAATGTAAACACCTCACTGCTGGGCCGAAATTTACATTAAAGTTTCATATTTGTAAGGAAATGTATATAAGTTACTCAGCAGAGATATATATTTATACACTGAATTTTTGAATGGTAATTTTTAAACCTGCTGGTCAAATGGTCTCTGATTTCTTGATATACACTTCCTCTCAGTCTCATGTAATAGAAACCAGGCTTTTCCCTTAAATTCTTGGATTATTAATTTGAATGTGTCCTTCTGAGCTGACTGCATACTGCCACAATAACGTCTGAGAGCAAGATTGAGCAGTCACATTACGAGGGTGAGGGTCTCATGGCCGGAAAGGAAAGGGTATTGAGGAGGAATGTGGAGGAAAGCAGGGTCCAGGTTTTAATGGACACACTTGCCCAGGGGATACTACTTGACCTTCTTTCTGCTCCCTACAGTCCAGCTTACGCAGCTAGGTAAAAAGCAGACTGTTGATGACCAGGTACTACTGCTCAGCTGAGATTTCCATGGCAAATAAATTATGAAATTAAAAGAGATAAACTGTCGCACTTGGATTGCTCAACTCATTTATAAGGAAACTGATTCATAGACTGTTACATTTTCATACAGCTATTTACATTCAATTATTCAGTCAATCTCATGGAGACAGGGTGACAAGATTGAAGGAAGCACGTTTTCTGTTACCTTTCTGAATTTTTTGTTAATGTAACAAGAGCAGCTACCTAGATATCAAGATGCAATCACCTTGGAGTTAATATAAAAGATTTAAAAAACCATATATTCATCATAGCTAGCCAAGTAGAACATTAGTAACTCTCTGAACAAGCAGCGAGTCTAAATTAAATCAAAAGACAATCACAAGAGTAAGAGTGTGGGAGCTATAGATCATTGCTCAGGGAAGTGAGTGAGCTCTCAAAGCCTGACAAGATGACTGGTCCTAAAAAAACCACTCTAAGTCTCTCTTGACCCTTAGCTGGCTCAGAAGCATGAGTACCCTATAGAAGCTCAGACTCTTTCAATTGGGTGGCTAAAAACCAGTTACGACTTCAAGGAGCCAGGAATGCCCTGTGTCTCCGAACATCTTCCCATGGTCCGTGACTGAACCTGAAAAATCCAAGCTTAGATGCTGAATCCTGTTAAAAGGCAACACTCCGTTCTAAATGACTATTTCTTCAGTGGAAACCTGAAGAATGACAAAGACGACTTCAGATGAGGGACACAGAGACGTCCCCATCTTTACCTACTCATTGTTTTGTGGGTCTAGTTGACTCCATTGATGATCAGACGTAGAATGGCAACACAAACACCCTAAAATTTTCCCCACAGATTGCTATGATTGAAGGATGTGAGAAATCAATTCAAATACCTCTGATCTGATTGTTGTGCCTTTTTCCTTTTGTAGTTCCAAGGTCTAAATAACTGCATAAAACAAATCAAGGGAAAATTGGGCCCAGCTGCCTGTGGCCTTTGTTGATAAATAGGGCTCTAAGTCAGTCACTCAGCTGTTTTATTACTTGTCTTTAAGGCTGATGAGTCCCAAGCAGACCTGCATCACTGAATTCTCAATAAAGGGTTAGTGCTTGTCCTGCAGAATAATAAGAACCACTAATGACACCAATTAAGAGCTGTAAATGTCATTTATACTTGTTTGTTATTTTTCAAATCAATAAGGCTGGAAAGACACAGCAGCCTGAGATAATTTAGATTGGAACAGTGTGTGAGGACATTTTAATGGATATATTGCAATCGAGATTCTTGTTCTCCTTTTGGAGACATTATGTTCCTCATTGGGTCAATTCTGATATTTATTTAAAGTAGAATGTACCCCCTAAATAATTAAACATAAGGGAAACTATTTAGGACAATAAAATGAGAGACAAGTAAGTATAAGTACCTTTCTTAATTCTGTTCATTAAATTTCTTGTTTGAAAATGCCCCCATTTTATCTAAGATATCTTTAAATGGCATAATGAATACTTTAATAAAAAAAGAAAAAGTAATTCCGAAAGAAAAAAAAAATCAATTAGTAATGCAAACTAGAGCACTTTGCTCTGATGCTGTAGGAATTACAGGGGCACACGTTTTTATTAAGGGTCTTACTTTTTTGCCAAATGTCAATAGTAGACTTGTAATTAGTACATTAAAACGATTGCACAAGTTGTACATAAGGTGTTTGCTTGTTTTGCTGGAATATGAGGCAGCTGGTCAGAACTGTAGAGATATGTATTTCTTTAATTCCAAAAGTAACACAGAAGTCACTGGGGCCCTGTTCGAGCAAGAGAAAACTATTAAACATTTCACTGATGAGGCAGCAACCAGGGACAGACAACCCATTCCCCATAAAACAGCTGAGTTGTATCAATTATCGTAGCCAAAGGGACATCTCACCAGAAAGTCTGAGAATAGCTAACCAAGCGAACTTCTGAGTGTTTTTGTGAATGTGTTCTTAAACTTTTCTATTATAATTTGGGATGTTGACAAAGATTATAAGTAGTATGTGAAATTTAAAACTGCCTATGTTAATTGCCTACATCTAGACAGCGTTCCTCTCTCGGCAGGTTTTCTGCTGTGTTTGAAAAGTCGGATTTAAGTGGTTAACCTTTTGAAGGTTTGTTTTGTATTACTTTGAATAGAACAGTAAAATCACCAAGCAAGGAAAAAAAAACTTAAAAGTACAATTTGGGAAATTACTGTGTAAACAAACAATCAATAATTATTTTGTGTAAATGTCTACCTGACAATAAAATCATTAATTAAAAGCTTAAAATTTTAGAGACTCAATTTATTGTGGCTACATAGCACTCATTATCTAGTTTGATTATTTACACTGAGGATAAGCATGAATATCTGAAACTGAAAATGAAAACGATTTAAAAAATTAAGTTAACCAATTTTTTAAATCAAACATATAGTGATCGAGTAGGGAAAATTAAAGCAAATATATTCTAGCCATATACCCTCTCTGGTTGATTCATTGGTACACATATTGTTGGCTTTTTGTGAGCTTCAAGAGTGTGATGTTATAAATTAGAGAAATAAAGAGAAAAAAAGGCAGAACCAGATTTAAGCATCTGTCTTGGTATGCTGCTGCCCAAATTGTTTAATAGAGATTTGATACAAAGGTTGATCTCCAGCATTTTCAAGCTTGTCTTTGTTTTGAATAATGTAACTATTAAGACCATAAATTGTCTCTAACTTACCTCCCCACTCCTAGTCCTACTAGCCCATTATACTTTCCCAATTTTCTCATTTAGCCAAATGTATTGATTCATCGTCCTTCAGATATTTCTCACACTCTCATGTCACTGCCTCCATCTAGAATGTATTCTTACCTATTTACCCTATGTCCAGCTAGGAAAAGTCTACTGTCCTACGCAGACCAGTGTATAGTTTAGCCCTTTCATAAGGCATTAACTGATCAACCCAGTTGGAAACAGTGTCTCATTCATTCATGTGGTCATTCTTTTATTCAACACAAATTTATTGAAGGTCTTCTATGTGCCAAGATTGTGGTAGGCTCTATTTTCCCTCATAAAATACTAGTTTTTCCTTTACACAACACGTGTTATATTTTGACTGATGTAACAATTTGGGTATGGGTTTTATCTCAGAATAGTATGGTAAGTTCCTTGAGGGCTGAGCCCTTGCGTTAGTCATATTTGAATTTACTGTACTACTGGTGATAGCACTTTTTACAGAATAAATAAATGAGCATCAACCGATATAAATGGGGCGGGGAGAACTAATCAAAATAGGTAGCCTTGTGTCAATGTAGATAAAACACTCAGTTGATTGCCTTAATTTCTTCTTTTCCACTGTTTTTCTGGATATTGTAGAAAAGTGGTGTTAGATGTATTTTCTTACTTCATGAACTGGGTCGGTTTATGCCAAAGGTGAATTGATATTCAATAAGTAGGCTGAATTAGGGAGACCCAGTATTGAGATGTGTTTTTTGTTGTTGTTGTTGTTGTTATTGTTTTGTTTTGTTTACACAAATTTGTACTCTCCAAGTCACCTCTGTCAATTGCTGCCTGTCACAGAGCTGGGTGCAAAGGTATATTAAGATCCCTCTATCTTATATGGTCTGTAAGAAGAAAAGGAAATGTAAAAGTCTTTTGTAAGCCCAGTCACTATCTGGTGAGCTATGTGTCAACCTAAAACCAATCCTCAGTATGCAAGACGTGTGATGGTGTCTGATACTAACTACAATACTCAAGGTGATACAGAAGTATGTGTATAGATGGCTCACTGTACTCGGTACCACACAGTTTCCTCTTGATGCCTCCTTTTCTTCCTCATTAATTCCCACTTTTTTCCCCCTGTCTGAAGCTCTCTGAACTCACTCTTTCTCTCCCCAAAAAAAGATCCATCAGAAAGCATCAGATGAACTCCCTTACTCTTGGAAGAGAGTTCATTTTAAACATGGGGAGAAATTATCCTAAGGGATTCACCACTATCTGTAGAATGTCAGACACCAGGAAGGTGGGGAGACTGGATATTTTTAGGGGTAAACAGCCCTAAATTTAAAATTAAACTAATTAGGAAACTAGCATTTTAATCTCTGTGGAAAGGTCAATGTGGTTCAATATTCATCTGTTTGATGATTGCATTTACTTAGTTTTCTCAAGTTCAGGTACTTGCCTCTGTTATTGACAAAGAATCCAATAAGACATTATGACCTCAATGGTGAAATGGATATCTAGTGTTCATATATATATATGTATGTGTGTTTATATATATATATATTTTTTTTTTCCCAAGGAAATGTCCAACTACTTCCCCATATATGGGAGTCAGAGGATCACTAGTAAACAATATTATATTTTTAGAGAGAGTTTATGTGTTCCCTCTCAGCTACCAAATGTAGGTCAAAGAGCCTCCCTGTCTCTCATTTCCTTAAGAGAGGGCCCCTCCAGGTTCAGGCAGTTCTTAAAACTGGATCAATCCAGATTGTGGATGACTAGAGAGGGGTGAGATGGTTGCAGGCTGCAGAGTACAGGATCTACCTCTAGGGGGCAGCTGCTTGTTTCCATACAGAATGCAGGCTCAGTGTTGCTGGATCTTCACAAAAGCCAGAAAATGAACTTTTTATGTGAAATCTTCCAATTTCCAAATGTCGGCTGACAAATATTAATATGATGTTAAAGATAAACAACATATACCTGCGGGCCATTTCCAGGCCATAGGCCACCAGTTTGCCACCTCTGGTTTTTCAAAAGCAAATTTGGGGTGTAGTAGAGGCCTTCTTGAAAGCAATCCTCCCCCCACCCCTACCTCCCACATCCCCCCTTGCTGATTTGACCCCCCCACATGGTCAGGTTCCTTGACTATCAACAGAGAGAAAATATGTTGTTTGAAGAAGTCCTTTTTTAAGTGATGCGTAGAAAATCTGCAATAAATGCCTCTGAACTTTCGACTTTGCTTTCCTGGATAAAAATGTAGTCTCTATAACAAAAGCAGTAGTAACATTTACCTGGTTCTGATGCTTACGCTTGTTTTATGGTAAACACTATCTATGTCAATTCTGTACTTAAGTGTTAAAAAGTAATGAGGGTTTTTCAATTGCCATTTACAACTGCAACTAAGAATTTCCTTCTGCATAAGGCTTGCCTGTCCTAACTAAATACTGAGTGATTTTTTTTTCCTTATTCTAATGCCCTTAATTAGATTTATAGACTCTTTAGAGTGTTTTATGTTGATGAGGGACTTAGAATACAACACACACTAATAAAATATCCCCACTACCCAACTTGCGCTTTTGCATGTTTTATTTTAGTGAATAATGAGTCTTAAATAATGTTCCGAATATGTTGTTGAGGATGTTCTAAAGAAATATGGACTGATGATCTGTCAGGAAACATTAATAGACATAAAACCTCATGGAAATGGTGACCGAGAGAAAGTGATTCATTGGGTCATAAACCATTACAGAATTTGGGTCATGAATGCCTGCTACAAATAAGAATGTATTTAGAAAACAACAGTTATACATTCTCATTTTTAAATTTCCTTTCTCTGACTTTTAGCTTGCCTAAATGTTTTAAAATTGAAGGTAATCATTGTATAACATTCTCAATCCTGAGGTAAAGAAATTTACTCTGTGTAGTTTCCTTTTCACATGACACAGCCATTTTCATGGTTATAGCTAATTAGCTTCCTTTCGACATTAGATACAGAGGATGTTTAAGCAACGTAAACTAGCTGTCATCCAGCGGCATCATAATCAAAATGGCATAAAATTTGCCATAAAACCTGCAGCTAATAACATTTATAAGGCACCTTATTACATAAGGATATTGAAGAGGCTCAGACACTGTATATCACAACGTTTCCCCTGGGACCTGGTTCATTTTCCTAATGACTGTGTATGGGTTTACTTTAGGAGCTTTTATGCACATGCCTGAGCACAGAGCTTACCCAGCCAGACTGATAAGAACTGAGGAAGAGTGACATCCAAATGCAGCAACAAAGTACTAGATCTGTCTGAAAATGAATCAGCCATATGATCATCTTTTTCATTCACCAGCTAAGCCTTCTCACCATTTCATGTCCATACTGGTTTTAATATCCTTTCATACTTTAGTTGAAGATGCTTATATCTGCTCTCCACTTGAGAGATTTTAATATTTTCCCTCAGTGCCCTACTCCTATAGACTTTATGATCCCACTCATCCCCCAAGGCTATCTTCAAGGTGTGTTTCTTCCATGGGGCTTTCCTTGATGCCTCTAACCCACCTTGATATTGACCTTTGAGTTTCATTGCTTTCGTTATCTGCCCTGCAGAACGTGTTCATTCCTGCCTATCTTTTTTTTTTTCCCCTTTTTTTTCCCCGTCTTTTTTTAACAAACTAACAAGCATAGTAGCTCAGCTCTATCCCATCACCAAATCCTAGACAGTAAACCCTGGAAGTATATTAGGCCACATGTCCCATCATTACATTATATTTGACTAGTCCTCTTTGGGACTTCCTTTCTTCTCGTTAGCTTGCTGCCTGGGTCCCTGCCCGTGATTCAGTATATTCACATAATTCCTGACTTTAAATTGACTCCTTCCATTCCACAGTGCCAGACCTTATTTCAGGTGTCCCTTACATTGTTGTAAATAGACCTGTTGAACTACGATTCAAACAATTATTGGCTACTAAAAACAAATGCCTCTTAGCAGCCCTACCACCACCCTGTCATGTCTCATGCAGCAACTTGAATATCAAATATAATCTGTAGGGTCAAGATTTGACTATTCCTTCCTTGGCTTAGAGATCCCTCTATGGGGAGTAAAACCAAACTTATTATCTGAACCATCTCCCTTATCTCTACTCAGGAGAGTTTCTGAACGCCCGATAACTTAGATCCTGTCCTATGATAATCAGTTTAGCTTATTTCCTATCATGCAATTTAAACAGTGTGTTACACCCTGGCCAGTTTGCTGACAATGTCACATGTAAAGCTCGCCTTTTATTTCTAACTAGATTATAAGCTTCCAGTGAAGAAAGACCCTTTTATTATACTCTTTACCAAAGCTTTAAGGTGTTCTCTAGTCCTAGTCATGTAGTAGTGTTCATACATTCATTAATGTTTATTTTCTCAAAACAGCTGTACACAGCATGATTTTAATGCAATAAAGACATCATTCTATCACCCAATAAAATCTGGCTGCCCACCAATGGATGGAGCACTATAGTTACTGTTTATAAGACATGTCTAAAATCCATCCTAAATCTTCCTTTCCTTACTATCTCTCTCTCTCTCTCTCTCTCTCTCTCTCTCTCTCTCTCTCTCTCTCTCTCTTTCTCTCTCTCTCTCTCTCCCCTCTAAATTTGATTCTATGCATCATTCAATCCTCAGTTTATAATTTCTTCATTCAACAATCTTCTTGTTCTCTTCTGTGTCTCAATTTTTGATTGAAAGGACCTTTCTGGTGGGAAATTGTCTATGCTCCATTCTGAAGTAAGTTCCTGTGAACTGCCCAAATACATCCCAGTTAAGTGTGGCCTTTCATCTTGGAATCCTTTCCCTCTCCTAGTCCTGGATGACTGTCTCACAGAGGCCAGGTGCTTTTTCCCACTCTTCTAGTACTGCTCACACCATTACATTTGCCCCTCCCATGCAGTTCTCTATGCCTCCCTAGAAAGACTCCTTATTTTCTCCATCTAATATGTAAATATGGATAAAGATAAATAGATATGATATGAAATGTAATATTAAGTGAATCTTAAACTCAAACGGTAATACAAAATACTATGATGAGAAGTCTTACAAGATTGTAAAAATTGGAATCCATGCAATTAATTGGTAATGCTATATAGATCACAGAATGCCAAAAATATTCCAACAGCGGGAAAGCATCATCATATTGCCTCTCCTATTCGTTAAGGGAGTTTGTGCATCATGAGTTATAGATTATTATGGTGAAAGAAATGGCAAAAATTGAGAGGAGATTGTATTAAAATATGGCATGTCGATATAGATAAAATCTTTGTGAAAGTTTTGAAATTTGGAGTCCTTGGACATCAGTTGGTTAATGATGTTTCTAACACTGAGGAAGCCACAGAACAATTGAGATGGTTTGAACAAGGAAATTGATCTCTTCATCTTAGAAAGCAAGGATAAATATTATACTTAGCAGTCATACAAACAAAAGTATAGGTGCTCTGAACTATCCTAGGGAAATTATTTGCCTTCATCAAGCATACCTTTTTAATGTGGTTGAAAAGGTCACAACACACAAATAAATAGAATAGATAGCATATGCTATTTAGTATGGTATAATGTAGTATAATCTGTATAGTATATTCAATATAGTTTAGTATAGCCAGATATTTGATAAGATTAGTAGAAAGACAAAACAGGGTTAGGGATTGCCTGAAAATTAATTCAAGTAAAAAGGTCAAGATGGATTTTACTGATGTTATGATAGTGAACTCTCAGAGAAAGAAGTGAAAAGAACCATTAGGGTATCTGGAGAAAGCATCCTGCAGGCACAGGAGACAGGTACAGGACAATTTTTAGCCTTGCTAGACAATATCAAGTATTCCTGTGATGTTGGCAATCATAAATTGTAAAATGGTATCACTCGGCATGATTATATGTTTTTCGTTTGTTTTGTTTTTGGCTCTAGGGCTCAGAGTATGTGGGGTATGAATTTAACTAAGTTTAGCCTTTTTTCCAAGTGAGTATAATAAAATGACAGATGATCAAGAGAGTTGAGAAGGCACACCAGGAAAGATAGTGAAGATGGAAAGTCAAATAATTAAGGAAGGAAACAAAGACATGGAGAAGGAGTGAGAGACAATGAAAAGGTGACAAAATCAACTAATCATAGGACCTTGGGAGGTCAAAGACTTATTCATCTGATGTTTAGAGTGTAAACTGGAAAGATGGATAATAATCATCAGAGAATAGGATTCTTAAAATGGAGGCTGTAGAGAGAGTAGTTGGTTATATTGGTAAGGTACAAGGTGGAACTATGCTGATTGCAGAGTTAAAATGAAACTCAAGATCCTTGCAGAAGAGGGACGACAAAGAACTCAGAGGTTAAGCTATTGACAACATCATCCAGGTGGATACTAAAATTGCAATACAGGATGAAATGGAAGTGTTGGATAGAATGAGTATGAACCAGGGGCTAAAATATTCCAGGAATAAAACAGAATGGTCCCCAAAATTTGTAGATGGCAACAATAAGAAAGAGATGATTCCTTAATCCGATGGCATGAGATTAGGAAGGAGAAAAGGTAAATGAGGGAAGAGACAAAGAGAATGACATCCACACTACTACCATGGTCCTCTGTGATAAGTGGATGTGAGATAGTCACTAATCATCCATGGAAAGGACTGTTGGAGAATCAGTATCTTTGAGCAAAATCAGGCTTCCTTTTGAGCAGTGAGTCTCATGCCTATGAGGCCCAGTGACCTGATTTAATAACAATTATTTTGTATTGTTCCTTTAAATCTTGCTATTAAGTCATAGATAATTTAACCTGCATACACCCTAACTTAAAAAAAAAAAAAACAAATAAAAAGTGTAAAGGAGAAAATCAAAGTAGAGTCATTTTTAAAGAGAAAAGTCATTGAATTATCTCAATATAAAAACATTCATACACATTGACCCTAGAAGTCACAATGTACAGGTCATATGTACTGTGTTAGTAACAGCTGCAAGTGGAGACTAATAGGGTTATATTTTCTGGGCAGCTCAAATACCACCGGCAGTGTCACCCTCAGTGAATGATTTACTGAAACAGTGACATCTCTGCAAAAGTTCTAAATACAACAAAGTAATAGCCACCCTTGATTTTCACACTAGTTGCATTTCTGGACATTGTCATGCATATTATCACTGGGAAAATAATATTTTGAGTTTATAACCTAAAATTGGGTTGTGTTCTAGCCTCAGGAATTACTAAACTGCTTTTTTACCCACATGGATGTCTTGTGGCACATCGAAAAATAACATGGAATGCAAACCAGTTCTCTCCTGTTTCGTGTCATCCCCTGATACTTTGGGCCGCCCCTCAATTCCAGTCACTGTGAAAATCAAAAGTACCCACACACATTTTTGAAATTCACCCATGCTGCCCCTGATGAGAACAAGAAGATTAATATTCATTTTAGTTTGTAGAATAAAAGAGGAGCTTAAAGAAAAGTCTGAGACATAAATGAAACTTTGAAATTGTGATCAAGTCGATTCTCAAAGTGATTAAAACATAGGACATTTTGGACAAAAGCTAAACTTGAATATACATATATACTTTGAAGAGTGAAAATTGTCCATAATACTTCAAGATTCAAATATTAGATGTGTCTCTCTTCCATCCACTGCCAGACTTAAAATGCACAAGATTAAAGAAGGGGAAAGCAAAAAAATGCTCAAAGGATACTGCAGATTGCTAGTTCCAAGAGTGCTAAGAATTCAGAAATTCTTTGGAGAATTCTATGAACCTGAGCTTCAGCTGGGTTTATCATCTAATGAATATGCCTTCTGTACGTTTCCTTAATATGTGTGGGCCAGGAGGGCATATAGAATTGCACACGTGCCTGTTTACAGTAAGGTTCACATGGAGAAAGTTGCCCTTTTGTGAGAGGAAAGCTTGACGTCAATGTTTGCCTCAAACCTGCGAACCAGCAAGAAAGCAAGGGTTCTAGCCACAGGGAGGATGATGGTGATAATAGTGGAGAGAGAAATCAAACCTGAGAGATTGCCTTACTACAGTTCCAAATGCTATTTTTAACAACAACAGTAAAAAAGTGGAAATACTATCTTGTTATTCTTAGGTGAAACAGGACAAAAGAACAAATCGCTTCCCATTTTTATCAACATTTATCAGAAAATTTTCACCATCAAAGTCCTTTCAGGCTGTAAAATAAATACAACCGAGTTCTGTCTTTAGCCCAATGCTCATGTGCTCCTATATATGCACGTGCATTTTGTGTGCATAGATAAGCAAAGTTTGGTTTTCGTTCATTAAGTATTTCAGAGCATTTTTTCAGATATTCAGCTCTCTTTTCTCTTAACTTTCTAAAGAAATGTAATGTAAAAGGGGAAAATTCTTTTTAAAAATTTTTATTCATTTACACTTCAATCATTCATGTTGTTTAATATTGGCTATTTGATATTCAAGAGCCCCTGGGCCTTTTCAAACATGCTTTGGAAAATCTTTTTTTTTTTTTTCTCTTTTTACTCCCCTAATATAAGAAGAAGTAGCATAAGTAGCATTTTGCCAAAGGCAAGCCAGAGTGAATGCCAGGGGAACAGGGTCCTACTTCACTCTGAACTTGTGAAGTTTGAGTAATATCTAAATTGGAAGAAAAGAGGGCTCTTGGTAGCTTGCTGTTTGTGCACCTCTGTTTTGTACAGTCACATATACAGTCCGTATTCTCTTACAGAATGAGAATTTAAATCTCTTTCTAGAAAAACTCCCTACGCAAATAGATAATTAGCATATTTCCCTCCTCCTCCTCCTTCCTCTTCTTCTATTCCTTCTTCCCTTTTATCTTGTGAAAAAAAGTCATTGGATCTAATTAATCTATTCTCTTAAGATATTCTTTCTCATGTTGAGAGACAGGGATATAGAGCAGCTTAAAAGAATCATGGACATTTGATATTTCAACTGGTTCATAATTTTTTTTTTCTATTAAATTTCATGCTGATAATGATGCAGCCTCTAGTTTATTTCAGATATGCAAGCCTCATTGACTCCTAAGGGAGGCAATACACATCCTTTAAAGTTATCAAAATGTATCTACTTTTCCGGGAAACTATCTGAGATTTATAGAGCTAGAGGCCTATATGTTTTGGTGACTCTCTTTAAGGGAAAGATTAAAAAATATAAATACAAAATCAAGTATGAAAGCTAATATTTATTTAAAATGGTAAGTGAAACCACAATGCATCATATATTTTTAAAACTATTGAAATCTATGAAAATACCATATTTATAGTTATTATAATATATTTATTTGTTAACTCTCTAGTGCACTTACCTCGGTTTTCCTGAAACTTTTTGACTGCTGGTCCTTTGATCACCTCTCCATATGACAACAATTTTGTAGCATTGTTTTCTTTTTTTTCTTTTTTTAGAAGAGTGACTAGGAAGATACTTCAGTCTTCCCTTTAGCAATGTTTGAAGGAATTGTGTTTTTAATCATTGATAGTTTCTTAAATTCTTTTCAGCATCATCACTTATTGTCTGTAATGTCACATAAATTGTTAAGACTGCTGTCAAATTTGAGTAAACACTTCTCAAGTTTTTTCCATATATACGCTATAAGATACCAGGATATTTCCATGTGACAAACCTAAAATACTCTGTGAATTGATGGCACACATTGACCATTATTTAGTAAATATCCTTTTCACAGTGGCTTATTATGAATTTTATGTTATCTTTATCAGTGTTTGTACTTTGTGTTGTGTCATGAAGAAATTAATAAGAACCCATATGGATGCAAAGGGAAAGGCCGTGGTAGGCAGAGGAGAGTGTGGGCAAACGCATGGCCTGGTATAGACAAGAAGAATCGTTTGAATGTAGTGGAACAGAGAGCACCAAGGAGAAGGAGACTAGAAGTGTGTTGGAGCCAGGTGCGGAGGCAGAAGAGAGAGCTGAATGCTGAATAGTGGTGTTGTCTATCAGGCTTTAAAGTTAAAGAAGTGACAGCCTATTAATAGATTGTTACATATATGAAATACAGACATGATCATTTTCATGTGAGTTCCACAAATCCATTTCTTACATATGTGCTAACTTGTGGAACCTAGCTAAGAGTAATTGAACCATGTACAGAAGTGACTCTGTATCACATAAATATAACCCTTTAATTTCAAAAAAGCCTGTGGCTACCCTAAAGTCACCTGACCTAGGGCTAAACTGGCAGGAGGAAAGTTAGTGTGGAAAGAGAAAGTAGTCTTAAGCTACTGAGATAAAAATATCTTCCTTGGCAAATTTTACAAATGGATATGACCATGAGAATTATTGTATGCGTTGTTCCTATGTCTGGCCCATGCAAGTGAAGGGTTCTGATGTGTGAAGCTTCTCTGGCTTGATTTTAATTGCCTGTGCCCTTCTCCTTTCTGTGCTTTGGCTCTGGTTCTACACTCTGGGAGCTCTGCTGAATGAGTCTTTCAAACATCTGAGGATAGCTGCATGGTTTTGTCCTTAAGTTTCATCTCTCAGCTTGGGCTCACATTCCAGGGTATTTAAAGTATCTCCTCCCACTTTCCCCATCTGGGCCTCTAGTTTGCTGTTGCACCTCAAAATGTAACCTTACGAACCGAACATGATAGTAAGCTTTTGGTAGTTATGGCTTGTACATTTGTTATTTCAACTATTCTTAAGTGCTTAGATCAGAAGTTCTGTTAGAATCACATATTGGCAACTATGTGGGGGCAGGGCATACTCTCACCTACAGCTCTTGGAAATGTAAATTGCTATAATCATCAAAGGGAAGTACATTGAGCAATAGCTATTTAAATAAAAAATCTGCATACTCTATGATCTACCATCAGCATTCAATAGGTTCTGCCCTAGAAAAACAGGCACATGTGCAAAGTGAGTCGTGTAGAAGGATATTCTCCCAGCATTGTTTATTTCAGAGAAAATCTGGCAACAATACAAGTGTTAATTTATCAGGGAAATGACTTTAAAATGTGGTATACTCATATTATGACGTACAGTAGAGAAAATCAATAGATAGATACATAGATTGATAGATTTTTGTTAAGACATGTTTTCAACTGAAAATCAAACAAGACCATTAGAATAATAAACAAAATATATTTATTGTAAAACCACCAGTGACAGAGTACACATAAACATATGAGGTCTGAAAATTAAGTTCGCAAACTCATCCTGGAAAAAGTGCTACCTACCTCAATGCTGAATATCAATCACTACAGTCACCTTAGAAGTACTCCCCTTGGGAAGCTAAGCACTGACGCCAGCGCCTAGTCCACCCTTCAAAGCAATATTAGAACACTTTTTCTGGAATGGCCATCAGAGCTGTCATCGTATTACCCTTGATGTCCTGAATGTCATCAATATGTCTTTCTTTCAATATTTCCTTTATCTTCAGGTAAAGAAAGAAGTCATTGGGGGACAGATCGGGTGAATAGGGAGGGTGTTCCAATACAGTTATTTGTTTACTGGCTAAAAACTCTCTCACAGACAGTGCCTTGTGAGCTGGTGCATTGTCGTGATGCAAGAGCAATGAATTGCTGGCAAAAAGTTCAGGTCGTTTTTGTCTAACTTTTTCACACAGGATTTTCAGCACTTCCAAATAGTAAACTTAATTAACTGTTTGTCCAGTTGGTACAAATTCATAATGAATAATCTCTCTGATATCAAAAATGTTTAGCAACATCATTGCAACAAGTTCATGAACTTAATTGTCAGACCTCATTGAAAGCTATAGTAGTAATTGATACTTCTATGGAAGGCCAGAATTAGGATGATTGGTGAAAGGGAACTTTTCCATTAGGTACATATAGCTGTTTAAATTTATTGTTTTAAATAAGAAGAACATATTCACATATTTCTTGAGTAACTAAAATTATCTAAAATAATATTATATTAGTTACAGAACAAATAATGATGCATTACTGTTCCCCTACTTACACACACACACACACACACACACACACACACACATTCAAGGAGAATAGGAGAAATTCTGTATGACTGCTTAAACTAATATGAATTTATTAAGTTGGTGCAAAAGTAATTCTTGCAATTATTTTTAACCTTTTAAACCACAATTACTTTTGCACCAACTTAATACAAGTCAAATTTGAAGTGCACATACACAAAAAAAACACATAAACTATCCTTGAGTGTCCTAGAATTATGTAGCCATGTCACCAGATGTAACCAGTTGTCATTAGGATAAGATTAACCCAGGAAGAATCACATAAAATCCTCCGGTGAGGTTTTAGACTTTAGGGAAGAAGATATAGTTAGGGTCTCTGACCAAGAATAGACTCCTGAATATGTATTTGCAAAGATTAGAGAGGACAAGAGTGAGGAGATGAGGGGCAGTTGGTGCAAATAATGGTAGGATGACCTGAGACGGGCTCTCCATCCTCTCTCCTGCAGGTCTTCATCTAAACCCTGGGCTGACCCACCTCATGGAAATAGTCTGAGGATCATCTGGTCAGCATATATGGATTCTCTTTTGAAAGTATAAAATGCTTTGCAAATGCCAGGCACTGTTCTCGTCAACTTGGTGATTAGCCAATAAACACAAGATTGACATATTTTTGCTAACCATAAAAAATAAGAGAAAAGACTGAAAAGGAAGTTCGTGTCAGCTTGGTGAATGGTGACTGAGCTCCATAATGGCTGAAGCCGGTGACCATGTCCACAGTTGGCATTGACAAGTAAATAAAAAGAAAATAATCACCCTTCAGGTGTACGTGCAAGATTTTTTTGTTTCTATAAGGTCAGTTGAATGGCTTTTATGCTAGGCAGCATTAACCTGAAAATAACTGATGTTGTCTTTGATTGTTACCATTAAACTGTAATTTGAACACCCTTATTCAAGTGATACTTGTTCTTCTCAACCACAAAAGTCTGAAGCCGGTCAGACAGGAAGAAATATTCATCAGCAGGCCTCTAACTGGATGTATATTGGACCAAGATGTTAAGAAGATTTACCCTTTTTCCCTCTCCAACAAAATAATACATTCTCTTTTCTTTCATATTGCTCTCAAGCCCAAAGATGATTTGTGCCAGGCAGTGAAGATCTGAATCTAATGCTTTAATGTTGTTTTAACATAGTTTTCATTTTTAATCTGTAGATAATCTTAATATAATAGACTGTGAATCAATATTTATAAATGAATTTTAATCTTTTATAGCAGATCCATTAACAAACTCCAAATTTATTGAGCCATAAAAGGTAGGCCAAAGCTATGGCATGTAGTATAGTCTTATAGTTCCCGATTGAATCACTAGGCACTGCAGATATGTTGCTTCACACTGCACAAGTGCTCTCCAAAAAAAAAAGTACTATATTGTCTCCTCTTTTACTTTTCCTTGGGATAAACACAGAAACAGTAAAAAGGGGCTAAGGCACCGCAGGGGATGTAAAGCAGACAGGCTGCACAGCCTGGGAGGGCGCCTGTTACTGAGTTTCAGTGGTTGTTGCACGGCAACCAGCTGTGCATCTGGAATGAGCTGGTATAAATGAGGCACTTTTAATACAGGACCGACGTTTTCCTCGGATGTTACTCCATTTACTTTCAATTTTTATTAGGGCATTTTTAAAATTTATCCTCCCACCAACAGAAGAGCAAACAATGAGTATCACAATGGTTTTGCCCTTTTGACGTTTTTTTATTGGTTGGCTCAAATAAAGCCAAGTATAGTCAAAACGGCCAGGCTAAGTGTTTCTGGGCCCCTAATACAACCACAAAAGGTCATGAGAATGTCTGTAGTTCACCATTCACCCCCACGCCCCCCTTTAACAGGGTTTGTTGTTTATCACTAAAGATTCCTGGACTTGTTTCTCCCTACACTCCAGCAGCCTCCTCATCAGCAAAGCACAGACACACTCTCACACAGACACCTATGTGTGTACACACAGAAATGCACAAAAGTGAGAAGGTATTTTCAGAAGACAGGCTTGGTATGTCGGCCTGAATATGGACCTAGAATTTCCATGTGGGGGGAAAAAAAACAAAAAACAAAAAAACTGCTGACGCTTGAAGTCTAGCACTTGCAGTCTTATAAAATTGACCAAACCACTGGAGCAAATGGAATAACTCAGCAGGACCTTGACAAAGTACCATCACTTTATAGTATCTTTAAAATTCATTTTAAAGGTTAAGAGTTTGGGGGAATTATCCTAACCTTATTTGTTTGGAGATGGATGAAATCAGTGTACTAAGGAAACCAGAGGAACTGCAGAAATGATTCAGTTAGTTCTCTTGGCTTTCCTAGAGATTCTGAGTCACATCTCATCACTGTATATTATTACGCAAATATATACTATTCTGAAAAATAAAACAGTTTGCATTTCCTTAATGTTTCTCCATGGACACGCATACTCTAGTTCAAAACCAGAGAGCAGTTTTGGAAAGTAACAGCAAGACAAGGTCATACCAGTCTGGATGTACTTGAAATTTCCTGGCTTGGAAAATCATGATCAGAAGTTGGTCAGACCCCCAAGAACCAGGTGATTGTTCTTACTGCTCCCAGGACTCATCATGGAGGTAAAGACTCTGCCTGAAACACCACTTTCTTAGTGTTTTACCCCCAATTTGTTCTGTGCACTCCCAGACATGTGGATGCCTTTGGCCCAACTAACTCAAATGCTTTTGTGTAATGTATTGCACTTCCTCTTCTGATACGATGCTTTCTGTCAATATACTGGCCATCTTCAAATTCGGGAAGGAACTTTTTAATATCTAAGCTAACTGGCAGAACCCTGGGACTTTGGTGTGGAAATAAAATCTGGTTGTGAACAAATGGTGAGCACTACTTCTCAGAACTACCAACGACAACAACAACAACAACAACAACAAGGTCCAGAGGGTATAAAAATAGAGAAAAAGAGATGGAGAAAGGAAAAGTGAAGTAGCAAAGGCCATTTGGTCATTTGTGGCCAGATTTAAGTTGTTTTCTATAACTATTTTCTAAGGCCCTCAGATGCATATATTCCTTTACTAGCCCTAAGAGTCTAACACTACTATATTATTCTAAAATTGCCTACTTTCTCCTGTATGGACCCAGTTCCAAGCATGAGCTAACCCATGTATACTGAAGGCCAATTCGCTGCCTGGAATGTTCAGGAATTCCCTGTGCCCCAACCTAGATCAAAGCTTACTTACTTCTAAGTCTCAACCTGTCTCAGTGACCCACTCTCATTAGTAATTGATAGACTAACTGCACTGGAGAGAAGTCTATGTTATTCTGAGTGTTTGCTAAGTCCACAAGCCCCTTCAGAAGGACCTCGTAATTATAGTTGGAATGGTTCATGACCTGTGACCCTACTATTCTACATACAGTTGATGAATATGGGGGTGGAGGATCACTGGCCCACAGAAACTCCTATGGCTGGTGCAACAGCCCATGAAGTAACTACACATGAGAGCACTGCCGATAAGGGCGTCATATGGTGGCTGGTTATGCATTCAATTCTTTGGTCAACTCTTTGTCCGAATGTGTGAGTGTAAGACACAAAGAAAAGGGCAATACAGTGGCGTGGCACAAAGACAATGAGTTGCGGAGAGAAAAGGTAGTGTGCAGAAGCCATGTACAAGAAATTATGAGGAGAGAAAGGAAAAATGAATGAAGCACGAATGGCTAGCAAAGTGCTACTAGTCAACAGAGAGAAAAAGGGAGAATCCAGTGGTCATAATGGAGATCATCAGAATTGGGGCAGCTGGCAGCCTTTACTGAGACGCTACCCCAAGATTTCAATTACAAGACATTCTGTCTGATTTCTAGATCTAACAAAAAGGAAATGCTAACAAGTTCTTCCATCTGGAAGGGTGGTAAATGAGGTTCCAAGTCCCACATAATCTTGTAGAGTACCTGCTGGAATGCTTTGCAGTTCTGCCACTTCTCCTGCAGTAAATCTTTATTATCTGAGGTAATATTACAAACTAATGAGGGCCAATGTGTCCTGTTCTATACTTGCCGTACATATGTGTGATTCAATCCTGTTATTCTCTAAAAATCTCCACATCAAATGATCTGTAGATTTTTTTTCCCTGAATTCAAACCTAGTTTAATTATGTAATTTATTTAGTAGAATTATATTCAAAGATCAAATATGAAACACAGGATAATTATATTTTGATAAAGGGAAAAAAGAAGTCAGAAGAGATATAAGGACTGAAATACTGGTATTTCAGGAAAGTATTAGATTAGTGCAAAAGTAAGTGCAGTTTTTGCCATCATTTTTAACGTTTTAAACCACAATTACTTTTGCACCAACCTAATAGTATGTTTAGAATTGTATTTAATGAGTACTGATATAGTGCTTGCTACTTGCTCATCACCAGTCTAAGCATAAATATTTGACATTACAAATATTAACTCTACAAATTTTAATTCACATTATTCTTATAACAACCCTATGAGATAGGTACTATTGCCCCTACTTATATGGATACTGAGGCACAGAGAGTTGAAATAACTTGCGGAAGGCCTCACGGTGAGAGGAAGAGGTAGGATTGCAACTCAGGTATCTTACTCCATAATACAGCCTCTCATCCACTACATTTTGCTGCCACTCAAATGTGAATTTGAAAACTTGAATTTTAACTGATGGTCAAATATTTATTAAGTATCTCTGCTACGCAACGTGAAGCCAAATAGTATTTATTTCCTAAATCTGAGAAATGTATAATCTTGCTCATGTGTCAAAAAATGTAGACACAGTAGGTTAAGAGTCAGTTTGACATTACTCTTGTTCTACTTTTTCATTTTTGCAGTGATTTAATGATATTTATTTAATGCTAACTATCATGTTTCCCCGAAAATAAGACCTAGCCAGACAATCAGTTCTAATGCATCTTTTGGAGCAAAAATTAATATAAGACCGGGTATTATATTATATTATATGTGGTCTTATATTATACTATATAAGACTGGATCTTATAGTACAGTAAAATAAGACCGGGTTTTATATTAATTTTTGCTCCAAAAGAAGCATTAGAGCTGATTGTCCTGCTAGGTCTTATTTTCGGGGAAACACGATAGCCAAGCCTGATTCTGAGTTCTTTAAATATATTATCTTTAGCTATTAGTGTAATTATGCAAAGTATCCCAATTTTATAGCTCAGGCAACCAGGCTTAAGGAGGTTAGAGATTGCAGTTCACAGTCACTTAGGTAATAAGGAAAAAACCTGGGATCCAAAAAAACCTAATTAAAGGTTACGATCTGCTCCATGAAGAAAGTTTCAAGGCAGAAGTTTGATTTGATCTTTTGTTGTTGTTATTTTATGTATGCATTGAATTATGGGGTAATGTTGTAATAATTCAAGGAGCTAAAAGGTGAGGTTGGATTGGGGCCAGGCTTTCTACTTTCAAGCTAAGAAAGACATCATGACCAAAGGTTTGGAGACATTCTGGCCTGGTGGCAAAAGACTAGGACATAAATTTGGATAAACCCAGGTGAAGCCAGATTAAGGAAGTCCTGAAAAACAGCAGCGGAGTTTGGACTTAATGTGATAAGAAATAAGGCTGTGAAGGCTGTTGAGAGGCAGAGGACATGATAAAAGCAGTGCTTGGGGAAGATTAATCTGTCAACAGTTTGCAGGATGGATGCTATTTTAAAGATTGTATATTGTTATAGTACTTTATGTTTCCTTTGGGGTATTTTGTATATATTTTTCTTTCCTCCATATGATTATAAACTCTGGTAAGGCAGAGACCATGCTTTCAGCTAACTCTTTCAATCTCCCACAGCATTTAGCCCAGTGACTAGTGTGTTGCTCTTGATCATTAAGAATGTAGAAAAGCCACCGAATGATCAAGGGTATTCAAATATTTCAGGCTATTCAGAACGGAGCAGTAATCTACCTCCCACCCTTGGGCTAAATTAAAAGGATACTTTCGTGTTTTTTTTTTTTTTTTTTTTTTGCGGAGTCAGAAAGTTTGGAACCCTGTGTCCAGTGACAGAAGTAACTGAAAAGAAGGGGAAGGTGAAAAGGGAAAAGAAGAAGAAGAGAAAGAAGAAGTAACACGAAATGCCAATAGAAACACAGGCTTGGTAGAGCACAGAGGCTGGAATAATGTTGGCAAATGCCCTTGATTTCCATGGGGGTCGTAGATTGAGTAATTTTGCTAATTTCAAAGACTGGTAACTGTAAAGACAATAGAACCACATCCTATAGTCCTGTAATTAACATTACAGCCCAGGCGTTTGCTTTCATATCACAAATCTGCTCACAGGGCAGGCAGCTGCTTTGTGTAGCACTGCGTAGAGGATTGTGATGCCACACTGGGGTTCAAAATTTAAAAAATAAATAAATAAATAAAAAATAAAGACGTTAATTAACAATATCTGCCCTGGTACAGGATAAGGCAAATGAAAGCACACAAGCCCTGTCTTTATCACTCCGACTTTCCTCAACTAAGAAGAAACTGGTGCAATAGTAAGTCTCTAATAGCTATTTAGTCTCAAGGAAGAACTAAGACTGGAATCCATCCTTGCGGGGGCACAGTCTAGCCCCTGTTCACTATTCCAATATTCCACATGCCATTTTGTTTAGGACCCCAGGTTTCTTCATTTTTCTCCATCCCACAAAAACATAATACCAAGTGACAACTTGGATCCAAGTATTTATAATGTCAGTGGCCTTACTGGGTGTATTTATAAGTGGAAGCACACACTGTCTTTGTTTCCTGAGTCTGATGTTCAATCCTCTGTGATGTAGATTTGCCAAAGGGAAAATAATTGAATACCCTCTGGGACAAACAAGCTTCACTAGAAGTTGCTGCATCCCACATTATGCCTGCAGTGTGAAAGTAATTTATCCTCCTAGTTTTATAATGCAACATGTCAAGGTTTTCCTTCATTCCTACCTTCTAGGCCTGATACCTTATGCACATACGCTTTTCACTGAGTAAAGGGAACATGTTTGTTTCCATGGTTTCTTTATGATCATGGCTAGTCCCTACTTAGAAATCTCCACCTCCACAGTGGTACTCTTGATAATGCAAAGTTCAGCTAGTGGTATAGTTTACATCACCATATACAGTCAGTTAATGTCTACTTTATTAGGTATCTCCAGTGAGATGATGGGCCATCTGAGAGTATTAACACCTGGATTTACAGTCATCATGATGGAACACATCGAAGTTCTTTACGAAGCTGAATTACTCAATAACATCTTAGAAACATAAATGATCAAGAAGCCTCATTTTCCAGCCTAAAAGTCAGGAGTCTGTCTTGCTAATTGACGCTGATGGAGTTATAATAGTGAAATACAACACAGAAAATATCTCTAGAAGGCTGCCCCGGGCATATAACATCAATAAAGCACTGGTGATCCCATTTCCAGACCCAAGTTCTTATGAAGGGCTCCTTCAAGGCAGGCTCATGTTTTGAGATGCAGCTCTTTGGGGAGGTGTTTTAAATGTCTAGTTATTTCACAGAATAGAGAAGAACTATTTCCATGTAATTAAATGTGAGTTCCAAGATATTTCCAAAAGTCTTCTAGGTTTCTCAGGATTGATTTATAGGATTCAGATACACAATGAGATTAGTTAATTAATTAAGAAAATATCAAAATGCAGAATAGAATAGAAAACAACAGAATAGAACACAATAGAATAAGCTAGCATAGAATGGGAATCAAATATTAAATCTCTGAAATGAAATAATTTGCATCTATACTTGCAAATTAGAGGAGAAAACGACAATAATATATATAGAGAATTAATTTTCAAGTAGATGATAGCCAATTTGACCAATATGCATGATAACCATAATTATTCATGTTCCAAATATTAAATCATTATGATTATCAAAAAACTGATCCTTAAAATATTGGTCAGGCAAGCATTGTTTTCACTTTACAGATTATAAGACTGAAATTTGGAGGGATTGAGTGAAATCAGAGCTAGAACCCATGTGCTCTGATTCCTATGTAGTGACTACATATCCTCGGTTCTTTTTTTTTAAGACTTTTATTAAAATATAGCTAACATACAATATTATATTAGTTTTAGGTGTACACAACAATTATTGAACATTTATATACCTAAAGAAGGAATCGCAGTAAGCCCAACAACCATCTGTCACCATACCACACTATCATAATACTATTGACTGTATTCCCCATGCTGTACATCACATCCCACGACTTATTTGTTTTGTAACAGGAAATTTGAACTGCTTATTGCCCTTACCTTTCCTCCCCTTTTTAATTTTTCAGTTACAGTTGACATTCAATATTATTTTATATTAATTTCAGGTGTACAGCATATGGTTAGACATTTATATAATTTAAGAAGTGATCTATCCCCCTGACTAGTCTAGTAGCCACCTGGCACTATACCTTGTTATTACCATATTATTGACTATTTTTCCTATGCTTCATATAAGTTTTCTCTTCCTTGCTCTCTCTCTTTTCCTCTTGGTACCCCTATAATGCAAATGTTGGTACACTGGATGGTGTCCCAGAGTTCTCTTAAACTCTCCTTTTTTTTTGGATTCTTTTTTTTTTTCTTTTTGCCGTTCTGATTGAGTGTTTTCTACTACCTTATCTTCTAAATCGCTGATTCGATCCTCTGCTTCATCTAATCTACTGTTGATTCCCTCTATTGTGTTCTTCATTTTCATTATTGTAGTCTTTATTTCTGATTGTTGTTTTTTTTTTATGTTTTCTATCTCCATTTTTATGTTTCCTATCTCTTTGTTGATGTTCTCCCTGAGATCATTAAGCATCCTTATAACTACTGTTTGGAACTCTGTGTCTGGTAGATTGCTTGTCTCCATTTTGTTTAGTTCTCTTTCTGGAGCTTTTGTTCTCATTCTGATCTTTAATTTGGACACGTTTCTCGTTCTTCCCTTTTTGGCTGCCTCCCTGTGTTTGTTTCTTTGTAGGACTGCTATGCCTCCCAGTCTTAGTAGAGTGGCCTTATGTAGTAGGTGTCCTGTGGGATCCACTGGTGCAGTCTCCCTGGTCACCAGAGCTAGCTATTCCAGATGTGTCCCTTGTGTGAGTTGTGTGTGCCCACCTATATTAGTTGAGACTTAATTGTTGTCTGTACATCGATGGGAGGGATTGACCCCTCAGGCGGATTGGTTGTGACGACTGTCTGTGACTACAGTGGAGAAGCTGTTGTGCAAGAGCTGACGCTACAGAGCAGGGTTAGCTTTACCAGGGCTCTGGTGCCTGCCCAGTCTGCCCTTTCGCTATATCATCCTTGGAGGTGGCCAGTTGAAGATCTGGCCTAGTCCAATCCTGGCCACTGGGCCTTCCAGTGCTGTGGCCTGCTGGGAGAGGACCCACTGCAGGCCAAGTTCAGCCAGAGTATCTACCCTACTGGGGCCACCTGCCATGAGCCGCAAAACAATTCAGAGATGGCTGTTGTCGGTGCTGTACTTGGAGGTGCCTTGAGAGACCAAGCTGCAAACCAAGGCTGGCTGTCACTAATGCCGGGCTTAGGGCAGCTCAGCTAGAGGTCTGGGACATGCTGAAGCCAGATGCTGCTTGTCTGGGTTTTGTGAATGAGAGATTTTAGGAAAGTCTACAGCATGAACCAAGGCAGACCGTTGTAATGCGGGGTCTCTGGTCCTGCTCCCCGCACAATGTAGGATATGGTGAGGCCAAAAATAAACACCAGCAGAGCCATAGGTAGGGGAGTCATACCACTATATTCTTGCTGTCGGCTGGGTTGGAGACACAGGAAGCAGGAGCCACATGATCTGCAACCTACAGTCTGCTTCTCTGCCAACCAACTCCACTTGCTAACCGCAATCCTCTAACCACTTCTTTGCCAACCAGCAAGCATCTAGCATAGCCATGTCAATTATATTAGTGGCTAATGGCTAACTGGTAACAGCTGATGACCACCCAGCCCAGCTGATAGCCATCTGATTACAGCTGATGGCCATATAATAACCAAGCCAGCACCATTCCACGTGAGGCCAAGAGCCTGGAAACTGCTCTCTGGGACTCTGTCCCCACATCATTTATATAGGAAAGCCACTGGATGTGACTTGGGTGTGCCCAAAAGTTGGTGGGGTGTGGTCTAGGGCAGAGCAGACGAAAGGTGGTAGCCAGTTTTATTGAGACTCAGATGTGACGTCTACATGCGTGCGTGCGTGCCTACATCTGCACGCAGGGAAAGGGAGGGTTCAACAAAGAAACAGTTGCTTCTGCCAGCTCCTCTGTCCGGGAGAAAGTTGCCCCTCCAGCCTTTACTCTGAAGCTAGACAATTCAGTTTCTTCCCGTATGTCCCTGGCACCTTTCAAGCTGCTGCCCCAGAGCTGGAGTTTAGAGCAAGTGAGTCCATCAATGGGTAAGTCCGTGTGAGTGAAGGCCCTTTAAGAGGCAACCACCCTCCATCTCACTGAGCCACAATTTCTGCTCGTTTTCACAGACAGAAGACATGGGGACTTTTCTCCCTGACACTGAAAACCTGGGCTCAGGAGGGTTTGGGTTCCCTTGCTCCTCTGTGGGGAACAAGCTGAGATATCTCTCCTGATTTTTAATGGTCAGACATGGGTGTGGGACCAACCCGTTCTGCGTCTCTACTCCTTCTAGAGTTTCGAGGCGGCTTCTTCTGTATATCTAAGGCTGTAGGACTTCTGTTTAGCTAGGTGTCAGGCGATTCTCAATAATGATTGTTCTGTGGTTTAGTTGTAATTGATGTGGTGAGCACAGTGTTTACCAACTTTACCATCTTAACCAGAAATCCTCTCTGTCCTTAAATGCCATAGTTTCCTTGAAGCTTGGGTTTATTATTTGTACTTCTCTGTTCATCTCAGTCATATGCAGTGTTGAACTGTGATACTTTTATATGGTGTTTAAGCCAATGTGAATAGTAAGTATGACTCACTCTCCATGCTAATATAGCTAGATTATTCTCTGGACTATTGGCCACATGCTGACCAACCTGTATTTTATAGCTCAACCTGTATTACTACGGAACAAAATGGCAACCAAGTCTTCAGAATAGTGGCCTTCCAAACATTTTAAAGTTTCCAAATGTCATAAATCAGATCATATTTACAAACCACATGGATAATTAAGAGAAATGGCAGGCTTGCCTCTCAGTCTTCCAAAATTATTAATGTACAAGCAAGGTAAACATCCAGTTTGAATCATTAGGAAGTCTGTATATTTTTGACCTGAGTCAAATAGCACACATGCCTTCTGAAACACAAAGAAAGTGAATAATTGTAAAAAGCTGATTGTTCATTTGCTACTTCCTTTGTCAGAACTGAACCCTTTCTAATTTTGCATATGGTCATAACCATTATAACCATGTACAGAGAACATGTGGTGTATTATGACCACTCCAAGGACTTCCAGTGGGTCCTTTCTTGCCTTTCAAGAGTAAAACATATGGGACATTATTTATCAGGAAGAGTTTTTTCTCCTTTTTCTCATCAGTCTCCCTTTTGCCCTCATGCTCCCATCCTCCTTTATTGCCTTAGCCACCCACTCTTTCATTAATACTGGAAGATGATTGGGTTAAATTATGCTGGCCTGAGATTCTGTTCTAGTTACTCATGTCCACAAGCCTTCAAAGACCTGGAGAAGCACCAGTAGCCTATCAAAAAAAATGTCCAGCAGACCTTATGGTTTGCTGAAATAGAGGACTATATGCAAGGATATGGACTCACTTTGGGCAATGCTTTGTTGGAAATCTCTCCTAGTAATACAATTGTTGTCTCAAGATGAAGGTAGAGCAGGAGGGAAAGCAACTAGAATAAGTTATCATCAAGTAAAAGAATGAGGGGACATGATTTTAAGAAGCAATAAGGGACAGACACCAGAGAAATTTATTTTAGAGTCTTTTCAGAGAGAGTAATTAATACATTGCATACGGAATCAACTCATCAAGGGATGCAATGGAAGTAATTAGTATGAAGTTTTAATAAAGGAGTTAGACATGTATTTAGAGAAAAGAGAATGCTGTGATGTACAATTAATAACTCTGAGACTGGGCTGAAGCATATAGGACATGCGCTTTCTGGCTGCTTTTCCCTATTCCCCCATCAGCCAGTCAGCTAAGAATGTGCCTTAGCAAACACTTTCTACCACGGGCTCCCAAGAGTGTCTTGTCTGTGGAAATCAGGGAAATCTAAAAACAGCTCTGTTCTGTTTCAGAAAGGTAAATGAACCTTCTATGGAAAGCAGAGGTGTGAAAGGCTTTAGACAAACTTATTACAAGCTCCAGCACACACTTAGTGAATGGAATTGTGACTTAAAACCTCATACTGCCCAGTGTCCCTTGAGGCCAGGAATCACAGATATAAGTACAAGGCCAGTGCATTTAATTAAGTACTATAAATGAATGGCAGCATGACTCATCCTACAGTCATTCCTATTCTATCCCTGCTCAAAGGAATATAGAAAAGCAAGAGCATAAATTGGGGCCATCAGCCCTAAATATTTGAATATTCGGGCAAAAAGTCCCAGCAAGAATTTCCAAATGAATGAATGAGAAGCACAATTTGTTATTGGCAGTCAACTCTGATCACCCATGTAGTCAAACATGGGACCACTTAAATAAGAGCTTAGCCCGTTAACTACATTTTATCTATGAATGACCTCCTGAGTAAAACAAACTGCTTTGGGTTTAATTGCTTGCATGAAGTTAGGCTGAAATCATGTATAGAGAAGAGCATTGAGAAATAACTGAATAAGTCTTAAAAGGGCTAGAGAAGAAAGGAACCACACAAAGAATCTCACCCCTCACCCCAGTAACATTCCATGATGCTGCCAGATATCCCAAGATTTGTCATTAGTGATTTTGGTGATTAAAGGATCCCTCATTGAAGTGTGTTTATCAATAAAAACAGGTACATACTAATTAAGGTTTACCACATTTATGGTTCCATGCTATTATTGCTCATTCAATATCTCATTTAATTGCCACAACAATCCAACAAGATAGTTATTAATAGCATTTTATAGATGATAAAATTCTCTAAAACCACTCAGCTGGTTTTAGTGGCACAGGTGATATTTTAATCCTGGTGCCGAGGTCTTAGCAATTTACCTCAGTGCTCTCTGACAGCAAGATCCCATGGAATCAAAATATAAAATGAAGACCTAAGGGAAGCAAAAGTACAAGAAGGGGATATAGTGATTGCATGGCAGAAAAAAAGGAATGGCAGCAGACAAGCCTTTCTTTCTTTCTTCCTTCCTTCCTTTCTTCCTTCCTTCCTTCTTTCCTTCCTTCCTTCCTTCCTTCCTTCCTTCCTTCCTTCCTTCCTTCCTTCCTTCCTTTCTTTCTTTCTTTCTTTCTTTCTTTCCCTCTCTTCCTTCCTTCCTATTTTCTTTCCTTCCTCCCCCCACCCCCATAGTTAGAGTGAGTAGCCCTATTGATTTCTGCTTTGTTAATGACAAAGAAAAGAAATGCAAGTTGTGATTTGGCCAAATACTTCTTTTCCTTTAGAGTGAAATGTTATAATACTGGTTGCATCTTCTATGAAGTAAATAGAGTCTAATATTCTTAAATGCCTCAAAATCATGTTGGAAAAACAATTAGTTGTCCCTTCCCCCCCCCCGCTTTTTTAAAAATATTCTTTCTCTACAAGCATAATTTTAAACAATGTGTCACCTGAGAGAAAAAGGAAACTCCAATGCCCCTTAAATAATTATTTGTAGGTGAAAGTATGGTTTACCCATTTGTCAAGCCAAATACACAGGTATTCAGAACTGAAAAATAAACAAACAAACAAACATAAAAATAATTGAAAACCGTTATATTTTGTAAGAGAGATATTTCATTTGTATTTATTGGAGAGTGTGTGGATTCTTCCAGGACCAGGGTACAAAATAAGATATCCAGGTTTAGGAGGCTAAAGATTGATTGGTGCAGATTAAGGGAAACCTGCATGAATACCCACCAAAGAAATCTAGTTTTTACGGTTTTTATCCATTCATGCGTTTCTTCACACAACAGATGTTGACTGAACACCAACCTGTGCTCATCACAATGTTATATGTTGGTGGTATAAATGTTGAACAATCAGACATTGCTCATTGAGCTTATAGTCCAATGAGGAAGACAAAAAATAGGTAAGTAAAATAAGTACAACTTGTAAATGCTATGATGAAAATAAATACAGTGATAGATAATAAATAAAGGAGGTGGGAGAGTAGACGTGGATCTAGGAAATGTTTGTCTGGAAAGATAAAACAATAGACTGAGATCTGAAAGAAGGAAAGGTATCAGATAAAGAAATAGAAAACTAGAATCCCCATTGCACAGATGACTGTGTACAAAGGCCTTGGAGTGGGAAAGTGCTTGTTTTTGCTCTAAGAATGTTGGAAGCTGTAGTGGTTGGGGCAAGGTGAGGAATGGGAAAAATGGGAGGATATGACATTGGAGAGAAAGACTGGACTAGCACGGCTCTGTAGCAGTCGAGTGACATGAGAAAGTCATGTTGTATAGATCTCTTGGTTAAAGACTGAAAAGGGACTGAAATTAAGAGAAAATGTGGACAAAACAGTAAAGAATTTACTACAGAATTCATTCACGGTATGTTGGTGGCTTGACCTAGAGTGATGATTAAGAGATGAGAGAACTTAAGAAATTCAAAGTCGATTTTGGTTTTGGATTCATGAAATTACTTCAATGAATTGGATATTGTTTGAGGAGCTGGTAGATGGCAGTGTTTGGAGAATTTTTATTTTTTGATGTTATTTGATTTTTTTTGTTTTTGTGCACCATCTTCAGGACTACGGATTAAGAGGCAAAAATGGGGTAGATTGGATTAAGAAACAGAGTGGTTTATATGCTGTACACCTGAAATTAATGTAAAATAATACTGAATGCCAACTGTAATTGAAAAATTCATAAAGTGGGGAACAGGTGAAGGGGAATAAGAAGTCCAATTTCCAGGTATAAAACAAATAAGTTATGGGGAATGTAATGTATTGTGATAGCATGGTATAGTGTCAGATGGTTGCAAGACTTATTATCATGGCGATCACGTCTTTCGGGATGTAAGAGTTGAATAGCCATTGTGTACACCTGAAATTAATATAATGTTGTATGTTAGCTATGTTTTAATAAAACTAGTTTTTAAAAATCATATGTTGGGAGGAAACTTTTGGAGGTCATGGATATGTTCATGGCGTAGATTGTGGTGGTGGTTTCAGAAGCCTACACTTTTTGCCAAATTCATCAAATTGTATACATTAAATATGCATAGCTTTTTGTATGTCAATCATACATCTACAAAGTGTTTTTAAGGCAAATAATAATAATAAACAAAATATTAATGAAAATATTTAAATAAATAAAATAAAAATAGTTTATAAAAAAAGGAAACCGAGTGGTTTATAAAAATCAGTGGTTTTCACTTGGACAGCTGGATCTTCTTTACTGCAAAAGAGTCAAAGAAAACATCATCACTAAGTATTCATCTTTTCAGTTTTTGCTTACTTTAATATATTACCTGACTCCAATAGGATTGCTTCAAGACCTGCCAAAGTACAAGCCAGTAATACTCGAGATCAAGCTGTACGGACATGGGAGGGCACATAGGGAAATCCAATGATAAAATATAGAAATAACTATGTGAGAAAACGTGAAGGGACTTCCATTCCCAGTAGGTGCCTGACACTGATTTCAGATCTTTGTAAGTGGACAAATTAGAAGAAACAGGTAAAGCTGTTAAGTACCTGAAAGAAGGCTGACGACAGTTAGGAAAGGGGAGGACTCAGAAAGAGAAATCTGAACAAGAATCTATCAAAAGTCAAGGAATTCAAAACGTGGTTGAGGACCAGCTTCTCCATTGACTGAGAGAGAATGCCTCAACTCAATGATTGTCCTTCCATCTAGCAGAAGTGCCATTTTAACTATGTATGTATCTATTCATTCCCTGAATATTAATTTACTGAGCCCCGTCTGCTTCCTAGGTTGTCTCTCTAAGAAGTAGTCAATTAGGTGGTATTCTTTTCTGTTTGCACGAGAGCAAGCAAGACAGACTCCATGGGGCCCTAGGTGGCCGTGTTATCTACCTGCTCCACACCTATCCCACCGACCTGCTCTACTCTTTTCTGGTTGCTGTCTCAGAATTTCAGTTCCAAGTCACATGAAATGAACAAACGAGACACTATCCTTTTCTTTATGGATCATTTATTCTGTGGGCACAGGGAGAGAATGAATTCAGAAACACATTTATATTAGTCAACTAAACACAAAATTAAATGTCAAATTTCAAATACTGTGAGTGTTGTTTTTAAAATTTAAAAGTGCGATCAAATAACTTGTTCTTTTCCCTATGATTTTTATAATACCTCTTTTTTTTTTGTCTGGCATATCATAAAGTTAAGGTTAATAATTGCAGGTATATGAACTGAAGCATTTCAGAGTATCCTTCCTGCTCCTAATTAATCAGTTGTAACAGAATATGCTTCAACAAAACTTTGGAATTCTGCTTTATTTTCCCAATCACAACATTCTAGTCCCTCACTGGTGCAATACCAATGTCTGCATAAGCTAAAAACTTCCAATGTGTTATACAGACTTCCTGGGCCATGCATTCTCGGCTCCACGTGAACAGCGCCTTCCAACTTTATTATTGCTGTCATGTCAGGGCTCTGTAATTTTCCCAGGGACCCACAGAGTTCATAGCTCACCCTAACACCCCCATGAAAGTGTGATCTCCAGTTCAAAAGTCAGGAGGCAGCAGGTTCTTGCCTCTGCTGAGCTTCAGGGAAACATAATGATTGCTGCCAAGAAATAAAGGTAAAACTGCCCAGAGAGAGAGGGAGGGAGAGAGCAAGAGAGAGAGAGAACCTTGTAAATGGCAGGTTACAAAGGCGAGTGAGGAGCTAACACGTTCACTTCATGCTGAATTCATGCGGAAGTGAGAAGTTGTTTTGGATTCATGGATGCAATAAAGGAAGTTGCTGATGGGCAGAGCATGTAACCACCTCCTCAGGGCAATTCCAGGGCCATCAGAAAGCCGCTTTGTCCGTTGCTTGCTCATATACTCCACCAAGGTTCTTCTTCTCACCTGGTCAGTGCCTCAGAGACTCAAACTATATAAGAAGACTAACTGATTTAGAAAGACAGTCCAGGAGTGCTACATTCTAATGGAAATGGTTTTGTTGTTGTTGTTTGTTTTTTTGCTGACATTATTACAAGTTCTAACTCCCAACCTTCTTTAGGTTGCAGAGTCAGCATATTGCCTGTAGCACTCCAAAGATACTTCTTACCCCAGTCATGTTTCTTATTGGCCTCTGGAAAGATGGCCAGTTCCTTTTTGTCTCAAGTGGGGAAAGGATGTAACAAAGACCTAAGGAGCATGTTCCTCTATCAAGCAGGGAAATGAATGCTTAAAGTGGGGTTAGGAGTTTGGAGTTGCACTGAAATAGAATCACTCTGTTGAGCTTAAAGAACACTTGATTGCCATGAGTCCACAGATGCTTGAGGAGACCTCTGTGATGATGAAGGAAGAGGATCAATAGAATTGATTCAGTATATGCCAAGAAATAACTATTCAGACCACGACTAAATCTCCTCTGTGTATTCTATCCACAATTTAAAAACATATTCATATTCAAAATGACTTTGTTCTCACAAAAGAAGTGATGGTAGTTAGACATGAAATGCTATACTTTTTTTTTTAATGTCAGAAAGTAACAGATGTGATAATAATAGTCCTGAGAAATTTTAAAATCACTGGAGCACCAGATTTATTGATAATTTCTGCCTCCCAAGACACTTTCTCCTAAAGGAATTGCTGTAAATGAATGTGCATGAAAAGCGCCCATGGGCATATTCTTGGGACAGCAAAAAAGGACTAGAGGTAGAAAAGTGCATCAGCCCTCCCACATGGAATGGGCAGAAAAGAAAGGAGCTTATATGGAATGAAGAGCAGTAGCAGCTATGCGGATCAGGGAAATAACACCTCTACAAGAAGCTACTCTTTGCCCTTTATTAGGCTCTGTGTGTTAAACAGTTTCCCTTTTATCTCGTTTGATCCTTAGAATGACTGTTTTAAAGAAGTTGTGTGTCTTCCCTGGGTGGCAGGCAGCAGGAGCAGGAAGTGAACTCAGTATTTGGGCCTTTGGGAAGCAGTAAGGTATTGATGAGCGCGGATTCCTCAACAGGAAGCTATCCTCAAGGTCCTGAGCAAGACATGGCCTGTGGGATGTCCTAGTGGGGACTTCCCAGAACCAATGTTCAGCTTTAAAAGGAATTGCCATTTATTTAGCATGGGGGTACGATTCTGCCGTCAACCGGGTTGGGTTCTTCCCTTCATTTTGCACACAGAGCAGTGATACTAAATGATTGCCTTGAACAAAGAAGGTGGAGATTTGTGATGAATGCTACAAAGGAGCCCGGAGTAGCTGGAATTGAGCTCTTCTGGAGATCTTCCTGCTTCTGATTTTGCTGCCTGACGCACATTAACAGCTTGGACCCAGTTGAGCTAGAACCACTGCTTGACACTCTGTAGTATTTGTTCATTTTCACTTGATTCCTATGCATCAAAGGCTGGGTCCCAGATATGTCCCTTACTGGCATTTCTGCTTACTCCACTCAGGCAGTCCTTACATGGTCTTTAGGGATTCAGATCAAACTGGGAAAAGGTAAATTAATTTACATTTTATCCCAAACTACCAGGATTGGTATGGGAGTAGCGTGCCTTGAAGAATAAACCAACAGGACGGGTTAACGCATTTAAACTTGGACAGTTGTATACAGGTCTGTCCCAAACCAGCAGGCTGATTTTCTTACATATACTCGGATGTAGTATAAAGCAACAATTATGAAACCTGTCCTCAAAGGAACAGTAAAGGTGAAATGAATTTCTGTAGCATATACATACATAAAAGAATTAAATGTAGTGCTTTGTTCTCCTGTATTGGTCAGAAAATGTACACATGCATCCAAATTAACACACACCATAGTTATGTACCTTGTTGAAAGGTACTTCACTCATCAGTTTGTTCACCTTACATCTAGAATGGAAGCAAACATGAGTATCCCTCTCCTTCCTTGTATAATCCTTACTATATAGATGTCAATTCTACATCCTATTCCCTCGGAAATTTGTTTGCCAGTCAGTTGTCTTAATTAAAAACATCCGCAAACTTGTTTTACATGAAAAATTTAAAGTATAACAATGCAGAGTGCTCCCTTTAAGTGGGTGCCTGAGGTCTTAACAATTCTAGAGTCAAAGGTAGGAATCTCTATTAGGTACAAGAAAAGGAATCTTGGTCTGGGAATCAGGAGATATATTCCAGTGCACACTTTGCCTTTAGCCAGATCCATGAACTCTGGCAGATAATTTAGTTTCTCTGGTTGAAGAAAGAGGAAACTGAGGTAAATAATCTCTCAGGTGTCTTCCAGAATGGCATTCTATCAATCTACATTTCTGAAATCATAAATATTCTAGGTATCATGACAGGGTAGTACAGATGATAATTTTCACTAGTATTCCTCAAAAATAACCCTACATGAAAAGCTATAAAGACTTTAGCTCTGCTCTATGTGCTTCATTCCTTCTCTCTCTGTCTCTCTCTCTCCCCACCCCCATATATACAGAGGGTGCCAAAAAAAAATGTATACACATTTTAAGAAAGGAAAAAATTGTATTAAAATTACGCTAATGGTAACCACTTTGAGCACGTCTTGTAATTGCAGAAGTCAAACGTGACGTGTATTCATCTTTTGTTATCAGTATATGTTGAGTATTACAATTTTAACACCATTTTTTCTTTTCTTAAAATGTGTAGACATTTTTTTGGGCACCCTCTGTATATATGGGGTGGGTATATACATGTTAACTTCTTTCTCCTGCTATTTTCAAGAAGTAGTATATGGCTTTTAATATTCTAAGCACAAACAGTGTGCTGCCCAATAAACTAGGAGTCCGGTAAATGCAGATTAATCTGTGTGTTATATGAAGATATGTGTGTCTTCTCCTTCTGAAAGAGCTCAGTCTGAGAAATTCATTTAACCTTTAGTTTCAAGTTTGTTGAACCTGTGGTGCCACTGAACTTTTCCTTTCCACAGAATGGTTTATAATAACAATAAAACAAGGGAAAACATTGAAATTGACAAAGATTAATTTATTTTAACTCTCCGTGGTGAGAATCTCAAATGGCAGTTCTCACTTTATAAAGCTGCAACTTCACTACAATACAGAGACAGCCCAAATCATCAATTGTGTCTTTTCTGGTGAGCAATTGAGTTGCAATGGATGTTGAACATGTATACTGAGGAGTATAAACTGAGAGTTAGCTATTGTTTTTACCTGCGAGAGTTCAGACGGAAAAATTTTGAAGCCAAAGCCAGTTTCCTATTTTATAGTCATAACAATTGACATTCTCTACTCTGATTTATACAGTAGTTTCTCTGATTTGCCTCAAATCATCTCAACATTTTGATGAGGGTCAAAAAAGATGTTTTTACTTTAATTCCCAGATCTATTCTGTTGTTAGAAATAGGAACAAGCTGTTTAATTATTTTAGAATACCTGAACCTTGTTAAGATACTTTAATTAGAAGCATATAGGAACATTTTAAGCACACTACTTATTTAGCCAAGAGAGAAATGGAAGGAAAAAAAAGTCCAGTTGTCTTATCAATGTCATACTTATGTTAATATCTGTAATTCAGAGTATGGGGTATTTATTTTTTTCCCTTTCAAAACTGATTTAGTTACATTTAGATACCTCCAGAATTGTCCCATATTGTTTAAAGTTTTAAAGAGGCCCAGGTAGGGACCTTGGGATATTTATATACAAGTACCATGTTTGACTGAAATCAGATTTCAGTTCAGTAAAATAGCATGAGAAGTTGTTTCTGCCTACTTGATATGAAATCATCACTCATGGGCCTTCTCACTTACAAACCAATTGCTTTGACTTCGTAAATACAGAGATATGCTAAGAATGTTTGATGATCTAAAACTTCTGTGATAGTTCACAGAAATGATAGCCATCACTCAGATAAAGAAAAATATTACAGAGCAATTATTCTAAACAAGAATATTCTTATACACAGAGAAATAAGAAAACTACCTTCTTTGGGGTAATTTTCAATTTAATTCAAATGATAAGACCTTTTGGAGGTGTTATAGGGGTCTCAAAGGTATATAAACACTCTCTATACTTAAGAAACTTCTCTAGTATTCATGTTAATTGTGCATGCATAAGATATGACACAGGTAACAATGAATTCAAGAATTTAAGTTGGGGAATAGGAAGACTCCTTCCAAAAACAGAATAAATTCCACCAATTAGTTAAAGTAAGGAACACGCATCCAGCAAACTGTTCTGATAATACATACATTACAAAGTAATAAGACAGGAGAGAAAATTCTCCCTGGGATTTTTGAACTCTGTCTCAAATGTGAAATATACCAGCCATCTTTAGTTTTTATTATCAGTAGTAGTAGTAATAGTAGTAGTGGAAATGCAAAGGTGTTTAAATATGAAGATGCAAACTGAATTGGATGTCCAAGATGTTATAAATGAACATAAGCTCTGCCATCCCGGAATTGAGGAATGATCTATATTGTTATTACCATGAAGAAGAAGGCGATTTATATAGCAGTGACAGTGAGTGCACTCAACTCTGTACGATGGGGGGGCGGGGGGGGGCAATGCCTGTTTCGGTTCAGTGGGCTTCCTGTCTAAATAAGACTGAAATCAAAAGAGGACAAAGACAAAAACTAAATTCATCATCAGAGTTACAGAACTAATTTCATCCGTTCCACTAATTCAGCTCTATGTGTCTTTCCCCAAAGGTGTTACCAAGAAACCCTTATAGGGATATCATCTACCCTCCTTACCACAATCCAAAATATTCCCCGATTGAGCATTCCCTTCCTATATTCCCTGACACCTCACCTCAATAACTGTGGCTTTTCTATTCCTTCCTCTTCTCCACCTTATCTGTCACCAAATTCTGAAGATTATTCCCAAACACCCACAACTTTGTATGATCATCTAGTATCTTTTCTAATTGGCAGGTGTTCCTTCTGGGCTCATGGAAATGAGGGAATAAAATGAGCAACCATCCTTAAAGGGGGAAGGATGGCACAGTCAACCAAGCTAAGTGAAACCACTTGTGTGCTTAATGAGTGACAGATGTTCCAACACCATTAGTGTCCCATTCAAAGAACCATTCTTTACTCTCCTCCAGGAAGTTTCTCTGTAGATTGTGAAATCTTTTTAAGCATGTAGGGAAGGGAAATGAGAGTTCATCTCAAAGGAAAGCATTGCTATTCATTCAACAAATCCTTTCAATAAGTATTTACTAACCTCTGAGCTGGACCTCTGAGGATGGCAAAGCGTTTTATCAATGGAGTTAAGTATGTAGGAGGGCAGTGTAGAATGAGGATCAAAATGAACACAAGCATTAAGACAAGGGGGTGCACACTGGATGGAAAACTGATCAACAAATTTAATTGCGCAAAGAGTTCCTATCTGGCATCCATCTAATTCCTGTGCTCTCACATGACCCTAAAAAAATGTTATATATGTGTGAATTCATGTACATTCATATGTTATCAGTAAACATTCTCTAGTTAAGAAAATTGATTGTCCCTGGTAAATTATTGTTTTAAAGTTGACTCCTTTTTTTTTTCTTCCTAATGGGCAACTTCACCTATAAAAGGTAATAGATGAATAAGGGTAGTTAGGGTAGAGGGTGCAAGAGAAGTAAAACAATAGAAATAAAGAGGGAGGCATATCTGGGAATGTTCAAAAAGAGAATGGGGGGGTAGAGGAACAGAAAGCAAAACATTCTGCAGACACTTACAGGAGGCTTCCCTTTTGTCAGTGACTTTCTTTAGCCTACCTTTGTCTTAGTTACAGGAGCCTGGGTCAACAATAATTCCTTCAGGCCAAAGGTTTTCTCCTTCCTTCCTGATATAAAGCAGTTACAATGTCACTAACCCAGACACATGCACATGAAGAAATACAACCACAAGGCAAGAACCAAAGGACCATGTTCCTGCTTTTCTTTTGAAAACTGTTCTCCTACTGCTTGAGCCTAACTTTCCATTTTAGGGGCACTGTCCCCAAAGCAGGTTAGGAAACTGTGTCCTTATTAGTTCCACTTTTATTCTTTCTTCTCTATGTACTCCTATATTAATTCTTAGTGTGCAACCTGGATGCTTACTCTGATTCTAAAGTTGTCTAAGCATTAATCTAACATGGAATCTCCTGCAGGAGTAAATGTGCACCATTCCTGGTACATATTAGCCATTCATGAAGTGTTTGTTGAGTATACGATGGGTTAGAAAAGAGATGATTCACCAAAAACAGTTTGACAGAGTAACAGGAAAGAGAAGAGGCAATTTTATCATAACTGACTCTGGTCAAAATTGGGGAACTGGCCACATCTATCTTTGACCCCTTGTCTTATTTTCCTAGTGACCCTTATACCCCCGACTACAACTCCCAAATGTCAAGTACCCTCAGGCTACCAGCAAAACTGAGTAGCAAAACCAGTTTAAAGGAATAAATCTCAATTGCCTATGCAAAGAAGGTGTAAGTTGCTGCTGACCATTTATTTATTTGACATAAAGGATTTCCTACTGAATAGCCTGAAGGCATATGGACTTCAAATTTGGAAGCCAGGTTTAAAATCCTGACAGTCACATTCTAGTCATGAAGCCTCTATGGCATTCAATTTTACTTTCTTCCTGTGGAGATAATAATAGAACTTGTGGAACTATTTTTATTAAATTACGTAATGGTTTAAAAATACAAAGAATCATTATTAAAAATATTAACAGAAGCAGCAATGTAGATTCACTCAATAAATGTAATTCTCATTTCATGTTTTCACTTCTCTCTTCTGCTTTCCTTTTATTGTTCTCTTTCTTCTTCCTTGAAAATTGGTAATTCCATAGTACTTGCTGAAGTGTCTTTTGCTGTGAGTTCTCAGAATATATTTGTATGAGATTGAAAATGTAAATCAGTGAATGAATGAGGAAGTGAATTAGTGCTGATGTCCTGTCTTCCCCATCTACTTAGGAATCTGTAATCGTCTTTTGAAGTATCACCAGTGTGATGCACACATCCGGGACCAAAAACTTTCCTGTCATTTTTCAAATGAATTATTCTATTTTCAAAGTAATGCATTGCTTGTAATTCCACATTTTGTTACATCACAGATAACACGTAACTCAATCCTCTATGGTCTTTAAAAAAACGTGAACAGGTGATCCTGGTTCTTCGGCTCTTTCAGAGATGTAAAATTACACCATTGAAGAACAGTTAGGTTTTTATTCAAATAGCTTCTTTGGTCACACAGATAGTAAGGCCACTGAAAACCAAAAGACAGTGTAGGCAATAAGCATTTAAACAAAGCTAACTATACAATGACTACTGTCAATGGAATTCAGCAAGTTTTGATGGTTAATATTAATCTCCAAAGCACAGCTTTGTGAATATATAAGGGGCCCAAAAACCTTGAATGTTGAAAGGAACTATTGATCTTCAAAATCAGACACACAACTGAAAAAAAAAACGTTAAAATTTTTAAAAATAGTGGTATGCAGTATAGACCTGAATAATGTAAAAAGCCTTGGTATGAAGGAAAGAAATTGGAGGAAGAACTTGCAAATCATTCTATTTGTAGAATTCCCGTGGAGAGTATATTTTAGATTTACTTAATGAGCAGTGGGTCAAGGGCTCCAATTTTGTTTAAAAGAGCCTAAGAGATCATCATCATAGTGTCAGATGTTAAGAATAAAGACAGAGTAGGATGGTGGAGAGTAAGATTATGAGAAACAAAACCCAATCGATCCTGTAGAAGTCCTTCAGGGGAACACTTCAGAAGAAGCAAAGGCTAGATGCAGAGTTAAAAGTTCAAACTGAAAGGAATAATCACGTGGATGATTTACCTCAAAGGGAAGGGTCAGGGATACAAACCATAGTACATTTGCCTGTGGCATTTCAAGTCTTTTATGCAATGCTTTATTTGTTAGTCTTCTTAAAAATGGGGGACTCCAGCGTTGGAGGAGCTCCAGCATTGCAAGCCACATCAGTACAATAATTAGCTACCAATGCAAATGTCTTATCCTGTTTCCCTCAACTACCCCAGGAGAATAAAAGGCCTGTACAGTGGGGAATGGAATGGGATGCATAAATAGTTCTGATGAGTATCATTTTTTACTAATATGTTTTTTAAGTAACATGTCATGCACATTTTTTTATATGAATCAAATTGTAATTGGTTCCAAGTGAATCTTGAGAGAATTTCTGCTTTTAACCAAGGCGGGAGAGAGACATACACACATAAGGATGAATATCCGCTGCTTTTAGGTTGGTGCAAAAGTAATTGCACTTTAGAAAGTTAAAAAACAAGAAAAAAAATTGCAAAAACTGCAATTACTTTCACACCAACCTAATATATGTGCACCATTCTCAGACTCATCTACCTTCACATGCCCAGGGAAACTCTGTTGTCCTGATAAGGAATTCCTGGGATACTCCTGCCTGGAATATACACCCTTCTGAGAAAGTATGATTTTTGTGGTGACTTTTTTTTTTTTGTAACCACATTCTCTCCTAGATTAAAGCCTATGAAATTTGAATATTGAACTGGCTGAACAATTCCACCTAATATGAAATTGGAGCTTAACTATCAATGCTTTATGTGAAAAACTGAGTGCTCTGCGTTTTGAAAGGATTGCTGAGTTATTTTATTTTATGTATTTTATTTTATTTTTCATCCAGGAAAGCACTGACCACATCTGATTTGCTTAGGCGGTACAATACTAAATACCTGCTGACCCCTGATGAAATAAAGTGTCAGTTTGTTATTTTCTTGGAAGTTCCTGATTAAGTCAGATTAAGTCTAGTTGGCTCCATAAGAAGGGGAGGTCCTGATGACCTTTCTCAAAACTAGTACTTGGCCAGAGCTGCCAACTAGAGTACATTCGTGGCAGGGGTCTCTCCTCTAGCCTAATGGAAAAGACACAGCTCTCCCAGGACCTGTGGTTCTCTGGTCAACAATCCCTACCACATTTTGCCTGTTAGCCTGCCCCTTTTCTAGCCTGGCTTATGAACTTGTATAATCCTAACTGCGTCTCTGAGAGTACTTACGTGAGTATATGTCTCTGTCTAAATGCCCCTGTATCATGAGGGTGTAAGAACCGGTCTATATTTACTTCAGAAACTAGAGAAGAATAGTGCGTATTTTTCTTCCTCCGTTATCCCAAAGCACATGGCTTAACAGATTGCTTGAACTCTCTCTCTTGCATTCCCTCTAAGTCTTCTGTTGGGTGCATCAAAATCATTTACATTTGGATAGAATCATGAAGAACTTGTCTAGGTGGACGGGTCACCAAGGGCTTGGAGAATCCTTATTAATACACTTGCCACTTCGGGACTTCTGGGGATTCACAATGGTCAAGAAGAGACACTTGGAAAACAAACAGACAAACAAATAAACAAACAAAAACAACATTTAAAATCAGTACTCCAGACACAGAGATGAAGACTTACAGGAACATGAGAACTATTAATATCTGGGATATTAAAAAGTAGGGTTTTCAGTATTACTGATTTGTAAAACTGAAATTGGGAAGCATCAAGAAAATTGCCAAGAGTTACATAACCATGAATTTTCTCATTCATTTGTAGATTGATAAATAGATATCAGATAACACCACTGTGTGCCAATTACTGTAGAAAGTTATTCATAGATGAAAAATATTTGATTCCTGCCTTTGAGGTACAAATATCAGTCACAGTTCAAGGATAGCAGAGCTGGGAGAGGGGTCCATTCACCATAGTGTAAAAGGATGACACTTTTCTGTAGACGAAGCAGAGGACTTCAGAAGGAAAGCACACTAGAGCTGGAACTTTCCAATTAAACAAAAAAAAAAAATGGAAACAACATTAGAGTGAATGAATATCTCTCCTTTGGATGCTCGGTCTCCAAATATGCACAAGGTAATCTTGTGCATGCATCCCATCATGCAACTCTAACCACATATCTGCATGCACCATCAGACTCCTGCAGCCTAGATGCTGGCTGGCTCTTGACTGGGCAAGGGGGTTTCTCAGTCATTTTAGTCCAGCCTCAGTTTTAGGAAGGGCCTGTGCACCAGCTTTGGGTTAACACTTTTTCAGCCTATCTGCCCCACCTCCCTGGAAGCCGGATTACTTTGAGCTTCATGAGTCTTGCGTGCTGTTCCTCTTCTCCCCAACCCTTCCCCAACAATAGCACACCTGCCTCAATAGTAGATTTGGTTCAAGAAAACTCAGAGAGTTTTCTCTGACTTGTCTACCAGTGACATTTTCATTGTCTGTGCTCCTTGAACGAGTGACTTTTCTGCCCCTCACTTATGGAACTAAAGGTTTCCCTTTGTGGCAGAGAAGGATCTGGAAGCCCACAGATATTTCAGGCATGCCCTTGCCATGTAGCCCCTATTAGCTCCTGCACCACCAATGGGCTTACTCAGTCTCTGGCTCTGCCCCACACTCACTCCTGAGTATATGACCGAGGGTCCCTGGGCTTGCAAGTGACTGCAGACTTTTCTTTGTATAGCCACCGCATCAGTACTTGGCAATGACTTGTTCATGCACACTTGGCTATTAGGAGAACTTTAAATTTTTAGCTGACTCTTACCTACTTGTTTTGCAACCTATAAGGATCCCTTCTTCCTATGCTCTGGTATAAGTAAGACAGATCACATGTCTCAGCTCTCTTTGGAGAGACTTCTTTTTCTTAGTATTATATTGGGTTGCCTTGACACTTCTGATGGGCTTCAAAAAAATGTGATTTTATAGTTTACCTGGATTTTATTCATTATTAGGATGGAATGATTTTCTTTGAAGCTTTCTATATCCTAAGCAGAAGGAGAAGCCCACTTCAAAATACTGAAAGCAGAAAATGTATAGTACTAAAGGAGAAATAGACAAATACTACACAAATATAGATTTTACCATACCTCTCTTAGTAACTGAGAAAACAAGCAGATATATATATATATATATTTATATATTCTACATATAAACTATTAGACATAATAAGTGAATTGAGCAAACAATTACGAAAGGATATATTTTTAAAATTGCATTTGCAATAGACCAAATTCGTTAAATACTTAAGAAGGAAAATAAATCATTAATCAGAAAATGAAAGAAGACCCTAATGAAAGGAGGGATATACTGTGTTCTTGGATTGGAGGATTTAATATTGCAAAAAAGATCATGTTTCATAATTGAGCTATAATCAAAGCCACACTATTAGTAATCCTAGCAGATTGTTTTTGTAGAAACTGACAAATTATTTCTAAATTTCATATGAAAACGAAAAAGATCAAGAATAAAAAAGACAATCTTGAGAGAGAACAAAGCGGGAGAATCGCCACCTACCAGATATCAAGAATCATTAAGCAGTTATAATAATTCTGGCATTAGCTCAAAGAGAATCCCATAGCCTCATGGAACACAATAAACATTCCAGAAGCACATGTACTCAGTCAGTTTACGTTATAGGTGCTATTGGAATGCAGAGAAATTGATGTTTCAAACATAAGAGACTGAATATGCAAATTGAACCATGACCAAACTACATATAAAAATAGAACCCTCACCCAGAGCCTACCTAGAAATCAGCCCAAAAGCCAAACCACAATCTTTGCAGCAAAACGTCCATGAAGTCAAACCACAGCAATGGTCCCAACATGGCCAGGACTTGATCAGTAACTGACAGCTTTCCTAAATTTGATCACTGCTACAAATGTATAAGCAACTGGAGAAAGCCAAATAGACTCCTCTAACCAATTACACGGGATGGCTCACTTCTAGTTTTCTTGCCTCCAGCTCCCCCATGCCAACACTCTCCAATCAAGGTCTATCTCAACTCTTCATATTTTTCTACTTATAAAGCCTCCCCAGTGTTCTGCTTGCCTTTGAGTCTCTACCAAATGCAAGTGAGGTGGCTGATTCACTTGCTATAGCAATCTCTGAATAGTTTTTCTTGTTGATTTGCACAAATATTACAGGACCAACTGGATCTCTCCATAAGAAAACAATGAACCTAGACCCTCTTCCTCACAACATATACAAAAACAAATTCTAGATGGATCATTGATATAAATGTAAAAGAAAATAAAAAAAAATACAGTAATGTGAGATATCTTCATGACCTTGTGATGAGCAAATATATTATTTTAAACTTTACACCAAAACACTAACACAAGAATAAAATTGATGAAGTGAACTTAACCAAATTTTAAAAACTCTAGTAGTTCAAAAAATCCGTAAGAGATTCAAGAGTCTGGTGACAACAGCAGAATTGAGTTTAACAGAAGTCCCCTTATCAATGTTCCATTGCCATAACAGTGGCATTGGGGGTGGGGTATCAGGATCAAGACTCCTCTGGTGCCATTGTTTGCCTGCAGTTTTTATTTTCTAGACTTCTTTAGTTCTTACCCACTTTTTTGAACATGAATCTCCAGAATTCCCTTTGATTCTAAGCTGTTCAATAACTTATACTATTTATTCTGCATAAATTTGCTAGATTTGATTTCTGTTTCTTGCAACCAAGAATCTCAGTTTACTAAATAAATAAATAAATAAATATAAATAAATAAAGTATTACAAATTACTAGCTCCAAAATGTGGAACAGGCTAACCAGGGAATATATAGTGTAGGAGAGAGAAGGCCTCAATATTCCAAGCTGGGATATTTAAAATACTTACTATTTAATAGTAAAAAATTACGTTTTGACCACAGCTTTTGTATATTGGAAGTCAGATCATGCATATTCCAAGCACAACAGTAGGAAAAAGAAGCTGTGCACTGGAATGCTTGCCAGTTTCAAAAAAAAGCAAACATACAAGCTTAACCTGATAATGGCTATTTTGAAAGCAGTAAAATATAAACTACATCATTATTAACAGAGAACCTCTTGATTTATAAAATCTAAAATTTCAAATCTGCCTTGACACCGTTGATCCTCACATCATCCCCAAGGCCTAAACGGGAGTTCCCTCGTCTAGTCAGATACAACCCTCCAGCCAGCAGAAAAGACTCCCACGAAGCTTGTTCCTCTATAAGGCCAGCTGTTCCCAACCCTGCCCTCAACCTTGTGGGCTTCACCTCCTTGCTAGCCCTCAAAATTATTCAATGAATCCAATTACATCCTCCCATGGGAATCATGGGGCACCTCATCCTCTTGTTACTACAAAGCTTGCCTTCCACAGTCCTTTCTGATTCACTCTGCTCCCAGTTACAACCCCTGTGTGACCCTGCATGGCATGCAGTATCCTCCTTTCCCAGGATGTGAGTATAGGTGACTGATAAACTGCTGTCAATCTAAACCTATCCAGTGCCAGGTATTATGTGGTCTGTCACCTCGTATTATTTAGGATGGGGGATGCCTCCATTACCAATGTGGTGAATAGGAGGCGATCAGCAATCTTCTCTGCCTGAAGACAACCAAATGCCTCAAAGTCTAGACCGCTGGAGTCCAGAAGGACCAGAAAAGTCAAATTCTCTTCTTCTAGCTAAGGTTTGCATATGAAGAGTTAGGCAGTAATTGACATAATATGTCACCATCCAAGCTTAACACAGAGGCCTTTTCAAAGATCTCTTATACGTATTCTATGACTACAAAGAGGACAGCCAAGCTCCTTATAAGATGTAGAGTGAAGATATGAGTGAACTATCAGCATCTCTTTACCAGAGTCTGTCGCCTAAAGGAGGAGGCCGTGATAGATATGGACACTTTTAAAGTAAGGGGCGCAGAGATGGGCAGGCTTTGCAATCTTTTGCTTAGGCCACAAAGATCCCTGTACTCTGATGAGACAAGACCTGTAGCTCTAGCTATAAGCACAATCGTGTTCCCAAGTCAACCAGTCCCTCTGCTAGACAATTTGGTGTGGAGATATAAAATCTGAAACTGTTATGACCATACTGCCATTATGAAAATAAATCTGACATTACAGAAGACAGAGCAAAAAAAAAAAAAAAAAAAGAAACTGGCTCTTTGGCATTTTTGAGCTACTAACTCAAATTCTGAAGCCACCTTACTCTTGGCCTTCTCAGGTAGGTGGGAACATAAATCCCCTTTATTGTTTAAGTAAATTTGAGTTGTTCTTCCTATAACTTGATATAAGTATTCCAGTCAGGAGCCATAAACCAATAGTTTTCTCAAACACTACTCAAAAAAAAGATGAGATGAGATGAGATTGTAATTATTGAGATATTTCTGGACATCTTACGATTTAAGTTATATCTCTGTACCTCTGAAATGAGAAATTGTTGATGTTTTTTAGGAAAACAAGGATTCACAGCTATTGAGTAGGTAAAAACTAAAGAGACTTAGAGGTGGAAGGAAACAATAATGGTAGGATGACAGGGAAGATATGGAGACAGTTAAGACCAGGAAGTCCAAATGAATGGTACTTATGAATGACAAATGTAAGATAAAAATGCTTAAAGACGAACCCATGTAGACAGGAAAGACTTGCAGGTACAAGTCAGGAAGTAGACAAAAGCTTTTCAAGAGCACCATGTGGATTCTAAATGGTGTAGCTGTAAATAATGCTCTAAGAACCTTGGTCAGTGTTTCTAAATCTTTCTAAAATTTGATTAAAAACGATGAAGTGGGACAGGGACTCTCAGTCAGGAGGAATGCAGAGGAAGGAAAAGTGATTAGCTGTAATTATGTTCTTCAAAACTGTGACATATCCAGCCTTAAATTTCAGTGCATTTCCATTTTCCTCTTTGTGACTTTTTTTCCTTTGCTCCATTTCTTATATATCCGGAAAAGCTCTGTTTCCATCCGTAAAGTTCTGTCATGATCACAGGGAATCACAACATGTATCGCATCCCACCCTCCTGGTGGGCATATCCAAATACAAAATGAATGAATGTGTGTACATCTCATACATAAGGCTTTCCCAATAACACATGAGATGAGGACACAAAGTTGCTAAAGGAAGGCAGATGCTGCATGTAGAATGAAAGCACCTGTGAATAGAGCAAGGGTTCCCTAAAAGGGATGGGATGAGTGACTTGGCCACAGTTCTGCTCATCGTTCTCATGGCTTCCCATCACCTATAGAATAAAATTCAATATTGTGCACAGCATACAATCATTCTAAATGACCCACCAAACTGACTAGCCCAGTCTAAGGCCATTTCTTTTTTTACTTGATACTTCAAAAAAGATGAAACGCATGTACTTCCTAAAATATATTTTTCCTCATCGTCTTAAAACATAATGCTATGTTTCTTTGAAATGCATTTCTACCTACTTATTAACACCAACACATACTTACCGGTAACATCTTTAGTAAAACGTTCCCTGGCATATCCAGACTGGTCTAAATGTCCCAGTATTCCTCAATTATCTTTGTATTACAGCACAATATTTTTGAATTTCAATCACTTGCTTATCTTCCTAGCCTGTGAACAGGGAGCCTGTCTTATTTATATCTATTCTTATGGTATCTGCTTGGTGCTTTACACATACTGGGCTCAAAAAAGAAATATCTGTCATATGAATGAATGAATGATGCCAGAAAGGCCAGCTTTATAAATTGATAGTAAAACATGCTTGTTATTTTGATGTGCACTATAAACTGTTTGTTATTTTGATGTGTACTATGAAATGCAAAAAAAAAAAAAAGGTTTTTATTTAGATGAAGACATGTAAATATCAGAATTGTTTCTTAGTTTAAAGTATTACTTTGATTCCTGTAAAATGTAAGTGCCCTTTGAAAAGATAACTCTCTATTATTCATTCCTAATCTATCTTAGATTTAGCATGTTGACAACTAAATTCACTCCCCTGGGTTTATCTGCTCTTCCCTGACTTCCTTTGGTCCAAATATGCTGCCTGGAGAAGTCGATGTGTGCTCCGGGTCAGTGTTTTTGACTTAGTTACGGTTTTTAAGTTTCTAATAAATTATCGGACGTTTCTTAGTGATGGGTATAAGAGCACATATACTCCTGAAAAAGAAAGGAGAAATTCTTATGAAGGGGGATTGAAGACATTTAGAGAATTGAAATTTCAAACTTTCAAGCACAGTACACTGAAGGTCAGCGTGCCTGTGTGGAAGGGCTTACTGATGGTGACTTTCCCTGGTCCACAATAAATTACAGTGTTTGAACTGACTCACTAAATGATGGAAATAAAGAAATTCCATGCAGGGAAACTGGCATTTGGAATATAATCAAAATCTGAAATGCAATAATATCAGACTTTAAAAAATGACCCAAGTTACTCCAATTGAACCTTTGCACTTTGACCTCCGTTAGTTCCTTTTGTTTGCTTCTTAAGTGAAATAGACATAAAGTAAAACCCCTTGATAGGTTTCCATGCAGAGAATGGATGGTGATAGCATCACAAAGCCCTTACCAACAAGGCCACATTGCTTATCACTGCCAGATGAATTATTCACCATTTCAGCTTTCTTTCAAGATTGGGATATGGAGAGAAGGTGAACTTTACAGGCAGCTTTGCACTTCTGGGGTCAGCCAAGCACTTATCTTCAGAGTGACAGAGAAACATTAATTTTGCAAGGTCCTCTACTTCATTCTACTGCAGTGGAAATCCAACCAAGACCTTATCAGTCCAAGAGATCAGCCTGGGAGCTATGTCAGAATAAACTCACCTTGAACAGAATAAACTTAGGTAGGAAAAAGGATGAATTTTAATATAATAGATTTGCAGTTTCGGATACAAAGCTGCCTTCAATTTGTGCATAAGTATTATTTTTACCTTTTAATTGGGACTTCCTATCTTTCTGTAGCACCTCAGATAATACAGAATTCAAGGTTTCCTGTTTCTCTGATTCCATTATCCTAGGATGATGGTAACCTTTCAGTCATTTAACTTCTCCCCAACTACAGGGTGCATTTCAGGCCCCAATTATGAAATTGGCCATACTTGTCTTTCATTTTCCTCTTTGTACTCTTTTCCCCCGTACTGGATCCTTTTGTCCTCTTTCTCTTTGTTTTAATCTCACTTGATGCCCTTAGCAAATGAAGTAATAACTAATTTATAATGAAGTTAGATAATCTATATGTTCTCTTTATCCAGAGGAATTGTTACTTAAGGAAGGCACAAAGCAGGAAGTACCCCAAGTAGGTTAGTTTCTTGGTAGTTCTTTTTATTCACTGTTTTATTACATTCATTCTAAAAACATAAATTCAATACTTCCTATGTGCCACACTCTGCAAACATAGATAGATGACAAATACAGGTGCTGTCCTTAAAGAACACACCCTCCAGTGAAGGCACAGACATGAGATCATCATGATGTAGGGTGATAAAGGGAATCATAGAGGCAGACTAGGGTGTATGTGCAATGGTCTTTCTACCAGGATTAGCATACTTCTCAAGGATGATGTTTTCACCAAGAGCATGAAGGCTTGGGGAATATTTGAGATATCAATTCCCAGGTCCTTAGCAGTTAATATGTTTTCTGTCCTGAAACTGATCTTTCTACTGGATTTTCTTTTTCTGCCTACCTTCTCACAATAGTCATTCTCTGACTTTAAAAAGCAAAGGCTTACTAAGGTAAATCACCTTCAGATATCGGAACCTACATCAATGATATCAAACAAAGGAACAATTCAAAATAGTGGTTTCTGGGCTGAGAAAGTAAATAACTTTGAAGACTAAGAAATCCTTTTACAAATCAGATGTTTCTGCTGCTTTGCTTTTAACAAAATTGGCATATACTCGTACATTATTAAAAATAAAAGTTAATGCTAGATCACAGAGGGATTTTTATTTTGTTTTTTGGTTTTGTTTTTTTGCTGATAACTCAGAAGGAACTCAAAGACCTGAAAGACACTGGTATAACAAAATATTTTCCATTCCCATATACGTATTTATGTGAGCAAGGTTTATCATGCTTAGTCTTTAAAAACTAAAACTAGAAAGAAAATTTTGGGGAGTACCTTGCCACATTCTAGAAATAATATTTATAACTAGGTACATTAATTTAAAAGTTATAAATAAGAACTCTATTATGTCATTAAGAGATTAGTTCCAATAAATTTAACTTCCATGTGAAATAGTCATCAAAATGTAACACTGTATTTATATCATTGTGACCAATTGTATACTATAGATAATTATAATGATAAGTCAATCCAGAAAAACATTTAACACTTAGAACCTATTGTCACACAAAATATTTTAAGGAATATTTAAATACTATTTATTTACTTATTGTTTGCAGAGAAGTATAAGAGAGTTATCAACAAAATATTTTCCAACATAAAAACGTTAAATTTAGATATGTTACCTGGTGGATATGAAATGGAAATATAAATTCAAGGAAAGAAGAGCTTGTTAATATAGGTAAAAATAAGATGAATCAAGATGAAAGGTTCAGAGGAGAGGAAATGAAGGTAGAAGAGAACTTTAAGGGGTGGGGAAGATATAGCAAATACCAAAGTACATATTCCAGAAAAAGCTTTGAAAATCAAGGGGACTGCAGGTGATTATCAGCATGGAATTGTTGGGGAAAGGAATGGGGAAATCAACTTAACAGAGCAGAGTTGCTTGAAGATGGCAACTCATTGCAATCTCTGGAGTGACTCTTCCCTGTTTCTCTCGATGAAATACGTTGAGTTCTCATTAAAAACTACAGTTTTCTGAGCGTGCTCAGCCAGATGAGTTCATATTTAATTCAAGACCAGTGATTTTGAAGCCTTGGCAAAAGCTGGATGAGTTCAGTCTGGACTTTCTCAGCTCCTACTGGATTTGGAAGGTTCAGCTAACAGAGTTAAATGTCTCAGGACCAAGAAAATTAAAATTGGTAGTTGTCAGTAAGATGTGATAATCTTTGTTCCCATTCCTAACCTGAAATCTGTCCAAAAGATCCAAGTCCAGCCAGTCCATTAATCAGAGAAGAGTTAAGTGGCAAGAAGTTTGTCATCATTTATTGCTCATTGAAGAAGTTTCTCTAATATATATGAGTCACAAAAGAGACAAAAAAAGACAAAGAAAAAAACGCTCCATGATACCATCCTTCGAGGCTCAGCTCTTCCCAAGTAAAATTGTGGTTAAGAGAATTTGCCTGAACCTGGATGGCTGCTGGCTTTTAAAGATACTTTTAGAAAAAGCATAGCAGAACAATGTTGAAAAGAAGGCTGAAACTTTTGTTCTGCTTATATATAAAATGTTCACAGGTAAGTTAGTTCATTTTTAACTCCAAGAGTGTCAGTGTAAACATAGATAACTAAATAAAATTTATCATTTTTTTTTTAAGATGAAGAGGAAGAGGAAGAAGGAGGGGCAGAGGGAAATCAGTTAAAGATTTTTTAAAAGTCTGAAACATAGAGGGTTCCAGCTTAAGTTACAGACACTGAATTTATAGTGGCGTCATCACCAGTACATATTTTTCTGCAGGAATTCTAAAGCCCAAAGAAGATTTTATAGAGTTGGTGTGATAGAAAGGTAAGAGGACACAAGCATGTAGGTAACTGGCAAGAAAATTATCAAAATAATGGACTCTGATTGTCAAGGCTGGATGGAGACTGGACTAGAGGCAGAAGAGGTTGTGGCTGTAGCTGTGAGTGTGTGCAGGCTTAAAGACCCTAGTAGAGAGGGGGCCACAGGTAGGTTTGCAGGGCAGTCACAGGGAGCAAAAAGAGTAACCAAGACAAATTATTATAGGCCAAGGAGCAGGAGTGATAAGATCAGAGTGCCACCAGGGTGTGACATTTGAGGACTTAGGACACTGGAAAGGTACTTAAGGTATTAGTTAAAATCCAAGGAAAAAGTATTTTGGAAGTTTCTTGGGGCAATTAATCTGTTAATTTCTGTTATGAAGATAAATCTGCCTTGACCTGAGCACACCCATAGAAAGATGGTATGTTGTCTTAGGATTTTATAAACACATACTATCTCTTTTTAGATATGTAAAGTTAAAGACAAGAGTCCCAGATTTGGGTTGTATCTACAAAATTAAAAAAAAAAAAATGAAGAGAGAGTGAGCAAGATGTGAGAAGGAAAGGGAGGAAAGTGGGGATAGTGAGGAGAGGGGAAAAAAAGAAGAGACTGAGAATGAGTATAAATCTAATTCTGTGGATTTCTTTTGTTGGAACTAAACTCGAGTTTTGTTTTTTCAAGTCAACTAGATCTCATCATGGTCTTAATACAAAAAAAAAAAAAAAAAAGTCCCACTTTTAAAATGGGAGGCAATCACACTGACAAAATGGCTGTCACTAAACCTACTCAGGTCTTTCTCTTGCTTTCCACATCCTGCTCCAAAAATATCTAACTACTGGGAGTTCCCATTGTATCACTCTCTCTCTCTCTTTCTATCTCTCTCTCTCTCTGTTTTACACACACACACACACACACACACACACACACACACACACACACACCCATGTGATCTTTGTACTTGCAGTTTCTTCTCCCTGGAATACACTTTCTTCTGCACTTTTCCTCCTGAGACATTTCTACCCTTTCTTCAAAGCTTAGCAAAGCAACACAGATTTTATGATGCCGAACAATTAGGCAGACAAAGTTGTATTTTACTATTAAATTCATTACTACTGCTATTGTATTATAACTGTTGATGTCATTTTTCTAGCCACCAGATTGTGTTTATTCCCAAGACCAAACACACTGTAAGGTGAATAGATGGTATTAAATGAATATTTGTTGAATTAGTAGTCTGATGCATGAATCAATTAATGAATAAATCTGCACCAATATCTTTTGAACTCTTTCTGTACCAGTAAATTGCTACATACAAAGGGGAAACACTGGGCTCCAATCACAATTTCCAAAAAGGTAATAGCCTTTCCAAAGACATTCTGCACTATTTGCATTATAACTTATATTGGTGGTGACAATGGTAATGTTCTTATTGATAATTTCAGGAACTTTGGTACCAATTCAGTATCAAATACAAGAAATGAAATGCGATAATGAAGGGGTTGGAACAGGCACATTGAATTGAGGCCTTGTGTTTCCACTACATATTGCATAAGCTCTTATTTTAACTCTTTTCCTGCTGACTCCCACCTCTCCCACTTGTTAGGGTATTATCTTCGCAATTTTCATGGGACCAACCTGGTATTTTTGGAAATTACACTCTAAGTAATTTAAGTACAGGATAGTATGAGCTGATGAAGTACTATAATTTAATTTTATTGCAACAGTAAATAAATGCACAGTATAACGTGCTGAGATAGTCTATTGATCTTTTCAGTCAATATTGGAAGAAAATTCCTAACAAAAAATAAAATTACAATATTGTTAGAAAAGATATTATTTTCAGCTTTTAATACCACAAGTAAAATTGGTAGGGTGATTGTTTCATTTTACACATATCTAATACATACATAGATGACCCTGAACTGAATTCACAGCTGATCAGGTCACATACAGTAGGCATACATTTAGTACAAGGTTACTTATTATGTTACCTCTTGGAAGTAATCAGCCTAAAAGTAGGATACACTTGTGTGTTTATGTTCAGCCAAAAAGATGTCACAAAATTCAGGAACCCAAGGAAACCTCAAAGGTGTTCCTCAGAGATAAAGTATTTCTTTCTAAGGGCCCAATTTCAATTTATAATCTTGATTATCTATTCAGCATAATAAAAAAAAATGTGATTTAGCATTGGAGAGGATTTCAAGAGAAAGACAGAATTTTCATAATGATAAATGATGGTTACTTTTTAAAGTAGAAGGAATGCTTCAGAAAATATGATTAAAAACAAACCAAAAAAAACAAGCAAAGAACTACAAAAACTTTCAATACTGGGAAGATTGTTTTACATCCCTAAACAACTGCTTTGGATATTTTAGATTTTAGTTTGACTAGGAAATAATTGATAATACTCCTCCCTGATGTGTGAATCAAAATTATTTTCAAATGTATACAAGTTTGACTTAAAAATGTGTCATATCTGGAAATCGATTACAGTTTTCCTGTCACGGAAAGTCATTGACGCTATATTGATACCTTTGTAATTGGAAAACGTTTCAATTAAATGTAATCAATCCATAGAAAATGCCTACTATGTCCCAGATACTGTGATAGGCACTTGAAGAGACAGAGAGTTAATTGATAATGCAGTTTCTATTATTATGGATTGAAAATTTTAGTGGTCCAGTTCCATTTAAAACTTGGGAGTGGCCGCCGTGCCCCATTGAGGGGCATATGAAGAACTTAAATTTTTACAAATTTGAGATGGGGGATTCAGGAATATATCACAATAACAAATTACATTATTTTTAAGTATTGGAATTCTTATTTTTAATACCTCAAACAGAGGTTTGCTTTTTAAAATGTAATTCCCTCCAAATGAGTATATTTTCCCACCATGGATGTTATACACAGTGCATCCTTTAAGAATCTAAAGCTTTTTTTCAAGAAAGAAATTTTATTTAAATAAGGCATTTAGCTAGGTAATTCAAATTGAATTATTGTTGCGGTTAAAAATTAAATGATCTCCTTGAGACATTTTTTCCCCCTCATTCTCCAATATTTCTTCTTCCCTTTTGACATGACTGCTTTAATGCTTCAGATGTTAGAGAGGATTAGTCCTTCTATACATGAGGCAGGACTCTGATTCAAAAGTGATTCTGAGCCAAGCTATGTTATAACCGTACATACTTTGTCTAATAGAAGAATAAAATTTCTACATGGAATACCATCTGTTTTCATTCTGGGGCTTTTTCCTCAAATTCTGTCATTTCAACAGACTTGAGCTTACCTTGGTAGCTCTCATTATAAAAGATGGTAAGAGAATGGATTGATCTTGGAGGAAGCAAGTCCTTCAAATAATAGTTAACCTTTTACTAGGGGAGAAAAGGAACATCTATGAATACTTCAGTAGGAAAATAGAGTACACCTTTTATTCTGTTTGGTTTTTTGCACAAGTTTATTAGATACAGAAGTGGAGTCTGAGATCTTGGAAGTGCCCTAAGTAAATACTAAATAAGAAATTTAAGTGAGTCAATATTTATTTAAATAAGTCATAATATACCTTAAAATGAGTGAATACAATTATGTCTAGAAACAGCATAGGTTTCTACCCTAAGCAATAGTATTTTAAGATGATTATGTTTTTTTTAGGAAATGAGAATAAGCTCTCTCCCTAATACAATCAAGCTAACTGAGGTCAGACTGATGAAAACACATTACTGATGAAAACTGTAATGTGTGCTTTTTTTTTTGTATCTCAACTGACCCTAAAAGAGTAAATAAGTTTGATGATTGAAAACACAATTAATTTAACAATTAGAACTTCTCGGTGCTTACTTATTACCATTCAAGAAAGAAAAATATTTGTAAAATTCATTCTTCAATTTGCTCTAATTTTTTGCCAATCAAGCAACATTCTGGTTACCAGATTAGATTTCAAGATACCCTAGAAAGATGTTCTGGTTAAATGACACAAAGTTATGCAGCAGAATAGTTCTCTAGTGTCTGATTATACCAGGATTACTATAAATATGGCACTCAGGACTGGAATTAGGTCAGTCATCACTCCAGGTGCCCTTGGGTACAGCTCCCTCATACTTATTTGTGTTTTCTTCCTTCTGAAACATGTACCAGAGCTTTCATGTGAAGAAAATGTCTCAGGAAGAATGTCAACTCATTGTTGACTACCTAATTATTGCTTCTGAGACACAGATAAAAGCTTCTAGATAACCTGAACTTGGGTCAAAATTGAGAATTCTAAGGCCTACACCTGACAATCTGTATTTCTAATGGAATAAAGGTAAACATAGGGCCCAGAATCGTCATTTAATAAATATTTTGGGAGATTTATATGTTCAGGGAGCCACCGTCAATAAGAAAGACCAAAAATTAAAAAAATAAAATAAAGTTATTTGATTATAGCTTCCAGGAAAGAAATAATTAATAATCATTGAAACACAAGACTGAAAGGCAGATTTATAGTTGGCCTAGAAAATAAGGATGAAGATCTCTACTTTCCTCTGCCCAATGTCATGCCTGATTTTGCTTATGCTCAACTCCACTGTTTTGTAGTCTAACATCACTCGCTGCTAGGACTGACACTTGTACATCAATGACAGTGTTAATAATGACCCTGATAACATTTTAAACTTGCATATCCTCCAAGCATTTCAAAGCGTTCTCATTCTACTTCATATGAATCCTCACAAGTCTATAACCAAAGAAGATAGAGAGACATTCATCCCATTCAACAGGTGAGAACCATGCAAATCAAAGTGGTTGTGTGGATTGTCACAACAGGTTATTTCTGAGAGAGCTTGGAAATAAGATTCAGCAAATGAGTAATTCCAGTTTCTCCTTCAGAGGTACTTCCTTCTATTGGTCACAACCAGGCACTCTGAATCCCAGGAAATGCTTTCTTCTGGGTGTATGGAGAACTCTGGAGGGCTAGAAACAAGAAGACATAAAGAGATCACACGAGCTTAGCTTTATTTCTGTCATCTTCCTCATTACTCTTTTTAACCGTCTCAGGCCCATGTGCCCAGAGGAAAAATAACAAATCAACATTCTTTTTTACAACTGTCATAAATCTTAATTCATTCTATGCATGTGATTGATAACTTCCCATACTGCCCCAGCCTTCAATATGCTCTCACTCCAGCAGTGCAGAAGCTTTCAATCTTATAGACAGGGTTGCTGAGTTGGGATGGAACTGGGGAAGGGAAACAGATATTAACACAGATATTGGATCAATGCAAAAATTTTTTTAAAAAGTAAATTTAAGGTAGAAATGTAAACAGAACATTTAGAATACTTTTATTTCTCTAGATCTTCATTGAGAATGCCATAAGAAGCTTTTAAGTATTTTGGGGGGAAAATCCAGGGAAAATTTAAAAGACAAGAAAGAGTTACAGGATGATTTTAAACAGTACATTTTTTAAGTGCTTTCCTTTTGAAAATGTCTGAGAGAATCATTCCTTATGTACAACCAAATATGTCGTTCCCTTGGACATTCATCCTGTTTTATTACCTTAGTAGCTAATCATGTAAAGGAAGCAGATTCTGGCTTTTGTTCATTCCAAACAGTAAAAAGAAAGTAAGCTTTGAGAACTTGAGATTGCAATGTAATTGGAGAGAAAAATAATCACTATTAAAACGGATAAAGGTTGAAGGAAAGAGAAACGGCTAGAAGAAGAGAGCTAGCAACTCAGAATGTGGCAGAAATTATTGTGTCTGGAAAGAGGGACAATGGTGACTTCATTGCCAGCCCCTGGCAACAGGACTTAAACTTAGTCAGCTTTGGATTGCTTCCTACTGTAAAGGAAATACTTTAACAGACAAAGGTTAAATGTATGCTTGGATGCTGACCTAGGGTATCTTTCCTTCTGATGACTCAGAAACCATAATTGCTCATTGTCTACTTAATTCCTATAAACACAGGACAGAAAGGCCTTTGAAGTACAGTTGACCCTCGCTAGAATAGCACAGATTTGAACAATGCAGATTCACTTATACATGGAACTTTTTCAGTAAATACGTACAATACAGTAAATGTATTTTTTCTGCCTTATGATTTTCGAAATAGCATTTTCTTTTCTCTAGCTTACTTGATTGTAAGAATACAGTATATAATACATATAACATACAAAATATGTATTGTTTATACATATACAAAATATGCACTGTTTATGTTATCAGCAAGGATTCCAGTCAAGAGTAGGCTATTAGTAGTTAAGTTTTTTAGGAGTTGAAAGTTACACACAGATTTTCGACTGCACAGGTGATTGATTGGCACCTCTAATACCCGAATTGTTCAAGGGGCAACTATAATCTAATTCCACTACACACCATGTTCAATAGGTTTTTCTGTCTGGCTTTTAGCAGAATGAAGGGGTAAGAGCCCAAGCCTACAAACAGGTGGTAAAAATCTGAGTTTCAGCTCAGTCTCTGACTAGCTATATGACTTCTGTCAGGTCCTTTAATCTGTTAGGGGCTCATTTCAATTAAATGTGTAAGGAAGGCGTTACATTTTGTATGTGCTTGTATTAGGGGCCATGTTCTTATCACTACACTCTGAGTGGAGAGTAACAGAATCTACATTTTCAACAGCCTTAATAGCTGACTCAGTGTGATATACATATATCACACTGAGAATATATATATATATTCTTAGTGATGGTTTTATTTTGAGTAAAGTGGAACTGATTACACAAGGCCAGACACCCGCTTCATTGCTACCATTCATGATCTAAAACTAAGTTGGGGTAAGCAAGATGTCGCTTCATACTTCAAGTACAAGCATGTATGGAGGATTTGATGTTACTATGATTAAATGGCAAGAAGTTTCCCTTTCCTTATTGATTTTTTCTTCTGTGATATTGAGGGTGTATACATTATGTGTGTGTATATATATATATACATATATATGTATATATATATATGTGTATATATATATATATATGAAAATATATTAGGTTGCAATTATTTTTAACCTTCTATACCGCAATTACCTTTGCACCAACTTAATGCTTCATTTTTCTGATTACAAATGCTTCTGCAACTGTGAGCATTTAATGTCACTAAGTTTTTTCCTCCCCATTCACTCCTGCTCGGTTAGGGAGTGCATTTTCTTATGCATTTGTGTTCAGTTCTCTATGTAGCTAAATATCTGCTTTGGAAGGGAAGTAGAATCATGGAACTGAGTAATCTAGAGCAGTTGTCTGCCCTAGCATATAGGGTTGAAATGCTCCAAGAGGTGTCGTGTATTGATTTTTGCATCCACAGCACTTAGCCCTGTCTTTGGTACAGAAAATGGTGCTCAAAATGTGTCTATGGTGCAAAAGTAATTGCGGTTTCGGACCATGAATTTTAAATCATTATAACTAGGCTCAAACACATCTTTATTAATCAAAACAGGACCCATTACAATCAACACATTTTTGCCAATGAGAAATAAGTTTGTTTATTCCTGTAGTGTAAAAATCCGTGCTCCGGGATTCAATGACTCTTAGAAAGCATTTTCTGCATCCTGTTGGTTGTGGAAGCATTTTCCCTGCAAAAAGTTGTCAAGATGCTTGGAGAAGTGGTAATCAGTTGGCGAGAGGTCAGGTGAATATGGCAAAAGAGGCAAAACTTCATAGCCCAATTAGCTCAACTTTGAAAGTATTGGTTGTGCGAAATGCGGTCTGGCATTGTAGTGGAGAAGAATTGAGCCCTTTCTATTGACCAATGCCAGCTGCAGGCGTTGCAGTTTTCGGTGCATCTCATTGATTTGCTGAACATACTTCTCAGATGTAATGGTTTCACCGGGATTCAGAAAACTGTAGTGGATCAGACCGGCAGCAGACCACCAAACAGTGACCATGACCTTTTTTGGTACAAGTTTGGCTTTGGGAAGTGCTTTGGAGCTTCTTCTTGGTCCACCCACTGAGCTGGTCATTACCAGTTGTCATATAAAATCCACTTTTCGTCGCACGTCACAATCCAATGGACAAATGGTTCATTGTTGTGTAGAATAAGAAAAGGCAACACTTCAAAATGACAATTTTCTTTTTTTTTCAGTCAGCTCATGAGGCACCCGCTTATCGAGCTTTTTCACCTTTCCAATTTGCTTCAAATGCCGAACAACTGTAGAATGGTCGATGTTGAGTTCTTTGGCAACTTCTTATGTAGTTGTAAGAGCATCAGTTTCGATCATTGCTCTCAGTTGGTTGTTGTCAACTTCCGATAGCCGGCCACTATGCTCCTTATCTTCAAGGCTCTCGTCTCCTGTGCCAAACTTTGTGAACCACCACTGCGCGCTGTATGTTTGTTAGCAGTTCCTGGGCCATAAACATTGTTGAAGTTGCGAGTCGTCTCTGCTGCTTTACGACCCATTTTGAACTCGAAAAAGAAAATCGCTTGAATCTGATTTCTGTGTAATGTCATTTCAATAGTCTAAAATAAATATAAAATAGACAGCAAGTAATAAGTCATTAGCAAAAAATAAAACAAAATAAAGCAAGAAATGCATGTTAAAATGATGTATAACATAACCAGATTTATTTAAGAATGTATTCCAATATCAAACGGCAAAGTTCAAGAATGCAAAAACTGCAATTACTTTTGCATCAACCTCATAAATTGTATGGGGTTATTTAAATATAGTTATTCAAGAAAAACACACCAATGATTAAATTGTAAGTATGTTGACTAATGACTTATTGAAAAGTAAACTCACACTTGTATCCACTACCCAGGCTACCCAGGGTAAGATATAAAATATTACCAGTATCATAGAAGCCCTCCCTGTGCACCTTCTCAAGAACTACCACTGTTCTTCCCCAAAGAAAACCACTACCTGACTTTTAACGTGATGGAGTATTTTTGCTTGCTTTTGAACTCTATATGACTGGAATGTTACAATACATACTCGTTAAGATCTGGCTTTTTTCACTCATCATCATGTTTGCAATATCCATCCATGTTTTTGTTTGTAGCTGTAGTACACACATGTTCACTTTCATATATTATGCCATTTGTGAATGAAACATGCTTTTTCTTTTAATCCCTTCTACTGTTGATGGACATTTTAGTGGCTTTCAGGTTTGGGTTCCCATGAAAAATATTTCTGCAAAAATTCTGACATACTTCTTTTGGTGTAAATGTGAAGATATTTCTGTTGGGTACATACCTAGAAGTAGAAATGCTATTTCGTTTGGTAGGCATTTATTCAGGTTTATAGATAATTGCAGCTAGATTCCCAAAATGGTTGTGCAAGTTTTCATCCTCTCCAGAAGTATATTACGCTTGTAGCCACCCTACATACTCACTAACACTGTATTGTCAGTCTTTTAAATTGTAGCAATTGTGGTGAGTGTGTGATGTCATATTATTATGGTTCAATTTACTTTTCCTTCAATTCTAATAATTCCAAATACCTTTGATATATTTATTAGCCATTTGGATATACACTTTTGTGAATTTCCCACTTAAGTCTCTTAGTCACGTTTTAAGTGGGTTATCAATCTTTTTCTTATTTATTATAAATTTAGATATAAATAACTTATATATTATGAATACAAATTCTTTGTTGCACATGTATATTATAGGTATTTTCTTCTCAGCCTGTATCTCACATTTTCACTTTATTAATGAGGTCATTTAATAAGGAGAAGTTATAGTTATTGAGTACTTTAATGTACTTAATCATTTTATTCATTTATTGAAAAGATTGTCTTTTCCTGTCTGTCCTGTGGAACTACCTTCTCATAAATCAAGTATGAATGTGAATCTGAACGTTATCGCTTTCCAGTGGTCTACTTCTCTAATTTGATGCTAATATCACCGTATCCTAAATAATCACTGCAGCCTTCTAAGAAGGTTGATTATCTTTTATTGCTGTATCTTCATATTAGTTCTATATTTCAACTTAATCTTGAGTCTTCTTGGCCCTTTGTATTCCCATACATACCTTAAAAACAGTTTATCATTTTCCACAAAAAATAAACTGCTAAAATTTGTATTGTGATAGTATAATTGCATTGAATCTGTAAATCAATTTATGGAGTTTTAACTTCTTAAGAATATATACTCTTCCAATTCTTTAATATAGTAATATTTTATATTATCTCTAGAATGTCTTAAACATCTTTCATTAGATTTCTTTATAGGGATTTGATATTTTATTGAGGCTATTGAGAATAACATGTTTTGAAAAATATTTTTTAAATACTGTTTGGTATTATTTAGAAAAGCAATTGACCTTTGCAAATCAACTATGTATCCAGCACCCTTTCTAATTTTACTTATCAATTGAAACAGTTAATTTGAATGTGTGTGTGTGCACGTGCATATACAGTCAATCCTCATTAACAGATTCCGTATATGCAAATTCACCTACTTACTAAAACGTATTTGTAATCCTTAAATACATATTCATGTCACTTTCATGGTCATTTGTGAATATGCACAGAATTAACAAAAATTTGAATCAACCAGCACATAAATTCCTATATATATTGAATAAAATGTTACTCTGCTTTAACTATAAACACTTGTTTATAGTATGAGAGATGAAACAGTCTTTCTGGTGCTACATTTTTTGCATTTTTGTTGGTGATTTTACTATTTAAAATGGCCTCCAAGCCTAGTGCTGAAGTGTGTCTAGTATCCCTAAGTGTAATTAGACTGTGATGTGCCTTACAGAAAAAATACATGTGTTAAGTAAGCTTTGTTCAGGTGTGAGTTATAGTGCTGTTGGGCATGAATTCAATGCAATGAATCATGACTATATATATGAATGAATATATATACACACACATATGAATATATATATATATATTCATATATATATTCATATATATATTCACATATATATATATATATATATGGCTTTAAATGGCAATGCATATAAAACAAGGTTATGTATTGATTAATTAATGAAAATGATCTGACCAAAGGCTCTCAGACACTTAACCCTATATTTCCCTAGAAGCAATTGTTCAGTATTCATGTTGACTTTATAGAACATAACAACTACAAATAACTGGAATTAACTCTCTCTATATCTATGTATCTAAATATACTTCTCTATTCTGTATTATTATTATTATTATTATTATTATTATTATTATTTGCATTATTTTTTGGATAGACTCATCAATATAATGTACAAATATTTGTAGTTAAAGTGAGCACACTGAGCACACTTGCTTTGTTTCCTGATCTTAGGGAAAAGGCTTCTAATATTTCACCACGAAAACTAATATTTACTGTTCTTGGGAAGAGTGACACCAGTAAGAACCTCTGAACCTTGTGAGTAAAACCCTCCAAAAAACTTCACCATATAAGAATGAGAACCTTGGCAAAATATTTTCAAGTCAACTTTTTCAGATCTCTGGAAATTAACCAAAGGATTTCAAAAGCTGGGCAGAATTTGTTAAAGAAACATGGCTGAATCTTGGTAATAATGGTGTTCTTTATGACACTTTCATTCACATTTCCTTCCCCCTAGCTCTGTGGTAGCCTTGAAGGTCAACAATTCTGGAGTCAAGGTGAAAACCAGCATATTAATAGCCACTGAAAGTGGCAGAATGGCATTGGAGTACCTCCAAAGCCCATCCCTAGAGAATGATTGTATATATGATTTGTCCTGTGTGCCAATTCCCTCAAAAACCCCACTCAAAGGGTTTGGAGCCAGCGTATATATGAGAAATGTCTGTTCCTTCCACTCAATTTTGCTGAAAACATAAAACTGCTCCAAAAATCATCTATTAATTTAAAATAGAAAATCTTTTTAAAAATTGGAAAAATGAACAGAGATTAAGACCTGTGGAGCACAATCAAAATTGCTAACATATGCATAATAGGAGTCACAGAATGAAAGGGGAGGGAAAGAGACAGAAAGAATACTTGAAGAAATCATGGCCAAAAATTGCAATATCTGATAAAAAACATCTACACACTCAAGAAACTTAAGAAATCACAAGAAGGATAAACTCAAAGATATTCATTCCTAGACACATTGTAACAAAATAGTTGAAAGACAAAAAAAAAAAAAGAAAAAGAAAAAAGAGAGATTCTTGAAAGCTGCAAATGAAAAACAACTCATCATATACTAGGAAATCTCAATAGAGTTAATTGCTGCTTCCTGATTAGAAGCCATGGAGTCAGAAAGCAATGGGATTACATATTCAAAGTGCTGAAAGAAAAAGGCTCAGCCAAGAAGTCTATATCCAGTAAAACTATTCTTCAAAAATAAAGGACAAATTAAGATATTCTCTAATAAACAAAAATTGAGAGTTTTCTTTACTGTCAGACTTGCCATATTAGAAATATTAATGGGATTCAGGCTGAAATAAAATAACTCAGAATAGTAACTTGATTTTAGAGGAGGAAATAAAGAACATCAGTATGATAGATAGATAGATAGATAGATAGATAGATAGATAGATAGATAGATAGACAGACAGAAGATAGATGTATATGTATAAAGATATATAAAAAAGATATATATATATCTTATATATAGATATATATATATATAAAAGATATATATATATATATATAATCTTTGTGAGACAAACTCAGATTCTCAGCCTCAAGTCCATACCCACAGTCTTGAATACTTAGAGTAAAAAAAAAAATGCAAAAAAAAAGGTATGGATCATTGATGTATCTCTTTCACAAGAGAGAAGTTTAGTTCCTTTATTATTTGTTTCCACAACTTTCTGATGCCATCAACCATAATATTTTAGTAGTTTGTCTGGTGTTAATCGTTCTTGGTAGGTCCATCACCTGCTGCAAACTTCTGCTTTATGCCTAGAAGTGTAGGTCTCCTCCTCAGATGTTTTAATCTTTATTTAACTTTATATCTGAGATTTTTCTCTTCTACAAGGCATATATTTTTTAAATATACTGAGTGACAATCTTTATGATTTAATTGGAGTTTAAGTCCATTTGTATTTAATATGACTGCTGATATTTGGAAATTTAATTACATATTACTATTTCTTTTCTATTTGTGTTACAGATGTCCTTTTTCCTCTCTCTCTCTCTCTCTCTCTCTCTCTCTCTCTCTCTCTCTCTGTCTCTCTCTTTTTATCTTTTTATTTCATTTTGGGTTAATCAGTATTTTTTTTATTATACCATTTTAAATTGTATAAATTATTACTTATGCAAACTTTTACTATTGTTTTAGTGTCTTAGAGATTTCAGCATGCAGCACTGATTAATAAAAATCTACCTTAAAATGGAATTTTAAGAACATGCCAGAAAATGCAAGAATATTAAAGGACTTTAGCTCAATTTTCCTTCTGTATTTTATTGTATTTTTAAATATATTTTAATCCTGCTCATAGTTTGCATACTAACAATAAGAACTATATTGTTCTTGTCACTTTAAACCAGGATTCAGTGAACTACAGCATTTGGGGACAAATGTAGCCCCCAGTGTGTTTATCTATGGCTTGATGACTTGTGAACTAAGAATATAAATATAAATATATTTATATTATACATAAATATAAATATATTTATATATATATAATATATTTATATTTAATATAATATAAATATATATAAATAGCATATATGTATATATATATTAATGAAAGGAATGAAAAATATGCAACAGAGGACATATGTTGCCTGCAAAGACTAAAAATTTTACCCTCTGACCCATAACAGAAAATTTTTGCTGATCCCTGCTTTAAACAATCAATATTAATTTAGATTTATCAGCAGATTTACCTTTTCAGAGATCTTGTGTCCATTTTGCATGATCAGGTTTCACCTCAGATCGTTTTATTTCTGCTCTGCCTGGTGAAATCCCTTTACCATATCTGTTATTTCAGGTCCATTGGCAATACATACTCTCATTTCTGGTAGATAATTTTGCTTCGTATGAAATTTTAGTTTGTAAGTTATTTTCTTTTTTTCTAGTCATCATTTCTTCTTTAAATTCAGCTCTCTGCCTTATTATTTCTCTTTTGAGGGTAAAGGGTTTATTTTTCTTCTGGTTGCTTTCAAAATTTTTCTCTTTATCTTTGGTTTTCTGATATTATAATATGTTCTAGCTAGTTTTTGTTTCTCTTTTTTCTTGTATTTTCCTTGATATTTGTAATACTACTTTTTTTAACTCTTTTTTAAATTTTTTAAGTTACTTTCTATTTTTTTTAAATTAAAATTTATTGGGGTGACAATTGTTAGTAAAGTTACATAGATTTCAGGTGTACAATTCTGCATTACATCATCTATAAATCCCATTGTGTGTTCACCACCCAGTCAGTTCTCCTTCCATCACTATATATTTGATCCCCTTTATCCGCATCTACCACCCCCCTCCACCCTTACCCTCTGGTAACCACTAAACTATTGTCTGTGTCTATGAGTTTTTGTTTCTCATTTGTTTATCTTGTTCTTTTGTTGTTTTTGGTTTACATACCACATATCAGTGAAATTAAATGGTTCTCAGCTTTTTCTGTCTGACTTATTTCCCTTAGCATTATACTCTCAAGATCCATCCATGTTGTACAAATGGTCCTATATCATCTTTTCTTACCGCCAAATAGTATTCCATTGTGTATATATACCACATCTTCTTCATCTATTCATCTATCGAAGGACATTTTGGTTGTTTCCATGTCTTGACCACCGTAAAAAAAGCTGCAATGAACATTGAAGCACACGTGTCTTTATGGATAAATGTTTTCAGATTTTTTGGGTAGATACCCAGGAGAGGGATTGCTGGGTCGTATGGTAATTCTATTTTTAATTTTTTGAGGAACCTCCACACTGCCTTCCATAATGGCTGCACCAGTCTGTATTCCCACCAACAGTGTATGAGGGTTCCTTTTTCTCCACAGCCTCTCCAACACTTGTTACTATTTGTCTTGTTGCTGATAGCCATTCTGACTGGGGTGAGGTGATATCTCATTGTGGTTTTTAGTTGCATTTCTCTGATGGTTAGTGATGTTGAGCAGTTTTTCATATGTCTATTTGCCATTTGTACGTTCTCTTTGGAGAAATGTCTCTTCAGGTCATCTGTCCATTTTTCAATTGGGTTGTTTGTTTTTTTTGTTGTTGAGTTGCATGAGTTCGTTGTATATTTTGGATATTAGCCCCTTATCGAGGCACTGTTTGCAAAAATCTTCTCCCATTCACTTGGTTGCCTCTTTATACACTTCTTGAATCAGCAATTTAATGTCTTGAAACAGTTTTTTAAAATTCTCAGCCAGATTATCTAAAAATGTTCTAGCTGATTCTCTCTCCACCTTTTTCTGGGACTCCAATTATTTATATGTTAGAGTGTTTCACCAAGTTTCACACTTCTCTTATGATTTTTTTTTAACATTTTATTTATCTTCTTTAACTTCAATATTTTATAATGATCAATCCTATAATCCTTTTTTCTCCTATATCTAATCTACTATTAAGCTTATCTATTATTTTTTTTTATTTCTAGAATTTCCATTTGCATGTATGTAAGTATGTACGTATGGATATTCCAGTTTTCTGATAAAATTGTCCATTTTTCAGGTATAGAATTCCCTTTTGGTTCACATGTATAGTTTTTTGGTTTTCTGCAATAATTTTCTACTTTTTTCTTGGATATTTTAAGCCTACTTATTTTACAGTCCATGAGCATTAACTCTGTTGTGGATATTCCGTGAGTTCATCTCTAAAGTCTTGCTTCTCTTGATTTATAAATTATGCTATCTTATCTTTTTGTTTTCCTGAACATTTTTGATTGAATACTAGTCATTGTACATAGATATTTTGAGGTAAAGGAAGATGTTATTTTCCTCCAGAAAATATTTGTGTTTAATTTCTATGTTTAGATGGGAACTAGCAATTCCAAAGACTTTAATTTGATTGGAGATTATGATCATCTGAGTGTGGGATTTAATTCCTGTCAGGCCAGTTCTTGCTGAAAACTGGTCTCATCTCTCTGGGTTTCCTTCTCATAGGTTTTGGTCTCAAAACTCTTCACTGATTTTTTTTTTTTTCCCCAGATTTTCAAGGCCACCAAACCATTTTTATTTTTATATTTGGGCCAATTTTCTAGTTGTTGTCTGTGTGACAATCTTATTTTTTTTATTAGTGTTGATTATCCTGTTATTTCAGGAACAGAACACTTATAAAGACATTTTTAACATAATCATCTAATATTTGGAAAGAGAAAATAAAGATCATTGAAAATTAAAAGTGTTTAGAATGGTATATAGTCTGGATTTTAAAAAGATTACAAACATGTGCACACTTAGCCTATAATTTTGTCTTTTCAGTTATTGTAAATATATATTTTACTCTACTTGCAAGATAAAGCATATTAACCAGTAAACTATTCCACTCCTTTGGAGAATTGTTATGTGAAGGAATATTATTTTGATTTAACAAATTTAGGGAACAAGAATGAATTATGAGGATATTTCAACTTCTTATAATACTAAAGAAAATATAATTAATAAATAAGAGGAAACAGAAAAGAGAAAAAAATATTGAGTTTTTAATTTTGGAACCTAACCAGAAATTATATGGTGAACAACTGGTCTGATCATGAGATGCTTGGAGATTTGACTTAGCAACTGGACATCCCTCTTTAACAAGTTATTGTAGATAGCAGTCCAGTAGTGATAAAAATTTATTTAAGAGATTCATTGTTTCCATGGCCAGTAACATCCTCCTCCAAAAGGACATTTAGGGGGTCAGAGGGCATCTACTGGTAGTATTACTTCCATTTTAGTACATTGTTTCCCAGAAAATAAGCTGCTCCAAAAAGCTGCATGTTATGAACATTATGGAGTGTGTTAGTTCGTGAATGAATAAGTTCTTTATATTGTTGAGATAGAACTTCCCCTGAGTTATGTAGCCCTGAGCCCTGGCACTGACACTATGGTAAAATAATACATGGATATCAAACACAATGGCGATTGTGAACTTTATCTAAAGCAAGTATCCATAATAGAACCCAGAGATACATAGGAAATCAAGACATTTATATGATATTGGATATGGCCATTGAGATTAGATCACAGGGGGAAAATGCATATAGAAGGATTTTTAAAATAACTCTCACAACTTTCCCATACCTCTTGGATGTGACTCCCCAAAACTCATTTGTGAGTCATTTGTACTGTATCAGGAAATTTTTCTTTTCTTTCTCTTGTCAATTCTCAGTCATCTGGGAAGAGAATAAAAGGATAGGTAGATGAAGGAACATTCACCAGATAATGATTCAACATCCCACATGTGCTTCTAGCAAGAAGTTTAAACTTATTAGTGTCTATTATATTGATTTATCCAGTTATAATATAGCTAAATAGATGATACAGAATACCAGATATATTATCATGAAGGAGAAAATGACTTGTAATCTCGGTGTTGAAACAATGAGATAACATATGGTCAATAGCACTGTGGGTCTATATATGTACCAAAAAAACGGACCACAGCATGGTCAATATAATCAGAATGGTACAGTAAAGATAATATTTGTTGCTATTCACTATCACTAATGCCAATAGCAATAACAATTGGATGTGAACATTTTGCTGAAATTCTGGACAGAGGGTGGGGTAGAGGATGAAGTGGTTCAACTTCCTTCCATTAAGTATACATAGAAAGTACCATATTATTCATGACAAACCATTCACAGAGAAAAACTGAAGAAAATTTGTATGTTATAGAATGGTAAGTGTTAAATAATGAAAATATCGGAACCTCAATATATAGCCACTGAAGGACTATGTAGAAGGGTGGGAATAAAAATGGAATGGTTTCCCATAACTGTTGAGTCAAGTTTGGAAAAAATATGATAGAGAACTTGGTACAATGGAAGGCAAAAATGATCAAGAAAAAATAAACAATGACTCAAAGTTTGAAACGATATCAATAATGTTAACAAATGACAGAATTAATTCAGCTAAAGAAAGGGAATTAAGACATGTGATTATTAATTCCTGTGAGGTTGGAGGGTGGGATTTGGATGGACAGCCATGTTTGCTGTTATGCAATATGAATATATGCATATATACGGATAATGTGATATGTCTGCCTTATGATACACTTAAGTTAATCATATATATATATATATATATATATATATATATATATATATATATATACACATATATGTATATCTTGAATTATGAGAAAACCCTATTTTATTAAAGCAATGCATCTGGTAGGCTGGTACTCCCACTTGATTTTAAATCTGCAGAAAGTCTGGTGAAGATTATTGCACCATGATTTATAGAGAATGCCCTTAAATGAGTAACTAATGGTAGCACAGGAGTCCATGTGGATCGTACCCTTCCCCCCCCTTTTTTTTCTCACCTGGATTGTGAAATAAATTTACATATAGATTTATAATAAATTTCATGGCTTTGTTTTTGTTTCTATGTTTCATTACTTAGTAATACATTTCAGTGAATTCTTCTCCCTTTCTCAGCCTGAGTCTTTTATGTGTCCCATGAAATGTCTGTGCCATTCCATGAAAGGCAAAGCAGCTGTTGGAGGCACTTGATATTGCTCAAACAATGTCCCAGGGTGCTCTGTAATTTCATAAAAAGTCAGTCAGGGGAGGGTGGAGCTCTTAGATGTGCATAATGGGAACTTTTTTCTGTCAAGAAAAATGGGCACCATTGCTTTACCATTTGCATATAGATTCCCCCCGACTGCTACCTGAGAAAATTAAGAGCTTCCACCCTATCAGTTTCTTAAACAAGTTCTTGAGAATGTCCACATTTATGTCAGCACTTTTTCGACATCCTAATGATGCTTTTGCGAGGACTATGGCATCTGTATGGCTTGTTACCAGCCTAATGAAAAGTTGCTTTAGGTGTCAAAATAAATCTAAGAATGTTCCACACTTTAGCTGACTGTAATATATCATCATGGCCTGCTTAAGTAGTACAAACTGCAACATGATAAAGCAGCTAACAGAAACCTATGAGAACCAGTAGCTGGGATAATGGCCATTCAGTGTAAGGATAATATAGCAGTAATAAAAATTTCAATAACCAAAGGTTATATACCATACTTTTTAATGGAGTTCTTGGCTAGCGGAGCTTCCTTCAACTGTAGACACCTGCATAGGCTGATTCATTATGAACACTCCTCTGACTTTCTTCCAACTTGGAATAATATTAGTGAGCTCCTTCCTCAGGTCTTGAGATTCTCTTTCATTTAAATTGTACTTTTTGGGAATTGGGTTAAGTTTTAGCTGTACTTATAGGTAAAATTCCAAATTGTTTTTTTTTTGTTTGTTTTTTTTCTAAAGACATAGGGCATACAATGGTTTTGTGATTTTTATAAATGAACATACTATTTCCTGCAAATTGAAAGACAGAACTCTGACTAGCAGGAGGACACATTCCATTGTTTGATGATTACTTACTGACTTTTTTCTCTTAGACGGGAGTCTCACCACTTTGAAACCCAGATTGTCCTATCTACCATTGCACGTATGCTCTTTCTTGGGACTTCCCTTCACGTCAAGACGCACTGAAACCCTGCCCATTTGTTTTTTTCCTATCTACTGTACATATCGAAGGTTTTCATTTCTGTGAAAACTTCTCTAATGGTCTTAGCTAGATTTTTTTTCCCCTTCTCAAGAATGTTTATCCTATAGTCATTAATTAGGCCAAAGTCTTCTCCTTATTGTAGAAAAATAAAATAAAATAAACTTTTATCTAACACAGTCAATACTTGTGGTTGGTTTGCTAATTGAAAGAGTTAAGAACTGACTCCAGGTGGTGAACACACAATGTGATATTAGATAATGTATTACAGAATTATACACCTGAAACCTATGTAACTTTACTAACAATTGTCACACCAATAAACTTAAAAAAAGGAGTTAAAGTATGAAATGATTATTTAAAAGGTATGCTTTTTAAATTTGTTTTTCTAACTTAAAAGATACATAAAATAATTATTTAATCTGTTGGTGTTGCCCAAGATTTTAATTGGAATATAAATCTGGTGATGGTAATTTATCACTATTTTTCCTATATATACTGTTCTCTAATGCATCATTTATTATTTCTGTATTAACTTCTTTAAAATAGAGGAACATCAAATAAATGAACATACAAAACAAAAGAAAATATGGAGCAACATCCTAAATATACTTTTGTAAAAATCTAAAGGAAAAATACTTATCAACTTCTACATTTTTTCCCTCAAATATTTATTGTTATCCTGCCTGGACTGAATTTTACAGTAGTATTGTGTGGTGGCTCTTTTTGCAACTAACAAATTCACGTTAATAAACCTTTCTAAGGTACCATATTAGCTTCCTATTGCTGCATAACAAATTACCCAAAACTTAGCAGCTTAATTCAACACACATTTGTTATATCACAGATTTTGAAGGTCAAGATGCCTCCCACAGCTTAGTTGACTCCTCTGTTTAGGAGCTATCAGCCAGACTATAGGTATCAAGATAATAGCCAGACTATATTCTCATCTGAAGCTCAACAAGGGAAGGATACTCTCAGGAGGTCTTTCAGGTTGTTGGTCAAACTCATTTCCTAGTGGCTTTGTGACTGAGAGTCCTAGCTTCTTACTGGGACGACCCCAAGTCCCTGAGGCTGCCTGCAGTTCCCTGCCTCATGGCTTTCTCCATAGGTTGTTTTACAACATGGCTCTTGGTCAGCATAAATATCTCTATTTCTAGAGTGCTAAGATGGAGTCTTATGTAATGTAATATAATCACAGCAGAAATATGCCTTCACATTTTCCATGTTCTTTTGGTTAGAAGCAAGTCACAGTTTCTACCTGCATGTAACGTGAGGAATTATACAAAACTATGACTCATTTGGGTCACCCTAGGGTATGTACATCACAGGCATTCAAATTAAATTACTTTTCTTAGAAAAAAAATAATTACTTTTATATTCATCTCCCAGCAACTTATATGCAATTAAATTATATACTTAGAATATTGCATAAAATGAATATGAACCAACTTGGGGAGGAACACAACTGAGTCTTAGGAAGTATACAACTCAGTTGATTAGAGTAAGTTTTCAGTCTCTTATAGGACTCTGTAAATATGTTTTACAGAAAGAATTGACAATGTCCATAAAGCTATTGAGTCCATGTATATGGGAGAATTCAAGGAATTTCATTGAATTGGTTGTAATCTGCCTGAGTTTATGGCTCATGATTTTACACACACACACACACACACACACACACACAACTACACATACCGTGATTTGTATATAGCAAGCTCTCAACAAATAAGAACCAGATAAAGGAAGCTGGTCATGCATCGAAATGCAAGTGCCACACACACTATTATAAATACAAAATGATGAAAACTTTATATCATACTAGTAAATCATAGCACATTTGAGCTAATAGGAATGTTAGGTGGCATCTATTCTAGTTCTCTCTTTTTATAAGCATGGAAACTTAGACCAAAGGAGGTTATCACTGAATTGATATTATGTGCCTGCTTTATTTATAAATCCACCATCATAAAGGAAGAGAGAGATGTAAGCCAAGTGCTATGAAGGCATGAAGCACATGCATGGTTAGAATACAAGCAGAGATCTTAGAAAGTTAAATGTGGGGTACTGGAGCTGGGCCCAAAAGAATTAGGATAGAGAAGGAAAGAAAAATGAATAAAAGCTTAGTCTTGACAGCAGAAATAATTTGCTAAGGCATGGAGACATGAAATTTCCATAGTTTACTCAGAGAGCATTAAGTGAACTATCTCATTTCTAAAGAAAGGAGTGCTTTCAAAGAAGTTGATATGGAAGGTCTAAGTAAAATTGTGATGGGTCTTAGATTCCATGCTAAGGGGTATAAATAATATTTTCTAATGGATATTCAAGACTTATGAGATGTTTTTGGACAATAATATGATCAAGGGTGTTAGGAATACACTTGTGGAGATAGTTTATGAGATAAACTGAAGAGGTAATGTATGACTTAAATAAACTCCAAGCCCAAGTTTGGCCGTCATTTTGGACCACCATGGTAGGAGTGGATGGAAAATCCAAAAGAATCAAACTCAAAGCCCGAAGTTCTTAAATGAGCATAGTTGTGAATATTGAATTCTCACAAGATAAATACAAGAATACAAATGTGTTCAAGAAAGTTATCAAAACCTTCACTGACTATGGGTGTTATTTGGACATCAATCAGTGATGGCAGCATGTGACAAGAGTGATAGAGAGATGGGCTCCCAAGAAAGGGGAGTCAGGGGGAGGAGCTATCCAGGGAATAGTCATATGGACCTAAGAGAATTTCTAGCTCATGTTTGGCCCTAGGAGAATGCTTGTGGAAGGCTGAAAAGCTACCAGTTAGAGGTTATAAGAAACGGTGTTTTCCAAAAGAAAGTTAATATTTTGGAGTCATTGAAGAAATACAAATAAGATTTGAACAACAGGAAATTTTCTAGGTAATAAAAGAGGAGTTCTTGAGTGTGTAGCACATGGTTAGAAGTTGGGGCAGACAAAAGGAGATTAAGAGGTTACGATCGATTTCCAAGGTCAAACTAGAAATTAGTATGTAAACACCATATCAAATAGTTGCATGGCCTATTGTTAAAGGTAAATGTCCATTATGTGTCTTCTTACCATAAGATACACAACTTTTTTTAAACTTCAGCTGGATGACATCACTAAACAAGCATTATTATTACATCGTTGCTATTGTCATGTTTCTGAAAATGTCTTTTTCTTATTTGGAGTCAGCAAAGATACTGTACACTAAAATACTTTATGTGGAAGATTTGCGTATACATTGCTTACTTCAAACTATCTCTTCTTTGTAAGTCTACAGTGTCTTTATGTAAATCCATGCAATACTCTCAACAAAGATAGTGTGAATTTCTTTCATGAGATATTGAAGCCATCTGATGGCAGAAAGGGAGAGAGCTCTATCCCAAAACATTTTTCTCCACTTTATCTCTTTCTCTTTCCCAATCCAACCTACCCTTTTTGTATTTCCATTAAAGTTTATTGCTCAACCTCATCTTTGTCTGGTGGCTCTCTACTACTCTTTTAGGATTTTGTTTCTTTAATTATGGCCTCTGCTGCTTGTTTCATCATTTCTCTTTCAAGTTGACATCTTCCTGTCAAAGAAAACACAAGTCAGTTCTCCCTATTCTAGAAAATTCCATTATTAAACATATTGCTTCTTTTGACTCCATTTTATCTATTTTAATATTCTGTCATACTTCTTGAAAGAACTGTCTACACTTTATCACCAAAAAATTTATTTTTTGTCTGAATTTGGTCCTTTCAGTGATATAGTAAGAGGAATTATAATGGAAAAATCTAAGTCTTCTCTTGAGAGTTCTCCACAACCATTCATTGAAAGGAAAACTTTTAATGATTTTCATTTATTTTCTGTAGATTATTTTTCTCTCCTATTGCTCTGTAATGTTTTAAGACTAATACTGAATTTTAAAACTTTCCTAAAAAGGAGTTTCTTTCTCCTTTGTTGACCTTTTTTTTTTTTTTCTAATAGACCTGAACACAAGACAACTACATTTATTTTATACAAATGGACAATTGCTTGCTCATATTCTGCCTTGATACAAGTACACAGGAAGCTCCCACAAGAACAGAAGAGCACATTCTATTAGGCTTATTAGGTAGAAAGTGAGAGTGGATTCTCACACTGTAGCCAAGGTATTGCCATTTTTAGATGCATCTGGTTAAAGCATGATCACGTAATCATTGTCTCTTTGTTCATCCACTTCCATTAATGCTTCATGGATTTTGTGTTTTCTTTACTGCCATTTCTCCAGTTTCCAGAGTAACATCCAGCATATATTAGCTGTCTGATAAATATCTGTTGAATAATGGAATAAACAACAGACTTATTCTCTCTTTTCTTATACTCTCTTTTCCCTCTTAGCTTAATGTAGAGCTTTCAAAACTTAAAAAAAAAAAAAAAGTTTCAGGTACTTTATTTTATTATAGTTTCACTTTTCGGTTTTTCTTTCATCATAGTTGATGTGACTGACATTTATTAGCTTTAATGTTTCTGATTGCTTTGTAATTTTCCAGGTTGGTTCTTTCATAGAAATAGGGTCAACATTTAGGTTTCTCGAAGCTACTTCTCAGGTTACGATACTCCCTCCCCATCCTGATAACCATTGATTATAGTCTCTTTTGTTGAAGAATTTAGGTATTGAGGTACTCAAAGCTATATAAATAATTAATGGAACGGAGACACGTGGATGCATAATTCAAAAGTACTAGACAAATATCAGATACGTTAGAGTGACAGCACTGGCAATAGATGGGAGACTTCTTCAGCAGTACTAAAGTACAGAGCTGAGAGAGTTACTGGTGTTACAACTAGGATGAATTACTGCGACCAGCCGAGATATAATAACGATATGAATTATTGAATTGGCATCTTCCTGAGACAGCTTTGGTCACAGCCTTGCTATGTTCTGGAGATGATAGAAGGAGATTTGTGTGATGTAAATTTATAATCAAAGGGTGTTCAGGATGAAAGATGACCTCTAAGGTTATGAACCTGAGCAGGAGACTGCATCATCACATGAAAAAGTAAAATATGAAGCATTCTTCAGTTAGTAGTTGGAAGCCAAAGAAACTCTACTCTCTTACAAATTTATCTCTAGAAAAGTTTCAGATAGGCAGAGATAGAATGTAAGATACCAAGCTAATCTACCTTTGGGCGACCAAGCTGAAGAAAGTGGATGTGTGCCATATCAGCTTAAACATATTTCCTGAAATTATGCCTGAGGAAGGATTAACAACTAATTAAAACATCTGAGCTTAGAGGAGCACAGAAATCTAAGTCTGTGTGTGTGTGTGCGCGCACGCGCACACACACACACACACACACACACACACACACTACATTGCATATATCTGGCAAATAATTAGGTAATTCAGACCCTGTATATAGTGAGAAGCAGGATATTTTGTTAATGTACTGATGGTTTCATTACAACTAGATCAAAGGGATAGCATTACTTTGGAAAGTGATCTGAAAAATACGCTTCTAACTCCGCTGACCAAGAGAGTTCTTTTTCTTCTTCTGAGTTCAGCCAGTTGTGCAAGAGGAACCCACATACGCTGGGAACACATTCCTTTGCCACCACCATTTCTTGACATGCTGAGTAGTGGAGATGGATCTGGGAGGCAGCATCTCCTTCCTGAAAACAAAGTAGCCTTTATAAAGGGCTGTTGAACTGCTGTCTTATGTTCTGTCCTCAGTAAAGTTCTTCATTTTTTACTACTAAATGGCCCTTTTTATGGATGGCATTATTTTAGTCCAATGACTGTCTCTAGAAACAATAGGTCAAAAGCAACAAACATAGACCAGAACTAGAATTATGAAAAAACTTATTCCGAATAATAGACCATGGTCAGTTCAATTTAAGAGAATGTCCTCCAGGATATTGTGTCAGATATTCAGATAAATATTACTGTAAATCTCTCATAGACATGGTTTTAATTTAATGTAATGAAATAGTAATGCATAGATTTATACCATGCAATAAGACATTTTTACGTCTGTTCATAATTTCAAATTACATATGAAAAATACGATAACTCAAATTAATGTATTTCTAACATATGATCAATTGAATTGCATTTCCTAGCTATTAAAATTGTGTTTTATAGCATCAATAACAAATGTAATAAAATGCATTTCCTTATTAGGTCTCAGATCTTTTTTTTTTTTCTTTTTAAGAAAGGCAGTAACCTAAAATCGTTATCTTCAAAGCACTTTCTCTTTAAAAATGACTTAATTGTTCTTATATTGTGCAATAAAGAGAACAGACGGTATTGACAAAATTAATTCAGGAAAAAAACCCACACAATTTTGCTTTTTTATTTTTCTCTAAGACAACAAAGATACATCAAATACAACTGAAAAACAGTCCTAGAAAAAGGAATTATTATTACTTATAGAGTGTCAGAATCAATAAACTATAACTTCCTTGGTTTATTGACATGAAGATATTTAAATTACTGCTATTTTATTTTTGAATAATTAATTATTTTTAGAATTTTATTTACTTAAACAATAATTGCTTAAAACTTATACTCAGAAGAATTAATATTTAGCTTGTCTGTATTATTTCTTCTCCAATGTCGGTTAAGCTTTCTTTTCCATAGAAGCTTCCAGCTGTCCTTTCCTTGCCCCCCTACTCTGCTTTTCTCCTACGCAGTGAGAAAATAAAACTTTTTTACTCAGGAAGAGGATAAATAATTTAATAAAAGAACTTATGGAGGGGTTTAGAATTCTCACTCCGAACCAATTGGAGAATTGATTTTTATATGGATTTAGAATAACACTATTTTTTTTCATTCTATTTTTGAGACTCTGAATACTATTCTGTGCGACCCTAGACTTGCTTGCATCATCATGTCGTCTAGTGGATAGTTTGAATAACTACTATGTGTGGTAGTATGATACCTATGAAGTAGGTAAGCATCCACAAAAGCCTCTTGATTCAGAAATTTCAGGGTAGAAAAATACATTTGGCAAAAAGACACAGGATTCACTATTTCGTATTATAGTTCACTAAACATTAATTTATACACTTTAAAAGCAAATAAACCTGCTATTAAAGTCCACTAAGATTGACATGAAATGACGTTTCCTAGCCTGAACATCTATACGACCTTAGGGATTGCTGTCATCATAAATATCAGTGAGCTTGTGTCCTGCACAAACTGTGGGCAATGTCCACTGCTTCATGCTGAAATCCCTACCTTTGTGGAGTGGGAAATGCATTTAGAGAAAGAAAAATCTTACACATGGAAACACAAATAACAGTGCATGGTAATAGATTTGAAAAGTTACAATGAAGACCCAGGATAGGATTCATAATATCGAATGTTTTAAACTCTATTCACTGCAAAGCTATTTTCCTTTTCACTTATTTTTGTTCCCAATATATAGATTCATGATTGAAGTCTTTTCTTTTACAGGTGCATACAGTAGTTTTGAATTGTAGAGTTATACAAGGGCACTTTTTCTCTATGCACTTATTAAGGGTGGCTGACGTGCTCACCTTCTAGGAGCAAACATTTTCTAGATTCTCTGGTTTTTCGGAAACCCATGGATGAGCCTGGCAATTGACATCTTTAAATTACTGATGACCTGTAGTATTAATCCTTTCACCTTGCTAAGGCATGCCTGCTCGGCCATGGTAATCAGGCTTTTTTGGCTCATCATAATCCCATTAACAAATTGAAAGATAGAACAAGAATTTTTTTTACCAATCCCTCTGACAGGAAGCAGTGCAAAGGGGTTATAATTATGGATTATGTCTTTTATTATACATTGGAGCAAGCACACATTAGCCTAATTAAAAACACAGTGTGAATATTCAACTGCATCGAGCTACAAATGTTTAAGGGCTGTCTGTAACAGCTGAAAATATATTTTGGTCTCATAGAAATCTCGTCAAGTTGTATGGAAAACTGAGTTCAAGAATTGAGGATTGCACATTTTTGAGTTGGCAGATTTACTGAGACCTCATCATGTAAAACACTTGCTAATCTGAGACTCAGAAAGACAAAGCATACCTGAATGAACCAGAGGATTTAGAATATGAAGCTGTACTAAAGTCTGCTAATGCGGAGAAGTCAGATATTCAGCTTCACTACACCTCCCAGTTTGGTTTGGATACCTTCAGAAGAACCCATGAGTGAACAGAAATTTCCCCCAGACCTAGGCAGAAAATGCCACTTTAACACCTTAAGAAGCTACTATCACCTTCAGAAATATTGCCTTAAAATCATAGAGTTATAGAGCTAGGTTAGCATGTGCAGGCAGTACAGTCCAACTCTTTGAAATTAGTCAGAAGATCCAACAGGTGAAGTGACTGGTCTAAAGTCATAGAGCAGGCAAGTGGCAGAGGTAGGACAAGATAGTGACAAAAATTTGGTTAGTTTGCTCATTGTGTAACTCCATGAAGTGCCAATCATGAAAACTATAATGAAGAATCTGCAGAACCCCATGCCCTAGGTGTTTCCATGGTTCACATTCCATTTCATGGCTTAATACCTTCTTAACCTACCTCCTTTAAGTATTGAATTTTTTTCAACTTCTCCTCAGGGTACACTTCTACCTCTGATTTAAATTCTTTTTATTGAAATTCAAACTGTATTTTCTTTGTTTTATGGAAGATTCTTACCATTAGATACAATACTTCTATAAAATGTGCTATTGTACTATGGAGCTTTACTGATAAAAAACTTTTTCCTATTTCAGATAGGCATTGATCTCTTGCCCAGAAAATGCACCGTTCTGACTTAGCTTTGGTGCACTGATATAAGTATGTTCATTAGTGCAACTTACATCCAGACCAAAGCTAAATATAAGATGACTGAGCTATGATCGGTAGTGATATAACCCTGCTGTGTAATGCTATGAGAAGGAGAGCTCCATGAGTATGACACATGCTGTCATCTGCTCATTTTGGCAACAAGGTAACACGGTCTAGGTCATGGCATCAAAATCGATTTTGGATCTTTCCTAAATATGATTCCTAAACATAGATATGATTCCTAAATACGATTCCTAATCAAATTCAATCCTGCTTTCCCTCTCTATTTTGAGCTGCCACCATCTTTCACCTGGATAACTCCAGCCGACTCCACGTTGATCACCTATTTCCACCATTGCCTACTTTTAACCGTTTCGCCACAAAGCGGTCATCAAATATTCTTAAAACACAAATCTTATTATATCTCCTTCCCTTTAAGCTATTGCAGTAACTGCCTAGTGCCACTAAAATAGAGACCAGTCCCTTGAAAATGCCTCCCAAGGTCAGCCCAGCTCTCCTAATCTTCTCCTCTGCCTGCTCTTCTCCAACTTCCCTGCCATCTTTCTTTTCCACTTATGCACCAAGGTAGTTCATGTGTCAGCAAGTTTGAGTCAATAATTTCCTCTTCTTGGAAAGCTTTTCCTCTTTTTTTGGAGTACTCAACACTTCTCTTTATCTTGCAAGCTTCAGCTTAAATGTCATTTCATCAAGGAATTCTCCCAGTTCCCATCTGACAACTGTGCCCTACACCTGAGACAACACATTGTTTAATCTGCTTTCTGGGATTTCTTATTATTGTAATTTACATAATTTTGTTACTAGTATTAATTTAATATTTACCTCTTCTCCTAGACTAAAATTTCTATTAGGTCCCAGACCTGGTCTTTCTTTTTCATCACCCTGTTCCCAGCGTAGAGTACAGCGCCTCCATACAGACATAGTAGACATATCATAAGCAATGTGGAATGAGTGAATGAGTGGATGCTGAGTATCATCTAATGTCAGCCACACCCATTGGGTAGGAAGTTGATTAAATCGAATCTCTCAGACAGCAGGGCGCTTGGACATCCTGTTTCATCTACTTGGAATAATCTTTTCACTTCACTTGAACTACTGTTTAGTCTTCAGAGCCTAGAGCAAACACTATTTCATGATGATTCACACCCCCAAGCTAGTTCCCTCCAATGGACTCTTGTGGCATCTTCTGTTTCTACTTGTAGCATTTTTTATGATGATGTTACATGTAATTGTGTAAAAATTTGATCATTATCTTGCCTGCATTTATGCTTCAAGATCATGATTAATATGTATTTTTGCTTACCAATATGCTAGGTTCTCAGGATAGTGCCTACTACATAACAGGCTCTAAGAAAATATTTGTGAAATGGATAAAGGGATGAATATTCAGTAAGTTACTTTATGGGATCAAGGTGTCCACCATAAGAGATGTCACTGCCATAATAGCGGTTACATATGTTTGTGTGTGTTTGTGTGTTAACACTGGCTAAGGCAGTCCAGATCTCAGTGGAATAATTCATTGTAACACCAAATAAAGATTTTTTTGATGAATATATTAAAAAGCAAAACTATATTTCATGTGTCGAATTAAGGTTTTGCTTATTGGTTCAGGCATCTCAGGGAAATGTGGGAAGCAATCAGAATCCTCACATTCTGTCATTTACTAAGTCATCTGCTTGTCACTCAGATTCAGGGAAGGATACAGTTCACAAGCAAGTATACCCCACAAACATTCTGACAGCCTCTGTAAGGCCAATAGAGAGAAAGAAAGCTGCCATCAGGTCATATTAATGACTTCATTTACACATGGCCCAAACAAGAAAACTAAGAAAAGCCATCTGGCTTAGATGCTGAGAAAATGCCCCAGGAGATTGTAATAAACCCTCCCTCAGTATTCTTATCTCCAGGCTAAATGACCCAATTCTTCCTGGATTTCTTAATAGAGTTTATTCAAGAGTACTACATCCACTGGCCACTGTTCCCAATTGTGGGAATAAGTAGTTCTTTTTAAGCCATGTAATTTTTTTTTACCTCTTATCAAAAAGGAGGCTAATAAACACACAAAATCATGAACTATCAGAGTTTTACTGATATGTGGAGAACATGTAAGTGCATCTTCCCTTTACTAATGAAGAAATAGAGGCCCAGAGGGGCTGTCTAACTTGGGCAAGGTTTCCCTACTAGGTATAACGAATGATGGTATCTCAAGTACTCATGAGTATGAATATAGTGAGTCATAAGCCCATGTTTCTATGAAGAGAAAAAAAAAAAAAGGTATTTTTTGAAATCTACCAGGATCTCTAGTTTCCTGACTGCCATTGCCTTGACAATGGTATTTCTAATGATATATGTATCGTTCCATAATGACCAATTGGCTAAACAGTTATTTAAACTGGTGGTATCAAAATGTGTCTGTGATTCTATTAAATAGTAATTACTCTTCTCAGATATTTATCTTCCCTTACATATACATGCTGATAAGTCCTGGCTGTTGGAAAAAATACGTATAGCAGAATATGGAGATATAATTTTTAAATGAACAGGTTTATGATTTTCAATTTTGGATATTTTAGCACTCGATAAGTGACCCTTTATATGTCAACTACTATCATCATTGTTTAATGTAACTCTTATTTTTTGATTTCCTTACCATTCTAAATAGTATTTAAATATGGAATTTAAGAACTTTAGGATGTTTCAAGACTGATAGCTCTTCATGTGTCACTAAAGCTAGTCCTTCAGGAGAATGGAAATGTGTGTAAAGATTCTTGTTGAGAAAATTTCTGAGGTTAGTTATCCAGGCATAAATATAGGATAAACAGACTCACAGCTAGTAATCTAGGGTTACTGTCACATTCCCCAAGTTTTTCTCTTCGTGTCACATCATAAATAAGATAGATTTTTCACTGATAATATTAAATAAACATAACAATTGCCAAGCCATTTAATATGACTTTTGACATTATTTTATATAATTATCATATTTAAATTCATGACTCTATGAGATCAGTTGATATAAATACTATTATGTCCCCCCCACAGAAATAATATATATTATAATCTTAGGATATTATGTAATAATAATAATAACATTAATAATAATAATGAAAATAAGACATCCCAACTATAGGACTCTTTAACTTCCTTTAATTATTATTTCAAAAGGAAATCACAGAATACTTGGGATACATCAAAACATATAAAATTTCACGCAAATTGAAACTATAATGAGATACCACTATGTACCTATTAAAATGTCAAAAGTTGCAAAGACTGAGCATACCAAATATTGGTAAATATGTGGAGGAACTAAAACTTTTGTACACTGCTGAGGGAGGTTTAAATAATTAAATCACTTTGGTAATGACTTTGGCAATTTCTTAAAATTTAAACACACACCTATCAAAAAAGCCGTGACATTTCACTTCAAAAAAAAAAAAAAAAGAAAAGAAAAAAGAAATAAAATGAAAGCTTGTGTCTATAAGGATGGGTCCATGGATGGTCCTAGAATCTTTATTTGTAATAGCCCCAACGTACAAAGAGCATAGACCAAAAAAAAAAAAAAAAAAAAAAAGTACATCCTGTATGATTCTATTTATATAAAATTCTACAAACTGCAAGCTAATTTACAGTGACCTTAAGTACATCAGTGGTGTTCTGGGGATAGAATAGGGTATGGTATGGGGCAGAAAGGAGGAATAACAATGGGGCACAGAGGCCTAAAGAAACTTTTAAGAGTGATAGAGACATTTGCTATTTTGATTGTGGTAATCGTTTCACAGTATATCCACTTGTACAGTTTGAATATTTGTTGCCTGTCAATTATGCCTCCACAAAACTGGTAAAATAAACTAAAGAATTTTATAAAAGTGTATTTATCATTAAACAAAACGTAGGCGAATTAATCCATGAGATCAAAAGATTAGAAAATGAAGCAGTAATTTAGTGCTATTAAGGCAAAAGAAAATATATGAAAATGAGAGCTGAAATGAAAAAATTATAATTTTTTAAATTAAAGTTGATAAACCAGAAAGAGATTCTTTGTATAAAGAAAAACTTACAATGTGCATAGCAAAGAAAATATTAAAGGCTAAAAATACACAAATTTAAGAGTTAACAAAAAGGAAGACGGCATTGCTTTAATAAGCTAGTCATAAGAGAGAAATTTGTCAAGTGCTGTGAAAATAATGTTGGAAATGTAAGTCACTAAAATAGTGTTGTAGAGAAATGAAAATAACAAAATTGACTCCAAAAGTGATTTTAACAATAAAAAGATAAAACTCAATCATGGAGGAAATGTAGAAATTTTTAATAAATTAGAGTCTTTTTTTTTTAAAATAAGGTCTACTTAGTTTGCTTTATTAGTGATTCCTTTCAAGACTGTACAAAATATGCATTTCCTGTGCCATTTATACTATTTATAAACATATGGCAAAGCAATAATAATTTAAACATTGTAGGATTGGTCAGGATCAAATACATCAGTAGAAACATATACTTAAGGTAAACTTTTAGAAAGAGATAAAGTAAGGCAAAAATGGACAAAGTACAATTAAAAGATTAAATAAATATTTCTACTGTTTGAAAAAAGTATACATTATTTTTTTCATAGTCACTGAATTTATAAACAATAATAAAAGAAAATGTCCAAGTTTTGAGTTGCGTTGTGACAGTACAAGGACTCGGTGTGTTCTTATTGTATGTACACTGCATGGGACAATGAGTTGATTTAACATTGCTAGAGTAAAATTTGGCAAAATGAATACATTATTAAAGCCTATGTACATCTTTTGATTTAAATTTCACGATTAGAAATTAGTCTTAAAAATACTGTTAAGAAGGGAGCAAATATGAGGATACACATTTGTTCCTTGCATCATAGTGTATATTTGCAAAAGCTTACAAAAAACTACATACCTTCTAATAGGCATTGGTTAAACAAATTATAGCATATTCACACATTAGTATGCTCTGTAGCCATTAAATCATGATATAGATATGTATTTATTAATATGGAGAGATGTTTTTTAAATTACTGAGTGGGAAAAGGTTATACGATAAAAATTAGGGTATATTCACTTCTTTTTTTAGTAGTTGGTATGTACATAGACTCACATACCTACTTCTCTTTTTAAAATATCTAATATGTTGTAGAGAGAAAAGGCGATAGTTGTAAACTATTCTCAAAAAATGTTAACAGCATTATAATAGCTGATAATTTTGAGGTAAGAGTTTTATGTTTTTAACACTTTTTAATCTTAAAAAAAAAGCAATAGCTTAAAACATTATCAGGGGAACAAAACAGTAGCTTAAAATGTTATCAAAAAAACTATTTTATTTTGGGAACCTAAATGGTATAGTACAGTAATCTACCACTCTCTAACTGGAAAAGTTATCAATGAATTCTGCCCTCGGGGGGAAAGGATTCTGAGTGTGATTTTGTGCCTCTTGTTAACCCACCCACAGAACCAGCAAGAGAGCACTGAGGAAAGGGAGCTGCCATGTGTGGGGGAGGGATGCCACGCAGGGATGTTAGTGGAGTCTGCTATCTGCTGAACTGTGCTGATGCTACACTGCAAAATTCTCCAAATGCATTTGTGAGAAAACCAGAAAGAGAAACTTAACAAATTTTCCCCAAACCATGAATTTATCTGGGTTGGTGAGTACATAGTGTTTATTGAAATTAAGGTTTGTAAACCATTACTGATTGTAACTTATTTTTCCTCCTTACTTTAAAATCCAATGAATGGAAGAGTATGGGAATTGGTAGAGACAAGTAACAAGTCAGGGTGGCATGAAAACAAGAGTCTTACGTGGAGGTCCATTGGGAAAGACCTTAAAAGCTACTTCCAGATTCTGATCCCAATGTTAAAGGTTGCCTTTTTGTAACCAATAATCACACATTCTGAACTCAAACCTGAAGCTGAACTCAGACAAAGGTTTAATATGATTATGGTGCTCCAATTATAAAAACAGCTGTGCAGGTAATCACAAAGTAGAGGATTCTTCTCTGTTATCCTCTTGATGTGGAGACATGACCCACACTTCAAAAATAACACAAAATAATGTGTGGTAGGTGTTCAGTGGTATGATTTCATTAAGATATTAATTCAAAAGTATAATAATATTAAGCACAGAAGACTTCATCTAAAAAGTGAATCCAAAAGGCCTGTGGCCTCATATTTCCAAGAGAATAGCACCATCAGTCACCCAGAGAATGGACTGATCCTAAATCCAGGGCTTCACTGCTAACTCTCTACCTCTCACTGAGGCCCTGGAGTTCATCATTAACAACAAAAGGCTCTTTTCTCTCAGAACCTTTACTTATCTTCACCACCACTGCCATTACGTGAATTCAGTTGTCTGCAAAATTTTTTTTGGATTATTGAAGTAGTTGGATAACTGCTATCCCTGCCTCTTGCTTTGTCTTCTTCTAATCAATGTACCCAATGGGATCTGTCTAAAATGCAGCTCTGACCCAACCAATCTCCTCCCTACCATACTTAAATGACTCCATATTTCCAACAGCATAATATCCAAACCCCTTAGGATGATACATGCATTTCTCTTTAATCAATTCTCTCTGCTTGTCTCTCCAGGCTCATCTCTGCTGACCCCCGATACTTCATCTCTTAGTCCTGAATAACTTGTGATTCCCAGCATGTAGCAAACTCTTGTCACCTTGGGGCCTTTCACATGGTTGACCCATAATCAGATATCCTCATGTTCCCTTTATTATCTGGCTAACTTCCATTCATCCTTTAGGATTCAGTCCAGATGCCACCTCCTCCTGGAAGATGTTTTGTCTGATCTCACCTAGCCTTCCATATCTCCTGTAACACCCCATATGTACCTCTGTTTAGGGTTTGTCTCTGTAAGTTTACTTGTTTCCCCTGGTGCACTGTCAACTCCATGAGGTCACGAATTGCATCTTACTCATTGTAGTGTCCTAAGGCAATTTTTATCCTTAGTATATGATGAGTGCCCAAAATATTTGTTAAATTCAAACCTGAATGAGTGAATACATGAATGAGTGGTGAAGAGTGTGCTGTACAAATAAAATCATTAACATGTGTATGCCATCATGAACGTAGAATGAAATGGCTATGTAAGGGAATATTGAGTGATTAGAAGAAAAATAGACTACGAAACAAAACTTTTTCAGAATTATGTTTTACTTAGTGTTTAAACCACACAAATTAACTCAGTCATATATTGTTTATATAAATATATAATTTGTGTGTATATATGTATATATATGCATATATATATATATATATACATACACATATATATACATATATGGTTGACCTTCGAACAACACAAGCTTGAACTGCACAGGTCCACCTATAGATGGATTTTTTTAATAAATACGTACAGCATTATAAATGAATTTTCTCTTCTTTATAATTCTCCTAATAACATTTTCTGTTCTCCAGCTGATTTTATTGTAAGAATATAGTATACAATACATTCATCATACAAAATGTGTCTTAATTGGCTATGGTTTTGGTAAGGCTTCTGGTCAACAGTAGGCTATTAGTGGTTAGATTTGGGGGGAGTTAAAAGTTATATGCAGGCTTTTGACTGCATGTGGTTCAGCACCCCTAACCCCCACATTGGTCAAGGTCTAATTGTGGACATTTTGCATATACACATGCAAATATACATACATATTCATTTCCCATATTCTTAATGTAAATTAGAGAGAGCTCCCACCAGTGCACTAACTCAATATACCAACCAAAACTGCAGCTTATAAAAATAGTCAAATTGCTCATTACATGTTTTTCTGTTTAAATCATTGTAAGATTCTTGAGGTCAAAATCTGTTATTATTTTACGTTCTGTATTGTGCCAAGCATTGTGTCAAGCCCTCAGTAGTTACAGTCATGTGAGGAGATGAACTTGATTCCTTGGATAAAAGCAGTAATTTGTTCTTGACAAGCAGAAGTATGGGTTCCAGGAATATAAAGCAGGCCCAAAACACCCATCCCTGTGTTTCATGAATTTAGGAAAGGTTTTCAAAAGAAGCTTAATGCACAGGAGTTGACGTTGTATTAATAATTCCTTTCTTGAGAGACTCATCCAGTCTGGGCTGTTTTCAGCTCTTTCAAGATCTCTCTTCTGCTGATGTAGTGAGAAGCAGCAAATTCAAAGTAAAGTTTAAAGAAGCCTGGAAGCTCAGCCTCTGGGCAGTCATTTTCAGTATTTATGATTGCCTGTAAATGGCTGGTGAGCTGGTGGTAGCACCATTGATTCTATTTTTAACAGTTGACTTCCTCACAATCAATGGGATTGACCAAACCGTCAAGTCAGCAACAACAAGAGGATGGCCACATCGAAGTACATTATTGTGGCCTGTGGCTCCAGGCGGGCATACACTTCCAACAAAATCTTCGGCCAGGGAACAAACATATCCCCCAGCACTAAACACACCCAAACTCTTTTCTCAGTGCCAGCTGACCCCATTACCATAGAAACTTGGTAGAGAAAGACCCAACAGTAAATTATGCAGCTCTTTAGCACCCTCTGGTGTCCAGTCTTCCAAAAGCCCAAAATTCTCCAGGGTTTTTAAAAATTTAACAATGATCATTCCTGCCCAAAGCTCTGCACCTCCTTGTGATGTTCAGGAATCCAAAGTGAGAATTTCTTTAACCTGACTTTACCATCCATGTTGATTAAAGAAGACTACTAATGGCAAAAACTTTCCCTCTATCATCTAATTAACGGGAATTGATGTCACCTAGGCAGTACATTTTTGCATCTTGTTAATATGAAAACTGCCTGCTATCAAACCTGAAATACATTTTAGGTTACACAAAGTTAAATTTTCTAGAAAATAGTTTGTTTATAATGGAGTCATTAACTATATGACGTACTCCAATAAGAGGATGGACGATGCCGATGAAGAGATACTAACCAATATCACATACTGATTTTTTTCTTAAGACTTCTGCTCCTCAGCTTTACGTATTGACAAGTGTCATGAAAGAGAAATGCTGGGGAGTGGGCATTGCATCTGGGCCCTGGGCTTGATTCTTCTCTAGGTTGAAGTGTGACTCTCGATCCCTCACAATCTCTATGAAACTGTTTTCTCAACTGTAAAACAAGTATAAGTATAGGTCTTCTTTATCATTTTGTGGAGGAAATATGGAAATCTGAGATCCCATGAGGTTGTCAAAGTTTAAGTTTCCATATTACCTGAAAAAGATTTTGGGTTTCCATATTACTTGAAGAAGACTGATAGAAACATGGATTTCATTATGTACTCGTACTTGTACATAAGTTTGAATCTTTTCATAATAAAATAAAAGTTAAACGACTTGCAGTTGGAATCAATTTTCCATGTTCTCCTGAATATCAAATTAATGAGACTCTATGGCAATGCTGAAAACATAGGAAGAATGGTGGATTCTCATTTTAGACTCTCTTGTGATTACACATTTTAAAATAAGCATTGGTAGTTCAATAAAATTTCCACTTTTTTAGAGTGGCCTTAAGCAATGTATGAGAAGAAGTGAATTAAAGAGAGATTTCTGTAGAAAAGTGCCAAGTGTTCTTCATATGTTTTTATTATAACCGTGCTCACTTATTAAGATCCTACTAGGTACCGAGAGTTTTAGATACCTCATTTTATTTAATCCTCCTAACATTCTTGCAAGGTAGAATTTATTATTCTCATTTTGTAGGAAAGGAAACTAAGCCTCAGAGATACAAAGCAATTTGTCCCAGTTAACACACAACCTGTAGAACTAATATTCAGGCTGAGTTTTGTCTGAACCCAAGCAGCTTTTCTTTCCATAGAAATAACCTCTTTTCATTTACAGAGCAAAGGGGAGAAGAGAAGGAACTCCTGAACCTGTTGCTCTAACAGAGCAGTTCAAAATTTCTTTTCTGAAAAATAAATGGTTATAAGACATCCCAGAGACAGTCAACCCAGTGTTCCTGCTTTGTCTCCTAGGCAGTGAGAGGCTTGCAGACTGATCAACCCCCATTTAGCAAGGCACGATCTACAATGAAGCAGCTCCACGCACTCATTCACTTTTCCACAGATTTTAGTGGAGCATCTACTGTGTTCCAGGTTCTTTCAGGACAGTAAAAATGAAACTAAAGTTGTTTCTTTAAAATTCTTTGTATGTCACAAGAAATACCACAGATGCCTCTAATTGGGAAATAAGGAAGACCTTGCTAATCTCCCTCTTAGAAGAACTCACCACATTGTGGAATCTAGAGGAGATCAACGCAGTGATAGGAATTTGTGCCTACAGCTACCTGCTCTTTGGCCGCTTTACCCAAGTAAGCTCTTTGGTCCCAGACTGCCAGGAACCGAGCTCCAGGTAGAAAAAAGGAAGAGGTGCAATGTTTCCATGTCTTATAGAGAATTAAGGAAATTATGTTGCCAAAAGTATATGTAATCATGGTTCAGTCAGTGATGCATTACTGAGAAGTCTAAACATCTGCCTGGGCTTCAAATTATCTCTCTACTTTACCAGTACACCTCCCTCCAGCTCATTGGGGAGACCTAAATTGCAGGACTAATGTTCTTAGGCCAAGGAGGGCTTAATCTATACGTAGTCTCTGGGGTCTTGATTGGTAAGGAGAAAATGAAGCAGGTGTGTCTATTCCCCAACACTGCTCTTTGCATTGGCATGCATTTCTCTTTCTGGCTGTTGAAAAGATTTGTCCCAACATCCGGGACAATAGGAGTTCAAAGATATTCTCCTCTTGCCAGGGCTGCTAACGTGCTTTACTGGACATTTGGAAAAAAGAAGGCAATTTGTTGTCAAGAGCACTAATAACCGTGGGAAAAGGAGAAAGTGGCAGCATGTAGACAGAAAGAGCCACTCTCCCTGGACAATGGGTTGGAAATTCTTGGTACTGTGGGGACTTCAGCATTTTCAGAATTGGAAATTCTCTTGTGACTTACAGACCTAGAAACCAGAGATGAAAACAGAGAGAGAAGGAGAAAAAGACAACAGGAGAGAGAGAGAGAGAGAGACAGACAGAGAGAGACAGAGAGAGACAGAGAGAGAGACAGAGAGAGGAAAAAAAACAACAACACACAATCTAGCAGGGCAAACATAAACATAGCCAGGAAGTTTAGAATGGAATGTACAAATGCAAACGTAAGGGCAGTCTCTCCCTGGAAAACTCCAGAGACATTGAAAATTCAATCTTTTCAAAAAGCAAGCCATGTTATCATATATATCTTTTTAATTTCCTTTGAATTTTTCCTTAGTTTATACTAAGTCCCATTTTTTCTTCTAATTCTTTATTTTAGGATCACTGGATTCTACTGTGTTTGAGGGGGAAATAAAGAAACTATAAACCTAAATTATAGCCAATCAGATTGTACTCACAGCTCAACTACTAGACAAATTGCAGCTCATGAAATTTGCTATGGGTCAGGAGACTGAGTAATTTTATTTTAATCAGCCTTATTTGAAGTTGGAATACCACTGCAGCAAATCCTCTGAACAGGATTTCAGAGGCGATATAGACTGATCTTTTTTCCTCCCCCCTCTACCCCTTTTTTCTCTTCCTAGTAAACCGTTTCGGGTCTCTGGGAGATAATAAGAAATAAAAGTTGACACGGTCAAATTTTTTTCCAGTTTTAAATGACAGTGTGTCTGGAGCTTACGTTAGCTCCAGCCTTTCTTACAATGCAGGATTAAGCTGTCCGAGTCCTGTCCCCAGTGTTCATTTACCTAGCAATGTCCCAGGTGGACCTCAGGACCCCAAGAACCACAATTGCTCCGCTGAACTGCGGGCCTTGCGGTTGGTTCGGATTTCTGGAACATTAGTCCATGTCACAGGAGGCCTCCCAGGCTGCTGCAAAGACAGATGGACCCATATCACCACAATACAGCTGCATCCTCAGCAAGGGGGAGCAAATAAGGCCTCTCACAGTCACTGGAGTATGGGATAGAGACAGCATTGCACTTCTTAGCAATCCCCAGGATTTGCTACAGCTTAGATCACAGAGTCAGACCTCAAAAGAGGGGCAGGCAACAGGTCAAGTTTGTTAGGTCAAGAGGCAGGGTAGGCTATCACCCACTCCTCTCTAACTTTGAAACCCAGTTTGTAGAAGAATCCATACAATAGTGAAATGTGTGAACAGGGACAGTCTGCTTTCCAAGGAAAATAATTTAGCTGCCATACGTCCGCTCATTTTTTTGTGGAGTCCTGCATAGGCTACTTTTTAAGAGCCAGCACCTTCCAGTGTCCATGTATACCCCATATACATAAAAATACTTCTGTGTGAGTGGGTGAAGGTCTGGAGAAGTCTATGCCATTCCTCTTCCTGGTAATGCTCTTTCTTCTATATAGTTTTCATCTCAAGTTTCTTCACTTTCATTTTTAGGCTAAAGGAATTGATAACACTAGACAATTCATGAGAGTACAAAAACTGGCAAACTCACAAATGAAGAAACATAAAAAAAAAAAAAAACAACTAAAAAATACAGTCTGGCATTTTAGGAAGCTTATCCATTTACTCATGTATTAAGTTAATAAAGAATTATAGTCTCCTTTTCAGACCAAATGCAAAGGGTAGAAAAATAAGAAGACGTTGTTCATGATCTCAATTAGTTGAAGCCTCAAGTGGCCAATTGTCTGAGGTTCTGTGGGGCAGACCAGGAGTGGCTGTGCCATTCTGCTAGGGTGAGACAGAAAATGACAAGAGGTCTAGCTGGAGAGAGTCCGTTCTACCCCAAGATGATAATGCTGTGATCCAGTAAGGTCATCCCTTTGATGACTGTATTAGCTAACACTTATTTAGTGCTTAGTATGTGCCGGGCACTGTGGTAAGTGCTTTATGGATATTACATTTAATTCTCACAGCAGTGCTGTGGGGGTTGTCACTGATGTTGCCATTCCCATCGTGCACAAAAGAAACTGAGTCACAGAGTCTAACATACTCAAGGTCAGCCAGCTAGTGTCAGCCAGCTAGTGAGGGACAGAATCAAGATTTCAAGTCAGGTGGTCTGACTCTAATGCCTGTGACAACTACTGCACTATTCTGCTTCCAATACAAAAGACCCAGCATGAAAGCAGGGAAGGAAAGAATCGGGAGGCAACCATGTGTAGAGACTTGCATGCACAAAGTCTTTCAGCCGCTACCAAGTTCTCAGCAAGAACTTCAAGGCCTCAGAGAGACTGACAAGAGTCCTGGCCCCAGAGGTAACTTGGGCAGGACTCAGCAAAACGCTTGCTACCCCATTAGCAGAAGTGAGAGTCAAGGTGACTGCTGCTCTTGAGAACAGCCCTGCATTCCAGTTTTTAGAATTAGGGCATCACAATAAAGCTACATTTGTAGAAAGTGAAACTTGTTACTGAGTCAAGACTTGTGAGGGATAAAATACCTTAATCCACCCACGCCTACCTGTGGTCAAGATAAACACAGAATACTGGAGAATACTAAGTCGATGTTCTCCAGCCACCTACATCAGGGAACTTGAGGTGTTTGTTCAAGTAAATATTTATAGTCCTCTAGTGAATTACAATCACTGAGGAGGAATTCAGGAAACCAGGTCTTATGATAAATTATCTAAAAGTTTCATGTGGACACTGAATGGTTTGAGAATCATTGAGCTCAACTTTCAGGAAGGACTCAAAAGACTTTGGCAGGGGGATGGGATGGCTGCAAAGGCTGGAAAGAGGGAGATTCCAGCACAAGGGGTGGTGAGGTGGCCTGGAATGGATAATCCACTGGGCAATACGATGGCGATTGTCAAATATGTTCGCAAAAGTTTAATTATTACTTTTGTCTTTTGAAGGCTCAGAGCCTTTTTTAATAATTTGAAAAGCAAATATTTTTTTTTAATAAAAATATAACCTGGCTTACAAATTAGCCTTGAGTTCCATTTCTAAGAAGCATTAGAACATGATTACCTTTCTGGACATGAATCTAAGAAACTCCCTTACTTACTTTAGAGGAGCTCTACCTGGGAATTTGTCTAAATCTTCAAAGGTAAAGTCTAAATATTTACTCCTTAATGAGTAAATTAGAATAGCCATCTCTACATTAAACCCACTAATAATGGTGCAGCTAATAAGCTCTCATAATTTTCACTTAATACTTTTGCTCCTTTATCTACAGCCTCTTCTAATAAAGTGAACAGATAAACAAACAAGAAAAAAAAATTAGCTTATCCAAGAAACATTTCTTCTGATTCATTCATGTATTCATTTATTTTTAACCAGGGAAAATATATAGTTTGTGCTAAGAAATTTGTTTAAAAAAAGAAAAAAAAAATTCCAGTTTTTTAAGAAATTAATTTTATCACAAAGCAAGTAATTATCACAAGCATTTAGCAGTAAGTTAAATGATTTCTCTAATTCATTGTAAACTACCAAAGGGAACATTTGTTTGCTGTAGCCTAAGACAGACATTATAAAATGTATGATGCTCAATTTGTATTTCCCCCAGCATCCCTAAACTCAGCCTTCCTTCTAAAACTTTACTCACTGCTCTGACACGTTTTGTTGACTGAAAACATTCTCTACATAAACTTCATGGAGTTAATGTTAAATTTCTGCAGTGAATGCATTTTTCATCATTAAAAGTCACAGCATGCTTCTTGTCTGGGGAACACAGTTCTAGGAGAGCAGTCATTCTTAGTTATGAGTCCCTAAGTCACAAGCAGTTTTAAACTTTGATTCATTTCAAAGCACATAGTTTTAGCAACAAAATTGTGGCACTATGAATTTTGGACAAAGTATTTACCTTGTGATTGTATTTGGATGCAACTTTTGTACACATTCCAAATATACCTGTTTCAGTCAGGGCGTCAGTAGGAAATAAATGGCACACTCACGTTACGGTATTTCTAACCCACAGGTGTGGGCTCGTCTAGAGAAAACACAAGTAGTACAGGAACCTGGGAATGGCACTTGAGAGCTGTTATCACCCAAGGCCTGTAGGACAAGGAGAAGAAGTTACCAGGGTCCAGAAGCCCAGTAGTGTGTTAAACAAACCACCTTAAGGAAAGCAGTGATTTTCTGTTAAAGAACACAGATATCCCAAGGAGACCAGACAAGGAAGGAATCCGGTAATAATAAAATCCTTCTCCCTCCTCTTTGCTTCCCATCTCCTCCAGAGCTCTTATCAATTAAACCCCAATAGAAACCAGAGGGCATGGAAGCTCTTTAGTGCGGTTCATCACAGATCAGTCTTGCAGGGCTGAAAGAGGGAGAAGATAGATAAAGGTTACAGAGGCAAACTGAAAATATCTGTCATAACCTGCAACACCGTGGTACTCCAGTAAGTGTCTGACACACTGGTTTCAATCCCTACTCTGGCACTTACCACATGGGTTACCTTAGGCAAATTACCTGGGCTCACTAAGCCCTCAATTCTTTCCTCAAGAGTATGAAGACTCATTCCTCCCTTGCAGGGATTAAATGAGAAAATGTATGCATATCACCAAGCCTAGTGCCTACAGTAAAGGAAGAACTCAGGGAGGGTGAGTTTCTTCCTCTGCAATCCCTTTTCAAGTGGTGACCGGTCTTCCGTAACTATTCTTATTTTCTCCCTGGTTCTTCCTTTGACAGAGATCAGATGTACACAGAAGAAATGTCTTACTTCCTGAGAAAATATTAAGGCATTTGTTCAATAATTAAACCCACACCTTTAGCTTCTTTGAATCAGTTCTAAACCAAATGACCAAACCAGCAATGGGACAGTTATTTTCTAATGATACATTTCATAGCACTACATCCAGTCAGACACAAGTTGATAAATCTTGATTTTTTTTTAAACTGCATATTTTCTATAGTAATTGATAAGGAATGTTTCTCAGAAACTTCTGTATAATGGTCAACTCATATTCATAGATTATTGAAATGGAATTTCCTTTGTTTCAGTGATGGATTCCCATGGAAAGGGCCAAATCTGTCCTAGCAGTAAAACATCTCCATTCATTTGACCTCTATAAGCTGTATCTTGGCTCTTTTAATTAGTATTTACAAAGTAAGGCTGTCATACCATCTTAAGAAATTATTCAATATAGACAACTCTTAACTGAAAAAATGACAAGGCATGAAAAGAATAGTTTCAGAGGCAAAGCTGGAAAAGGGTAAATTCCGTTTATTCTCTATCCTCTTAATATATATTGATAACTTTCACATTTTCACCCTGAAAATTGATATTGCTTATAGGGAGAACTAATACATTTACTTCAATCCATCCATAATAGCTATAGCTCACACTTTTTAAGGACTTTAACATTTATCCGGTCTTTAAAAATATATTATCTCCGATAATCTTCAGAACAGTAAAAGTGAGTAGATATATATTTGTTCTTCACAGATGGGGAAACTGGGGCTCACAAACGTTACAGACCTCTAAGTAACAAAACCAGGGTTCAGTCAACAAGCATAAAGTGTGGAATATTGTTTTAACATTTACCCAAATTTTGACTATAAAGATACTATGAGCTAGACACTGTGCTCTGCAGAGGTTAAAACATATAAAGAGTAAGCCATCATCTCTTCCCTTAAGTAACATGTTCCCGACCCATTGCTAGGCACTGGATGACAGACAGCTAAGAGTAATAATGCTTTCAATCTAACCAATGATCAAATTCTACTTGAATCTGCATTCTTATTTACTTATTCAATATTTATATATGATTGATATGCCCAATGATCCACATGTTTCTGTAGATTTTTTTTTTTCTTGGTTGATAGAACAGGTATAATATGGACAACTAACTGGTCTCCATGTTGAGATAACATCACTTTTTAAATCAGCCACAAGTTGAGAAACTAGAAATCCCAGAACAAACCATCATAGCTACTTGTAGATTTAATTCACTCACATGTAAATGCTTCTTCCACCTCCTTCTTCCATTCTTTTACCCTTTCTTTCTTCAATATTTCCTCCTGAAAATATTTATAAAGCAGTGCCTGGTCTTTTATAGGTTGAACATCAAACCTATGTTGAAAATCAAATTGCCATCTATGAGAAATGTCCAGTTTAGAGGAGAAATGTGTGATCAGTAAGTTCAACAATAGTCATAAAATGTAATTGTTCTGAGATGTTTAAGCACAGGATTCTGTAATAGCATAAATAGGGTGAGTTACTGCAGGAGATCGTCCTCAATATTTGAAAATTAAGCAGGAGTATTCCAGGAGAAGAAAGGAGTTCATGCAGATAGGGAAGAAAAGACAAACAGCTCTCTGAGTAGTATGAATAACTTATGCCTATTAATGAGTGGTAGGAAGATGGAGGGTAAAAGGTAAACACTAGCAAAATACTGAACAGCCTCATTTGCTGTGCTGGGAGAATAGCAACAGCAAAATGTAAATTCCAGGACCTTCTACAACACTTAGGTTAACTAATATTAGATTTACTAATGAAGATACTGAATTTTGTGAAGTGCTGAATTGTGAAGAGACACACACATGATGCAGTAGGAGATAGCTTTAAAGGATGGTTTAGATTCATTTTGATATACAAAGAAGTTATTTTCAAAATCGGAACATCTGCTGTGGTATGGGTACCTCCAACAGAACAGATGTGTGACCAATCAGAACAGTAAGTACATGCTGAAAATCAAGACTGGCTGTGCCAGAAGGAAAAATGCCTCTGAGGACTTGGGATCACTTTTCAAATCCCCCTGCCAGAATAGCTCTGAGTGTTGTAAGGAAATAAGAGGGAGGGACAAGAAATCAAACACTTATTATTGGTTTCCATGTCTTCATCAATCTTCCAACTGATTGATCATATGGCCTTCACTACAAAAGTCCCTTTTCTGAAGCACCAATTTTCAAATATGCCTCTACTAGAATCCCTGTTAAAATCCTCAGTCATTAGTCCAGCATAAAAAGTCTCCCATGATCATGTCCAATTAGATCGTTTGAACCTACCCTTCATGGGCTTCCATTACATGAATTCTCCGGTCAGATCAAACATGGCCCCTGCACCTTTAGTATTACCTTGGGAAAATTTGGCTTAGGAAAAAGAATGTGAATCTTTTCAGTGTGAATCTTATTTCTAACTGTGACCTTAGGCTAGTTAATTATCTTTCCTGAACTTATTTCTTCATTTAGAAAATAAAATGAATAATATCTACCATGTAGAGCTGTTGTGAACATTTGAGATCAGTTTATAAAATGTCAAGCAATGTGCCTCACACATAATAGTTTCTCAATAAATGGTGGCTGTTACTGTAGTTCCTTTCTCTAGGTTCCTATTTAGCAGTTCTCAGCATTTCTGTAATCCCCAAGGTGCTGTCCCAGTTCCTGCTGTATGTTCAGGTGATGTCAATTAATTCCTTCTAAATTGTTACCTGGTGGGGAATCAAGGGCCCTGGCTCTGACTCTGCCATTGGCACAATTACTAACCTTGAATAAGTCACCTACATTTTCTGGGCTTCTGTTTGCACAGCCATAAAGTGAGGGTTTGATTAGATGATTTCTAATGTTGATTCCAGTCCTATGATTATAGATTCTATGGCATTAATTGGCCAGGAAAGCACCCCTTCCCCATGCCTTGTGAGTTCCATGAGCTCTATAAAAATTTGTTGTATTTCATTGTATCGTAAGAGTCTCCTAGATGTCTAGTCCTGATTAATTGATTACTTTTATGACAATTTTGGTAGTCAATGAAACAAACCATTGGCTTTTCCTAAGATCATACTGATAACAGAGAAGTAATGGAAATGGCCACGTATACATGACCTTAGGATTTGATTTTGATCTTTCCATATTGGTCGAAAAATACCGTCAAAGCCATGGTGATGATGTGTAGATGTATCCAAGGAAATAAAGGGGAAAAATTTGGAGTGTTTTCTTGATTAAATTTCAGGTCTTTTCCTTTTTACCTCAATTTTTTTTTTTTTTACACAGAACTAAAAACGTCCAAACTACTGCCAAATACATGGGTTGCAGCAATTGGTTACCCAGTTAGGATATAACAATAAGACCATTTTGGCAAGAATCCCACGTAGGTAGCTATTTAACAACTGGCGGCAGAAATAGAATGTGCATGAAATAGAAACAATTATGCTTGTTAACTACACATTGGGAGCAAACAAAAAAGGACAGTTATCTTCAATGTCAAGATGGTTGACAATCAAGAAATAGACTACGCAATCTGAAATGAAGGCAATGATCTGATTAGAGCCACTTCTAATATCACCTTTTCTCATTTGTCAAATGGTACTCTCCTGGATTCCCAGACTACAGGACATTCTCAACCACCCAGATCTTGTATACCCCACATCAGTGTGTTCCGTGGAACTCAATAGACACATCACCTCTAGTGAACATCATATTTTATGCCGAAACTCACCAAAAACAACTTACTTTTCTATCTTCTTTAAATATGCTAATTGTTCTGAGCAAAATTTTGCTTTTAATTTAAAATTTAAATTATTTTTCTTAAATTTTGCTTTGAAATGGGAATCAAAAACCTATTCAGGTGAACTGCAATGTTATATATAGATGACGTAATACAGAATTGTACACTTGAAACCTGTGTAATTTTACTAACCATTGTCACCTCAAAAATGTTTAATTAAAAAGTAAAACTTGTTTAGAGTTAATATATTTATATATATGAGATATCTCCAAAGGTATATTTCTATCATCATCATCATCGTCATCATCATCTTCACCATCATCTTGAGAATCCAGATGAATGAATGATACATAGTTCAATAAATAAATACTTATTTTAAAATATTTATGTATTCATATTTGAAACATAAAAAAATTCAAATAAATAATAATGAATGAATGTGCTAGGAAACGAGGTAAACTCTGGTTGTACATACAGTAGGAAATAAAACCAACAAAGCCTATTTTTTCATGGATATATTTGTCTAGTAGGAAAAACAGAAAATAAAGAAGCACATAAAATAAAGGATCGCAACAGAGTTGCTATTAAGCAAACAAATGGGACATTGCAGAGTAGACTAACTTCTTGGAAATGTTGACCAATGTTTTAGCTAGGCTTCCCTGGAAAGCCTCATTGACATTTGAATTGAGACCTTAAGTCTGAAAAGTGCCCAGTCTTGTAGCAACCTGAAGAAGAGAGCATTCCTGAATCCTTTGGGTGGGGGTTTTGTGCCAAGAGTGAAGAATACCAGGAGGTGTAAGTCTAGATCCCTAATCTCAGAAATTTCACCATATAAATAGGGAGGCAAGGTATGTACAAAGTAGTAAATATTAACCCTGGGAAGTCCATAAAATGTTTCATCAAATTAGATGTGAGAGGTGAACAGAGAGAGACTGGCATTCATTCATTAGAAGAACAGAGAAGTGACTGTGACCTGAGGGAAAGTCATCTCAGTAAGAAGAGGGGATCAACTCTCAGAAGACGATTTTTTTAACTAGAGCTCTGATTATGATTTAGAATAGGATGTGTGTATTCACTCTACTTATAACATCCGTCTCTATCAAGTTTTACTTAGATATAAACATCTCACTGAGATCTACGATTCTATGTCACTGTTATCTAGTCACCTTTTTCAGGTTATTAAAGATCTTCTCATACAATATGATGTAGCTGAGGGTCGGAATTAAAGGGCTGGAACATTGGATCTGGGGTGAAAGCGAAGTCAGTGTTGGTCTGCAGCCCGAAGAAAGCATGTCTGGTCTGACTATGATACTAAAGGAGAAAAAACAGTTGGGAACTGGGAATTTAGATAGAGCACAAGGGGATGGTAAGAGTAAAGGAAGGTGGGAGAATAAAAATATTAATCTCAAAATTTTCATAAGGTTGTGTCACTCCATCAGTCCATGTTCCCAAACTCTCCCTCCTTCTTCCCAATAGGAGTGAATCTGAGGCTCTCTTTTCCCTTGCCCACAGTCTCTGGCATCTCTGCCCTTTCTCTCCTTGTCCTCAGTTTTTGTGTATACCCTTCCCTATTTCAATGTCCAGGGAACATTCAATCAATACGAAAGATATTTCAAAATAAATGTGAGATCATTCAAAACATAAAATCTCTAAAAAGATAATATTATTCTGGATGGTAATCTTGCCTCAGAATATGCCACAGTCTATGTGGGTAAGAGTAAAATATGCAAATGTATGCAATCTCTATTCAGTTGCTCACAAAGACCTAAAAGACACTTATACCTGCAGTGGGCATGCAGGAAAAGGAGCGAGTATGTGGATTTTACCCTCCTGTGTACTTTCCTACCCCAATTTTGAAATAATAGGTCAATCCTGCAATTCCATGTCCTGAGAGAGAGGCCGCATGCAAATTTCCTTTTGTGCTGCAGAACTTTTCCAGAAATGGGCAGTTTGCTTAACCACCTGAGAAAGAAGCATGAGCCAGATGCAGACACATGCCAGCAAGAACCCAGGAACACCATTGCTGGCTGCTGGAATTCAGACTTCAAATCTGCAAAGGAAAGCAATGTTAGTCCATCCAGCTGTGCTGACAACAATGTTAACAAAATTTCCTTTACACAATGGTTTTGCTGAGGTCAGGTGATTACCTCACTAGGCCCTGCTTGTGAAATTGCAGTGGTCAGGAAAATGTGGGGTAGCTATAAGCTCATCAGCTGGATAACTGGGAAAACCAGTTTCAGAAAGCTGTCAGTTGAGAGATGTTTTCAACATATCAGCGGTATGATGTCCAGATAGCAGATTGCATAACAACTAGTGCAGCAAAGAGATTGATTTTCTCCCCCTAGAGAAAATGTTTGACACAAGGAGATGATCCAGCACTTGAGCAGACTTTCTCCACAAGGGTCCTGCTGGACTTACCACACTTGAGTGCCAAACGGAAGGCATAATCTAAAGTGCTGGGCAATCTCATTTTTAGCTGGAAATCAAAAACAAGCCCCAAAATATAAGAATATATTTCCCAACAAATCTTCCTTTAAACCATCCAATCATCTAGCAACCTTCAGAATCTATATAATTTCAAACACCTTAAAGTACTTGTTACATATCTTACAATGCACATTTAGCTTGGAAATTTATTTATTTTTTCTCTTAATTTCCTAATTTCATCTTATTTTGCCATTTCCAGATGATAAGTTAATAACATCAAACCTCTAATAATGACATCTTTAATTCATTTTAAAGCTATTTTTCACTGCGTAGTTTCATATTCAAGTTATGGTGTAGCAGAGTTGATAGAATTCTAACAAATTAATTAATCAAATTAATCAAACTGTCAGATGATTCAATATAAAGTACTGTAAATTAGATATTGTTTTTGACAGCCACTAAAATAGAATGTAATGATCAAATGGGAAATATGTTAGTTATTTTTCTTCCCCACCGTGTTTTTGTTTTTGTTTTTTTCTTTTTGATATTTTTAGTGTGTTGAGTTTGGATTGAGTTAAGCCAGGAATAAATTATTGGATTTAATTATGGAAATAGTTACTTTCAGCCAAGAAAACTATATGGTGTTAAAAATGCCAGCTGTCTGTCTATTGGTTGAGTTGATAAAAACTGAGTCAGCAATGTTTTTTAAAGACACTTAAAATCATGTGTTTTAGAGCTGTAATTTCAAGAAGTTTCTTCTATTAATAGTTCAGAGTGCTGCTTTCAGGAAGTTAAAATAATATTTCTGTTTTATTGCACCTGAGATTCAGAATGGTTAGATTAGCACCTTGAGATGATAGAATTATGCTGGAGAGAGCTAGAATTCAGGCTTCTGCTTCACAATACCACATATTTTTGGTACTCTAATATCACAAATAGGTATGATGTATGTTACCGTTCTCTTCATCCAAGTGCATGGCAGTCATTGTTAATCAGTGATGACCTGCTTTCCTGCTGCATATGGAGGCAGCTTCAAAAAACATTGCATCTCCTCAAAATAGTTAAGCAATCCACTTGGCAAATGAGATTAATTCTATTTCCTGACATTGTGTTGGACCATGCTTCCTTTAAAAACAAACTTGGGAGGCTTAGAGTCCAGACTTGTGCCAGGAAATATAATAGCTTCTAACTGAGTGGCAAAAGTCCATTGGGTTCATCAGTTGTAACAAATCACCCACACTGAATACAAGATGTTAATATTGGGGGAAACTGTGGATGTGGGTGAAGGTGGAAAAGGGCTCTTTGGGAACTGTCTGAACTTTCTGCTCAATATTTCTGCAAACCTAAAACTGCTCTAAAGAATAGTCCATTTTTTAAGTCACTCAGTTGACTGGCCTAATCCTGTTATCGGTCCAAATGGAGCATTGCCTGGTACATTTGTGTATGGCTATTACTAGGGACTGTAAAGGCAACTGTGATGGAGAAGTCAACCATAATTCTCATTATTTGGTGAGCATATTTTGAAAATGTGTTTGGAACAGGAGATCTAAATGTACATTCTTTAAGTTAAACTGTCTTTGAAGTATGTCCATAGTGCAAGTATTTTTTCTTCGTAATGGAATAATTAACACCGCATAATGGTTGTCGTCACAATACTTTTTTTTTTTTTTTACTTTTTTTTTTTTTTTCAGTTTCCCTAAAATTAGCAGGCTTAACTTGTGGGTCATGGAAGGCAATATACTTCAAGTGTGTGTACTACAATTCAAGGGTAAATAGGCCCCATAAGACAAGTTTAAGGAACTGATGTTGCACTCTTATGATCAAGGTGGAAGAGCAGGTAAATGCCATGCTTACTTCCTCTCACAACCACATCAAAATTACAACTAAACTACAGAACAACCATCACTGAGAATCACCTGAAGTCTAGCTGAACTGAAGCCCTACAACTAAGGACATAAAGAAGAAGACAACTCGAGACTGATGGCGGGGGCAAAGAAACCAAACAGGCTCTTCCCACACTGGAGTGTGACCATTGAAAATCAGGAGGGAAATCTTGGCTGCAGTGATCACGCCAGGAGGAGTGAGGGGCCCCAGGCCCACACCAGGCTCCCCAGCCCAGGGTTCCAGTGATGAGAAGAGAAGTCCCCATAACTTCTGGCTATGAAAATCAATGGAGATTGTGGCTGAGTAAGACTAGGGCAGCTGCAGTCACAGGTGATACTCTTAAAAGACCCATGCACAGACTAACTTGCTGATGGACTCTCTCACTCTGATCTCCAGTACTGGGGCAACACCTTGAAAGACACCATGGACATATGGGAAGGAACTATATTATCTGGCTGCAAGGGCCAGAGGGGCAGCTTTCTCCTGGATGGAGGACCTGGCAGAGAAGCCATTGTTTCTTTGTTGACCCTCCCCACTTCTGGCATGCAGATGTAGGCGGCTGCCATATTTCAGTCTCCATCAACCTAGGTAACACCAGTCCTTTGTCCTGAGTTCCTGAGGTCTCACCCAACCTATATTGTGAGGCCACCAAACCATTTCCAGTGGCTTTTCCCTACAAACATCCTGTCTTGGGTTATGTGTCAGACCTTCCTAAAATCTCTCAAAGACTCACAAAATTAAACAAGCAGCATAGGCTTCAGCATGCCTCAGATCTCTGGCTGAGCAGCCCTAGGACTGGCACTAGTAACAGTGGGCTTTGGTTCGTGGTTTGGCCTATTGAGGTACTCCCAAGCCCAGTGCAGGTGGCATCCATCTGCAGATTGCTGTGGGGCTTATGTCAGGTGGCCCCAGGTCGGGCACAGGCTACAGCTGAAATTAGTCTGCAGCAGGTCCCTCACAGGAGGCCCGAGGGCTGGCATGTCCAGTGGCCAGCTTTGGACCAAGCTGGAATATCACTCAGCCACCTCCAAGGAGAACATCCCAAAGGGCAGACTGGGCAGGCACCAGAGACCTGCTAAAGCAAATCATGCTCTGTGGGGTCAGCCTCTACATAACAGCTCCTCCTCTGTAGACAAAGCCAGTCTTCACAACCAATCAGCCCAAAGGTCAATCCCTCCCATTGATGTGAAAACAGAAACCAAGGCTCTACTACAACAGGAGGGCACACACAACCCACACAAGGGACACATCTGGAGCATTCAGTTCTGATGACAAGGGAGACTGTGCCACTGGGCTCCAAAGGACACCTACTGCATAAGGCCACTGTACTAAGACCGGGAGACATGACAGGTCTACCTAATACATAGAAACAAACACAGAGAGGTAACCAAAATGGGGAGACAAATAAATATATCCCAAATGAAAAAATAGAACAAAGTTCCAGAAAAATAACTAAACAAAATTGAGACAAGCAATCTACCAGCCACAGAGTTCCAAACACTGAGGATAAGTATGCTCAATGATCTCATGGAGAACTTCAACACACAGATAGGAAACATGAAAATGGAGATGGAAAACATGAAAAGGAGCCAGTCAGAAATAAAGAATATAATAACTGAAATGAAAAATACATTAGAGGGAATCAAAAGCAGATTAGGTGAAGCAGAGGATTTAATCAGTGATTTAGAAGATAAGAAAGCAGAAAACACCCAATCAGAATAGCAAAAAGAAGAAAGAATAAAAAAAAATAGTTTAAGGTGCCTCTGGGAAAAACATTAAGGACACCAACATTCACATCATAGGGGTACCAGAAGGAGAAGAGACAGACCAGAGAATTGAAACCTATTTGAAGAAATAATGATGGAAAACTTTCCTAATAGAGTGAAGAAAAGAGAGATACAAGACCAGGAAGGGCACAGAGTCCCAAACAAGATGAACTCTAGGCCCACACTAAAACACATAATTAAACTACTAAAGCTTAAAGACAAAGAGAGAATCTTAAAAGCAGCAAGAGAAAAGCAGTTAGTTACCTAAAAGGGAGCTCCCATAAGACTGTCACTTATTTTTCAACAGGAATTTAGCAGGCCTGAAAATATTCAAAGTAATGAAAAGCCAGGACCTACAACCAAGGTTACTCTACCCGGCAAAGCTATAATTTAGAATTGAAGGACAGATAAAGAGCTTCTCAGACAATAAAAGCCAAAGGAGTTCATCACCACCAAATCAGTATTACAAGGAATGTTAGAGGGATGCTTTTAAGATGAAATTTAAAAAAGATAAAAAATATGAATAAAATGGCTAACTACATATCTATCAGCAATTACTTTAAATGTAAGTGGATTAAGTGCTCTGATCAAAAGATAGGGTGACTGAATGGATAAAAAAACAAGACCCTTACATATGTTGCCTACAAGAGACTCACTTCAGATCAAAAGACACACAGAGACTGAAAGTAAAGGGATGGAAAAAGATAGTTCATGAAAATGAAAACAAACAAACAAACAAACCAACTGGGGCAGCAATACTTACACCAGACAAAATAGACTTTAAAATAAAGGCTATAACAAGTGACAAAGTCCCACAATCCCACTTCTGGGTATTTATCTGAAGAAACCCAAAATACTACTTCTAGGGGACGGATGCATCCATATATTCATTGTAGCATTGTTTATAATGGCCAAGATGTGGAGGCAGCTTGGGTGTAGGCCCCACAGAGAGCTCTTGCCATTTCTTGAGTCCTAAGATATCACCACATTTATCAGCCATGTACCACATCCCAAGGTCAAGTATTTCCACAAGACAGAAGAGAAAACTGGAATATCATATGAAGCTTTGTGGAATATTAATTACACCTAAATCATGTCATTGAGTAAGTATACGGTAAGTCTGTTATGTGTGATATCATGATAGAATACAATATATTTTATAAAATATAAAATAAAACATAGACAAAACAAAAGACATGATGCCTTCTTTTTAAGAACTTACCCTTCAGAGGGGAAAAAAGAACCTCTCAAGTAGGAATATCCCAGTCTAAGGCAGAGGCTGGGTAGACAATGAAGTTTTTCTGAAAATATAATTCATCTTTGGAAAAAAAGGGAACATCATTGATTTCAACTTTAGCAGCAAAAGTGAGGAAATGAGGCCTTCAATAATAAGAAGTTCACATTGCTTCTCCCAAATGCAAGTCAGGAGACAGGGAATGTGGTAATTCCCACACTTAAGAATGAAATCCCCTGGCAGAAGCCCATCTCTTTACAACCAGTCAGAAGAAAAGTAGAGTGGGCATATGGGCATGATTAAAAGAGCTTTAGAAATTAGGATAAGCTTGTCCTTCTATGTATTTCTTATTGTTTGTTTCCCCATCTGTCTTCCTATAACCAAAAAAAACCCAAAAAAATCTCTAGTGTGAAAATTGTTGGTATCAAAAGCCACAAGACACAGAACCTAAATACAATGTGTCCAATGCAAATATCAGGCCTAGAAAAGAAAAGAAAACCATGAGAGAGAGAAGGGATTAGTGTAGAAGCCTAGAAAGAAGGAACATTGCCTGAGTTCCATGGCCTTTCATGAATAGAGGGTGTCAGAGAGTGGGCGACTCATGGCTCTGTGCTGAGATGTGGAAAGTCCCCTATGGTGGAGGTATATAAGAAAATACAGGTAGCTCTAAGGTTGGGGGTGAGTTACTTTAAAGGTATAAGCAAAATACTATATGACCATAAGGAGTGGGGAAATTTTTGAACACTCCTTGTAAGAAGTGGCCTTTGACCAAAGGTACAGAAGGATGTTTGGCAAATAGATAGATGTAGGAAGTGGACAATTTTAAGAAAATTCTATAGAGTGTTTTATTCCAGAAGAATGAGTTAAGACTTTGTGTAGTACATCAGGCTCAAATGTTAGCTTTTAAAAATTTCAGCCTCATAATTGCCCTCTAGCCCTGACTGAAAATCTCTGAATAAATTAAGAATAAAGAAGTGATGGAAATGGTGTTGGATCATTTGAATAGGAGACACATTAAAGAAAAACACCTTTCTGTGTTATTGCTTGAGAATACTCCAGTCCTAAAGCTAGGAAGTATAGTAGGTAAGTGAATTTTTTAAGATCCCAGAGTTGGAAATCTGTCCATCCTATCATTAGGCCTTACCCACAGTCAACCTGTGATAGCACAAGCAGGGATGTCCCACATGTATTGTTCCACCGTCAAACAACCAATAGGAACAGGTGGCAGATAATCTCAAACAACTTAATCACTTTTAAAGCAAATCTATTCTTTTTTTCCCATGACACTGGACTGAATTTCTAATTTAATTGAAAACTGGTTGATTTCTTTACTACTTTGCTTTTTCTCTTTAACATTTTAGTGCATTATAAGAGAATGTTTAACTAACTGTTAAGTATATGGAATTGAGTACTGAGTAGTTTTTAATCTGATTCTCATCCAGAAAGTTTAAACACACACACACACACACACACACACACACACACACACACACATTATGCAAGGTCATAATGAATAACTGAAATAACTTTTACTTTACTTTTTATCTTAGAAATATTTTCTCCCAAAATATTGTAAAGATTGTGTAAAAAATATTTATCATTCTCTAGATATGAGCAGATCTTGTTCTAAGTATCCACCTTCATCAAAGCATTTGATTTAGACTCAAACTACATTTCGCCCAAAAGAATTAAGATATATTAATTAAATCAAGTTTGTTTTATTTAGACAGGTTGACATTTGACACAGTACCCTTTCTTATCTTCAACCTCCATCAAGGTCTTTTTATTTTTTTTTTCAATGACTGATTTTAGGATGTGAGTCAATAGCTGAGTTCAAGTGCATTCCAGGTTCTCCTTCCAGCTCCCTGCCCCAGGGTCTTGAGCAGGATCTTGTTAGCACCTGAAAAGTTTGGCACACAGGAAGGCAATTAGCTTCCTTTTACACCTAAATTTACCTCCACCCCATACAAACTTGCAGCTGTTCTCTTGCATTTGTTACTCAGATGATCTCACTGCTAAACACTGAATCATGAGGCTGAGGCCACATAATCTTATTGGACTCCTGGGGATCTGGTCCTATCTCCTTATAATATTCTCTTCACTACCTTTACTTGGGGAGTAAATTTCCACATTTAATACTGGGGCCTTTCCAGACAATGATAGTGGGAAAAAAATGAATCCCTTTGAACTGTTGAGTTCTAAGTATTAGATTGTTCACCAATTTTTAACTGATGATTAGCAAGTATTTATTTAATCAAAGTACTTATTTATTTAATAGTTAATGTGTTAAATACTTACTGTGTACAACATGCTAAATCTTTGACTATAAGGAATCAAAAGTAGTTGATACCATATTTTTACCTGATAGATACATAGGTATACACATACTACACCTATGCACAATATAAGTAGGACAATAATTTCTATTGTGGTATTTGAGAAGTACTATAGGGTCCTCAAATAGATCCTAGAAGTGCCAGATTAAGTAATATTTTTAAGGACTGAGTGAGTCATCAAGGTTGGTCAAAAAACAAGCTGAAGAGGAAAGGTGTGGGCCAGATCTTGAAATTTGAAAGTATTTGCCCATTCTTTAGAGGTTCAAATTCAGTTTCCTTTAGTCAGGTGCCTACATACCATGAGTGAAATGTAGAAAAGTGGGGTATTCTACTCATAAGTGTCAGGTTGGTTTGAGTGGATTCATTTAGGTGAAAATCTAGATTGGTGTAATGATAAGAGAACAAGACTTAACAACAAGCGTTACCTCATACTCAGTACAAGGAAGGATTTCCTGCTGGTAAATGTTCAAGGGTGAGAAAGTACAAGAGTGAGAGCATTTTGCACATAGAAAACCAAAATAGGAAACCTTGGTTATCCAAGAAAAGCATGAGGGGCTCTGAATGTCTGAGCAGGGAACCACAGGGTACAAGCCTTCCATGGAATCTGAACAAGAGTAATAAGCTATAGAATCAGTGATGGAATGAATGCTACTCTTCCTGAGATATCACCACCTAAGTTTTGTCAAAGTTTTTAATTCTATCCCTGAAGACCTTGAAGATAATTGGCCTAGTGTATTGTCAGAGTTTCTAAAGGGATCCTTCCTGTTTAATTATCTACATTAAGGGAACAGAGTTCATCATGGCTTATTAACAAAGATAGGCACCTGTCTTGGAAGTAGCTAGATATAGGACAAGGAAGGATTTGGGAGTCTGTAGGTATTGAATCTAAAAGACAACATTCAAAGCGGGTGGCTGGTAAAACCAACTCTACAGGCAGTGGAAGATAAGCTGAAACTCGAAACTTGAGCAGGATCTATGAGTTGTGAACATTATGTTCAAAATTCTGTGACAGTAAGTCATTAATTTTTAGTATTTTAAAGAAGTTTATAATAATTTAGATGTATGATAATGTCCATAACATAAAATAAAGCATGTCTATTACTTAAACATTTGCTTTATGTGAATCATTCTATGTTCACATAAAGTAAAAATAACTAATTTGCTACAGTGGTTTATAAACAATTGTATTTTATGTATTTTCTGAAAAGGGTTATTATTATCTTGTGTGACTCTTCTTTTTCCTTTCTCTTTGTTTTCTCCTTTTCTTCCTTCTTTCCCCTCCCCTTTTCTTTCTTGTTTTTTTTCTTCATTCCCTCCTACCTTCTGTCCTCTCTTTTTTTGTTTTTAAGTTATTTCCATGCATTAGATATAAATAACTCTTGTTTTCATTATCTTGTTTTAAGGAAACACCTATCATAGGATAATATGCATTGTATGAATTTAAAAGTTTTTTTAAGACTGGTAATGAAACCATAGCTCCTTTTCAATGCCAAAAATTATATCAGACCCTACATTTCCACCTGTCCAGAGTAAATTCTTGTAGAGAATAGGAAAGGGGAATAAAACTACGTCTGCACAATTTAGTCTTAAGCCTGATTTTATGCCACGTCTTGTTACAGTGAGATATCATTAGGTTAAAGCTTAAAAAAAATCCTTATCATCATCCTCATAGTTCTGAATTATGGTCCCTTTATTGAGATTATTGGGAAAATTTCTTTATTATAGTCAACATACTCACTTTTCTCATCTGCAAAATGGCACTTTAATTTCATATGCTGTGTAAAAAATTACCACACACTTAGCAGCTTAAAATAACACACACTTATTATCTCACAGTCTTTGTGAGTTAAAAGTCTGGTCATGGTGTAGCTAGGTCCTTTGCTTTGGTATCACAAAGTTTCAATCAAGGTATCTTTTGGCCAGATTGCATTATTGTCTGGTGGTTCAACTGGGGAAAATCCATTTCTAAGCTCAGTCAGTCGCTGGCAGAGTTCATTTCCTAGTGGTTGTATAAGACTGAGAGCCCCAGCTTCTTGCTAGCTGTCACCTGGAGGCCATCCTCAATTCCCCCGTTCCCTGCCATGTGGCCATCTCTATAAGCAGTTCACAGAATAGCAGCTTGCTTCTTTAAGCTAGTAGGAGAGTAAGAACAAGCCCATTAACAAGACAGAGTGTATATAACAATATAATCACGGGAATGATAACCCATCACCTTTGCTGTATTCTACTGGTTATAAATAAGTGACAGTTTGCATCCACACACAAGGGAAAGAGATAATACAACAGCATGAACACCAGAAGATTGGGGTCATGGAGCTGCCTTAAAGTCTGTCCACCACAGAGTAGGTTTAACATTCAGAGAGTCTTCAGTCTTAGAAAACAAGCAATCAACATGGTTCTATCCATCACAGCCCAGCCAATCATCCCATCCATTTCACATAGATTCCCAGAGGTAAGAAATATAGTGCTATAAAATAAAGATGATATTGGAGGGCAACCTGTCAGGTGACTGGTGAGTGATGAAGTTGCTGTTCATCTCACTATTATTTGGTATGAACTTCTGATTTCTAATCCTAGCCATGATTCAGGGTCTATTAATGATGATGGGGCTAATTCTTCTTTAGCTTCTTCCTCAACTTTCAAATAGTAGATGATGACTACATCAATCTGAGAAGGGCAGTATGAGCTTTAGCATATAAAGAATTCAGCCCAATTTTGTATGGAAATAGTTTTGAGTAAGAATTCAGCAGGAAGCAGCATAAATCTTTAAAGAGCTAGCACAAAACAGTGCTGGGGAGGAGCTAAAATTCCAACTTAATATACAGAAGTGAAGGCAAAGGATGATTTAATTGCAACCTACAAATATAGGGGAAATGTTTATAAGAAACAAACTATTTTGCATATTCAAGGAAGCCCAAATTAGATAAAATTAAGGAAATAGGGGACTTTTTTTCCCAACATGTTTTTGTGTTTGTTTGTTTTAAAGGCTTTGAAGAGATTCTACAATCTTCTCTAGGTGGGCTTTAAAACTAAAATTGGCATTTGATTTAGAATGAATTGGAAATGTGCTTGACATTTCTTTTCTTGGATTCTATTTATTAAGTATGTGTCACTTAAAAGTGTAAACTTCCTTCTAAAATTAAAAATTAAGCAATTTTTAATGCTTTATTTAGGAAAAAAATGAGGTAAACTATTCTGAATTTTGATAATGTAAGCCATTTAGCTTAAAGAGTAGCATCACAATAACCAGGTGAGGTAGCTTAACATAGGAGGGTACAAGGTATCATTTGGTATCAAATTAGATCTGAGTTATTTTGTTTGAATCAGTTGAACGTTTGCAGCTGTCACTATGCTTATATATAAGAGTTAAATAATCATCATTAAAGGGTTTACATTTAACTAAAAAAAAAAATCAACAAGCACAAATAGAAAGGAAGAGAGATAGGGAGGAAATGAAGAGGAGAGAAGAGGAAAGAAGGGAGAAAAACAACCAAACTGGTTATTTCACCAGATTGATTGGTTAGTAAATAATAAGACAGTTAGATGTCAAATAATGTTTACCATCAGGGATTCTAACTGGGGAGGTCATCAAGGCCAATCTCCTAGCAAATGCATAATTTACTTTAATACCCCCAAAACATCTTCATCCAGATTCTTTTGGAATCATTTCATTGACAAAAATTGCAATGTTTCTTCCATTAATTTGTTTCACTGTTGCATGCTGAGGAAGTTATTTCTTATCTTCACCCTAATTCTTTTTCACAGGACTATTGTCTTTTTTCTGGAGCAGTATATGCCATGTTTCCCTGAAAATAAGACATAGCTGGACCATCAGCTCTAAAGAGTCTTTTGGAGCATAAATTAATATAAGACCTGGTATTATATTAAATTATGTATATTATATTATATTATATTATATTATATTATATTATATTACATTATATTATATTATACTATATTATATTATAGACCAGTCTTATATTACAGTAAAATAAGACTGGGTCTTATATTTATATTAATTTTTGCTCCAAAAGACACATTAGGGCTGATGGTCTGGCTAAGTCTTATTTTCAGGGAAACATGATAGTGACTTTGTGTTTTTTACTTTAATGTAGATAACCATTCACATGTGTGAAGATGGCCACCAAGATATTAATTTAATATCTTGTTTTGTCAGTCACCATCTAGAGTTTTTCAACTGCTTAATTTATTAAGTAGCCTCAAATTCCTCCAGAAGCTTTTCCTACCCTTGACACTGTGTATAGCAGAGAGAAATGAAACCATAATGGTCCAAAGTCCTTAGCTAGATATGGATGAAGTGTTGACTGGCCTATGACTTTAACTTCAAAACCAGTTGCTTAATCAGTTCATCACAAAGACATAGACTGAGTCATAAAACAACAGATGAGTGAGCACACAACAAAATCCAAGTTGCAAAGGCCATTAAACACTAAAGATATATTGTAGAGTAGAACTTGCTTAGGTAAGAACTTCCTGCCCAGTGCCATGTCATGATGATTAATGTGTGCAAATGTGAACTTTATGAAAAAGATAATGAATTGATTGTGTTCTTAAATGATGCTGTTTTAGACCTATTTGACTTCCTCTCCTCCCCCAGGAATAAACTGACCACACTCTGCTAGTTTAAACAAATTAACATTCATCGCTGCCCATACTGCCAACTATGTTGGGGGGGGGGGGAACGGAATCATTTATCAAGAGAAAAAGAAAATAATGCAGTAGCTTCTATGCTGGGAAGGAGGTGAAGACCAGTAGTGAGAAAGAGAGGCTGTCACAGTTTCTGCTTAAAAGTACAGCAGAGGCAGGGTCTTACGGTCTCTTTCATGCTTTGGTTTCTGCCTATTTTGGTAGCAGGATTCTGATTGTAATCACACCATGAGTCTGTCTCTCTTGTTCCTCAAAGACAATGTTCTTTGGCAACTTAAATTTTATACGAGTCCCTGTAAACACATCTGCTGCTTCTTGGGGGTCATCCAATGCATTGTGAATGGTATTAAAATAATTAGGGAATGGTATTAAAAATGTAAGTAGAATGTGCAATTGGAGGGCCATTTATGATGATAAACTAAATATTACTTTAGTCATATATCTAACATTTTACATTAATTCATCAATCAGCTGAACTTAGTACTATTCTAATAACTGAGGGGAATACATAGGACAAACAAGTCACAACCTCTGTACTAAGTTAAGAGAAAGAAAGGAATCATCATTCTTGGATAAAGTATTTTCTAAAAAAGAAAAAATATAGTCCTGTTTTTTTTCTGTGCGTTTTTATTATTTATTGTTTATGTTTATGTTCTCTTAAAGCCAGCATAAATTATATGTACATCACACACACACACACACACTCACACAATTGAATATACGCACAAATCTTTTCAGCATAAAGATATACTGTTAGAAGTTTTCACTCTAATCCAGTCATTATACTCATACTCTGAGTATGTTAAGGAGGAACAGGTGAATGAATGGGGAAAGGAATGTTGAGAGATGAATGCAGCTTATAGGTTTTTTTCATGATAGGTGATGGTGTAGCACCTTCAGCTGAACAAAAATGGTATGCAAAGAAATTCCTTTGGAAAAATTTCTGAGATTTATTATCTACTGAACACTTATTACATGTCATTTGCGCATTTCCTGGGAATAAGACAATTTGAATGCCGACTCTAAAGCCAGATTTAAGTACTCTAACTATTGAACTCATCTATGGTCTTGTTCCACTGCAGCTGGCTATAGGAAAGAAGGAGCTAAGGTCTGGGCAAAGAAGTGGGGAAAAGGTGTTTTGCAAATCTGATACATTTAAAGTCTATGTTACAATATGAAAAGTATTTGTACCTAGTATAAGAAATTGTTAAAATATGCTCTTCCTCTTTTCTTCCTTAGATTGTATCTTAAATGAATAAAGTAATACTTATCATAGTTACTATAGATGAATATTTTTTTCCCATATAAAATGTGAATTTTCTTGTTGGAAGGGAGGGGTAATATCTTAGTCATCTTTCCATCCCTGTTATAGGGCTGACTCATGTGTGTGATACACTGGACTAAATTGAAAAATAGAAAATGCAGGGAATGAAAACTGTTGGTTTACAGCAGTGGGATTCTTATTTTTTTTACTTGTAAATTTTCTTTTATTTGTATTATATTCTGTTAAAAGCTGTATGGCTATATTTCTTAACTGGTATCTCTAATTGCATTCATACCAGAAGTCAGAGTCGGAAGTTTTTTCCAGAGATATAATCAATCTTTTATTGGCCTATAGGAGATTAGGTTGCTCAAGGATTGATCATCTTTTGATTCTTTGGAAGACCCATTGGTTAGCATTTTTACAGGTATGCTCATGAGACAGAGTTTGAGGGGTGGGGGATAAGAACCAAAAGCACTGGAAAGGTTTTCTGTTGGGCATGAGGAGAATTGGAGAATAATAAAGCTGCTTAAATTTCTAATATGAGGTGGATGTCTTGGAGACACTTCTCGATCTGGTAATCCTTCCAGGCTTTCCCATTTCCCAGAACCACTTTGTCAAGTTTATTACTAGGCCTGCTGCCCCCATCCCCCGCCCCAGCTCAATCCCATCTCCCTGACCCAAGATGGCTGCTCCATAGCAACTGCAGTCTTCCAGTGGTCACTTTTTACTTTCTGAGTTCGAGGATTGCCTCAGCTATCAGTGCTGAGACTGTTTCTACTCGCTCAGTTTTCTTTGGTTTCTCAAATGACTTCAAGGAAAGTTCAGAATTTTGTCATTTCACTTCTATATCGCAATATATATTAGATATATAATACCAACACGTATCCCTCTATCCTCCAAGGGAAGAAAATGGCTGTTCCAACACTGGAATTATAGAGGAAACACCCACCACACTGTACTGTCATATCAGATAATCATTTAATCACTGACTAAATCTAAGGCACTGAGATCAGAGGATTCAAGAACTCTGGGAGACTTTAAAAAAACCTTTCCAAATTAAGCATTTATTGTTACTTCATTGCTCTCTTGCTACTTAATTTTCCTGAGTCTCATTTTAGGAGAAATTTGCTCCTTTAGCCTTGCACACTTCATCTCAATCAATACACAATTCTCCCTAGAGGTCCCAAATTATTCTTTTCAAATGTCTTTTTTATCTATCCTTGGAAACAACACAAGCAAATGGAGTTTGACTTCCAGCTGTCAAATCAAGAGGCAAACCCTGTGAGCGTGAATCACTCGATCTTGCCTTGTTCAGTCTGGGTAATGTGGCACCGTCCCAGGAATCCTCCCCTATCACCGAGAGAGAAAGGAGTCAAACACAAATGGCATAATTTCAAAAAGGTGGACAATTCATTTATTTATTTTAATTATAAAGAGCTCATTCACACAGAAACCTGTAGCTAAATAGTGAATCCTCATTATATTCCTTGGACTTCTTTGATAAGTCAGGGTTAAGATTTGGAAATATAATATTTTAAGTGGGCCTCACCTTGTTACTGCAATTAAGAATTGAGCTCGGGCCACCCTATAATTCCATCCCTGGAAATCTATACCCTGAAAAATATGGTACCCAGATTTCTCTGTTTATTTTAGGGACTAAAACTTTCAGGTTGATACAGGTTAATATTCAAAGTGTAAACTATTGATCACATTGTTGACTAAGACATAGAAAGGTCAGTTTTCATGGCAGCATTATTTGCAAATCTTGGGGATCATTTATATGTTAGCTTATATGTTGCCTCTCTTTAGGTCCAATTTCTCTACTTCCTGTGTAGCTTCCAGAGGATTGTTTACCTTCTAAGGTACAAAACAAACAAACAAATAAAACGACAACAAAAAACCGGGCACTTTGCCCTGGTGCTAGTAGCTGTGTAGAAACAGTGATGACGTTGAAAATTTTTAAAAGTTAAAATGCCTGGCCAAGTTCAGAGACATTACCTAGATGTGTTTTGTGTACTTTCGATTCATTCCCCACCCCCAAACAAGATGGTAAAACAGAAACAGCGACTCTTTATTTTCGATCCTCTACTGTCCCAAATCCTCAGACTCCATCAAAGCACATCTGGAGCTCCACCTCCCACATTGTGTCCCCCACTGGTGCCAATCTTCCAGCTAACTCCATTTCCTTTTTGTAAACGCTTGATGTGCTGACCTATTTAAAAATATAACTCAGGTGCCTGGCGAACCATGATGCCTGCCAGCTCTTCAGATAAAGAGGATCCACTTATTAATCTGCTCTGTCTCCATCTGCCTGCTCAATTGGGATTGACTGCTTGCTGTCCAGACTGATACCAGAGAAATCTGATTGAGGACAAGAATCTCTTTGTACATTTCCCCCACTGATACGGCACAACAGGTCTGTTGCAGCCAGGGAGTTAAGCTGATGTGACATGATGTCAGATGGCCTGCCATTGTGCGTCAGAAATTAAAAAGAAAATATTCTTTCAAACTGGAATTCCTTATGTGATCTTTATTTCCTTGGGCTTTGAGCAGATTGAGTATTGAATTGCTTGACTGGAGCCCATGGATAATTTAATACCTGCAACATTCGTTCCCGGGTGAATTTCAGCCACATTTGACTTGTTCAGCATGGCGTCTCAGTTCTAACCATTTCATGGAAATCTTGTAAATATTGATTGATGAAATCCCAAAGAAATACTTTTTCTAACTCTGATTCTGAAATGCTCCAAAAGGAAATACTTGATCTCTCTTTTTGTCCTCCCTACTCCACATCTAGTAGTGTGAGATCTAAATAAAAATTATTGACTGTCTTTTTTATACTTCTCAAATTACAACACTCAATTCTTACAACTTACAAATAAATAAATAAATAAATAAATAAATAAATAAATAAATAAATAAATAAAGTGATGTGATTTGATCCACTAATCTACGACTGAATAAAAATATACAAAGAAATAGGCAAGAATAGCAAACAAGTAAGCAAGCAACCAATAAACAAATAAGCCCAAACCCTGTCAGTGGAATCAAAAATTATTTCTTAGAAGCTTTCTAAGTCTCCCAATTGGAGGTATTGGCTGCATAATGTTAATGATCCAGAAGAATGCAAACCTGGTGTATGTGTACACGGTTCTCAAGCACTAAATGTTTAGCATCCCATGGGCAAAGCATTCATATTTTAGTATGTGGTTGTGCTCTTACGAAAACACAGGCAAAACTATCCTAAGTCACACCTAAAATCCAAACTGAATGACACAAAATTTCTACAAAGCATTTATTAATGAAAATCAAAAGAGAAAAGAGACAAGAGTTAAAGATCTTACAGGAATTCATGTTCAGTAATAAGGAACAAAATATTATCACTTTCTTAATATTCAGTTTTTACTCTTTAGTCAAGGCTAATCATTTGTTAATTAGAGTAAGCTCCAGTGCTTCAAAATTCAAATGTAAATGAAATGTGTGGCTGATACTTACTCTTTATTATAAATTAAACAATATGAATGTAAATACTATTGGAGAAAATAAAATCTCATTCATTCAATGTAAATAACACTGAATAAATTAATAAATTGACTGGTCTCTCTTTGATAATCACTTGTGATAAGAGTGTATGTGTGTATTTGTGTGTATGTTTGTGTGGGACTGTGTGTATGTGAACACATAAGGTATTCAAAGAACTAGGTAGAAAAATAATTTACTTAAACAGATAAAAGAGAGTACTTTGATACAACACAAATGACATATGGAAAGAATATCTTTTTTTTAAATCTAGAAATTCTCTTAACAAGTAATACTGTATTATATAATATTTCTCAAGATAGTGTACGGAAAGTTCTTTACCATAAGTATTTAAAGACTAAAATATAGGAAGATAAACAAATCCACAAAAAGATTAATAAGAGAAAAACAATTCTGTTTTGTTTGTTTATTTTATCAAGATGTAACTGAAATATCATTGTATTAGTTTCAGCTGTACAATGCAATGATTCAGTATTTGTATATTTGCAGAATGTTCAACACAATAAGTCCAGTTAATATCCATCACCATACATGGTTACAAATGTTTTTTTTTTCTTGTGATGAAAACTTTCAGGATCCACTCTCCTAGCTACTTTCAAATATTCAATAAGGCATTATTATCTATAGTCATGCTGTACATTACATCCCCTTGACTTATTCATTTTATAACTGGAAATTTGTACTTTTTGATAGCCTTCACCCATTTTGGCCAACCCCCACCTCAGGCAATAACAAATCTGTTCTCTATATCCAGGAGCTTGTTTTTTTTTGTTTTGTTTTCCACATATAAGGGAGATCATAAGGTATTTTTTCTTTCTCTGTCTAACTTATTTCATTAGCATAATGCTGTCAAGTACTATCTATCTTGTTTCAAATGGCAAGATTTCATTCTTTTTAATGACTGAATTACATATATATACACACACACACACACACATACACACACATATATACATATACATATATACACACATATATATGTATATATATATACACACACAGATATATATATTTGTGTGTGTGTATATATACGTGTGTGTGTGTATACATACACACAAAATTTCTTTATCTATTCATCTATCAATGGACATTTAGGTGGTTTCCATGTCTTGGCTATTATAAACAATGCTGTAATGATAAGCTGCAATGAACATGGGGGTACATATGTCTTTTCAAATTAGTATTTTTGTTTCCTTTGAATAAATACCCAGAAGTGAAATTGCTTCATCATATGGTAGCTCTGTTTTTAATTTTTTAAGAAACCTCCATACTGTTTTCCATATTGACTGGATGCACCAGTTTACATTCCCAGCAGGAGTGCCCAGGGTTTCCTTTTCTCCACATCCTTGCCAACACTTGTTATTTCTTGTCTTTTTTATAACAGGCATTCTAGTGGTATGAGGTAATATCTCAATGTGGTTTTGATTTATATTTCCCTGTTTTAATCTTGCCATATGGATGGAAAATTTATTTGGATGTTGAGTGTTCTTTATCTCCATATACTTCATTTCCATTTTTCCTGAATCTAGAGTAGAAAAAGATAGTCCATTCAATACATATTCTTTATACTATTCGGAAGTTAGGTTGTGCATTTCTGGACCTTTCCTGATTAACTGAGTTGAATAGAGGAAACATGGGAAGAAGTTATCTTTAGAGTGTACACATCCAAAGTCCATTCCAATTATGCAGCTTAGAATGCAGCTTGCAGTTTATTCTCTTTTGGGACTTTTGTCAAAGGAACATCCCCAGTCAAAACAACCTTAAACCCAATGAAAAAAAAAAAAAAGACAAGAATAAGCTATTGAGAGGGGTCATATTACTGGAATCATGGGATCATACAAGTTCTTTGGGAAAATAAGGATGTCATCTAGCAAAAAAGAATAGCATTCAGAATGATCTAGAACAAAAGCATTCTTACTACAAACTATGAAAATGAACAAAATCTTAGGGCACAAGAAAATTAACTTGTATTTTGTAGGATGAAGTTAAAATATGATAGGTTGTTTAACTATAACATCAAAAGCAAAGAATCCTGTATGGTCCATCTTGTATACCACACAAAATTATGTACTTTGATACTCAGTAAGTTTCAGTCAAAGACTGGCATGAAGGACTCAAAGTGCAAGTTTTTTTTGAAGGCAGTGACGTACCTATCTGAGCCAGGTAAATGAAACTTAATGTTTAAAAATACATCTAGAGAGAAAATTACTTTGCAGACACCTGAAAAATAAAACCACTGAAAACAAGCAAATGTCATTTCCTAAAGAGGGAGTGAAAGAGAGAAATGAGAAAATAAAGTTTGCTAATTATTAACGTGCCATTTGGTTCAAAGAAAACGTTTGTAGGCAAAGTTCCTTGTATCTTAAATTGAATATTGTTCTCATCCACGTAATATTATTCTAATAGTCTTTTTTAAAAAAAAAATATGCTTTCTTCTTATCAAAATGATTTCTTGAAGCCAATCAACGTGGCAGGCCAGAAATTTGATAAGGAGGTCGTTATAACAACTCAAATGCAAAACATAAAACAATTCATTTCAAAGAGTAGGAACTATTTTCTATCAACATTTGCAATATGATTGATTGTGTAGCAATTCCTCTTCCCCTTTTCCTCTATTCCTAGCCCCCAAATGTTCTATGCTAGAAAAGTTTGACCTTGCTGAGAGAAACAATAACACCACATATCTGCACCATCCCCGTGATTAATACCGCCCTCTGAAAGGAGCACCTCGACTGGCAAAATACAACTAAAATGCATGAACACACTGAAGAACTCTTTGCCTTGTTCACCTTCTTTCTAAATAATTCATCAGTTTAATGATAATGACATTCAAATATCATAATTACAGCCGACTCTTTAAAAAACATCAATTCCAGGGCCAAATTGGAGTAACCAGCCCCCACTCCTTTTCTCACCATTAGCTGTTAATGCCAAAATATGATCTTTATTCATTTCACTGACATAATATAAAACCAATGTAGATTTCCCATTTTTCATAAAATTTTCATCTGCACTATTAGTTTCACTGATAGCAGACTGCAAAATGTTGTTAAGCTACAAGATGGAAGACACTGCAAAAACCTCAGCATGTTAAGAAGCCATAAAATTTTATTCAGTTCATTTATTGCTACAGTCCAGTAACCCTATAGTAAGAGTGTGCTATTTTTATTGTGTATTTATTTAAAGGTTGAATATTTTGTTCCCTGGACTAGACATCTAACTGAGTTAATCTGGATTCCTAATACATTGAGTTGTATTCTACTTTGGGGTTTATCATTTCCTTGAAAGTGTTTCTGTAATTTGGTTGTTGTGGAAGAGATAAAAACAGAATATTGCAAACAAAAGCTTGGCTATGGATATGCGGCTCGTTTGTGCTCAGACATAAATCCCCAGTATATGGGCCTCACCTAATGCTGAGGAGAAAGGTTCCTTTTTCCCTCCTCTTCTTCCATCTTATATCTCTTCCAAAGCAAATTTTGGTTCGATGAAACACAATGTAACAGATCTTTTATTGGATGCCCTGGCGTTTGGCCGGAAGTGCCTGACTGCCCACACAATCCTGCAGAAGTCAGCCACATTTTGTGTTTATTGCTTTGTCAGTATGTCTTAGTATTTTCACATAAATAGGTAAGAATTTTTTTTTTTTTTTTTTAGAATAGCATGAAGCAGAACCTGTTTTAGGTCTACTCGTGAAATTATGGCCATCTAAAGCTAGCTTGTCTGTTTTCATACCAAGTTTTATAGTATAGTATAGTATAGTTTAGTATGAAGGTTGTAGCATCAGCTTTGCCAACATATGGCCTATATCTAAATATTCCAAAGGACTTCCACAGTCTGCCCTACCCATGGGGCAATGACAATTACACAGTGGTAACTCTGTTATGGGGGGAAAAAAATGTCAAGTAAACCCAGAAAAGCACAAAGAAGGAGAGTAGAATGGGCAGTTGTTCTGTTGGTATCGGAGCTCTCTCTCGTAGGGCCAGGGCATGGATTTTACTAGACGTAGCAAACTCCCAGGCTGTGCATATTTCTTCAGCCCTGGGAATAACTGTTCCTTGTTCAGTCCCAATTAAAGGCCACATGGAAACTGCAGGTGCAGTAAAAAGATAAACTAGCAACAAAAACTACAATAGCAAACAGGCCAGACAAATGATCTACAACATCCATAATACATTCCTTCTGTGTCTGTGACTTGCTAGGAACCTAGAAGACAAGCCTGTCCCTACTTGGTCCCCTCATCTATAATACGGACTGATAAGAGAACCTATGCCAGTTGCAGTGTTTTCTCTTAAAAGTGCAAAATATGGGGTTGATAAAAGCAAAGTGTGCATTTTTAAAGGCACATGAGAGAGAGATTTAAATCACCAGAGATAGTCTGTATTTATTCATTCCAAAGAGGTACAAAGGCTCCGTCTGGGTAGCATTAAAGAGTAAAGGTTCAAAAGGAATATGTGAGATTCCCCAGGAGACAGGAAACATAAGAATGCATTAAAATGAGATAGAGAATGTGTCCCAAAATAGCCAAATAATGACTATTCGTAGTTACTATCTTGTTAGCATCGATTGTGGAATATTTGAGGGCCTGGGAGAATCAATCTATACGGTAAACAATCACCACCTAAACTGAAATGTCAGAGATACAATACAGAATAATGAATATAAAATCTAGACAAAACTAACGAACAAACAAGATAAACAAATTAAAGCAGATAAGCCAGGAAGGGTGAGTGACTAACGACTGAGTTAGGCATAATCCCAGTGAAGATCTGTCCATTTGAACAGCCTTTGCTGTGTGGTGTCAACACGGCTGACAGCTGAGCCCCACATGCCACCCTTTTGCTTCTGTGATATAAAATCTGGGCTCTGGATGTGAGATGCAGAAGCCAGGTATTCAGGCAGTGGTGGGGAAAACCATTTCCAGATTTTACAATTTCACAATCATCCATTTATCATTCCCAGAGATGAAAGGTTATGTTTTTCGCTTACTGTGCACCTGGTACAGTGGTCTTGGGCTCAGAGACTCCCCCACCCCACCCCAATTATTTCCATTTTTTTTTCTTTATTTTGGGAGGGTGTGCTTTAAATTTTTTTTAAAGGGTGCTGGAAGTCTTACATGATATCTCTTTCAATTCTCCATTATTTTGTGCACCTTTCCTGTGTTTCTATTTTGAATTGATTTGTGAACCTCTTTTTGCGGCTAAATGAGTCAGCAGAGATAGGATGTTGATGGATCTCATTGGACTTGGGTCAACGTTGTTCTGAAATAAAAGGAGCCAGAATACTTTAATGGTACACTCCATCACAGAAAAGACTTTGCTTCCAGGCTCCAATCGTCTACAATTTCTTATGCCCTAAAAGAGCATTATTAGGCAAAACTGAGATTTTGACACAATCTGATTTCTACAGTGTGTTTTCTTTTCTTCTATTTTCTTTTTTTTTTTTTTTTGGCCTGGTTGGGGGTGGGGGTGGGTTATCGCTTGATGCCTTGTGCCCTTAAACTTCAACTTCCACTATCCTCCTCCCCAACGCATGCATTCCTCCAATTTCATATTTACCCCATGGTTCCTTTCTTTTTTTATTTGACTTACGCACTCTTCAAAACTGATCTCTCGTTGTGGGTCTCATTTCATAAGAAGTTTCTTTTAACTAGGTGCTGTCTCAGTGGAAAAGATCTCATGTTAATTGAAACTGTGTGGATAATAAACACTGAGAGCATTTCTCTTACTAAGGATATTTGCTATGAACGGGAATCTCCCCCTTATGTATAGATATAGATATAAACAAGCTTTATTTCTATATTTTATAGAGAGATATAAACACATTTATACCTAAAGGTGTGAATTTCAGACACAATGGCAGACAAGTGAAAGGGATTGATTTAGATAAGAACTGCTTATTTGCACACCATATGGGAAAATACCTATTCTGTCTGCAAATAGGGCTTGCCCAGTTTGATGTTTTGTGAACATTCATTCTCACTTTTCTTTTTTAATAAAAGGGCATAGGGCTTACAAAGAAGTAAGACTTTTACTTAGTATCCTCGGCAGAAGAAAACTTTAAATTATAACATTTAGACGGTAAATGAAATACATCATTTTATAATAATTTACTTTAGCACTGTTCTAGCAACTTCATAATCAGATTATTAAGTTTTGAAATCTCTTATATTTGGTTATGAAATTGTCTCTAATAACTAGAGAGATAATTATCTTTTATCTTGTTATTTATTTGCATCTGCTGGGTATTATCCCTCTGATGGGGATCATCTAATTAGAAAAGGGGGTGCAAAATTTGTCCCTCACTTTACCTGAAGTGCTTTTACATAGGTGCTGTCATAGTGGAAAAGATCATAGTGGAATAGATGACACCACTTCAGCCCTCTGAGACATTCAGATCAGCCTCAACTCATTGGCCATTTTTGTGGATGATAGAACTGCCACACACGTCCTCCTTGTAGACCAAGGTGGAATCTGTGCAGTCACTTAAACAAGCTGCAGTGCTTGTATTAACATCTTGGGCCAAGTGCAAAGATCAATACAGGAATGAAAGGAGAAAGCCACCTGGCTTTCTAAGGTAGACTCTAATGTTTTGATCCTTACTCAGGTTGGGATCAAGAACCTGAGGATATGGTTGAGATCAGATATTTCAAGTTGACACCATCCTGTTGCTTGGAATCCTGTTGGATTCCTTAATTAAATGCTGTGTGGGATAAACTGGAAATTTGGTTCCAGATTAATCAAAGTCGGTTATGGAGTGGCTTGCTCCTTGAGAAATTTTCCAGAAGCGGTGATGAAGTAAAAACAATGGATACTTATTTAGGGGAGACTTATTTTCTCCATGGGTTTCACATATTTCTGCCTGTGTTAGGAGCAAACACACCGGTTATCTTTGTTCTGGATTATCTTTGCATATGTAGGGGTCACTTGGCTCTCTTTATATCACCCTGTGGGAACTGGGGCTTAAGCACAAGCAATGTTGATATTCTCACTACTCTTACTGCTCTGAGCCTTTTGTCTCTGACTCGGGAGTGTCATGTCTTCTGCCCATACCCGTGAAACTGAGGAAGGCTAACTTTTTAGCTGGCAAATGTGGTAAAATCTCACCCCATTCACAATTCTTGACAGCCCCTGATGGAATAGACCAGAACTGTCTTCTTCTAGACAACCACAGTCATTTTGAGGATCAAGTATTAGTATTCCTTGTAAGTTGTGACTTCTATACATGCTACCAGGAGATAATCAATCTGGAAATGATCATAGAGATCATCCTTCATTCTACAGATGAGAAAAATTGAGGCTCAGGTTTGTTTACCTAAAATAATATTGCTATGTAGAGGCAGAATCTAAGCAGTTGCCAATTTTTTTTTTTCTTATTTCTTGTTTGATATTCTTCCCAATATATTTCATTAATTGCAATAAAAATAACACTCCAAAGTCTACTTTAGTTTCAGATAGATATCTGATAATTTTTAATGAATAAAGTACGAAAATGGTGAAAGAATGTTGCCTATCCTATATCATGAGAAAGTAATGGGTTCAATAACATCCTAGGTTGGCATTGGCCTTGGATTGGATCTCGCAGTGATTTTCAAATCGTGGATTGGAACACTTTCGAAAACGCACATTTTCCTCTTGGCTAGATACAGCAACATTTGCAAGTGCTCTAAAGTATTTGTTGGACCTTAAATATGTCATGTGCGTGGACAACAGGAATTAGCGCTTACTGCATTTATCCAAAATACAGGATTAGTTTCAGCCATCTTTTATACTCTTGGGGAAATCTTCCTTGAAGTGACAATAATTTAACCTCATTTTTCATTTTCTTTTGAGCCTCTACACTCTTATCTCTGAAAGCCAATAGCTTATTTTATGTTTTTCTCCTCTTGGTTACTATACTCTTCAGAATAGACTATGTTATGTACTATGTAACAAACAACATCCACAGCTCAGAGTCTTAAAACAAATTTTATTTTTTGCTCATTTTATATTTCCACCACAAGTCTTCCGGAGGTTTTGTCCTTCTTTATCCTCACTCTGGGACCCAGGCTGACGGAGACTCCACCACCTTGAACATTGTAAATTGCCATGGCATCAGCTCTTGAAACATTTGTCTTTAAATAATATTGCTGCCACTCTCATTTACCCTGCCTACACATGCACTATGATACATCCAATTTAAGGTGAGAGGGATACACAGCATCATCCTGTGCCCGGGAGAAGAAGCAGAACCATCTAGTGAGCGGTACTAATGACAGCTACAGTTATATTGATTTTTACCTCACAGTTTACTTAAGATTTTGAATGAATATTCCTTCTCCTTCCAGGACTTCAACTCTTATTTGGGCTGTTCTTATTACTTATGCTAATGATCTTTTTCCTTGCTCCCAAATGTTTCAATGTATTGCCACGAGGATTTATTGCATGATGATGTTATGTGGGAAAAGTCTGGGTGAAGATTTTTTAAGAACGTAAAATCACAGGTGGAAGGAAAGTTAGAAAGAGGACTGAAGAAAAGCAAAGGGAAAAGGTGATTGAAAATAAAACTTAGAGAAGAGTAGGGATGAATAAAGGAAAAGGAAAGAAAGAGAAAAGGCTTTGAGAAGAGAAAATGTTGAAAGGAAAGAAAGCCAGTGGGAAATGACTACTGAGAGCAAAAGTTGCACATTTCAACATGCTTAGAACTCTCTGGGAAAAAAGGTATGAAAACCAATAAGACATTATTTAAATCTTATGATGTTGTGCCCCAGGGCTGAAACCAAGTCCTGGGCTCATCATCTCCAGTTCTCTGCTGACTTAAAGAGAAAAAAATATATATACTGTTTTTAACTGGCAATAGAACAGAAGTTCTGAATCTCAAAGCAACAAATGAAAACACACACATAAACTCTTCAGATTTTTCCTCTTCCCCAGAGCTCACTTTTTCTTAGAAGGAAAAATTGTAAGAGCTCAGCTGAGATTTGAATTTTTTGCCCAGCTCTACAGAAAAAGAGGTAGAACATCGCTGGCCCCAAACTTCAAATACCAGGAGACCAGAATGACACTTCAATAAGGGGAGAAATTCTTGAAATATTCTTTGATTTCAGGGTTTTCTTCTCTATTCACCTCTTTATCTTTCTGGTCAGTGGCTTTGTAAGGGTGTGTGTGTGAGAGAGAGAGAGAGAGAGACAGAGAGACAGAGAGAGAGAGACAGAGAGAGAGAGAGAGAGAGAGAGAGAGAGAGAGAGAGAGAGAGAGAGAGAGGTACTGAGTGAGTGAATGGTACACTGGAGCTTGCTCATACATACTCAGACAAGCCCAATTAGCCATGATAGAGAGGGACTATTTACACCACCAAAATCAACAGTGCCACAAACATAAATCAGGTTTGTTTTTTTTGTTGTTGTTGTTTTGGTTTGTTTTCCAAAGAGTTGTTTGCTGTATTACTAGCACAAAGCTGGGAGAGATACACTATTAGATAGAAACAGGAAAAGAATAAAAGAACATATTTGAAGAAAGAGAAAAGGGAACTCTAAGAGGGAGGAAGAAAATGGAGTGGGTTTGGATTTGGAAGAAGAATAAAAATGTTGAGCTAAATGCCAGCCCATGAAAGTATTCCTTTCCATAAGTAAAGAGTTCTTGTTTATTTCTTATTTATTGGTTTGGTCTTTAAGTGTGGGGATTTTTTTTTTTTTTTTTTTTTTTTTTTTTTTTTTTTTACCAATCTTAGGCACATGAGAGTCAAAGAACTAAGCAAGTGACTTCCTGCATCCTGAGAGGCAAACCCAGCCCCTTCTGCTAGTTCAGAGTGAGTCTCTAAGTGTGAAAAGCAGACAGGCAGAAAACTCTGCTCCAGTTACATGCGCCTGGTCTGACTGGCCATGAGGAGCACTAATGCATCCACCTGAAAGACGAGCTGATTGCCCACTGAATCTGGTTTCAGATTCCCTGGAGCACAAACTCAGGGATATTTATAATGCCACATGGGAGCTTCTATTCTTTGAGGATGATTTGATCTCTGTGTTGAAAATGCAAAACGTCTTACTCATTAATGCTTTAAACATGTATATCTAAGTTCGAACGAGCAGCCACTATTTTTTTAGATGGAGAAAAAAGGATGACTGAAACACCCAAATGCCAAATTTACTCATTTTATTTTTTTTCTTGAAGTCATTCAGATACACTCACTGAAAATATTGAAGGAAAGAGTTTGCCACCCCAAAATGGCATCTAAGCCTCAACTGCCCAATGTGTCCTTGGGTCTCATGTTCTTGGGGAACCCCCATATGTGACACATAATAAATTCATTCTTTTTCTCCAGTTAATCTGTCTCATTTTAATTTGACTATTAGTCTAACCTGAAAAATCTTAGAAGGCTAGAAGGAAAATTATATTTTAATCTCCCACAATATCAAAAGATAACAAAAGGAGAAAAAAATACGATTTTGGGTTGCAGTTCCTTAGAATTATATGAAGAGACCTTAAATGTTCAATTTTCTTGCCTCCAAGCTAAGCAGGTGAACATTAAACAAACTCACAAAAAAGAATAGACTTTATATCTTCCTCTGCTAACCCATATCAAAGTTTAATGACTTCCATATACATTGTTACATTTTCCTTTCTGTGTCTCTTATTGGAAAAGCATAATGCTCATGTTTTCTTTGTTGTTGTTTAGTGCTATGCAGGGATCTGAGAATTCTCAATGTACCGTGTGTGTGTGTGTGTGCGTGTGTGTGTGTTTCAGTGAATGTATTTGGAGGAGTGGTACCCCACCCAAATCCCACTATAATACTAGACCCATACTAAACAATTGAACCTGACCCTTTGCTCCTGGCAGGCTGCTCGCCTTGCTCTGGTGGTTTCTTCATCATTCTAAGCTTGGCAATGAGCTACAAGTCCCCTCCCTGTCCAGGCTCCCTCTACGTCACCTCCTTCCACGTAGGTACATGCACACAACATATTTGCCTCTCTCATTTTCAACCATTCCTAAAGCCCTCTTTTAGTCCCCACTCCATAAGTGAAGTCCCTATTCTTAAGTATTCTGTTTCCCCTAAACCTTCCCGGAGTACATTCTCTTCTTAGAACTAATTGACTACCTATATTCTACCTCGAGCTACAATTTGACTGCCTTCACGTGGGTCTTATTTCCTTACTTATATTTTGAGAACTGCAAGAATATATACCACAGTTTGTTCATCTTTCTACCCCCATGGTACCTAGCACAGCCCTGTGTATAAAATAAGTGTGTAATGAATGTTTGATCAAGAATGAAGGATAGAATCAATTCATCACTCAGGTAACTGGGTCTTTAACTTAGTGGCAGAGGGTTACTATTTCAAAGGTATAATAATTATCGTTCACACATTCTATTGTGGAGAGAATATACAACCTCTGTGTGATTAGGGAAGTATTTCTCCCACTTGATTACCGACTTTGAGTAAAATTTACATCAGTTCTTGAGGTTTCCTGCTCAGATTTACACACATAATTTACACACATTATGTATACAAAGTAGAATGCCAGAAATTTTTGCCCTCAATGAAATCATAATGTGGAAAACAGGAAATAAATTATTGCCGTACTACAAAGATGCTTTATAAAGACCTGTGAAACAAGATGTCGGGAAAAGAAAGAGGAACACTCTCTAGTCACAAGGAAGTGACTCACAGAAAAGGATTAATGGTTTAGTTTATATTCTCTCTTTGCACATAAATGTCAAAAAACAATCAATCAGTCAACATCTATCAAATAAGTAAATGTGTTATTTAATGAAAGAGCTAAAATTCTGTAGTCTTGACTGTTGATTATCTAATTTTTATTTTTCAAATGTAAATTGTGTAAAAATGTATTTACACAAGTGTGTAAAATAGTGAAAGTGAGAATACTCTGGTTAGATTAGGAGGATGGGACTCATTTCCCTTCCTTACTCTTGTTTGCCTTGACCTGGAAAAAGATCTAGAAGCACAACTTAAAACCCATTGATCAAATAAAGACGTAGAGTGGACATTTACAAATTCTGTTAATTCACAAAGACTGAGTATTTGAAGTGAGACTATGTCTGCGTAATAATGAAGTACACAATTTGGAAAAATAAAAATGCCCCCCTCAGTTATTATGAAATTAAAATAAAGTTTAAAATTAACAAAATATATGGCGATCTCTTTGGTTATTAGAAATAGAGAGATGAATTTCATAATCCCAAGAAATGATATAAAGTACATAGCAAATATATAATAAATTTGAATACTTTAAAATAACACTAAAATGGATCATCAAGTAACATCTCTATAAGAACACCCCTCCAAGTATTGAGGTTGAAGCCAAGAATGATTATTTCCCAAACCAGGGATATGACACTCATGAGAGTCACAATCAAACACTGAATGAACCATGTAGCTAACTTGGGATCATTGTCTACGTTTTTGATTGTTCAGAAATTGAGAAATGAATGTTATCACAGGTATAAACATTCCCCCAGTTTTTATTTCCCACTATTCTTTCCCCTTTTTCTGTGTGACACTAATTTTAAACCAAGTTGTCTTTTCTTGTTGAGGTCACTATGAACAGAGTGAATCAGAGTATGAGCATATCTGTCACATATTTTAGGTCTTGTCCTCCCAAACTCGCCCTTAGATGAACACTCCAAGTTGGATCGGGGTTGTACACAATTCATAAGATAAGAAAACTGTGAAACTAGTCATATTCATCTGAAGGAGGTGTGTTTTTGAGATTTTCTTCCATTATGCTGTAATTAATAACTCAGGGAAAAAGGCATGAAGATGTTGGTCTGAAACTGCAAATTATTGGAAACAACTGCCTTCTTTATTTTCAGTGTTTGCAAATTGTGTGGAGTAAAAAAACAAAACAAAACAACCCCAAAACAGTAGCAACCTTTATGGAATCTTGAAAAACGAAACTGAATGACTGAAGAGAGCTTTGTTCCCTGTATTACAAAGCATCCAAAGGCTCTGAAAGTGAAAGAACTTGTTTTTTTTTTTTTTCTGTTTTGTTTGTTTTTGTGCTTTTCCCTTTGGGCCATCTGTAAGTGAACCAGTCTAAATTGGTTTAATCAATCAATAGGAATTTGCAATTCTATGCTAAGTGCAGTGAGAGATAGTAAAAGACTAAAATACAAAGAGGTATTCTGTGAAATTGGGTAGTACAAGAGGCAGGTTTCAACTGATCCTTTGATCAAGCTCTCAGACATCTCCTAAGGGGGTGGTAACCAGTCACATCCCCACTTCCAAATACCCCTCCAACATTAACTGCCACAGAAGAAAGGTTACACCCTGGGTCAGTAATTATAAACTGGGTGCTTAGATTTATAGTGCTGCGAGATAAAGGTCCACATAAAGTGATAAAGGTCCACAAAAGTTACGTATAATATGTGTTTTTAAAAAGCCCCTTTTTAGGTGATTAAGAAAAGGCTGCTCACATTTAGATCAAGTGTCAGTTTTCTTTGCCTTGTGTAAAATAGCATCAACTCATGAAACAACCCTGCTTGAAGTAAGTTATCTTGTGCTAATCAGAAACTTTGGCAACTATCTAGCTATGATTAATAAAAATGTCAAAAAGCACATTGTTCAGTCAAATTATATAAATTAATTTAAAATGTGGGAGCCTCTGAGGAGCAGTGTGTTTGTGTCTGTGTGTGTGTTTGTGTCTGTGTGTACAACATAGCTATAACTGTAAGTGTATCATCCTCCATATTAAACTCTTCATATCATTTCCCCAAACACTCTCGCTCAGATATGAACTTAAATTTTCTCCCTTCCTGGGTTTGCATTTGGAGACCACATTCCCAGCTTTAGAGATTTAGTATGACTGATCAATAAATGTCACTCAGACTCATATCACAGGATTTCATATAAGTGAATGGGAACATCCATCTGTGAAAACTTATTGAGGAAACGGTCTATTTTAAGAGATGATTGGTAAATATGGCAACTATTAGGATATCTCCATTCTTTTATCTGAGAGACCAAGGGTGTATCTCACAACTATGAATATTACATTTAATATTAACCAACAATATTAAGACTGCAAGATGGGTTCTCCTCTACATCCAAGCAACTCATTTTGATGCATGGCATCCTGGGTGGTATTCTAGAGGGTGTGTAAAACCACAGAGACTTTTTTTAAGGGTAAATATATCCCATTATTTGATGGAGGCTATTTTTATATCAACATAGATTCCTATGGGGGAGAAATAAAAATACACAATATTTTAAAATTCAGCACAAGACTTCAAAAAAACTAAGTGCTTCTATCCAATTGCTTCAGTCCAAATACTTGAATCCCTAAGAGTGTATGTTGCCTCTCCTCTAACTCTAAGCAAATAAGCAACAGCATTTATTGATTACTGTGTGTCAGTCACATGCTCAATCCCTCCACACATTCATTATTTTACTTAATTCTCACAATAATCTTAGGAGGTAGGTAGTGTTACTCCTGTTTTCCAGGTATGGAAACTCATAAAAATGTTAAGTAACTTGCCTAAGGTCACCAGTAATGTATAGTATTGAGATTCACAGCAGGTTTATTTGAATTGAAGGTATTTTTCTTGGTAAAATAATTAATTTAAGAACCTGAGAATTACTGCTTAATGCACCGCAACAAAAATTAGGTGGCTATATGCCTTGAAATCTAGATTTAGAGCTACCATTAACCAATTTTAACATCTTGATCAAGTTATGGCTTGGTGGACAACTAGTTGAGGATGTTGTACCAGGATAAATTCTCATTTCCAAGTAACAAACAGGAATTCTGGCTGTCAAAACATTTTCTTGTAATTTTGATTAATGTCAATCAATATGCCACGATAAGTTTACCTGTAAATTAAACAAAATGATTAGTTTAAACCATGTAAGCCTAGGGACTGTGTACAAGACCTGTACTCATGTTAACTCCAGTGAAAATAACAGAAAGATAACTTTATGCTTGACTCAACCAACTTGTTTACATGTTCTCAAGTTGAAGGATTTGTTGCTTTTATAAGCGAATGTACATTATCATCCCTTCCCTATACATACCTTCCTTCATCCCCTAATCTTATCTAGTCCCTTTGTGTTAAAAATCATCTATGTACTGTGATTCCTAAATCCATATATTCTGTTTTCCCTCTTTCCAAAATACCAAATCTTACTGCATCCTTGACTTCTCCACATGTAAATCTAATAAACATCTGTTATTCACTGAATGTTCATGTCCCTTAAATTCCAATGTTGAATCCCTAACCCCCAATGTGATGGTTTTGGAGGTGGGGACTTCAGTAGGTAATTAAATATAAATGGGAGCATTTGGGTGGGGTCCCTAAAATGAGATTAGTGCTCTTGTAAAATGAGAAAGAGGTTGGCGCTCTCTCTCTCTCTGTCCTATGAGAATATGGTAAGAAAATGGCATCTGCAAAGCCAAGAAGAGCCAATTATGCTGGCACCCTTATCTCAAACTTCAAGCCTCCAGAACTGAGAGGAAGATTTTTTGTTGTTGTTTAAGCTTCTCACTCTGTGGTATTTTGTTATGGCAACTGAGCTGCCTAATCCATGCTTAGTGTAGCCAAAACAAGACTCCTGATAACACCTCTCTCTACCCCAACCAAATCTGTTCTCTCCCTTCTTCTATATCTCAATATAAAGCATTTTAACTTAAGACCCTTACCCAAGCTGTTCCATCTGTCCAGAATGTTCTCCCTCCTAATATTTGCACGACTGATTTCTTCTTAGCACTGTCAAGGAATGACTGGGAGATATTTAAAGTGTAGTTGAATATTTATTCATATTTGAGGGAGAGCAATTCTATATAGATTGCTTCTCCAAACAAAAATAAAGGTTAAGTTTATGAGAGTAAAACTGCAGACTCCCTGTGGAACAGAGTCCTATGTTTGTTGGTCTGTTTTTGTTTTTGTTTTCTTTCCCCCTTGGATAAGTTGATTGGATGAAGGTCATTAACAAAGCAGTTTGCCCTTGAGTAGGCTTTACAGAGTTGTCAGGGAAGGCAGATTTCTTTTTCTTTCTTTTGTAAAAACCAAGTGTTCTGAGAAGCTTTATAATATCAACTGTTCTGTTACATCTCAGTGTATGTGTGACCTAATGTATTTTGGTGGGTATTTATACCTTATTTAGATGATATCCACTCCATTTTCTTTCATGACAATTCATCATCATTAATATCACAGTTTTTGTCACCTTCTCATAAAGGCGTTCCCTATCATCAATGGTAGCCTCACGTTTTGTCCTCTCTGCATCCCCTTATTTTATTTTGGACCATAACTTTACCTGACTTAAAAATTGTATTTCACTATTAATTTACATAGCATACCCTCTCCCCACATGGAATGCGTGTCCCAAGGTAGTTCAACTATTTCCCCCCAAGAAAAAGGCCTGTGATAGAGTCAATGTTCAAGAAGTATTTGTTGAAAAAAATGGTGAATCACTTTATGAATGAGTATCAGCCATCAGTTGATTTATCTTAGCCAATGAGTTTCCAAACCTAATTTTACAACAGTTCTTAAACTTGAGTGCAAATTCTGTGACCACGCCATCCTACCACCATTGCCTGTTGGAACCTCAGCCACCATGCTTTTCCCTCACCACTCCTATAATGCTGTATAGACATCTAGTCCCTGTTACTTAATTGAAACTGCCTACCTGGCCTGTAACCCCTAACTTGTTATTTTTCTTATGACTGTACCAGTAATATAGAAACTGATAGTTTATTGTAAAAATTTCAGTAACTGAAAATACATGTACTTTAAGTCAGTCTCTTCTCACTCAAACCCCATAATTGTACAGATCTTATCAGAAGAAAGCGCTATTAACAATCTGACTTTCATCCTTCCACACTTTTTTTTTCAAATGAAAGGTTTATTTTCTCATCAATGTCTATCCCATGCAAGTCTCTTTTCCCAGGAAAACTCCTTTGATCCCCAGAGCTCAGGACAGTGTCTCCTACACTTGATTGAATCCGTCTTTTCCTCTATGCTGTTCTTTTGTCACTAAATGGCATGGCGTACAGCCTTGAACTAGAAATTTACTTTTCATGTAAAAAGGTCATTTCATCCCAGCAAGTGTGTGAACTCCACTAGAGGTAGGACAATTTCTTCCACTTTGGTTCCCACTGTCTTAGGTACAGTGAATATATATATATATATATATATATATATATATATATATATATACATATATATACACACACATACATATATATGTGTGTGTATATATATATACACACACACACACACACACACATATATGTATATATAGTGGATATATATATTGTGGATATATATATATCGTGGATATATATATATCGTGGATATATATATATATATATGTATATAGTGGATGTCTTGGAATGCTTGTGAGATTTTTACAGAGGAACACTGAATGTGTAATAGAGTCTGGAAATCACAAAGAACACATCATCTAAGCCCACACCTATAATTTTCTTTTATTATCAACAATTGCTTTAGACTCTGTGGGCCACTTTTATCTGAAAAGAGGTGGCAAAGAGTGTTTTTATATCCCCTCCAATACATGTTTAATCGAAAAATTCTTTTAAAAAATGGGACTGAAGTAAAAATGCATCTTTTAGAAGTTTAAAAATTTTGGTAATCAAACAATATTCGAATTTTCAGACTAGAGCCTCTGAACAGCTACCTCAGTACAGCTTGTACTATAGACATTGATTTTGTTAATTTCCTCTCTTAGAGAATATATGGTTAGTTTATTGTTTTGTCTTTGTGTTTTATTATTCTATTATTGGCTAAATCATCAGAGAAAATCCGTGAATGCATGAAAGGACTGGAGATTTATTCAATTTAATCAAAATCTAAACAACTTGGAAGTGTGGGAGGATACACATACACAAACATTTAAGACTTCATATGTATATATTTATTCATACATACAGGATACCATGTGTGGTAGGTTTGAGTAGGGGAAATAGGAACCCATATTTGGAAGTTCTGTTGTCTCGTTCCAGTGCTTATGTTTTTACTGGTGTTGTGACCGTGGACTGCACCACTCTCTGGGTTCCTCACCTGTGTAATTGGAGAGATAGGAGACTAGTTGTCTAGGTAGCTAAGCTTGCCTATACAAACATTCAGTGTAAGTGCACGCATATCTGTATGAATTACCCTGGTTTCTGAAATCACACGTATAGAGAACCGATTTTGACTGAGTGTACTATTGTTACCTGACTTTACTGCAAAATCCTAGGCTTGCTACTTATTTTCACATCACTTCTTTCCATGCTAGAAAAATAACCTTTTTTTCCCTTAGACTCTTGGCATGACTGTTGGTGACAATCCACCCCTGAAGTGCATGAGTAAATAGAGAATAGGAGATTGCTTAAACAAGTGAATTATTTAAATCTGCATATGCAATGAGACCTGTTAGGCAAAACTTCTGCTCAGTGAGACCCCCAGGCTCTTAGATAGATATTTGATATGTAATTTCCTAAACTGCTTACTGTAGTTTTTGCATCTTATTGTTTATTTTGCATGAAATTGTATTGTCAGTAGGAAGGTTCCCAGAGAGAGTTTTGATTGAAATATGCTTGGATGAGCATTAGGCTTTATTTTTTTGTGCATGTAATAATATTAAATCTTCAAGTTATTGCAAGTTGGATATTTGCCAAGATTTGAATCAAAATGGTTTCTTTTCTTTTCTTTTTTGTGGTTTCATTCTGTTTGTTTTCTTCAAATAATACACATTTTCTCCTTAGTTAAGCAAAAAAGATGTAAAGGTAAATGAAATGTGTTTAATTACTGTGTACAAGGTTTTCGCACACGTGCTTGCTCCATTTCTGGAGGGAAAGGGAGTCTCCTAATTTCCTTTGTCCTCAAAGCTTCAGCCTCATTGATCTCTGGCTTTTCCTTTCAAGTCTGTGGTTCCTGGCCTCAAAGTCAACTTATTTTGGTCCAAAGGAGAACTGATACTGAACTTACGGATTCAGGTCAATAGGTTAGCAGGTACCAAAGCACAGGCAATGGGTCCAGAATCATGTTTGTCAACATAGTGAAACCAAAAGACATGTAACCCTGCTCCTGCTATAGTGAGCAGAAAAGTTTTTCATACATGGTACCAATTTTCAAATACAACCAGCTTTTGGGGACGACTCATTTTCCTTCCATTCTAGGTTCTTTGGCTGGTCTAATAATTAAATTGGCTTAAACCGATTAACAGGAGAAAACCAAATTTTTATTTTTGTGTGTACAGGAGCCCCATAAAAAGATGAGACCTAAGATCAACGCAGGCCATCCTGAGCTAAGGAAAGAAATAAAGGCAAGGAGTTTCAAAGGGGAGGAGGATAATTCAAAGGGCAATAAGAAGAACAGATGTTTGGTAATTAGTTGTTTATCCTGCCATACAGATAAGTCATTCAGATAAAAGTTATCTCTGGTGAAAGCTCTATCTCAGAACCAGGCCCCCATATCAATTCTTTTTTAGGTAGGTAAGGGAGAGGTAAAAGTTTTTCTTTGGTCTGCTGAGTCTTGATTGCTTTCAGCTCAAAATAATCCACATGCCAAAGAGGCACATTTTGGAGTAGCATATTCTGACCCTCTCCACAGCCAATCACAGTTATAAAACCAGTCACATAAGGTAAGAGATCAATTAGAGGACTTCCAACACATACATAACACACACACACACACACACACACACATAGAACGTGCTTCTGTAGTGTGAAATTTCACACAGAAGAAAACTGAAATATTTCAAATATCTTGAATTTTCTTTTTCTCAATTTTTTTTGTTTGTTTTAATTTCCTCCTCTCCTTTAATTCTCCTCCTTTCTTCTATGTCTCTTTTTCTTTCATTACTTCTCTGTTTCTCCATCTCTGTTTATCTGTGTTTTTTTCCTCTCTGCTTCTTGCTCTCTTCATTTAGAGAGATTTTCAAAATCTACAGTTTCTTAAGATTCCTACTATGTCTGGTGCCTTTTTTATGAGTGTCTCAATTGATAAAAACTGAATTTTAGATGATGTCCTGTGTATTCTCTAACAGACTAATATCATAAAATTCAGTTCCTAGTGAGATTATGATCCCAGTGATTTTCAAGTAGACTGAAAACTGGGTGCCCATTTTTGTAGGTTTGCGGGGAAAGTAAAAGAAAGAAGGTTGACAGCAAGATCTTTGCTGTTTTGCAAAGAATTTCATTTCAAGTTCAGTACCAGTATTTTCAGCTTCTCTGTCTATGTAACATCTCTCTATATGCTTCTCTATTATTTGATAATCTGTAGCTCATAATTAGGCACTTAATTAATCTGTGATTTGTCAAGTGTTTTAGTCTTAACCCACCCACCCCTACAATGGAATATGTATTCTTTGAAAAAAGGAATGATGCAGTGACCTGTTTGGGTAATTACTAGGCCACATTTAGCAGCCTAGTAAAAATGTATTGAATATTTTCTCAGTGATTGAGTTGTTATGTCACTAATGTCTTCATTATGAAGGTTTCTATGATATGGGTAGTATAGCAACAAATAGACTCAGCCGAAGAGTTACTTACTATGCTATAGACTCCCTAGTCCACAAATAATTTCTTAAGAAAAAGTAAGCTCCTATCTTTCTGCACCCCCTTTTTTTATCTTTGACAGTACAATGGCCTCTTTGCTCCTCCACCAGGAAGAGATAAAAATCAATAACCATATTCATTTTAGTATGGACCTCCAAGTCCCTCAGAGTCACATTTCCTCTCTGAGACTAGGTTAGTTTTGCAGATGACTTATAGTAAGAAAAATCACTTAAACAACAAATCTGCCTCTACTCTGTGGTGGCTGGAGAGTTTTAGAAATCATTTGAGGAAAAGTATACTCTCAGTTGGCTGTTGGAATGAAAATCTTCATAAACGAAATGTATTGTGACTTAATTTGAATATTGTACTTATTAGCTTTAAGTTTGAATAATTCTTGTCAGGCTCTTCCCCATTACCCAAGAAATTGAACACTGGTTCCAGTAGCAAAAGTAGGCCCACTGTTCATCCAATAAGCTAGGTGGGAATTCGGTTTTTGGCAATAATGATGCACCTTAGAAAGTATGAGTCTTACATTTTGGGAGAAAGGCTGATTTCTTGGCATTAAGAATCCATGGCAATTTTTGTTGTGTCTTTCTTTCGCTGTGAGTTTTAAGACTGCTCTAATGAGCTATTCCAATATTCTCATCTCCCAATCCCTCATTACTCTGAGCCACAGATTTATTGTTCCCTACTTTGGAGGGTGTTGCTTTGTAGGCAATTATGTTGGCTTAATTGTAGCTCATTCTTCCTCATATATTGTTGTGTGACCTCGTGCTCACTTCATTGTGGGCTGTCGCTGTCAGGCTTAATCCCTGGAAAGATGTAAGTACATTAGAATTCATTCTAAAAAGAAAGAAAAACACAAGTTGGGGCAGAAGAAAGCTCACAAATGGGGAGGCAGATTAACCTGCTGCTACTGCTTTTCAAAATAGAAAAACAAAAACCCAAGATACAAATGGTCCCCGGTGCAGCCCTAATCCTGGTCTGCAACCCATTAGTCATCAGTGTGAAGTTTTATCATGGAAAAGACTGAAGTTACGCTAGAACCAAGCTAGAAAAAGTGGTAAAGTATTTGTCTTCCTACAATCTTATCGTTTTCTTTTCTTTTGTTTCTGGACTTTCTTTCACACCATCCACATCCCGCCTCCATCTCACCCCACTTCACCCTCTGTCACCGCCAACGCCTTAGCATCGGAAGCTTTTATTCTAGTCTTTCCTCCATGACATCAAAATCTGATTTCAGGAAAGCATCAGAAATCCATTGACTGTTAGGTGATTTCCGGAATCTACGTATACGGTGAACCCACAGAGAAACGGACAGGTAGTCCAGTGTTTCTTAAACTTGAACATGCATTAGAGTCACCTAGAGGACTTATTAAATCATACTGTTGGGCCCCAATCCCAGGGTTTCTCATTGAGCATTTGTGAGGTAGTGCCTAAGAATTTGCATTTCTACCGAGTTCTGAAGTAATGCAAATGCCACTGGTCTGGGAGCCACTCTTTGAGAACTGGTGAGCTAATGCTCTGCCTGTCATCTTCAAGTGTTAGCCTAGTGGGAAGCATACTGACCTCACAGCAGAGTCTCATCCAAACCTGGCCTTTCCTCCCTCTGTCCCTTACACTGTGGTTGTGAGCTTGCCATGCAGGAGGATAGCTCTTTGATAACCTAATCCACAGCCCCAAAGTGACTTCCAGCAGCTTGCTGCTCCTTCTAGAAATCTCTGTGTTTCCAAGGCAAGTGACCAGGGTGGGTCCTGATATAGGAAAAGAACGAACGTCTTGCACTACAATTCATTGACAGTTGAAGACAGGAGATATTTCTGGACAAAGAAGTCCTGACAGGCGACCTTTCCATCCTGAGCCTGGACTCACATACAACAATGCCTGTCTTTCTAAGGCTCTTGCACCCCACTGCCCTATCGCAGAGGAGAATAGACACATACCTCTATGATTCAGGAAAGGATTGGAGTGTCAGGGGATATTGTTGGGTCTAACATTTTATGTGATTGTCACTCGTACATAACAGAATACACTTAATATAGATATGCTCTTTACAAATATAAAACAACGTTTTGAATTTCTCTCCATTAAATAAAACTACATTTCAGGAGTGTGTTTATCCCTGTGGACAATCTCTTGGAAGGTTTATTCTCATTTTAAAGCTTTGACTTATTCCTTGAAATCTATGTGGACGTGGTCTTCCTGCATTTGCATAAACATGTTGCTGCACTGACCCCTCAAACCTTTGTGTGTCTCTGCTACACTCTTCTCCCTTCAGAGTTTATGTTTGTGCTGTTTCTCCCATCGTTTCAGGTACAGTCAACCTCTATTGGTCAATTGGACTTGTTATTGTTGTTAAACTACCAATGTTTCTGGACATGTAGTCAAAATAGGGGAAATTGAGGAAATAATGCACTGTGGGCTGATTTTAGAGAAGACTGAAGCGCTTGATATCTCCATCCTCTAAACACACATTTCTTAACTAATATCTGGAATTCCCAATATTATATATGGTCCACACCATTTATAGCTTCTATTCACATGTAACAATAAAGCCTCGCCTGCTTCTTGACATGTAGAGGGTATTCGATACATGACTGAATAATACATAAATGAATGGATTTATTTATCACAAAGCTTTGATTCAAAAGAAATGGCCTGGTGTTCTCAGACTGCTGGCACCTAAAGCTGGTTTCACTTTCATGTCAATGTGATGAAGGCTTTAAGAGCCAGTTTTCAAATGTGATGGCTTCTTGGTATTCAAGGTAGGAGACATGGGAAAGGCAGAGATACAGATACAGAGACCCTGGAATTTGCCCTCAGGCGTAGCTATCCAGTGGTCTCCATCTGTTATGATTCCACTCTGGTTTTCTGCCTCCTCTGACTTGAACCTATGACTGCCGGTTAGCCCTCTGTTTTCTGTCTGTGGTTGCTGAGTCTATGATCACTAAAAGGCTGATTAAATGCTAAAGAGACATTACATCTAAAATTGAAATTATATGTGAAATAGAAATTGTGAAATGTCGTAGCACAGCATCTGAGCCATAAGTAGACATTCAATACACACTTGATTCATTGGAATCGAAGCACTGTCCACTGTAGATCGCTGCCAGTCTTGTTTCTCCTTGGCTCTGTTTTGTAAAGGGTCCTACGTCTAATCTAATGTGTCACCTACTCCGGGGAAATTCCCAGGGTTCAGCCTAAAGAGGGTGTTGGGATAATGCAGGAGGGAAGGGAAGGAGGAGGCCTGATGCAATGAAGTCCAGCAAGTTTAACTACCCAGAAGGTTGCCAGACATCACTGGTCAACAAATGGAAAGCAGATACATATTCTGGGCTAGGCTCATATGAGGGTGTGGGACTGTGGGAACTCCTACCTCATCTTTAGGAAGCTTAAATGGGGAGATGACACTGACCCTGTGTCATTCTTAAATACCAGAGTAAATATCTTTTATGCACCTTCTCAGATCATTTCTCTGTCTACTTTATCTTCCCACCCCTATTCTCGTCATCTCACATGCTCAGGTCCCACTCAAACTCATTACATTAAAAATCAAGCAAGCAACTTTATTCTCCCCTTTTCTCTTTACCTAGATTATATAAGTTGTCTGACTCAAATATTTCTGTACCACACTACCAACTTTATTTTTCTCTCAAATGCGTCATGCACAGATATCATTCTCCCTTTCTCCTCTGTAGTTTACCAGTAACAACTCAGGTATTCCCCCTCAGACAACTTTTCACAACATAAACACATTCACCTCAGTGTTATTTTTCCCTGCTCTATTTGTTAAAACTCTTCCCCAGTTAACACAGTATATTTTCTCTCTCCTTTTTTCTTACTCATTATTTTTTTTATTTGCACCCTTATTATAGCAATCGAGATTTGAACAATGAACTAATCATAGCTTGAAATATTAAAGTATTATTAGTGATACACCTGTAGTAAGGCAAGGACGTCATATAATTTGAAGTGGCAATTAGCAATCATTAGTATCTACTGCCAATAACATATAAACCCATGAAAATATGCATAAGTACTCTTCAGAATATCTGCAAAATCTCAACCTACCTTTTCATTCTTCTCTAATTACAAAGGTTTGTCTCAGTATTAGCTTAAAATATACATAACAAACATATGGTTTGGATTTCAGCATTTTTTTTTGTTCTAGCATTGTAAAGGTGTTGTATTTTATTTTATACTGTTTTATGTTGTTTCATTTTGAACATACAACCTATTGAGTTAATTAGGCATTCAAATATTCTCCCAGAAATCTCAATCACTATAATATTGTCCCAATGGAGAAATATAAAAGATTTTTAAGCATCTGATTCATAGAGAAATTTTTAGAACATAATCTATTGGTAGTTGTATTCTGCTGAACAGGTAAATGTAACTTCCTTGATATTTCTTTTGACCTAATTTGATTGCTGAAAGATTTTTTTCTTAAAAATAAGATTATATCAGATGTTCTAGATACATTAAATGATTTTTGAACAAGTTGCCTATTTAAAAATACAATAAAAGCAAATAAATTATTGAGCAGAAAATGCCTTTGGATTTCTTAGTTCCAGAAGATAACCCTATAGTTTGAATTTCCATGGTACCTAGAAACAGGAATGACAAATTGAGCATAGTAAAGGATATCCAAATGTATACAGGAAACCTGAAGGCAGGTTTTGAAACTTTTAATAGACAAGCTAACTTAGAATAAAAAATATAGTACTTGTGTCTCCAAATGAAGTCCTCAGAATATCTGCAAAAATCCTATCAATCAAATAGTTCTTTATCATCTTGAGCATAAATATGGCCACAATACTTGTTTTGTCCAATGAAGTATAAACAGAAGAGATGGGTGTCAATTCTGGATGGAAGGTTTAAGAGCCAGTGAGAAGTTAAACACATTCTCTCTTTTTCTTTTTTGATTAAAGTTTATTGGAATGACAGTTGTTAGTAAAGTTACATAGATTTCAGGTATACAATTCTGTATTACATCATCTATAAATCAAATTGTGTGTTCACCACTCAGAGTCACTTCTCCTTCCATCACCATATATTTGATCCCCTTTACCCTCATTTACCACCCCCTACCCCCTTACCCTCTGGTAATCACTAAACTATTGTCTGTGTCTATGAGTTTTTGTTTCTTCATTTGTTTGTCTTGTACTTTTGTTGTTTTCAGTTTTATATCCCATATAACAGTGAAATCATATGGTTCTCTAGTTTTTCTGTCTGACTCATTTTGCTTAGCAGTATAATCTCAAGATCCATCTATGTTGTTGAAAATGGTACTATTTCATCTTTTCTTATGGCAGAATAATATTCCATTGTGTATATATACCACAACTTCTTTATCCATTCATCTATCAAAGGATAATTTTGTTGTTTTCATGTTTGGGCCACTGTAAATAAAGCTGCAATGAACATTGGAGCACATATGTCTTTATGGATAAATGTTTTCAGATTTTTCTGGGTAGATACCCAGGAGAGGGATTGCTGAGTCATATGGTAATTCTACTCTTAATTTTTTGAGAAACGTCCACACTGCCTTCCATAGTGGTTGCACCAATCTGCATTTCCACCAATAGTGTATGAGGGTTCCTTTTTTCCCACAGCCTCTCCAACGCTTGTTACTATTTGTCTTGTTGATGATAGCCATTCTAATAAGTGTGAGGTGATAACTCATTATGGTTTTATTCACAGTTCTCTGATGATTAGTGATGTTGAACATTTTTTCATATGTCCTCTTTGGAGAAATGTCTCTGCAGGTCCTCTGCCCATTTTTTAATTGGATTGATTTTTTTTGTTGTTGAGTTGTATGAGTTCCTTATGTATTTTGGGTATTAGCCCCTTATCAAAGGCATTGTTTGCAAAAATCTCTCCTTCTGTTTGTTGCCTCTTTATTTTCTTGCTGGCTTCTTTTGCTGTGCCAAAACTTTTTAATTTGATATAGCACGTTCATTTATTTTAGCTTTACTTCCCTTGCCTTTGGAGTCAAATTCATAAAATGCTCTTTGAACCCAAGGTCCATAAGTTTAGTACCTATGTTTTCTTCTATGCAGTTTATAGTTTCAGGTCTTATGTTTAGGTCTTTGATCCATTTTGACTTAATGTTGGTACAAAGTGACAGAGAGCCATCTAGTTTTATTCTTTTGCATGTGGCTTTCCAATTTTCACAGCACCATTTATTGAAGAGACTATCTTTTCTCCATTGTATGTTTTTGGCTTCTTTGTCAAAAATTATCTGTCCATATTTATGTAGGTTTATTTCTGCGTTCTCAATTCTATTACATTGGTCTGTGTGTCTGTTTTTCTGCCAATACCATGCTGTTTTGATTATTGTTGCCCTGTAGTACAAGCTGAAGTCAGGGAGTGTAATACTTGCAGCATTGTTCTTTTTTCTTAGGATTGCTTTGGCTATTCGGGATCTTTTGTGATTCCATACAAATCTGATGATTTTTTGTTCTAATTCTTTTAAAAAATGCCATTGGGATTTTGATGGGTTTGCATTAAATCTGTATATTGCTTTGGTAATATGGCCATTTTAACTATGTTGATCCTTGCAATCCATGACCATGGAATGTCTTTCCATTTCCTTTTGTTTTCTTCAATTTCTTTTAAAAATGTCTTACAGTTTTCAGTATATAGGTCTTTCACATCCTTGGTTAAGTTTATTCCTAGGTATTTTATTCTTTTTGTTGCAATTGAAAAATGAATTTGTTTTCTGTATTTTTTTTTCTTTATTTTTCTGAGATTTCATTGTTAGTATATAGGAATGCAATGGACTTTTGTACATTGATTTTGTAGCTGGCAACTTTACTGTATTTGTTCATTGTTTCTAATAGCTTTTTGGTGGACTCTTTAGGTTTTCTATATATAGCATCATGTCATCTGCAAAAAGTGACAATTTAACTTCTTTATTCCCAATGTGGATGCCTTTTATTTCTTTCCCTTGCCTGATTGCGCTGGCTAGGACTTCCAATACTATGTTGAAAAGTAGAGGAGGTAGAGGACAGCCCTCTCGTATTCCTATACATAGAGTAAAGGGCTTCAGATTTTTACCATTAATTATGATACTAGCTGAGGGTTTGTTGTATATGGCCTTTATTATGTTAAGGTATTTTCCTTCTATACCTATTTTATTAAGTTAAACATATTTTCTTTATCTCAGTTAAGGTGAATGGTAATGTTTCTGTCTTGGTCCTGAAGAAGACCCTCTAGCTGACTCATGCTGTGTATTTTTTCAAGAAGGAAATCAGCTTTGATTGTTCAAACCACCCAAAATTTGAAGGTTTGTTTGTTGTTGCAATGGAACCTAACCTGTCCTGACTAACAAAAATGTTCATTTAAAACATAGGTTTCTGTGTTATACCTCTTGAATCAGAATCTGGAATAGGTAAAGCCTGGAATTTTCAATTTTAGCCAGGTCCTAATATACTAGGCTTCCAAATTTTTAGAACTAATAGTGTATGGAGATGTTATTAAAAAAAAAAAGGGAAATATATGTCAGGTCCAAATTATGAAACATCTTAAACGCTAGACTCAGGACTTTGGCTTCTGTCCTAAAGACAGTAGAAAGACTGCATATAATTGAGCAACAGATATCTGTGTTCATGTGGTACTATAGGAGAGAAAATTTAGGTATAAAAATAAAACAAAACAAACAAGCACACAAACAAACAAACAACTCAGTACCACAATTCGAAGTTATTGCCACTATTCAGGATAGAATATCACTCTGTCCATGATTATGAGACTTTAAATACAGAAGAATAACATCTTAAATATGCATGTATGCTGAAGGTGTGTGAGGTAAGGGATAACTTACTTGGCAATTAGAGTGAAAAGTTAAGGAATAAGTATTTTAAAATCTCATATACTAAAACCTACTGAAAATTGCTTAAATAACCAATCACTAGAATCTGGGACAATTGATATTCAGAAGTATTTAATTAACTTTTAGTGTTTGACTTTGTCTTTAGTCTAAGAACTGTATTTCCGTAGTATCATAAAGGCCAAGTTTCTGGGATATGAAGGGATAGATAGATCGACAGATAGATAGATAGATAGGTAGATAGATAGATAGATAGATACATACATAGATAGATAGATACATAAATAGACAGATATATCTTGGTTTATATATTTCTGTATCTTGGTTTTTCCAATATGTAGAGTGAAATTAACTTAAATCAATTGTAAAATGAGGCATTTCCCTGTAGCTGTTATGCAGATTATGTTTAACTATGTACACTCTGTAACAAATCTCTTACTTCGTTCTAAACTTTCTTCTCTGAAACCGTTTATCTTTGAATGGAGTCAACCCAATTTCTATCTCATCCCTACCTTCTCAATCACATTAACATTTGACTCAGGTCTGGCTCTTTAGGGTATTCCATTTCTTTTGCAAATCAATGGGTTCAGATTGGATACAGAACCCACATGGGATCAACATGAGTCATGCTCACAACTTGACTAAAGCCATCAGGGAAGAGGAACACTCTTCACTACACTACAGGGTTGAATGATGTATGGTTCCTTCTTCTTAATGTGGTTTCTTTCTTTGCTGCATTTGTGCATTTCTGTGTCCCAGGAAAGGAGTAGGTATTGTATAAAAGAAATTCATCTCAGAAAAGAAAGGGGAATGAGAAAAGGCCTTAGATTCTGGGAGGAGGACATGAAATAAAAAATGCACAGGCAATGCTTTCTACCACTCAAGTATTATTTGAAGGAAAGAAGGAAGTGCTTTTTAAAATAGCATGTAGGTTGAGTGGAAAATCCAAATCAGAGAAGGTTTGAGTCCTGCCTGCTATTTGGAATTGGTGGGGGAGATTGACCCAGTGAAGCCAACACGGGGTGGCACAAGCAGTAGCACAGTGGAATGTCTCTGGTGAAAAGGAGCTGTCCCAGAACTGCAGGTGTCCATTCTCCCAGCCTATACATAATGTGGAGTAAAATTTGGGAGCTGGGAGTGGAGCACCAACAACCTTGGCCAAGCCAACAGCCAAAGGCCAATGAGGTGGCAAGCAAACCTACCACCTCTACCCATCTCCATAAGGATGTGTGAGCTTTCTCTACACCCAGTCACCTTTTGGGATGGGAGGAAATAGATGGGTGAATCTCTGAGTTGAGAAAAAATATTTGAACTTTGACTTTGATAAAATATTTTCCTGAAACATCTTGAAATACCCTAAAATAGATTTGTTTCAAGAGGCAGAGACGGGTATTTTTAATGTGTTGATAAGGTGGGAGAAAGTGCCACCTTCAGCCTTACTAGAGACTCCAGAGCAAAATTAGAGCAGTCACACATGCAGCATACTTTCATTTCTTTGCATCTCTGAGAGTATGTAATGTCAACCTCTACAGACATAACCGAGGGTGCTAATGACTATCTTTGCTATCCTGTAGGAATCTTCCCTTGAGAATGAGGACCACAGAGATGGAGAAAAGAGACTGCATCCCAATGATCTTTGTCACACTGAGAGTACATCCACTACTCACTAGCTGAGTAATCTTAACCAAATCACTTTTCTTTTCTAGTCTGTTTCTCAAATGTAGGAGTATTTCATAGTATTTTTGTAATATTTAAAAAAGATAATCCATGAAAATAATTTAGCACATAATCTCACTCAATTTATAGTAGTTTTATTATTATTAATGATAATTCCTAGTCATGTAGTAAGGAAAATCTGAAAGATATAACATTCCTTGTCTTTTTCTGCCAAATACATAATGCTTAGAAATATTCACTGTTTACTTTCTATATGGTAACAGTCACTTTCTAAATAACTCCATGGATGATAAAGATCTGGCTAAAATGCTATTTTTTCCCCCTAATTTCTAGGTCAACAAAACTTTCTTGTTGCCCTTCCTGAGACATTCCTCTTGGATAACAAGACATTCCTGTTTTCTTGAGAATTCAAGGTTTTTCCATATCACTGAAATCTGGAGTGTAGGGGGAAAAAACAGTTTAAATTATTTTTTCTGGCTTCTCACTGCAGTGAAACACGATTTGGCTGAAATAATGAGATTCAATTGCTTATAAGTAAACTGCAGCTTAAACAATGACAGTTGGGCAGTATTTGTTGTTGAGCTTCCTGTTTCAGAGACAAGCTTTGTTATTGACTCATTTTTTACCTATTTTTTCCCACAGATTAAGAATTTGGAAAAAGGGGCCAAGAAAAACTATTAGAGTGCTAAACTGAATTCATATGAAGTGCAAACTCTTGTGCACTAAGTTTTGATTTTTTTTCAAGTACTTCTCAGCTTTAATTTACTGACACCAACTAATAGATTGTGTGTGTGTGTGTGTGTGTGTGTGTGTGTGTGATTCATTTTCCAGTTATCCATAACCGAGACTCAAATATGTTGATCTGCACAGATTCCAATTAAGTCTGATTATGTTTCTCTGGAAGAGTTAATTAAATTATTTATTTTAGTGCCCCGGAAGGCAAATGCCAAGCCATGTGGATTGCAAATGACCTTTAGAACACTTCGAGATTTGCAATACATGTGACACACCCGTTTACTGACATTCCCCTTCCCTGCTATCTTTGAGGAAATAGAAAGAACAAGTAGATTTCACCTGAGTGACACTCCTAAGTGGGGAAAGACAATTTTCATCACCTCCAGTCTTCTTTGTGAACCCTTCTCTATGTTTTTATGTCCTGATAATCTTGTCATTTCATAGCCATTCTTCTGGCATGGTTATAAAAGTCAGAATTGAGAGTCCTGTTCCATAGCATCTTTCTAGGAAAAAACAAAAACACACACCTGTAAATTTGGGTAGCAAGTCGGGATTAAGGACCAAACAGCTATTTAACGTAGCCAGACATGTATCTGGAACATTGGATTCCTTCCCTGCCCCCTGACAAGAAAAGTAGACCATGGTTTCATTTCTTAATGATGTTGTTTATGGGCTTTATTGGTGGCGGATAAGATTTTACTTCTTTACAAAAATGCTAGTCTTCATAGCAAAAGCACTGAATGTGTTATCTGGGAGGCAGAGAAAGTGAGGGCCATCCGCCTGATATCTTACCCACTTCAGTCTGCTGTGGTTTGGCTCCTGACCTTACCTTTTCAGACCTCTGCCAAGACAAAGCTTAACTGTCAGAATTCAACTCTCTTCTGAGTGAAAGCTAACTAGTATTACCAGCTAGTACCTTCTGATGAAGTAAAACGTGTATTTTTCTATTCAGGTAATAATAGATGCTAATAGTCTGTCCACTCTTTGTAGCTCAGAACAGATTTTGTACTTTCCATTTAACCTCCTCTGACTATTGAATGTAAAGTGACCCCAGCCCCAGACCTTCTGTCAGGCCCATGATGTTCCATCTCTCTCACATGCTGCTCTGTATCGTTACTTAATATTTTTTTGTGAATTAAACATGCTCTGTCACTATTTTTTGTCATATCAGAACTTATACCTTCAAATGACTTTTGTCCGTTGGGCAATTATACAATTATTTTAGTGATGCTGATATAGCTCAGAATGCTGTGTTGAACGCTTCTTTTGGAATTTTCTTCAAAGCCTGTAGCACTTTTTTTTTTTTTTTTTTTTAAGACCTCAACAGTGGTAAATCTTCATCTCTTACAGATGGATTCAATTTTTGGAGATAGCTAAAAGTCATTCAGAGCCAAGTCTACTGAATAAGATGAGTGATCAAGCTGTGTAATGCAGTGTTTGGTTGAAAACAAGATTGGATTATAACCTAATGAGACTTATATTCTTGTGTTGCTACTTAATTGACACCGAGAAGAATTCTTAAACAGAGGTCTAAAACTGAACTATGCTAGGTTTCTTTCAATAGTTGACTGGGCTTTTGTGGTGAGTAAGGTCATGCTGAGTGCACAGAAACTGGAACCTAAACCCCTCACTTTATAGATGAGAACACTGAGAATGAAGAAGGTGAACTCATTTGCCCATGTTCATCAGACAAAGAAAACAACGTCTAACAATTTCAATCACCCAATAATGAAATAAGGGACCTTTGGAAGTGGTGAATAATCAAGTGCAAGTGTATTAATTTAATCAAAAGAAGAGATTATGTATGTTGTGATAAGTTAGGTAGGCTTTTGGTAACTCACGGGAATGCTAAGACATTGGTTGGGATGTAATTTGAAGAATTCCAAAGACATTCTATGGAGCTGGCACCTAGCTCTAAGAGTCACCATGAGAGTGGAAAAATCTCATCAGAACACATTAAATCTCAACTTTAGAAGAAACTGTGACGTTTATTTGGCTTAATCACTCAGCTGGGAATTGATTTACTATGATACTGAGGATCACATTAATATTTTCTCTATTTTAAACTTTCTAGAAATGGACAACTCAATATGAGACATCCAATGCAGTTCCATTTATTAAAATTTTCTTTCCTATATTAAGCTGAAATTGCAGCATTTTCCATGTATAGTTCCTGGTATAGTTTCTGACCACTCTCTGACCATAAAGTACAGTCAGAATAAATCTAAGCACTCTTCTCTGTAGTTGAAAAAAATCATCAAAAAATTCCGACATCCTCTCTTAAAGTTAAATACTCCATTATCCTCAAACATCTTTCACATTAAGTAATTTCAAAACCTCATTCCCATATGAGTGGCTTTTATAACTTGAAATTCTTTTTGGATTTTGATACATTAAAATTGTTATGGCCTTCCTCAGGGCAAGAAACAGTTTCTCCATTTGTCTCTTGAAATGTATGCTCCTAAAATATGTATACTGTAAAAGGAATTTGGCTACGCAGAGTGAAATTGGATTGGATTTTTGTTATATGGGGATTTTAGCTCCTATCGATGCAGATCATTCCGAAGTAGTCTAAAGAACTGGAATCTTTTTGAGAATTTTGCCTCATGTTTCAGAGTTTTGTGTTTGGTAATATTGAAGGCCAACCATATTCTGACACTGGTCTCTATTTCATAATATTTTCTTTGGATTCATATTGCCTCCCATCCCAAACACTTTATATTATTTTCAAAAGGCTACATACTTCTAAAATTCTTTCATTTGCAATTTTATTTGAATCCATTGCCAAGAGATGTGAAACATTATCTTTTATTTTTATGGATATACTATACAAGAGTTGTGAAAGCTATCAGGGGTTCAGTAAATTGTGTATTTTATACCTGTTGTTTAGTAGACATTTAAAGAAAAGAAGGCAATAGAGATTTTTCCTTCCTTCCTTCCTTCCTTCCTTCCTTCCTTCCTTCCTTCCTTCCTTCCTTCCTTCCTTCCTTCCTTCCTCCTTATTAGACAAAACTTAAGCATAAAGTCAATGTAAAAAAATTAAAAATTAATGGTTAATGTTGTATTGATGAACTGAAAAAATATCCTTCGTGCTCTAGGAAAATGAAGAAATTGGCCAGACAAGTGCACATTTTAGAGATGAAGGGGAGTTCCGGTGTGCAGAGTTTAAAGTGTGAGAGGCCTAGGGAGGTGGGGAAGATGGACTCCTCTGGCATAGTGTGAGTGACAGACTTCAATCCTGCTAGATATACAGAACTGGAAACTTAACCTACATTATTAAAAAAAATATATAGTACAGTGAAGTACTTTGTAAAAGGATTTACCCCCATATATTTCAAATTGCCAAGCCACAAGTTCTTATAAAGTATGGATGGAATCCCAAAAAAAAAAAAAGTTTATTAAATTGGTTTTGATCTGTGTTGGGAACTCTTTACAAACTTAAAATCTCTCCAAAGTGATGACTGTCCAGCTTTTACTAAAACAGCGCCTTGAACAGTAGGAAAGGAATGAGTCACCCATTCTTGGCCCTTTGTTTTTGGGAAGTCTGGGAAAGTTGCGAGTTCTTGTTCCTTCTTTCTGCATCACGCCATATCAGTGCACGTCTTGTTCTAACATCACTCCCACCTCTTGCCAATATTGCACATTTTGTGGTTGTCAGGATATGTGCTCAAATATAGTGAGAAAAGACATGTGGAAACTATGTGTCGCAAGGCCCAGTGTTTCTCATCTTGACTTGGCTGAGCAGCTACCCTGGGCGTGCTGAGGGTCATTGCCCTCCAGGTGGTTTACTGGGCTCTCCAAAGTACTGGTATTATGTCCCCAGTAGGTGAGACTCCTGAGACTGGCTGGGGGGAGTAATGGAAATCATGGCGGTTTATTGTATTCCATTCATCATGTCATGCTTGTTAGCATGCTGTTTTATAGCCACATGGCTCCACAGTAGAACCATTTTAGTGTGCAAACTCTACATTTTCACTTTAATTTGCAACAGATATGATATAAAGATAAACGAGTTTGTGTCTCATTCACCACCAGGAATTGTCCCCAGTAGTTTATAAGTGATCAATCAAGATGGGACAGGAATCCTCCCCAATGCATATTACATCTGATATTTTCAAAAAGGGAACACGAACTAATGAGCAAGCACTACTAACGAATGTTCAATTTCATTCAACTTTATAATTTCCAGAGAGACACGTCTGAAAAGTCATGGACAGATACTGATACTTCAAAGAATAATCATTGCTTGGTTTCTTGGATAGCCAATGAGGATGGGGCATGCCAGTGTCTAAAAGATACCCTCTGTGTCATATGCTTCCTGGTCAAGGCCCAGTTGAAACCTTTCCATATTCTTCTTAAACAGGTGTATATTTTCGTGAATTTCAAGATACTAACAGATCAGTCCCTTTCTCCATCATTTTTTTTAAAACATGAAGAAAGATGACAGCTTAGGCACCTGCTCTTCACCATTGCAATGCTTTCAAGAGCGTTATATCAATCAAAAAATTATTTGTTGAGTATCTGAAGTGTGTTCATCATCCCAGTAGTACAGGAGGTATAAACTAAATGTGAAGTAAGACACAATTGTAACTCTGATTTTAAACAATATTAAAGTTAAACATAGTTCAATGTTTTTGGTAATAAGTAACAATTTATTGAATATATATCATTGCCAGACATAATATTAGATATTCTAAATTTATCTTTAATCCTCATAGTAAGTTTCAGAGTATATATAACAATCCTTATTTATAAATGAGATAACTAATTAGTAGAGATGTGTAAGTAACTTGCCCCATCACATAGTCGTGAAGTAAAAGAGCTGGAATGCAAAATCCCATCTGTCTACTGCTCAACTATAAATCCACCACAACACACTAACTCTTTGTATGAGTTTCCTAAGGTTGCTGTAACAAGGTACCAATACTTGGTGGCTGAAAACAACAGAACTTAATTTTCTCACATTTCTGGAGGCTAGATGTCTGAAATCAAGGTATCAGCAGGATTGATTCCCACTAGAAGGCCCAAGGGAAAATCTATTGCATGCTCTCCTAGCTTCCAGTGGTTGCAGGTAATCCTTGGTATGCCTTGTCTTCTAATGTATAACTCCAATCACTGCCTCTTGTCTTCACATGGCATTCTCTGCTTTGCTTGTGTCGACATCTCTTCTCCTCTTCTTCTAAGGATATCAATCATGTTGGATTAAGGCCCACCTTCATCCAGTGTGACCTCAATTTAACTTGATTACATCTGCCAACACCCTATTTCCAAATATGTTCACATTTATAAGTACTGAGGATTAGGATTACAACATATTTCTTTGAGGGACACCATTCAACCCATAACAGTTTTCAAATCTCCTCTATATTGTACTCTTCAAATTTACGGTTAAGTTGAAAAAGTGAGCTCCTTAAAACTCAGATTCTTGCACAAAATAGGCACTTAAAAAATCATGTTTAATATCATTGCCCTCATTAACACAACAACTTCATGCAATAGAAGTTGAAATTGATCCCAACATATCTCCTGAATCTATGACTGTAAGGGAGATCAAAGGGTTTCCTATTGAGGGGAAAAAATACAAAATAAAAAGAAAGCTTATATTCCTGTGATTCAAGACCATCGCATTGCATTAATTATTCAAAAATCAATCAACAATGTCAGACTAGATTCTGCCCATATGGAACTTATAGAGAGACACTAAACAAATAGGTACACATATAATTGTACTCTTACAAGAGTGACAAATGAAATAAAGAAGAAACACATTTTATTGGTCGTAATGAATAAAAGTGCCGGGTCACAAACTTTTATCTAATTGAAGGATAAACTTTCGCATGAAAGAATACAAGAAATTAAATAAATACTGGGGGTGCCAAAAAAGTGTATACACACCTTAAGAGATGTTATCTATGTTCCAGCAGTAGTTTGCTATAATCAGAAGTGTCTGGACACTGATGGTAACCACTTTGAGCACCTCTTGTAATTGCAGAAGTCAAACATGAGTTGTATTCATCTTTTGTTATTGTTATATATTGAGTATTACAATTAATACACTTTTTTTTTCCTTTCTCTAAATGTGCATGCACTTTTTTTTTTGGCACCCTTTGTATATATGGATTTGAAAGTATTCTCTATAGAATATCTCAGAAGCATTTATCATTGTAATTAAATTAATTTCATGAAATTTATCTCCTGGTACATTTTTGATGATTTGTAACAAACAACTATTATGACTTAACTAAAACCTCATATTTGTTGATTTCTTATGCAGTCAAATACCCAACTGAAAATTTGTTTTTTTTTCCTCTAAAGATTGATTGTGTTTTCACATAAAATGTGATAGCTAGCAATGTGAATGTTAGCCCATATTGGATTTTTAACATCCTGAAATTTTGCAAAACAAAGAAAAAGACAGAAAATGGGGATCTACATAATATCTATTGTCGGGTAAAAAGGACTCTGGATTAAAAGTAATATGCACAGTGGCCAAAATCACTTTGATCTTATTTTGTGACTCTAAAAGCGAAAGTGGTAGGTAGAAACAGAGAATCACTACAGACTCTTTTAGTTTAAATATCCCATGATTAAAATTTAATTACTCAAATTAAAGGACATGCTAGTTCTCTCATTGGTATTACTTTTTTTTTTTTTTCTGTTTTGAAAGACTAAGAAAGAATGGAGGAAGTGGGCAGTTAGAATATTGAAGGCCTTTGAATTGAGAGGGAAAGGAGAGAGCCCATTAGCTACAGCCCCTTGAATGCAGAGCAACTGGGATCTCAGTCTAGTCAAAGTCCAAAAAAAGCAGGCTCTACCTCAAGTAATCCAGGAAATAAAACAAAACAAAAAACCGTTTTTTTGTGTGTGTGTCGTAATTTTATTTTAAATCTACTATACAACAAATGTTCTGTTCCACTTTTCTGTCAGAATGTCTACATAAAGAGAATGGATTCTTCTTTTTCCTTCACTATCTCAATCTCTGAAGTCTTAATTTGGACATTGGCGTAGCAGAAAAAGTTATTCTCTGTGTTTGAGATGGAATTATCATGAAACCATTCCCAGAGGTCCTCATCCTTGCCCCAGCTGCTAAGGAACACTTATGCCCAATACACACTTCATTGTGACATGAAGAGCATCATCTCATTTCCTGGAAGAGGAGGTGTTGAACCACAAGGTTTTGTTTGAACAGTTTTGTCATTTTCCTGAAAGTCTCTGAAATCTCTGGCCATGTGTATGATCACTCAGATTTTGTATCTACAAAAGTGAGAAACAATGTGAAAAGTGGTTTCTTTAAGGTTTTAGTTTGCCATTCATTGGTTTACATTGCATTCACATCGTAGAAATAGTTAAAAGTAGGGCACAATGAGCAATCCCAATCCCAGAAATGTCTAATTAAAAGACTGCACACAATGTCTGACAATTAAGTTCACGAAGTTGTTGCACCGATGTTGCTAACCTTTTTTGATAGCAAAGGGATTATTCATTATGAATTTGTACCAACTGGACAAACTGTTAACCAAGTTTACTATTTGGAAGTGCTGAAAAGGCTGCATGAAAAAGTTAGACAACCTGAACTTTTTGCCAACAATTCACGGCTTTTGCATCACGACAATGCACCAGCTCACAAGGCACTGTCTGTGAGGGAGTTTTTAGCCAGTAAACAAATAAGTGTACTGGAACAACCGTACTCACCTGATCTGGTCCTCAGTGACTTCTTTCTTTACCCGAAGACAAAGGAAATATCGAAAGGAAGATATTTTGATGACATTCAGGACATCGAGCGTAATATGCCGACAGCTCTGATGGCCATTCCAGAAAGAGTTCCAAAATTGCTTTGAAAGGTGGGCTATGCGCTGGCGTTGGTGCATAGCTTCCCAAGGGGAGTAATTCGAAGGTGACCATAGTGGTATTCAGCAATGAGATATGTAGCACTTTTTCTAGGATGAGTTCCTGAACTTAATTGTCTGACTTTGTATATCTTATTAGCTGATTAGATGTGTAAATTGCTCAGTGTATCAAATAACGTAGGAATCAGGGAATTTGTGTCAGTGACTTAGCCACTCCCAGTCTGTACTTTCCCCTTGATGATATGGGAAGACTCATGATAATACTGTTGAGGTCAGTCTCAGGAATAGCAACCTATTCATTAAGGCTAGCTCTCTCCGATCTATTCCAGTTAGTCCTCATTCCATCCAGTGGTAGCATAAATATGGAATGTTTCAACTGTTGTTCTTATTCTGTGGAGACAATGGAATCAGTATGATTATAATCATGGGTGTATCACAGTTTTCCAGCAATTCATCTTGGTTGTTTATAGCACTCAATTTGTTTTCTGTCAGTGTTGATTGGATTATACTACAAGTCTGACAGACTAGTTTTTAGAGCACATAGCCTTGAATGTATGGACTCAAAAAAGGATGTACTAGTTTTGTATCCTCTGAGAGGAGTCACATCCCTACATACTATTACTTTGTGTTGCCAAATGCTAAACACATATTTATCTTCAGGAATCAGGAAAAGTAAATCAAAGTTCCCAGGAAGACTCAGGAATGCCTGAAATCACAAAATATTCTGTATTTTTCATAACAATTTATTTACATATTTTAGAATTGTAGTGAGCCACAACAATAATAAACAAGAAATAATTTTTCTGTGACAGAGTTATATAAAATTTTACAAGTTTATCTGTTAAAAAGGGAAAAAATATAATAGTCAATTTATAGTTTTATACTATTATAACCAGTGACAGAATTACATATTTCAGTAACACATAAAAATGTCTACCTAATACTGTCATTTGACAATAGATGTCATTAAAAACAGCAACTGTTTACACAAAAATAGAGATCAAACAAAATAATTTAAAATATTGAAAAACATAACACAAGTATTTAAAAGCCACTCTTAAAATAAAAATTTAAAACCCTGGAGAGTGTTAATCTCTCTGCTCCATATTCTTGATCTTTACATTGTGACAAATATTACAGATGTGGAAACTTTTGTTTCATTTTTCATTGACATTGCAGTCGAACTATTAAGAGTGAATCTAAGTATCTTCAAGTTTCGTATACATTCTGTATTAGTTTCCTATACACTCTATATTAGTTTCCTACCGCTGTTGTAACCAATTGCCACAAAATTACTGGCTTAAGAAAACACAATTTATTATCTTACACTTTGTAAGTCAGAAGTATCACTAGGCTCAAATTAACATGTCAGAAGGACTGCATTCTTTCTTGAGACCCCAGGGGAGCATCCATTGCTTTGCCTTTTGCATCTTCTAGAGGCCACCTGCATTCCTTGGCAAGTGGCCCCTTTCATTATCTTCAAAGCCAGCAGTGTAGCATTTTCAAATCTTTTTCTCTCTGACCATCTGCATCCCTCTTCCTTCATTTAAGGATGCCTGTGATTACACTGGGCCACTGGATAATTCAGAATAATCTTCCTTTCTCAAGATCTTTAATCACCTCTGCAACATCCCCTTTGCCATATGAAGTAACATATTCACAAGTTAAGGGGATTAGGAGACAGGCATCTTTGGGAACCATTATGCTACCTACCACAAGTTCATTCCCTTTTTCAATGATGAAAGTATTGTATCTTCTTTCCAAAGAAGTGTAGCTTATAGCATATATTCAAATACCAATAAACATTATTGAGTAACATTTGATAATGCAACATACAGATGTCCTGGCATCATGAAGAATACCACATAAACTCACCTGTTGAAGTTGCCAATTTAAGAACTTGTTTTGCTTCCAAAATTTATTTTTTGGAACATTACTCATAGGATTTATATAATGTATATTAGGCATATAAATTTCTTAATACATGTTTTATTTGTAAGAATGATGCTATTTATAGCAGACAGGGCTACAGACGGACACCTTCTAACATAGTATCAGTTACAAGGAAGATTAATTATACGGTGACCACTTTTCTCCTACTCAGTCCTGTCCTGATACTCAGAAATGGCATCGTTATCTTTTGACTGAGCTCATCTCCCCTGCTTGCACTTGCTTCTACTTGACATTACCAGATTCCTTTGAAGAAGTAAGGTCTCAAAGCGGGTTCTTAAATTTTAAATCTCACAAAGTTATAATACTTTCCCCAAATTCTTAATTGATTTTTCTCAGAATACAGAAAGTCATATAAATTTTCTCAGAAATGCCAGCCTGGATTCCTACACAGAAACACTGATTACCAGACCAACCAAATCCATAGGTTCACTGGTTGCATAGAAGTTCCTTAGAATTCAAGGTCCACAGTAAATTGTTAATTCCTTTGTAAGAATATCTCCCTTCATTTAAGCTAAATATTTGGATATCACTCCTCTATGGTGGATAAATTTCTGGGGCCCTGGGAATACTATTGCCAGAGGCGTTTTGAATCAGCTAGAAATGAGTTCACATCATCTCACTACCAGGTAATGGGAATAGCTTTTTCTTTTTTTTTTTTTCCTTCAATATCTACTGACACATTTTAACCAAGCAGCACAGTGCATTTTAATATTTAAGAGCATAGCACTGCAGCCAAATAGCTTTACTTCAAATCCCTGCTTTAGCCCTAATTACTTGTGTGATCATGGGGTGGTTACTTCACTCCTCTGTACTTTAGTTTCTTCCTCTCTGTAAAAAAGAGGGCAATAGTATCTGAGGTCTGACAATTAATTTCGCAAACTTGTTTGATATCAGAGGGATTATTCATTATGAATTTGTACCATCTGGACAAATAGCTTACCAAGTTTACTATCTGGAAGTATTGAAAAGGCTGCATGAAAAAGTTAGACAAAAACAACCTGAAATTTTCACCAACAATTCATGACTGTTGCATCACGACAATGCACCAGGTCACATGGCACTGTCTGTGAGGGAGTTTTTAGCCAGGAAACGCATAACTGTATTGGGACACCCTCCCTACTCACCTGATCTGTCCCCCAATGACTTCTTTCTTTACCTGAAGATAAAGGAAATATTGAAAGGCAGGCATTTTGATAACATTCAGGACATCAAGGGTAATACAAGGACAGCTCTGATGGCCATTCCAGAAAAAGAGTTCCAAAATTGCTTTGAAGAGTAGACTAGGCGCTGGCGTCGGTGCATATCTTCTCAAGGGGAGTACTTCAAAGGTGACTGTAGTGATATTCAGCAATGAAGTATGTAGCACTTTTTCTAGGATGAGTTCGTTAACTTAATTGTCCGACCTCGTATTATTTATTGATAGAGATTTTATTTTCCAGGTCTATTTTATAAATAATAAAAGAGAATAGTTATATTTGGCACCCTCCTCTGAGGTAATCCCCATCTTAAAATTGTTATGCAACCTTCCCACGCATTTTCTTTGTATGTTTACTATGTATTTGTAGCCACCAAACACGTATTTGGCATCTTTTAAAATATAATGTAAGTATTACCTTGTTTTAGTTACCATTCTGCAGCTCGATCTTTTTGCTCAAAAAAAAAATGATCAAACTTGACAAAAGTAGATTCCATTTTTTTTTTAATTGCTATATAGTATTTCCTTATTTGGATACAACCCAGCTCCCACATTATCTCTGGTGTACCTGTGCAAATGTTTCTCTAGGATATAGACTGGAAATGAAATTGCTGGTTGCTAAGTATATAACTTCACATTTATCATGTATTAGTAAATCACTCGTGATTTTCCATTTACATGTATTCTCACCAATGCTTGATATTTAATGTTAGGTTTTTATTTTCCAACCTGATGGGTGTGAAATGGCAACTTATTGCTGTTTTAATTTTCATTACCCAATTCCTGGCAGGGTTAAGCAGCTTTTCATAGGTTTATTGATGATTCAAGTTTCCTCTTTAGGGATTGTTTATTGATGTAGGCCATTTTTATATTGTTTTCTTGCTTCTTGATTTAATGTAAGAGTTATTTTTTACAAAGAGATGCTGTGAAATTTAACTTTAGCTTCAGTATTGAGAAAAAATATGATACCTGGATTTGGCTGCAGCTTCAGACTTTGAAAGACAAAGTAACAAAATGCCTACTTCATTTCCGGTTCTTTGATTACCTGCCTGCTCAATGGGGGTGTGGCCACACACATGACCGTCATCTCTAATCAGTGCAGCAATGCCAGGGATATGAACACAGTGTGGCCCTTGAATTGATTGTTAGTATCTGATATTTATTAATATTCATTTTCAACTTTAGGTGAGCATTCGATATACAACTTGGAATGAAAATCTCTATGCACTTATTCAGGCAGTTGAATTATAAGCAGATTTATTTATTACAGTAATAAAATATTGAAATAATTAATGCTGATTTTGAAAGCTGTTAATGTTGTATACAGAAATTATTAAGAACTTTCAAAGAGTTAAACAATATTAGCAGTTATGAATAAGAGAGAGTGCATTAGATAGATAACATTAACAAGAACATAATATCCGTTTTGAGCCAGCAAATGTTTATAAAAATTTAAATGCTAATAAAAAGGCAGAATAATAGAAATTAGATTATATCACAATGCTAATCTTTGGAAGCATTAAGACCTATATTTAATTTTTAGTTGATTCAGTAGAGGCCAAGAGTGTTTCAAGAAAAAAGTCCTATTTAAGAAGTCTTCATATCTTGTGAGGATGAATTAAAAACCGAATTTCAACTTTTCCACCTCTAAATGTCATGAGGAGGAAAAACTGCAAAATCATGTGCAGCAATATCCATGATAAATCACTTTTGATCTCGACATAGTGAAGAATATAAGGAGTATAAACACTAGAAGAAAGAGTGGAAGGAAAGTAAAATCGTCCAGACAAAAATTTTTTTCTCACTTATACAACTTCAAAATATCAGCCTTTCAAAGTACATTTTAAGAAGATAATTTCTTATCTCTTGGAGTCAATGGAGGTCAAAATTTTCAGCATCGTTGAGATAATTTTTAGAGACTTATACCTGTTTTCAATATCTGTCGGAGTTTTGAAATGGGCCTATGCTTAAAACACTTATTCTAGAAATGTTACTGATTTTTCCCCTTGAATTACATTTTGGTGTGAGATTGTGACATGTCTGCTACAAGTGAACTTTGCTTTCAGTGCATCAGTGTGACTACAGGAGTCATTAGCCGTCAATAGTGCAGAGACATTACTGTTCCTGCACCATGATGTCAAACTTCTGAATCTGACCATTCAAATTCTCAACAAGTAAATGCCACAGTCATTTATTTTTGCGGAAAAAATCAGATTTAATCTTGTACCTTAGAAATCGATTCTGTGATATTCACATTCAAAGCTGGTCAAATATTTGTTACTCAGCCGAGGTATGTTTTGGTAAACTTTTACTCAGATATTACTCTGTTACTGATTTGGTTTTCAAATATCTTTCTCCAGTCTGTTAGCTACTTTAGGATTTTTGTTTATGGCATCTTTTGGATCAACCATATCATTTTGATGTTTCAATTCCATTGTCTTCTGTACCTGTTATAGCTACAGAGATTTTGGCTGTCAGTTTAATTCTCTTATAGACAATCCAGAGTCAGTTCAGAATCAGGTCTTATGTTGGTAGCTCGGGGTTCCTGAACCCCAGGTACGAGTTCTGACAATTAAGTTCGCAAACTCATCCTAGAAAAAGTGCTACATACTTCATTACTGAATATCACTATGGTCACCTTCAAAGTACTCCCCTTGGGAAGCTAAGCACCGATGCCAGTGCCTAGTCCACCCTTCAAAGCAATTGTGGAACTCTTTATCTGGAATGGCCATCAGAGCTGTGGTCGTATTACCCTTGATGTCTTGAATGTCACCAAAATGTCTTCCTTTCAACATTTCCTTTATCTTCAGGTAAAGAAAGAAGTCATTGGGGGCCAGATCAGGTGAGCAGGGAGGGTGTTCCAATACAGTTGTTTGTTGACTGGCTAAAAACTCCCTCATACGCAGTGCCTTGTGAGCTGGTACATTGTCATGATGCATGAACCATGAATTGTTGGTGAAAACTTCAGGTCGTTTTGTCTAACTTTTTCATGTAGCCTTTACAGCACTTCCAAATAGTAAACTTGGTTAACTGTTTGTCCAGTTGGTACAAATTCAGAATGAATAATTCCTCGGATTTAAAAAAAAAAAAGTTAGCAACATTGTTGCAATAAAGTTCGTGAATTTAATTGTCAGACTTTGTGTTTTGTGGTAGTAATGAAAGTGGGTCACATTGTTTAGTTTTTCTTTCTCATTATTCATACAGGGGTCCAGCATTTTCTTACTACTCCCAGCACTCCCCGACCCCTTCAGTGTGCTACTTCTGGTACTGCGTAATTCCGTTTTTCTGACCCTTGTGCATACCACGATAGGCGCACAGCAGCAGTCTGCAATGCTCTGGGTGCAAATGTCCATTGTGAAGATGAGTAAGAGAGGAATAGTGCCCTCCTTATCATGTAGTCCCATGGGAAGAATAAACATGTAACAAACAGTTACAAATCAACACGCTCCCATTAAAGTAAATGTATGTTATTATGATAATTTTCCTATGTAGGTAAATGCAGGATCTCATTTCTAACACATTGGGAAAATTAACCATTTATTGGCATTGGGTCTAGTTCATGAATACCACCTACATTTGAAAGTTTTCAAAAATCTGAGCGTTTGAGATTTTTGCAGGAGCTAGGATCTAATGTCAGATTGCCTATTGCATCCTTTACAACAGCCATACCTCCCAGCTCATTGTCCCTGTGAAATAGCCACATCTAAAGCTAAGGTCTGGAAGTCATTCTACTCCAGGGAAATTGCCCTTTGATGCCCACTCTCAGATAGCCAACTCTGGGATTGTTTTTGCACCACTCCACTTGGCGAGCAGGTTCACCCTACAGCGTTTCTACAGCAGCCAGGGAGTAAGGGGTGCAGTTTTAAAAACCTTCTGTGAAAATACAAGTGCAGACTTCTTGTGCCTGACTGATTCCTCACTTACTTCAGTGGTAGCAGCAGCTTTGCAGTGTCCTTATGGGGAACTGTGCCTGCCCTGAGAGTATGCACCTACCTTGACGTATCTTCCCCTTTAACTTCATTTATTCCATCAGTCACCTCAATATCACATTTCTATAGCCACAAAATACCCTAGCTAAATATAAGTTACCTAATAGAGTTCCTGGAAGATAATAGAACCTTAATAAATACTGTGGAAATAAATATACAAGTATAAATATAATCAAAATCTTCATCATTATTAGATATGGAATGAACCTCAGATATGATGCAATAAAATTCCAAGGGGACTGTGGGTCATTTATTTGAGGATTCTTCATCCAAAGCAGCGTATTTTAATTTTGGTCACTTTTTACTGTGAGAACATTCTCCTTATCGTTCAATTTAAATCTGTCTCCTTACCATTCAACCAACAAATCCCATTTTGTTGTGTGCATGTTTTTAAAGTCTAACCTTTCTCCAGTACGACTCCTACAAGTATTTAAATATAATCGTCTTTATCTCTTCTCTATTTCTCTTCTTCTTTTGTCATATTTTATTAAAGGACTTATTTTCCATACTGCTTAATTCCATGTGGCCCCCTTCAGAGTACACCATAATCTCCAAATTCTTTTCATACTGTGTGTTATTTAGAATCTACCAGCATCCTTCATCCTTCTTCTTCTCTGACTGCTGGGGGACTGTGGGATTACCACCTCCCTTCTTCTTTCCAGGCACTCTGTGTCCTGGAATCAACCTCTGTTTTCATGAAAGCCTTATTCATTATAATTTGCCTACTGGTGATTAATATGGAGCTTTTGCTTTCGCCTAGCGTTTTAAACACACGTCTATTTTCCGCTCTTCATACTGTACATTGGCCCTTAGTCTAAACAGCAATGCATGAGATCCTTGAGGAGAGTGGCAACACATTTTTCACCTGTAAATTCCGGGTATCCAGCACAATGTGTGGCACCTGTCTGGTTGTCAAAAATCCTTAATGAGTGTATAAAAAATAAATGAATAAATGAAAGACACAGTTCTTTTTCTGTATAAACAGTACTGTCTAAACTGCTATTCTATATATGCAACTCCATTTTTGTTTCTAAATACAGAAATTTATCATTTTCTTATTTTTTTAATAGATCTAATGTACACAGAATTGAGTAAATCATGCTCTACAGCTCGTTGGCACACCAATGGGATTGGCCAAGTTCAGATTTTCCATTTGTTCCTATGAGATTTTAGCATGGTGTCTTGCATCCACTACTCCTGTCTATTGTAATCTATACTTCGTATGATTAGCTATCTCACACAGCTTTGTATCATTTGCAATTTTGTTAAGCAATGTAAGAGGATTAAAATACAAAAAAATAACAACAAAGAATAGATGACATATTAAGCACTGAATTGTGAACTACAGACGTTCAATGCTCCTTTAAGAATTTGGCAGAGAGGTGGAGCTTGAGCATGTGAACTAGATAAGAAAAGAGAAGAGTTGCTGAGATGTGAGCTGAGTCAAGAAAGCCCGGGTGGAACTTCAAGAGAGAGGAACCTGTGAGCAAAGGGAACATGACAGCCCTGTATGTTTGCCAGGAAGTGGGGTAGGATGTGTGACAGGAAGTGGTAGGATATTCACTCCGGAAGCTGGAAGCTTGAATTCAGATTCCTCTTCCTTCTTAAATTTCTCTCTTAAGGCAGATGAAAAAAAAGAGACATTGTGAAGATGGAGCTTGCATTTTCTCAGAACTCCCCTATAGGAATGATTAATACTTTAGGATTTGGGGGTTTTAGGAAGAACACAAATGAGGGGAAAGAGAGGGCAGGTGGCATATAGAGTAGGAGAGATGATCTCTGTGTCTCTTGGCCGCTTGCCCTCTCCTTCCATTCCAAGCAGATCCAGTCTTTAGAAGACTTCATTCCTACTTTTTATCTTAATTCATACTGTACCCTCCAGGAGGTCTGAGGACTTTTTTTTTTAGGTGTTGCCAACAGTGATGTCCCACAAATGGCTGTGGAATCTAAAATCTTGGAAATCTAACACTATGAATTGTCTAAGTAACATGGTTTTGTTTTTCACTTCACATTAACTGATAAACTATAGAAAGCCAGATTTGTTCCTGTTTACCATCAATATTGATATCATCATATAATTCACTTTTAACTTTGTTACCTACCTTTCTTTGACCTCACACGAATTTTATTTTTATCTCATTATTATGTCATGGTATAATCCTCCAATCTATCTCCACATCTTGGACATCTTATCTGAGAACCACTGATCTTAATTATTTCGTCTAAAATATGCATATCAATCTAAACATACTATTTGACTTGTGGCTAAAATAAATCAAACTGTAGATGTTAATCTTTTATTAACATCAAGTTTTAAAGCTCAATTTTCTTTATTGCATTTTATTTGCATTGTATCACATTGTATGAATAATTTGCAAAGGATAAGTTCATAAAGTTACTAAAGAGCTACTGTATGGGTTTGTGCATACATATGGAAATATTCTCAAGTACTAAAACAATAAATATAAGAAAAGATTTGGCACATATGTTTCTTTTCAGTTTACTGTACTTCCATAACTCTATAATCAACACCAAGATTCTGGAGTTTAGTTCATCAGTTATGTGATGGTGGCATTATCAGGACCCACAATTTTCAGAAGTGGATAACTCACATCCAGATTCCTGATTTCCCAGGGTGCTATTGAAGAAATTCATTAACAAAGACCGTTGAAATATGTGTTTTTCCTTCATTAAAAAAGTCCATGCAGATTTTAGATACACACAGTCTATTTAGTCCAATCTATGAGGAGGGCAAAAATGAACATTTAGAGGATGTTCTGTTGAGCATGAAATAAAACACAGTGGATAAAACATTCTTAATGTCTGTATCTTTCTCTGACATCTGAAGTAGATGTTCAACTACTGGGACTATTCAAAATATCATTCAGTGGTTTGATTGTTTCCAAGTAATGGAAAATCTACCTTCCCAGTTACAAAATTATAATAAAAAGTAAATAAAGCTGTATTTTTCTGGCTCCTTTTCAGCTGGGGTAAAGCCAACTTTAGGTTTCACCAATCAGTTACTTCTTTTAAAATCTGATTTGTAATTGAATTATGTGGGGAAAATGCAATTGTGTAGAGAATCCATTTTGCTGGCGTGGTCCAAATTAGAGTTGATGGGGTAGGAAGCAGCACTAATCCAGGCTTCCTGTTTCAGTAACTACCTGCCCGCAGCAGAGGTAAAGTACCTCAATGTGATTCTGGAAACTAATCTCTTTCTACCTGAACTAGAGGAAGTGCATTCTGTTGTCTACAATAAGAACACTGCCCCTTACAAACTTGTACCAGGGATCTATCACACATTAATTTATATGAAATATTCCTAAATGTGTACCTGTTTTAGCTCCTTTGGGATTTAATTTCTTATGTTTCCTACTAGACATGTAAGTACATGACTGTTTTCCCATCATAATGCCCTCAGAACTTAATGAGACATACAGAATAATTTACACATTGAGAACCATAAAATGTGGACTACATTAAAGAATTTAAAAAATATATATTTGAAGAGTATGTTCAGTGTGCATGTACTTTGCTTCTATTACTCTACAATTACAACCTAGCCTTTACATTTTACATTTTTAAATATCACCGTCCTCTACAAGCAATAATTATTACATGCACAAGTGGGCACAGTTATATGAGGTAATTAGACTATACTAAAGCAATCTATAAATTAATCAATAATCATTTATGGAAGACTATTTTGCACAATCTTGGCTACATGCAAGCAGTCCAATACATCTTCCACTTGACATTCCAACAGGAAGATTCAACAGACATAAAACCACAGTTGTGGCAGCACCACTACAAAAAGGAGAAGCAACTGACCATACTAGAGGAGAAGAATAAGGCTCCATGCCTGGCTCCATCACTTGTACATGTCATGCTTTGGGGATAGTATTCTGAATCTAAACCTTGACATTTCTGAACCTAGAGAGATAATGTTTGGAATATACCATCGTGTGTTCTAAATTGGCTTTTTCCCAACTCACTCACCTGCAAACACTTCAAACAGCAGTTCTAGCCCAATCCATTTTTTGAGCCAACCTTGTCTCCCCAAACTGACAATATTATAGCATCATCATCAAGACATAATGGGGAGTAGGATTGTCCTCAACAGCCAATGACCCAGTACTTGGTATACGTAGAGTGAAGCTGGGGCATCTGTTTGTTTGGTAAGCCACAGCCTCTCCCTGAGCACTGTTGTATTCACTTTGGATTCCTATTCAGCATTTCATTACCATCCCCTGGGGCTTGGACCCCATCAGCTTTATTTCCAGCAGTGGATGTGACCCTTTGCCAAAGGACCATCTGGAACCATAGTGCTGCCATCCACCTGATTGTCATTATTGCCTCTGCCTGAAGCCTCTTGCCATGTGCCCCAGCAGGCAGGGCTGGACACCCTCAAATATGGACATTGGCGTAAATCAAGCCTGAGATAATGACACGTCTTAGAGCATCGCAATGGATGCTGCTAGTTGCACTCTTCAGGGTCCAATCCAACGAAATTCCTAATATTTATTAAGTATTTCCTATGTGCCAAGCACCATTCTAAATACTTTGTATATATTATTTCTCTTCATCTTTATATAACCCATGAATGAACGCTATGATATTTGTAGTTTTTTGTACATAAATAAATCTGACTGAATAGGCTTAGGTAATTCACCCAAAAAGTGGTGAGCCATGCTTTGAGCAAGTTCTTAGTGACTAGGCCATGTTAGTTAATACTTTATGTCCTGTCCTGTGTAGTCTTGGCTTCAGCTGCTTTCTTCCCTATAGGTTGGTGGCTGAATTTTCAGCATTTAACTCATGCTATGAAAAGTATTAATTACTATTGTAATATTGTTAAACAAGGCAACAGCATGTGTATAATACAGTACAAACACTTTTCTTAAAAAAAGGTGAATCAATTCTTCATTTTGAAAGGGTTTCACTCGTCTACATTGTTCAGATAACTAAGATGTAGTCTTTTAAATGTCAAAATATTTTGAACTATTTTCATTTGAAAACTTTCTAAAATAGGCCATACATTTTCCAGCATAAAAACTGCAATGATGAACGCAATGCATTATTTTCTGATCTCTGAGGAAATGACGTAATAGGCCTTGAGAGAAGGTACCTTGTGAGGGTATGAGATTTCAGGTGTGTAGTACAGTGTGTTGATTACTGAGAAGTTGTTCTGACTGTTTTCCTGGTTCTTTGTTCTGTTCTATGGATTGGGGTGTCACCAGAAGGAGAAGAGACATCAGTGGCCATGTCTGTACCAAATGAGTACCATGAGGGAAGTGTCACATGGGTTTGGGTAGAGCTCAGTGTTTCTTTATTCTTCTCCCTTCCTCCTCCTTCTACTAATCCATTCTTCCTAACCTACTTATACATGCGGCCTTTTTTTACAACGGAAAGATTCTGATATGCATTAGTAATTAAATGAATCTTTAAATGTCCCAAGTAACCACAATCGAGTAAACATTTTGATGTGAATAATAAGATGAATAGGGACAAAATCAGACAGGAGCAAATTTCTCCTTTTATCAGTTTAATTCTTTGTGCATTGTGTTATTCTTCCACATTTTCCCCCTCTTTTATCGCATGATATAAATGTGCTACAGTGTATCTTGGGGTATCTTTCTCATTAGGGTAGCCTTGCCCTTTGGATGCCAAATGAAACAAAAGGATGAGGTTTCTTTGGGTGGGGACATTCAGTAAATCCATAGACCTAACTTTAGTTTAGTTAGAAAAGCAAATGGTGTCCTTGAGCTCTTACCTGGTACAAGAGAATAAAAGTTTAACTTTAGTTTGGAGGCTAATATCACAGCTAGTAATAATGTATGATTGCCTTAAGTATTCTTTTTTACCTATCTGTCCTAATATATAAAGATGGATTGCAAAAGAAGATAGGCAGCCTAGGATTCAAATTCTGGTCATCTTTGCACTTCGTAAAATAATAATATAAAAAATATTGTATTTAATACATGTCAGTGCCACAGGCTTACTACATGCTGCAATAGGGTGACCCCTGGAATCCTGATAAATTTTTAAAAATTAAACGACTCAACAGATATGTGCCATGAAACTTACAGGCTTATTGGAACATGAACATGAGCCAAAAGATCATTCTATTAGGGAAAATTTAAATTAAGTACAAGAAGCACTAGCTAATAGTCCCAACCAAGTTTATGATCCAAACTGATAAAGTAAGGTGAATGTGAAAGAAGCAAAAAAGAGGAAGAAGAGACAGAGAGTTGGTATGGACCATGCCAGTCAGACAGGAAAGCGGAGAGTTTGAAGGATATCTGGCAGTATGGGGACCTAGCTATAGTAGGGCTTAGCAGAAAAAAAATTCAGTGTTTTCTGAGCAGACTCAATTTCTGATATGCCCTTCCTCTCACACTACCACAGAAATTAGAGAGTGTTTTCTTGCTATATTGGCACCTCCCACATTTAGAAAAAATCACACCTTTACTTATCTTTCTACCGAATCAGACACCAGTGGATGAGAAACCTTCAAAGTTCTATAGGTCCAGCTCTATTCTCATGGCTGGAACAGGGTAGATACTCAATGAATCATTGAATAAATAAGAAATTAAAGTTCTGAGGTTCAAACAGTGTTGATTCCCTGGGAGCCAGTGGGGACTTGTCTGTTTCTAATTTCTCCTGGAGCACAAGTGGCCCCGGAATGTGGGGCAGAGCTAAAACTATAGGTGTGGCTGATGATCCTTGCTGTAAAGTTTCAGAGTTCCAGAAAACATGCCCGCTCTCCATGGAGAATGTATACCGTGGAGACACAAAAGAAATGACCAGAAAAGACCTACGCTAGAATGGAATGCATTCTGGATTTGTGGACGACAGCTTTAATAATACTAAGCCCTCAATAGGTATTTGCTAGATGAACGTCTGACCCTGAACAAAGGGGTTAATCAGTGAAATGCTCAGAGGAGACCTCAGCCGGCCCTTGAAAGACAGACAGGATTTGAAGAGGTGGAAAGGAGGGTGTCGGGGAAATGCTAGACAGAAACAAAGCCAAAGGTTTTGATTCAGCATGGCGTGTTGTAAATGTCCTCTGTGCTAAAAGGCATATGACTTTGTGGGCAAATTCAGTTCTGATGACCTTTTCCAAAACTTCTCCGTTACCTTATGTTGAAGCTTTATTCTAATTCTGCCTTCGATGTCCACACCATGGGAATGCCGTAACGATATGACTGTCTTATTAAAATTCTGCTTCAGACTTAAGGACTTTTACATCCTTGTGTGGGGATCTAAATAAGACATGAACCAATCAAAAAATGACGTGACTTCTTTTCATTCATTTTTTTTAAACCAAGAAAACATTGTTTCTGTTGCTCTTTGACAAACAAGGAGATTAAACTTGGCACTGGTAAGGAATCTGGAAGTAGAGCTTTTGGGGCAGGCAATAAAGAAGATTGTTTTGGACACACCTCGCTCAAACGCTTTCTGTCTTTTAGCATCCTACCAAAATGAAATTTTCTCCATTGAGCCACTTAGTTGACACTCTAGCTGAAAAAGACCACTCTGTCCTGATACTGTGGTACTTTGTAATATAAGCATTACATTCTTACAACAGAATGGAAGTGGAATGTAACCAGTGTGAAACTGGAGGGTTCTAGAAAACATGTAGCCATAACTTGGAAGAAGCTTTTGAACAACAGCATTAAAAATAAAAAATAAAAAATTAATTCGCTATGTGTTGCAATGTAAGTTGCTTTTTCACCATGCGTTGATAAAACGTGTGGGATGAAGAATCTATTTTTAAAAAGAGAGACAGTCCTAATCTCCTGATCTAGGCACCCTGTGCTGCAAATTTTCTTAACACATTTGCCTCTGAGAAGTTTGCAAACAAAGGCAAAGACAGACAAAGAACATATGCTAAATTGATCATTTTTGTGTCTGAATATTCACTATTTGAGAGACAAGAAACTGTTCAATCTGATCTGGGGTATGATTATACTGTAGTCCAAATTGAAGTGTCTGTGGAAATGGATTGGGCGAGTTTCCCGCTTGTCAGTCATATCACTTATTCCGTGCAGAGCGAGATGAGGGCACTCATGGGAAACAGTAGAAGTGCCTCTGCGTTACACCTAGACAGATGGGTGTTCTTCTCCTATGAGGAGGCTCTCACTGCCTCAGCTGCCGCTGCAAAGGGGGCGCAGGGAGACCCCTCTCCAGTACTGCCAGTGTCGCAGAGCCTTGCTCCGGGAGAGCTCCAGGGTTCATTCCAAGAGCTAATTCTGGATCAAATGTTCTTCTGCACTCAAATCATCAAACATGTGCCTGAGAGAACTGTGCTGGAGGTGAGGGGTGGATGGGTTGTGCATGACAGCAATATGGTTAGAGAGATAGGATTAAATGTAAAAGTTTTCAAAATGAAAGATTCCAGTAGCAGTTGTAAGACAACAAAGGGAAAGCAAATATTTGCTGCAGCAAAGAGTGCTGTGCAGAAACAGAAGTTCTGTGAAACAATATTTTTGAAATCAGTCCTCATCACTTACTAAAAACAATTTAAATCATATCTATCAGTTTTAGCAAGGGATGTAAGGACATAGGTTTGTTCTCAGGGCAGCGAATGGAAGATTCTGTGTTTGCTTTTCCCTTCCCACCTGGCTCTCTAGAGAAACAGAACCGATAGGAGATAGGTAGGTAGGTAGGTAGGTAGGTAGATAAATAGATAGATAGATAGATAGATAGATAGATAGATAGATAGATAGATAGATAGATAGATAGATAGATAGATAGATGATAGATAGATAGATAGATGACAGATAGAATTTAAGGAATTAGCTCGCGTGATTATGGGGGCTAGCACTGGGTAAGTCTGCAGGGCAGGCAAACAGGCTGGAAATCTTTCTTCTCTGGGAAATCTTAGTTTTTTACTCGTAATGCATTCAACTGATGAGATGAGGCTCACAGACATTAGCGAGGGTAATTTCCTTTACTTAAAGTCAACTGACCGTAAATGTTAGTCGCATCTGCAAAGTGCCTTCACAGCAACATCTAGGCTCCTGTCTGATGAAACAATGGGGCATCAGAGGCTAGTCAAGCTGACGTGTAAAGGTAACTATCACAGCACCCTTAGAGGGTAACACAACACACACACTCACACACACACACACTCACACACACACACTCTCACACACACGCACTCACACACACATGCACGGCAGTCTGTGATGCAGTCTAAGTCCCTTGAAAGACACTTCTGTTTTAAATGACCCCAGTGTTTTCTTCTTCATATCATTCTTAACGTTGTTATTCTTTGCTGTGGTAAAATATTTTCTAATCAATTCCACCTTTCTCATCACGTTACTTCTTTTTCTTCATAAAACTGGTGAGGACCCCCACCCCTTTCTTGGTGACTCAGGTTCCCCACAAACTCAGTCTCACTGCTTGGTGTCCTCCAAACCAGCTCTGGCTTCTGTCCATGGCTGTTCCTTGAGGCACCTTCTTGGCTGACGCTCTTTCTTGCTTTGCTATTTTGGATTTCTCCACTGAGAGTACCTTCACCTGGCTTTCAGATGTTGGCATTTTCACCATGGATTCTTTTCCTGATTTGCTGAGTACATACTGGTTACTCTATGAAGCCCTAGTCTATGGTTTTCTAATTATTGTTAAGGCACCTTGGCATCTTCTGACTGGTATATAATTATTCATGTGTGTATCCGGTTCCTCATTTTTCTGAGCAGGAAGAAGAACCATGAAGTTTGAGCAACTTTCCATCTTTCAGAGTATCTCAGTCAGAGGCTGATGTGAGGCAGGTCTTCAGGATGTACTTTTAGAATAAATAAAAAGAAGTAAGAAAGGAAGGGAGGAAGGAAGAGAGAGAGAGGGGGGAATTAAATTGATAACTGAGTAGAGAACAAAAACGGAATCTTGAAATTTCAGAATTTTAAAGATGAAAAAAGGTTGCTAGCGATCATCTAGGTTTCTTCCACCTTTTAATAAGGAAGCAAATTAAGACTCAGAGATTTTAAATAACTATTTAGATAGAAGATAAATGTCCTGGGTAAAGTTAGCAGAAGTGGAGTCTATCTGACCCAGAGTGCTTTGTATGACATCATGTTGCTGACAAACAAGAGACTAACATCAATGGATGACTTAAACTACCTCCTCTAATAACCCTCCAAATCTGCAGACATTTCATCATTGGCCTCCCCTTTCACTGTGAGTGGTAGTGCACTCTTAGCACTTTTCACAAATACTCCAGTCGTCCTCCTTCCTGAAAATGGAAGGACTATACCCCTTAACCCCTCTGGAATTGGGCCTGGCCAAGGGACTTGCTTTGGCCAGTGAGATAGAAAAGGAAGTGGTATGCCAGACATCACATTGGTACCTTCTTTTTCATCCACCAGAGAGCCCACCGTGTTTCAGATAGTGGAGGCTCTGGAAGTCTGGTTTTGAGTAAATATCACACAGAACAAAGCCTCAACTTGGCCTATGAAGAGACATATATAGGGGTCAAGAAATAAACATTTTGTTTTTCAACTATTAAGAGCTTGAATTTATTTGTTATTACTGAGTAACTTAGCCCATCCTGATACTGTGAACATGCTGAAGATTAGTATACTAATTTGCTATGGTACTTTAAAAAGAAAGGAAGGAAGGAAGGAAGGAAGGAAGGAAGGAAGGAAGGAAGGAAGGAAGGAAGGAAGGAAGGAAGGAAGGAAGGAAAGAAAAAAAGAAAGGAAAGACTGATTGGTTTAAGGAACAAACAAGTACTTTGCACAGTTCTAAAAGCTACAAGTCTAATCAAGGGGCTAGTGGGATTGATTTCTTCTGAAGTTTTTCTCCTCAATTGACAGATGGCTGCCTTCTTGCTGTGTCCTTACCTGGTCTTTTCTCTGGACACACACACCGTTGGATTCTCTTTGCATGTCCAAATTTCTTCTTCCGAAAAATCACTCCAGTCAGACTGGATTAAGGCCCACTCCACTCCTTTTAACTTAATCACATCTTTTCAGTCCCTACCTCAAAATACAGTCACATTCTGAGGTACTGGGGTTTGGGCCTTAAACATACGAATTTGGGGCAAATGCATTTCAGCCCACAATGGTATAAAACTCCATAATCCGTTTAAGATGTTGAGAAATGCATTAGCTAGTGAAGGCAATACAAGCAGTATATTGATTTGATTGTCTGCCCCTGCCACCACTAGAAAATACAGCTACCTATAGTTTGAATTTGATTGGATTTGTTTTAGTGTTACTTCCTGCTCTGTTTTAGCAGAGGCTGGTGATCAAGCATGAGGCATAGATAGGTATGGCTCACTAAATACTTGTAAATAGTCTCACATTTCCTAGCCTCCTATGATTAGATACAGCGCTGTGACTCGTTCTCATAAAACAAACAAACACACAAAAACAACAACAACAACAATAACAACGACCACAACAACAAAAACTGTGAATGAATGTCATAAAACTCCCTTCCGAGCCAAAGCATTTAGACGTTGGTAGGGAACCCTGCAGCTCTCTTCCCGTTTGGAATGGCTGTGGAGCCTGTGTGTCGGGATGGCCGAAAAAATAGATGGAAGCAGCCGTAGTTGCTGAGGTATCCCTGGGATGACAGCTGTTTTGTGGAGTTATTGGACGTATGACTGATTTGTGTGAGCAAGGAATACGTGTTTTATGTATGAAACCACTGAGACCTGGAGTTGTTTGTTACTGCAGCATATGTCTAATCCCATCCTTACCCTAAAAAGGAGTTTAGGGGACATGTGCAATTGTTGGGATGTGTGTGAGGTTGCAACTATGGGCAAGGACAATACAATGAGGACAGTGATCCCTGAGCAGGGTGAACTTTCTTTATTTTTGTTCTTTTCTTTTTTTTTTTTTTTCATTTAGGATGGAAAGATACCAAGAAAAATCTTCATCTGTTTCACTATTTCACCTCGGGCTGGTCTCGAATACCAACCTAACAGAACCATCTTTTCTCCCTAGACAATTTGCACTTCAGAACAGCATTTGAAACTAAGTTTTCGTAAGGTAGAAAGTAATTTAATGTTGAAAAGGTAGAGCCAACCATACATGAATAAATGCATATCCATTGCATATTAATAATGCAATATAATAATCTACCCTTCTCACTTTTAGAAGACTCCTCTGAGCCCTTTCCCAATGTTAAGACAGCTCTGAGCTCCAGGCCAATTCTGACTTTTTTCTCCTTGTTTCTAAGAAGTATTCACGAGAGTTACAAGCAGACTCCAGGAAATCCATTTGAAATGGAACACAGACAAAGTTCTTCAAGACCAGGGAACGATGAACCAAAATGTGTCATACCTGAAATAATTGAATGCACAATGGTTATTTATTCTAGATTAGAAAGAATCTAGAAAGAGAATGATTACTATTTTTAATTATCTGAGTGTCATGTATATAATCGTAATGGAGAAATTACAAAATAATTTGTGTTCATCCTTTGTTTTGAAGCAGTAGCAATCCCAATATTGTCAGAGATTAAAGTAAAGGAGACATGATTAAATTAAAGGAGAAAAGTAAAGGAAAAATTTCTGTATTTGAAACTAAGTGTTTTGTTCAATGAAAGAGTTGCCCTCTACGATCTATTGGATTTATTCATTATTCATTCAACAAACATATGACTAGTATTGGGTTCAGTGCTATGTTTATAAACATCAAACAAGTTATAGTCCCTGGTCTCAAACAGTTCATATTCTAGTCTAAGAAACAGGTTGATGACCAAAAATTCTATAATAGAGGGAGAGATAACGTATCCTGGCACATAAGGAGAGAACCATTCATTTTCTTGGGGACTGCTGAAAGTGACCTTTGAGAAGGTAATGCTTAGGCTGGGACTTCTAAGAAAGACAAGGTCAACAACAGACCATTGCAGGAAAAGGAAGCAGAATATTTAATGGCACAGAATATGAAAAATATGTATTCTATGTGTTATAATTAGGGAAATGTAAGAAATGCTGTGTAGCTAGAGCCTTCTCATGGTGCAAGATGTGGCTGCGACAGTAGAGAAACCAGGATGTAGAAGCCTTGAGTTTTTCTGTTATGGATTTTATGCGATAGGCAATGAGAAGCCATAAGAAGATCTGAAACCCATAAGAAGCTTAATCACCGGTGTACAATCTCATCCATTCCCAGAGTTCATGATACCAAGAAATAATGAACTATTACTTCCTTTTAGCTTCCACAGTCCTTACTGTATATACCTTAATAGTATATATATTTTTCCTGGCATAAAAACCTTTTTCCTTTGAAGATCTTTTATTTGCCCCAATTTTATTACTCCAACCACACATATGTGCCTTTAAGACAAGGATTGTGTCCTCTTTTTCTTGATATTTCTTACGATGCCTGTAGTAGATGCTCAACAAAGGGATATTGCTAAGATGCTACGCTTTGGGCAAAGATCTACTTCTATCATGGAGACAATACCGGAACAGAGGTATGAGATTCCCATTGCAAAGTCTGAGGGTAAGGCAGGTATTCGATGAACATGTAGTTTAAGGTAGAATATCTGATATCAAGATCAAGCCATGCCACTTACCAGCTGAACTATTTACCAAATCTAAGACTCAATGTGTAAGACGGGCATTGTAATATGTTTATCTCACAAAGCCTTTGTGAGAATCAGAGAAGATGACAGTGTTGCAGAAATTGTGAAATAGTATAAAATCACGAGCAATGTTAATGAAGACATTGACGAAGATAGTGATAATGAATTTGCAAGTAGCCACACATACAGAAGTGTTCTCTACTCCTATAAATCAGCTATAAGCACTTTAGAAATGAACAAGTCTTTCTTCATCACATTAAGCCAAGAGATATTCACTACCTAAACCAAAGTGTGAATTTGGCCAGTGGTGCTCCCTCCCAGTACAAGTTCCATTTGGAAAGTCATACTGCATAGTGAAGAAAGCAGAATGGGGGAGGTCAGAATTACTAGGTGCTGGTTTTGGCTCCATCCCTAACCATCTTCTTTGGCTTTCACAGCCATGAAATGGACAGTAATATAATTTTGGCCTCGTCCATTGGATTAAACTTCTGATCAAATGAAAGGATGTCAAAATGTACCACCTTATTTATGCAAAGGGATATACTATTCTTGTAAATGTAACACTGCCCAGTGCAACATAAAACTCATTCAATGACTTCTATGGATATACTTAGGCCAAGAATGGCGAAGCTGTGCAACTCACAGTTATAACCATCCACCTCATCGTCTATCGCCACATACTTGTACACACAGAAACTTTATGCATAGAAATATTTTTCCCAATCACCAGGCTTGTAGGAGCGAGGTTATTGCAGCTGTATGGGCACATAAAAAAAAAAAACAAAACAAACAAAAAAAAAAACAGGAAATGAAATGTCAACAGGAAGTGTAATACCTTTCTAATATATGCCCTTCACTTATTGAGACAGTTACCAAGCTGCTCTTGAAAGAAGAATGATTTGTTTATAAGCCAGATACATTATTTCAGCTCTTTAGAGGAGGAAAAATGTCTTCATTATATTTTTTCTCTCTCCACATCATCCAAGAATGTATTTTTACCTTTCTTTGCAGACACATTCATTTATTTATTCATTCACAACTGATTTCTGGGCACCTACTATGTGCTTGTTGCACATGAGAATATCAAGGCTAATCAAGTTTTCCTTGCTCTCAAGCACCTTTCAGTTTCACAGGGAAAGCTAGTCATGTGAACAAATCAGAGCAATAAAACATTATAGTTGTTATGATAAAAGGACATGCAGCATACACAGGGAGACACAAAAGGGAATGTTTAATTCTGCCTGGGGAGAAAGAAAAGGCTTTATGAAGGAGGTGGCATTTGATGTGATTCTTAAAATATGAGTAATTTTACAGGCAGACCACAGGGAGAATAGCTTCCTTAGCCGAAGAGAATGGGGAACTTAAAGTAGCTCAGTGCAGAATGGGACAAAGGAGGAGATGAGCAACTTACTGAGTAAATTATTAAGCTAGGCTGTACAAGGGCAGATCATGAAAGAGGTTTGGAGTCACGTGGTGGAATTTAGAGCAATGAGAAAGCCATTCAATATTTTAAGCCAAGGAGTGACACGAGCAGCTTACAATTTTAGAAAGGGACCGTTGTAGTTGTTGCGATAAGAAATGGGAGTAGACACTAGGACACTGGGTGAGAGACTCTTGCTGTCGTCCACATAAGTGAGGATGGCCCACATACGTGGGCCAAGGCAGTGTGAATGGGTGAGGACCTCATTCTTCTGAGTTATTCCTAATCTAATTTCTACATTTCCAGCCTCTGAACTGGTTCTAATCTATTAGCGTTTAAAGATGCTTAAGGACCTCTCATCTTAAATACAAAACAAACTTTCAACTACCCACACCATTCTATCTCCCCCTTCACTGCTAAACTTCTTCCAAGTGTTGTCCTTTCTCAAACTTAACCTCTCCATTTAACTGGAAGTTCTCAGAAGTCCGTTGGCTTCTGGGAGGCAATATAACAGTTCTGCATCAAAAGGTTCAGGTTCTGCATCAGAAAGCTCAGGTATGGTTCCTGGTTCTACCACCTCTAACTTTATAACTGGGGACAATTTATTTTTAATCTCTCTGTGCCTCTATTTTCTCATCTGTGAAATGGGGATATGGCATCTCTTTAGAGGATTGTTGTGATTATTAAAAGTTCAGATACATTAGAATTATTTAGAACCATGCTTTGTACTTGGTAAATGCTCAATACATGTATGTCAGTTGTGGACTGGTCTCCAAGAAGGGCAGCCAACAATATAAGTTTATGTGTATCCAGAAAAAAAGAAAACAGGATGGGCTACCTCTGTCTTTAAAGGTTTCATAGAAAAAGTGGCACTACCACAGGCCCTTAAATAATAACAAAAGTATTTGGAAAGCTAGCAAAACAAAAGCCTATATAACAAATCAGCCTCTAGTGACTGAGTAAACATATATAGAATATTATCCACGTGCATAGCACTGCTCTAGACCCTGTTAGAAATGGAAAAGTACCTCGGGCACAGAGTCTGTTGTCCACAATATATAGCTCACCAAGGAAGGTAAATCACATTAAATTAAAAAAAAAAAAAGTTCAAAAGGCATATGTGGAGGCACATGTAGTCAAATATCTAGATGCGGGCCACAACATGTAGGAGTGTACATCACAACAGTCCACCTCGGACCCTGGTGCTGAGTATTGAGGACAGACATCAATCTCCCAGGCTGCAGCCATATTTCTGGGTTCTATAAGTGGAGAAGAGTGTCTCAGTTAATTCAGCCATTAGACGTAGTTCTTGGCCCACTTGTTTCTGTCATCAGGGTTTGCAGACTCAGACACTGGTTCTGCATTGAAGGAAGGTCTGTGCTCTTCTAGGGCACATACCTCCATCTAGCTGGTGTCATCAAGTTTGCATCCAGGTAGATAAAGTCATCATTCCCAGAAGAGAAATAGGATCGCATATGACCATGTTTGCAAATGGCCGGAAAGCAGTCTTGCATAGTGGTTGAGGGCATGGAATCAGGCAACAGGCAGCTCGTATACTATCCCTAGGTTTGGGATCAAAGGTAAGGCCCTTCACCTGCCTGTGCCCTAATTTCTTTATCTGTGAAATGGAGATAATAGTATCTGCCTCAGAGAGTTGCTGTGAGACATCTGGCATGTGGTAAAAATTAACTTCTGTCATTATTATGATTCTTAATACCGTGTTTCCCGGAAAATAAGACCTAGCCGGACAATCAGCTCTAATGCATCTTTTGGAACAAAAATCAATGTAAGACGCGGTCTTATTTTACTATACTGTAAGACCAGGTCTTATATAAAATAATATAATATAATATAATATAATATAATATAATATAATATAATACCAGGTCTTATATTAATTTTTGTTCCAAAAGACGCATTAGAGCTGATTGTCCGGCTAGGTCTTATTTTCAGGGAAATAGGGTAGCTAAAGACAGTGAGATCTCTGTGCCTGGTGCATGGATGACTAAATCAAAGCTGTTGTTCATGGAAACATCATGTATACTACTACCCTGCCTAACTGTTTCAACCAGTGTACCATCAAGTCTACATATGACAATTTGATGTGAACTTCCCTGAATGGTTAGTTTAGATTTTTATCTAAATATTTTGATTTTAATGCAGTTAGAGGTAAAAGGAAGTGGCCTATATTAAATGCTGGTTAAATCATTTTTTAACTGATTCAAAAAAAACGAAAAAGAAAACACTCTCAATGGTATTAAATTACTTAAAATTCACATACGAAAGTAGTGACCTCTCTCCCATAAATAAATAAAAAAATCCCAGCATGGAAATGCATTAGCTAAAATAAGTGTTTGATCCTTTCAACCAAAGCCCATTTCCTTCTTCCATCTAGAAAGCCTTGAAGTGTGAGTATTACACTACTTGCAGATTTCTATGTAGGCAGGGGATAAATAGTCTGCTTCTGTAATTAATAACTATTAAAGCTGTTTGACTGATCATATCTTTGGGCTCCTGAAATCTCTTCTGTGCAGGTGTGCATTAATGGAATCCATTAAATTCATATATTTCAACAGATAGTAATTTACGATCTTTTATAAGATCTGTCAGGAGCCGCAGCAGGAAATACAGGACCGTCTCAGGGCATTACAGAACAAACCGGGCTCCCTCCTCCAGAAACGACTTGCTTTAGCATACTAAATATGAATGTCAATGCACCGGGCAGTCATATTAGGTAGCTTTGATGCCATTTGCTGTCTGGGAATATGCAAAATAAGCTTTTTATCACTGGTGAAGCCCTGAACAGGGCTGAACAATTTTCAGAAATGCTGAAGGAAAAGTGTGAGGGACTACTAACCACTTTATATGTGCCATTAAAAAAAAAGGAGAAATTGAGAATATAGCAGGGCTCCGGGAAAGTAATATGTTCTCCTAGAGGTGAGTCACCCTCCCAAAGCCAAGTGTATCTGCAAGTTCCCTTAATGGGGCAGCATCCCCATTCTGACTAATAATTCCAAGGAAAATCAAATTCAGCCTTGACATCTGCTAGGTCCCACCTTCTGGCTCAGCCAAAAGAGAAGCTCTGTCCTCTCAGAGATGGGATACCCTTTCAGCAGGGCCAGGTTTCCGAATAGGTAAAGTAACCAGCTACCTTCGTGATGGGGGAGTAGCATTTCAAGTATGGCATAGCCATATCTATAATGTGAAATTTTACTTGAGGGGTTTTCATCATTAATTAAAAGCGGGGGGGAAAAAAAAAGCCTGAGAGAACTGGTAAAGATATTATGTAATTATCATGTAACATCTGAAGGGATGGTGAGTGGACAGCTTAGAGGGGAGGATGGCGGATTGAGGACTGGTGGGGGTAGGAAGTTGCCGTCATCCAGGAGGGACAGAGTGATGAGAATAAGTTGGGAAAGTTAGAAGGCAACACACTTAAAAGGTCCCTGTGGGGACAGAGTCTCAGAGAGCAGTTTCCAGGCTCTTGACCTCACGTGGAAAGGTGCCGGTTCCGTAGTAGATGGCCATCAGCTGTGGCTAGTTGGCCATGAGCTGCTACTGGTTAGGCATTAGCCACTGATACAACTGTCGTGGCTACGTTGGTTGGTTGGTTGGTTGGCAGAGAAGCAGATGGTGGATTGCGCATCCTGTGGCTCCTGCTTCCTGTATCTCCAACCCAGCCCCCAGCGTGAAATAGTGGTATGACTCCCCTATCCATGGCTCCGTGGGTGTTCCTTTTTGGCCTCACCATATCCTGCATTCCTGTGCAGGGAGTGGGAACTGAGACACTGCATGAAAGTCCCATTTATATTGTTTATAAAGAAATTGAAATCGTTTTCTGATGATTTTGAAAGAGGAGAGAGGGTTAAAATTGAGGTGAAAGACCATATGATTGCAATGCCTCTCTTCTATCTATGGAATGCTTTAAACAAGATTCCTCTGAAGTGGGTGGGCCCTATTTTAAAGGAGGAAACTGAGTCTTATCCCTGTTCCTGTCTTCTAGGACACAGTAGTTGTATCTAGCATTTACCCTTTCCTGAAGATTTCTAAAGAAACAGACAGAGGCATCTGCTTTCAAGAACCACCTAGCAAATTAGCAACACTACAACCACCACCAGCAAACCGAACCCCATGTGTGAGCGGTGAGTGCCCTTGGGAGGGGTGGGAGAGGGTGTTTTTAAATTTTTTGTTTTGTGTCTTTGTTCAAGATTGCATATATATGTAAATCTCTCAGTATATAATGGAACTTACTTTAGGGAAACTTAACTATTTACTGAATAAGTTGATTAAGGGAGTTATTTACTTGTTTTAAATGATTTGTTTTATAAACTGATCTATATAGAGATAGCTGTAGAGAATCCACACCTCACACTTTTCCACCTCCAATCATTAAACATGGGGTTGTTCAAAATATAACTCTTGCATAAATATGGACCAAAACTATGATGTAAATCTAAGTAAACTAATATATTCTGTCTAGGTTATAGTTAGAATTTCTCTAATTAACCTCCTTATTGCATTCAAATACTTTCAGAGATATCACAGGCAAGATTAATTAGTGTTAACTACTTACATTAATGATTCAGGTTAAAGCTTTCAAACAATAACTTGTCAAATAAATATTCCAAGATACTTGTTAAGTGGTAAGTTAATAAAGAAAAGTAAAACACGGTCCTGCTTTTGAGAAGCTTATCATTTAGTGAGAAAGCCCAAGAGCCAATAAATACAACACAACATGACTACCATTAATAAAAGCACATATACCAGTGCTGTGAGGATGTAAGTCAGTCAGATTTTAACAAGGGTGGGGTTGGGGCTTCAGAGTCCTGAGAACATTTGATCTGAGTCTTGAAGAGGTCTTTCGTTGACTCAACATGTATTCATTAAGCGTCAATTATGTTTGGATGCTAAGTGAATGGAATTGAATTTTGTAAGAAGGGTGAGGGAAGGTCAAAGCAGGAAGATTGTAGTCAATCTGGAACGTACAAATTGACAATGGAAGGGAAGGGAATTGATATTTGCTGTGCATGTATTATCTACCAGGTGTTTGAGCCTCCCGGCAAGTCTTTTTCAAGCATTTTTATTCCCACATTACAGATGAGGAACCTGAGTTTCAGAGAGGTTAATTTGCTTGACAAAGTTTGTAGAGCTAGTATGCAACAGAGCTGGAGTGTAAAGGCAGCTGGTCCCTTTCCAGAGCCATGATCTTCCCATTCCCATAGCAGATGCCTTCTTGCACAGATGTAGAAACAGAATAAAATAAAATGAGAGAAAGGGAGAGATGGCACCAGAATAAATGTGATTTTGGTGACTGAGATACTTTATGCTTCAGCTGGAGATGGAAGCCTCCAAGGAGGCAGACCATAATGGAAAAAGCCCTGACTTTAGAATCAGAATCAGCTGGGTTCATATCCTGGCCCTACACTGACTAGCTATGTTGTCTGAATCTCGGCCTAATCAGATGTAGAATTTGGATAATAATATCCATGGCATCACTGTGTAGTAACGTCCGTGTGTATTTTAAGTGAATAGAATATATATTAGTTGCTAAACTAATATTACTTGAACTTTTCACTCTGCTTTCCTATGTATTTATTTCATGACACCACTGTGAATTCCCTACGATTGCATTCAGACCACTGTTTCTTACTATTTTGAAAAAGGTTTTGCTAACTTGAGTCTGCTTTAGAAACTTTCACTTACTCCTTAGTTCATGGCCTTAACAATGATTGAGAAAGGTTGACCCACGGACCTTGGCCAGAGTTGAGAGCACCCACAAGTTCCGCAGCAGTAATCAGAAGTGGTTTCTGACACTGAACGACGTCACACGATGACTACACCAGAGCAGTGAGACAGTCACTTTAAGACTGGGGCTCTAAACTAAAGGAAGAAAAGAGGGATTTTTAAATTGTTGGGTGGCTGTATATAATCAGATTAAGTATCCACTTTTCACATAATCCATGGAGAGAGTAAAGGATGATTCTTAAGGAGAGTGGCCACACAAATGTACCTGTTACACAATCGAAAGCGCAATTTGATGATCTTCTTTAAGGTCAGGCTGGAAAGTAGAGTAACAACGAACTAAGTAGTATTCCTAACAGATTGACTTCAGTGGAAAAACTGGTAGCATCAAAATTAAAAGACTAGAACCATCCAATTGGGGAATTTTTTGAGATACAATCTCTTAGGTGATGGGTAAACCCAGACTGGACATGGCAGCAGCAAATGTACTCTAAGGAACAATTTTGGCGGTAGGAACAAGTTGGTCTTATTGCCTTAATGGATCATCCCTTTCTCTATGTGCTGTGATATGAGAGCTGATGAGATCTGCCCGAGGCAGCGGGACTGTCTCAACACAGATTGTCTCTCCATCCACAGGAGTAAACACTTTACTGGGAGATTTAAAGTGAAATTTAGAATTACAGGAAAGTACCTAGGAAACGGATAATTTTTTCTTCAGTGAACTCTTAAGAGGGCTTGTCAGTAAAGTTCAAGCAAGCAGGTGTGCTGAAAATTGCTTTAAAACCAAAGAGACAGTAGGAGGCATGCATATGCCAGAAATCATAGCCCCCGTGAGAGAGACAAGCCCATTTTTCAGCAGCAGCAGCTGTTGGTGCATCTGCAGACAGGTTGTTGTCAGGAGTGTGGAACAGAGGAATTTCAGGAGAAAGGTGCTCACGAGGAGGGAAGAGGCGTGAGGTCTCTAGTGTATGAGATTCAGCAAGGAAACTTGGGTGTTGGGCAAAGTCCTGGGCTGACATTGTTAGACTTGAGAATTTCATCTGAGATTGGGAGGCTGGCAGAACGTGGCACTGAGACTTGAGATTGGAGTTGGTTAAATCCTGAGCAATAAAAATTGCCGTTCACTCTAATGAATCTTCCTGGGAACACTGTTAGTATTAAACAGGGTGACTCTCCCCCAGAAATAATGCTAAATCACAGTCACAAATAATTCCAAGTCAGTTCTGCATAAGGCAGAACATGATTGCACTTTTTAAATTAAATCCACTCTTATTGCTATGGAGGTTGCCTTTTTCTGAAATTAATAGGAATTCTACACATTGGCTAAAGGGTGAAGAGTGGCCATACTGTATAGCATGAAGGTACAGAAGACAGAGGTGTGTGGGGGCCGGGATATCTTTATTAGGCACTTACTTCCAGGGAGCAGATAGATTAAAATGTCTGTTAGTCATAGAATCAAAATGTCACAAAACCATTGTTGATTTCAAGACTCAAAATGATACTCTGTGTTACACTGTATAAAAACTTTTAATGTCTCTCAGAATCACATGGACCAAAATTATTTGACATCCTTTATGTGGCCCATAGTTGGTAGCACATGGTTGTCCATCAGGTAGGTGCTCACTCCTTACTCTTAATTAAATGGTAATATTGAAAATAAGTCTTATGGGACTCTAATAAATTAATAGCAACCATCTTTATTCCACAAGCTACATTGTGAATCATTTACTGAAATTCAGTATGTGAAGCACTTACTTAGGAGTTTAGCAAATATATTTGTTGAGGCTTCTTACCATGTACCAAGTGGTTATTTTTCTGATACAGAGATTAGCAGCCCATGGTTCCTACGCTTAAGGAGTTCACTTTAGAATCAATGAAAGAGATAACAAAATGAGTGATTAAAATAAGGAGGCGTAAGTGCTATAGTATCTGTATTCACCAACATGGACGAGGAATCTAACCTCGGCCTGGGATTGGTATGAAGAAGCACTGCTACCGTGTTTCCCGGAAAATAAAACCTAACCGGAAAATATGCCCTAGCATGATTTTTCAGGATGACATCCCCTGAACATAAGCCCTAATGCATCTTTTGGAGCAAAACTTAATATAAGGCCCAGTCTTATTTTCGGGGAAACATGATAGAAGGAGGACATAGATGTTGGCAGCTCCTGCTGGCTTTGGGAGATGAGTGAAGACCAGCCAAATGGACAGTGTTGGGCAGGGTGTTCTAAATGGCAATGGCATGGACACGAGCACAGAGGAGAGAAAAAACACGAATTATTAGGGAATTGAACAGAGAACAGGAGAACCAGAAAGAGAGGTGGGTGGAAATTCAGGGACTGAGAGAAGCCTGAAAAAACAAGTTGGGGCCAGAAGCTGAAGTAGATCAAGTTAAGGTACGCGGAAGTCATTAAAATTCATTAGAAGAATTAGAATGGTAGTGATGTGAAGAGATTCACAGTTTAAAAAGGAATTTTGGTGGAGCTATGGAGGACAGATTAGAGTAAAATGAAGCTAGAGGCACATAGGCCATTTTGGAAGTTATTGCAATAGTCCAGATAAGCAATAACTAAAACCTGAGCTAAAGAAGCACCAGGGTTGATAGTAGGGTATGATCTGAGATGCTTGGCAAATAATGTTAGTAGGACTTGGAAAGTGATAGGATGAAGGTATGTGGGGAGAGGGAGGAGAGCTCCAGGAAACACTCTTTTAAGCACATTGAAAGTATCAACCTTTTTAATATCATACGGCATCAAATTAATTAGGTACTAATGTGACATCCATATTACAGATGCGAAAATGGAGACAAACCCAGGCATGCTAATTAATTATACTATTCCCATCAGTGTTCCAATGCATCAAATAAAAGAATCAGAATCAAAACTAGAGTGTGTGTTCTTCCAAGTACACCATGCTGGATACAGCAATTAGAAACAGATGAAAGAAAGGATGAGGGTCACATTCCATATACACCTTGTTGCACTAAACCAGCAGATGACAGAAACAATACTATAGAGAAAAATATAGACCCAATCCGCATGGCATATGAGTCCCTGCTTACCTTATCCATGTCCCTTTAATGTCCCTATACATGTCACTGCCATGTGTTTATTACAGGGGGTGGCCTTAGAACACAGTTACTAACAAGAGTCCTCAAAAAATAAGATTAAAGAGAATGAGAACAAGCAATGTTCAAAGCAAAATGGCTGATTTTTTTTTTTTTTCTGATTGATTGAAGTTTAAAAATTGGAAGTTTTAAATAAGTTTTTTTGGAGGTTATGTTCTCCATTTCCTCATCTGTAATATGGACATAACATTGGTTCCTAAGTAATAGTTCTTGTGATATTAAACAAGTTGATATTTCAATGTGTTTGAAAGAGTACTTTCTGGACCTATTCTCCCTCTTCCCATACATTTATACTATTATTCTCCAAGTCTTATAAATGAGACACACAAAAAAGAGATCACCTCTAAAAGATAACAGTAAAAATGACAAATATCAAGGTTTAGAAAAACTAGGAAAAAATAGATATTGCAAACAAAGAGACAGTAATTGGACTGAAAGCAGACTTGTCATCACCCCTCGGAGCTTTCATTAAAGAATGTGGGTAGAAATGTCTAATTGATAGGTGAAAAATTCTAAATGCTAAGTTAACTGCCCGTAGGTGTTCGAGGAAAGCTCAAGTAAAGGATGAACTTTATCAAGGGTTGAAATAAGATCCAAGAAAAATGACAAATTTGAAAGACATAAGATATATTGCAAAATTATTTAACTATTAAATATAAAAGGTAATGAGTAACTATTTTGTGTCTTTTAAAAGGCAGGACTAAAATTCTAAACAATAGGTAACAAGAATGTTTGGTAGGCTCTTTTCAGTCTATAATTAAAATATAACATTTTCCTTTTCATATTCTGAAAGAGAAACCAGTGAAGAATTTGTATTTTAATAAAGCATTATGACATACATGCATATAAATGTGTATATGTACCTATATATGAATATATACGATTAAAACATGGAAGAACAGAGATATAGTGCAGTGCTTCCAAACGAGAAGGAAGAAAAACAATGGAGATAAAAAAAAAAATTCTGATAAACAAAACTGAAAAAATTAAAAGGTGACAAAAACACAAATCACTAAGTATGGTAGAAATCATTTCAAATATATCAACAAATATAATAATTACAAACAGATTAAATTTCTTTATTAATATCAGAAAATTTAATATAGATTTTTTTAATCCATTATGCTGCTTGTAAAAGATGCATTGAAACAAAATGATGCTGAATGATTAAAATATTAGAGTGAGAGAGACAATATGGAAGGAAACAGTAATGAAAGGAAGGCTTTACAACAATAGAGTGATATGAAAGTCATATAAAATATATCACATAGAAAAGAGTATCTAATTGAAAGAGAGCAGTGTAGTGGTAAGGAGAGTAACCCTAAGAATATACAATGGTCATAAGCATGTATATTCCTAAAGTAATTATGTCAAAATATATAAAAAAATATATAAAATTATCTTTTGTAATAGAAAAATCAAAAATTGTTATACTGAGGAATTTAATATAAACTTATCAGACATTGACCGATCAGAGGAAAAAAAATCAAAAAAGGTCAAATGTTTGGAATAAATATATTAAGAAATTTGAATATATCTAAGTATGTCTATTTCTATTTATTTTATAACTATAAAACTCATGCTTGAAAAACAGACTATTTTCAAATATACATGGAATATTTTTTTTTAATTTATGTTCCAGAAAACAAAAATATTTCCATACATTTTAAAGAATCAATGTCATGTCAGTCAAAAGTTCTTACAGCATTTCAATAAATTTAGACATCAACAATATAAAATTAAATAATAAAAAGAGTTAGGGGGGTGGCCAGTTAGCTCAGTTGGTTAGAGTGTGGTGCTAATAACACCAAGGTTGCTGGTCCGATCCCCACATGAGCCACTGTGAGCTGTGCCCTCCTAAAAAAAAAAAAAAAAAAAAAAAAAAAAAAAAAAGGGTATTTTAAAAAGTATATACTCCTATATAAGTCCTGAATGAAAATAGAAATAAAAATCATTTATAGCATTAAACATCAAACTTTACAAGGTAAAATGATATTTAAAATTTAAGTAAAAACACGTAGACGGCTCTAAATTATCTGTTTAAAAAAATAAATGAAGATTGATAAATTGAGTAAACTTTCAACTGCTAAATCTAGCAAAATAATATAGTTGAAATAAACAATCAGTAAAAGGGAGAAAAAAAAACAACCAGACATGCACTAATGAAATAGAAAGCAAAACCAAAACAAAAATGTAATAATTAATAAAATTAAAACTGTTTCCTAAGAAAGGTTAATTTAAAAAGATTTAATATCATTGCTAAGACTGCTCAAGAAATAAAAATAGCTCAAATAAACAGTTATGAACAAAAGGTGACTATAACTGCAAAAATAATATTAATATTTAAAACATCATTTGTAAGCATATGTAATAAAAGTATAATGATAAAAATATGAAGATGCTCATCAGATTAAAAAATATTCATTACCCTGGGGGAGGGAAAGGCCAAAATGGGTTAGGGCATGGTAAAGGTCATTTCAATTGAATTTGTAACAATTCCACTTTTGATAAATCTGGATAATAGAACACAATTCTTCGTGTTTTAAAATTTTCGTGATATATAATAAAAAAGAAATCATAAATCTGTAGAGTATAAAAGATTGACCCTACTTCTCAAGTCAGAAACAGAAACACAAAAAGAAAAGACACTCTCACAATGGATGGGAATTTGCTATCACATTCCAAGAACTCTTTTTCCTATTGGTCTATGATATTAACTTAAACCATCAATTACTGGTGAATATTGATTATATTCATTGATTACATATAATAATCCTGCTCTACTTTGTGGCCACTATTTTACCTATCTCACATCGCATCCCCATATCACAAAGTTTAAAGTGTTCTTACTGTTTATTAGATACAGCTATCTAACCAAACTGAGGGTACACCTGCACCATTCTGAACACTTCTCACTCTGTCGTTTGTTAAGGTGCTGAGATCACGAGAAATATTTGAGAAACTCCCTGGAGAACTTGCATATTGGAAACAACTCTTTAATTCAGCCTCTGGTTTAAGAAAAGGGTGTTTTCATTAGACTCAAAGCAGAAGATCTAAGGTAGTTATAATTAAATTCTTTCAGGTCCTTACTTGTCTTAACCAGCAAAAAAGTCAACCCTGGAGCTTGGGCATACAGAAGTGAGGTCAGCAATGCAGATATTCTGGAACTGTGATACAGTGTTTCCCCGAAAATAAGACCTACCTCGAAAATAAGCCCCAGTTAAAATCATCAGCCACATGGACACATTTAGTACGTTATAACGTTGTTCCAGAAGAAGATGACATGACCATATTTGAATAAATGTAGATTGTTGTACATGAAAAAATAAGATATCCCCTGAAAATATGCCCTAATGTGTCTTGTGGAACAAAAATTAATATAAGACCCGGTCTTATTTTCTGGGAAACATGGTAGAGCCCCTGCTACCAGAAACTAGAGAAACACGAAGGGGCCCTAGACTAGTTATGAGAGAAGAGTTCCTATTTCTATTGCTTTAAGATGGTAAACTAGCTTGAGACTCCCTCCACTGTGACCAAGTGTTCAGTGACTGAACTCAGAGCAACTGGATGCAGAGTTATGAGAAAAAAAGAGCCATCAAAGGATCATCAAGGCAGATGCATACTCATTTCATTTCTCCTCCTTTCCCTTCCACAATATTTAAGTTTTACCTGCTGAAGGAGCACATTCACAGCCATGACAAAACCCTACTCTAAAACCATCTATGGATTTGAAGTGGTTTCTACTTTAGGATCTCAATCTACCCACTTCTATCTCCTTAGAGGAAAAATACAATGGAAATGCAAAGTACTAATAATGCAGACATCCTCAACTCTTTCACAAGGGTATTGTAAAGACTAATGAGTTATTGTTTGAAAAGACCTTAGCGGCTGTCTGATCAAAGTTGGAATATACATAGAGCTTTGAAGGTTTTATTTTGTAGTCCGTGTTGTTGGTATAATTACAACAGTTGTGTAGTCTGTGAGGCATACTGTCAGCCAAGCATCTCCTTTCTCCTTCCTCGTTGATGCTTGGACAGTAAGCCTGTCATTCTACAGGCATTCATTGTGTTATCTTTACTGTCAGACACTGTAGACCAAATTTTGGATTATTTAGTTAGCTGAAAAGTCAAACTCAAACTCAACATTTTGAAAAACTCCCTGACCTTCATAACATTTCTCTTTCCCCTTTCCCACCCCTAAAGGATATCTTCTCAAGTGTAATAGACTTCCTGTTTTGATATTTGTCTAATTGGTTATGTTTGCTTAGGGAGCTCTGGGAACCTACTCATATGTTAAGCAGCAGAGGAAGGTTTATTCTGCCCCTTCAAAAAATGGAAGCAAGCCCTCTTTACAGATCTCTAATAAGGTATACGTGAACTCAAAGCATCACTCAAGGATAACTGTGCATAGTAGGTCTGTTTATCTGCAAGCTGATTTCTCTAGGTCTTCTTTAACCCTGGGTTCTGGGGTTCTGTTTTGCATTTGCTCAACAAGTACACCTTTTCCCTGTTGCCCGCCTCTCTCTTGTTATGTATGGGCTGTCTCTGTCTAAAATCCCTTATGCTGATTTTCCAGACACATTTATTTATGTTCACTCACTAATTGAAAATCTCATATTCAAAGTTATTATTCTGATTGATGTCTGTCATTTTGATCAAGCAGTAGCTCACAGATGCTTTGTTAGAACCATTTTACAAGTGAGTTTATCATCATGCCTTTCTCTCCTGACCTTCTCTATGGCTGGTAGCAAGAAAACTCAGTGGAGGCTCAGAAAGAGATTTTTGGCAAGCTTCCCAAATTCGTTTTATATGTCTTCACAACTAAAAACAATTCTTCTATTTCACACATTCTTGACGGTAATGGTGGAGAGACATAACAAGCAGACTCAATGTAGGAGTACAAAAACAATTGAGTGGTAATGTCTCCCCACCAACTGGAACGACCTCTCTGTCCTCAGGTAAAGCCCACTTTCTCACTCTTCTCCACATAATTTTGCGGGGTGGGGGTGAAGGAGCAGGCTCCTTAGTATTTGTTATTAAAAGATGCATCGTGTCATGTTCCCATCTGAAATGCCCTGAGACAGTCCATTCACCCTTGATCAGCAGATACCACCCATATACTGATGCTACAATGCTTGTCAGGACCCCATTAGGTTGTGAACCTAAGGGTAAATATATTTACATCCAGGATCTGGTACCACCTTTAGTAGTTTTGAGACAAGAGGAAGCCATTTTATCTCTCTGAGCCTTAATTTTCTCTGCAGAGTAAAGATTGTCATGCCTGTACTGTTTATCTCTAAGGTTAAAGATTCTATCACTTAGAATTTTATTTTAAAATACAGAAATATGAGTTATGTTTTATTGCCATTTAAGCCCCTTTAAAATTCTGTTATTATATGGAATGATATCTAAATTGTACTTTAGATTATATTTAAACATGAACATATTGAAAACGTTTATCAGATCATTTTCCATAATATGTGAAGTTAGGGAAGTTTAAAATTCTGAGTTACTTTATATGGGAGGGCACTGAAAGGTGGAAAGGGACTCAGAAGAACGAGGTGTGGGACAGAGAAAGTAACTTTTCAAGCACTTTGCATATTTGCTAAATCCTATCAACTTGTATATAAGTTGCTCTACAATCAAATATGTTCACATTCAAATAAATCGGGTTAATGCTGCAAACAATATTCCTTCTTTGAAGATTAACAATACCCATTTACATAGTTAAAGTTCATTCTATCAAGAAGCTTATTTTAATTTATTTAGTTCAAATTTCTCAAATATATTTGCTTCGCAACTTTTTATTTATCACAAAGATTCAGGCCCAGGAAACTATTACTTTCTAAAACAGTTTTTAAAACCCTGCATAGACCACAGGTCTCCTGTGGTTAGGTACTTTTGTCTGTAGAATCATGAACCATTAATACTGGCAGGTCTTTGAGCTTATTTAATCCAACCAAGTGTCTAATGCATATATATATATATATATATATATATATATATATATATTTTCCCCCCCTGCAGGAGGAATTCCTCCTAACACATGAGCACAGACTTTGCCTAAATATCTTCAAAAATCCTGCCTCATGAGGCCAGAAAGAGTACATCTTAAATTTTTTTGGAAAGTGATTCACATTGAATGAAAATATTAGGCGATGACTACAATTTCTCTTAGAACTCATCACCATATTCTTTTACTCGTTTATTTACAAAAATTGAATGATTTTTTTGTTTGTTTTTTGACAGACACTGTACAAGACACTGGGGATATTTCAGTGAACAAATCTGAGTAAGTCTCTGTCCTCACTGAGCTTATGTTGTATGTGTGCAAACAAACTGGCAGTAAGCAATAACATTAATAAATATGATAAATGGTATGGGGGAGGGGGAAATTTTAGAGATAGAGAAAGAATAAGGGACAGAGGGAGCCTGGTTAGGGAAGTCCTCTCTGGAGAGGAGATAGTTGAATAGACATGTAAAGAAAGTCAGAAGAGAGTGAGTATTGCAGCAGAAATGAAGAGCAAGGTCCCAAGGGCCTGGATAAGCTGGGTGAGTTGGAGGAGTAGCAGAAAGGTCCTTAGTGAAAAAGGGAGGAGAGGAAAATGAGGTTGGACAATTGTCAGAGGCCAGATCACAGGGGTGTGGATTGTGTACAAGATGGCATGGAAAGTCACAGCAGGGTCCAGAGCAGACAGATGGTATTATTAAAATTAAGTTTTCGAAGGGATTCCTCTTTGTGGAGAATCGACTCGAAAGGCAAGAGCAGAAACCGGAAGACAAGTACAGAGACCATTGCCATGGGTGAATATGCCCCAGACCCCTCATCCTTTGCAATTTGTCTCCAATTCTCTGGGCCCATGTTCCTCTGTGTGTTTTCCTACTGTAGCTCCAGTAATTTTCAGTGGACTTGTTTTTTCACAAGCCCATTTCCACCACCCTGTATTGACTACCAGCTTTTCAGAGGCAAGGACTGCTATTGATTTTTCTTCCTCTCCCTAGAACCCAGACCAGTGTTGAGTACATACATACTTAAATAAAGTTAGGAAAAATTTCTCTACTCCTTCTTATAAGTATCAGGCCTTAAAAGTCTGCATTTGAAGGCAATCATGTTAATTTCTTTATCTAAAAAGTCATTTTGAGTTTTGTGTCCCCATTTACACATACCAGGTAAGGCATATCCTCTCTTGTGAGGTCATCCATAACTATCTGTGTTACCAAAGCATTTCCCTATGTTGCTTATAGTTTGTTGTATCAGTAATCATTATCCTTTCAGTGCTCTTTTCCAGATTCCGTGGCTGTAGAAATCTCATGTATGTCACTCTATCCCAAGACTATAGTGACTAACCCGAATAAGTGATTAAGCAATGTGTGCCAAGGAAAGGAATTTGAGAAATTTAGCACTATGCACATTTTCAGATTATTAGGGTTCTTTAATCAAGAATTCTTCTATGTAAAACATCACAGTGTTTTACAATAGCTAAAAGGACTTATATTATGGAAAAAAATGGGGGACCATGGAAAATCTACCTGGATGAGAAGGCAAAAGTATAATGTGAGTTTCTTCATATAACTAACACTTTTGGGGGAGGTGTATGAAGAGAGGAAACACATTGTGAACTTTTTTATGAATTTGATATAGCTTTGATAAAATTCCTTCCAGTCAGATAGTCATATTGGGCTGACTTAGTGGAGAATAATTCCAGAATCAGATAATTATTTGACCCAAATAAATGGAGTATGACAAGTGAGGTCTAAAGTAATGTCAGGGATTACAAATTATATTTCATTATTTTGAGAACTCTAAATCAGAATTTAAAAATTAATTTTAAAAGCCCTCTAAAAACATGGGTTTAAAAATTATGAATGCTTATCATTCAGTAACTTTGCTTTATGAAATTATTAAGATACAGTTCAAAACTAGAAGTTTTTGGACAGGAAAGGGATCATGTAAGAAAAAATTAATAAATAAAACAATAATATTTGTGGCTGTATTTAACTAGATTCCAAATCTACTGGCTGATGAAATCCAACTGTTTTTTTGTTTTTTGTTTTTTTTTTCCATTTCTCAGGGTAGAAACCAGCTGAGCTTTTAAGCCAGTCAAGGGAAAGTATATTATTTCCATTCTCTTTTTAAACACTCTATAAAGAACTCGCTCGTTCATAATAGCTTTGTTTACTGCGTAGTACAGCATGTTCTAATTATCACCCTTGCCTCACTAACCACACGGCTTATGTTCCCACACTCATCAGTTATTTTTATGCCTCCTGCAGAAATGAAGAGAACATTAATAAGAATAATACTTCAGGAATAACATTTTTGATAAAATTGGGAAAAAAAAATGTTCCTGATAATACAGGACTTCAGAGCATTTTAGTTAAATTGAAATTACCCATTACCAACAGCAGACCATCTTTTGTTTTTATTGGTGATATGCTATATAGTCCTTAATCTGATTCTCACCTAGTTTTCTCTAATTATTTATGAGGTTATTATTTGATTTTTCTGCATATTTTTCGTTGTCCCTGAGTTTGCTTCACTCTTTTTCCATCTTTAACTTGAGAATTCCTTCCATCTTTCTTGCTCTTTCCATGTTTTGATATTCTCTCTTCCAATTTCTTTTGCTTTATATTCTTTTCATTTTCTCCCTTGCTCTTTTTATCTCCTTCCTTCCCCCTCTCCTATCTTTTACTTATAATAAGTTCTCTAATGTATGCACAGAAAATATCATTTTATACCCCTGACTGGCAAGAATGTATATACATATATATTGATATGGGAATTAATACATTTTCAGCACAAGAAATGGGACCAGCGGGAATGTCAAATGGAACATTAAAACATTTTTAAATCACCACATAAGCTGAGTAAGGCTTAAATAATATTTGCATGGAAAAGAGACTAAATAAAGGAGCAAGAACAACTAAGTAATAGAAAGGGAAAATGGCTATACAAACGATTATTTCAAAAAGTAATATATTAACACAGAATACCAAGAATCTTTCCAATCTGTAAAAAATAGAGTCAATATGCTTTTTTCACACAATCTTTTCTAACGTTTAAAAATGTATATGTGTGCAAATATTTTTTATGAACTGAGGAGGCAACAGGTCTCCCCTCATCAAGAACCACATTTGCTGTGCTGTTGATTTCACCATCCATAGTGGTTACTGTTTGTAGGAACCTTTTCTAGAATAGAAACTTTAAGTGAATGTGAAAGAAGAAACACACATGCATAATAGGGAAGATTGCTAATTAAAAGGGAAAGAAAAGGCAAGGCAAGATACAGCAGGCTGTGGATACAAACATTTTCAGCGATGACTCAGGAACATGTTTGGAAAGATTACGTCAACTCTTCCCTCAGCAGTTGAATGTAATCATCCCTGTGAATTGATTGAAGTTTGAAAAAATAGCAACTGAGTCTTCTTTCACATGCTTGTAATCAGCTCCTGGAAATGTTCCACTTTAGATAAAATGGTTACCAAGAGAACCTTGGTGTGATGCAGAAATATTTCAGTTTAGTACATAGGAATTCATTGCATTTCGGGCTGACCTCCCCCTGAAGCCACTTATTCGACCCTTAAAGGGGGACCACTTTTGCTGGGGTGGAAATCATAGCCTAGTGATGTCTCTGTCCTCTACACCCACCGTCAGGTCTAACACCAATTCTAGTCCTGTTTCCCAAGGCTCACAGTATTTCTAGGCTCTTCCTAGGGAGCATCCCTTGAATGGGTTATTGCGATACAGATTTTTTTTTTTTTTTTTTTTTTTAAGTGAGCAGTCTCTTCCTTCCTGCCATAATATCTCTGGCCTAAGACAAGCATCATGCTTTCTGTTTCCTCACAGTGCATGTGTCTCAGAAGAGACCTACTGTGGAACTGAAGGATGTGCAGTTTAGATGGACAGACTGACAATAGCCTCCCACCTTAGTGCCAACAGTGGGCACTTAATAAATTTGGAACACAAAACTAAACTAAAGCAATTTTGACTTTGTTTTACTTTCTGTGTTCTCTAGGACAAACGCATTGTGGTGCCATAGCTACAGTGATCTGAGGAAATGGGCTGAGGAAAAAAGGCTGAGATCCTCAGAAAGCCCACTCACCAGGCCACTGGCCTGACTTGGCTTCCAGGCAAGGACAGCTGTACCCACAGTACCTGTGGCAGGGGACAATCTCAGACCTTGTTTCCAAACACACACTCCACACACGGCAAAAACATGCAACAGCGAATATTCAGGAAACAGGAAGAGACCATTACCATCTCACTACATTCGTTCCTCGCCAGCTGTCTGTGGGGGCAGAGAATCATTCAGTTGAGGAGAGGGACAGGCTCAATTCCTAGTTGGAAGGGGCAGTTTGAGAAACTGGGGTGAAGCTAGGAGAGTGTACAATAGAAATAAGGCCAATCTTATCTATAGGTGAGGACAAAAGAGAGTGAGCAATTAATGACTGATATGATTTACAAGTTCTCAGGGTTCCCATGGAATCAGGACCTAAATCCTGTTGTCACAAAGGAGAACTGGGATGTGTTTGCTCAGGGAAGAGGGACGTTACAGTGATAGAAAATGTGAAGGAACAAGGAGTTGGGCCTAGAAGCTTTACCTGGGACCTTGACTTTTGTGTCAGAGCCTGGGAGTATAAATCCAAGTTCCATTGGATTTAAGTCAGTGTAGAAGCACAGGAGGCCATTAAACCTTTAGAGTTATTTTTAAACATTACTTAGAATTTCATCTGTGGTTAAGAGGACCAGTGGATAAAAAAGACAAGGAGAAAAATGCAAAAGCCGTCCAAGGTCCACCCTTGTAACACATGGATTAAAAAGGACATCTTACATACCATAGCCATAGCTTCCCCTTCTCTTCCCAGCTTGAAACAGGAGTTCCTATCAGGTCCCATGTTATCTTTCCTGCCCCCTCCCAAATTAAGACACTATAGAGAAGCTTGTTGTCACCATGGTTACACAAAAGCTAGTGCATCCCCCCTGCAGTCACATTCCTTTGAAAACATCCTCAATTGTGACTCATCAGACTGGTGTGCGAAGGAATCTCTAGCACCTTGAAGGACATTTATGGAAAATAAAATGCTTGTGTGTCCAGGCTGGTGATAAAATGCTAGTTTACTTCACTTTGTGTTGGCAAAAAAAACACACACAAAAAAACAAAACAAAAAAACATTTCCTGGTTGTATACACAGAAATGGAAGGCTTACCTTGTTATAAAATCCAAGCGTTTGTCCAGCAGAGCTCTGCACATGCCCCTTTGGCCAAGGGCTAATATGTTCAAGGAAGTCCATGCTATTCAAGTACAATCTGCTTGTTCCTGCCCACCCCCCATGGTTAAGACCGCTAAAACCATCATTACTTTCTTTCCCCTACATTCTACCCAATCAAAATCATTTTTTTTACCTATGAGAAAGTGTCCCCACTCCTTGCTAATGCTGGGACAAGCAATTCTCATGCTAAAAAGTCAAAAGATAATTCATTCTGGTATCTTGAAGGGCTTATCAGGAACATTTTCAGGGTTTATTTTCGAAAAGAAATAAATGCATTCTCTGTAATTTCGTATACTTTATACAAATATAGAAAATAACCTTCAGTTCACTCCATCCATATGCAAAAATAGTCATTTGTAAAATATTTTTCTTTTCTCCTCTATTAAATAGAATGCAGTTGCTTTAGGTTTTACCCCTTTCTCTCCTCAGGTCTCGCTGTCAGCAGTTACTATCAGCAATGATTAAACATAAGCAAGCATTGGAATTCATCACTGATAGACTCATCACTGATGTAAACATTCTTTAGTTCCAAGGTCATGTCAGGTAGCGAGGCAGGACAGCTTCATATAGATCCGTGAAGCAGAGTTTATGTACAATCATTTATTTTCATATCATTACTGAACCACACACACACACACACACACACACACACACACACACATCTAAACCATCATTTTATGCAATATAGAGGCTTGGAAAGAAATTATTCAGTTAGGTATAAAAATGTTTGTATTCTGATTTCTTGGAACTTCAAACAAAAAGATTGAGAAACTCATAGAGTAATTCAGCTTGGCTCACTATCTTTCTGGAGCTCATATGGAAATCTCCCAGAGAGAACACCACTGTATTATATGCTGTCTCCAAATATGCATACGAGATACATAGAAAAATATTTTCTTTTAATCCTCAGAGAACAGGAGAGAGCTGACCGTGAGACTACATATTGCAAAGCTTAAACTTCTCTTTGGATCTGAGTAAGGAACCCAAATCAGTTCAAAATCTTTACATCTAACTACCTTCACCCTTCTGCATCTGGAACTTTCAATATGACATATGTAGAATTTCGATGATCTTTTCAATACTGGGCATTCTTTTGAAATTCTCCTCTCCCTTAATTTATATGACTCATTGAACACTCCTGATTCACTCTCTTTCTTCTCAGTCTCTTCTTTCTTCTCCACCTACCATATATTGTATATATACCCTGTGTACTAGGTTTCCATTACTGCTGAAAAATGTACAAACTTCATGGTTTAAAATAACAGAAATGCATTACCTTATAGTTCTCAAGGTCAGAAGTCTGAAATCAGTTTCCTGCTGGATTAAATTCAATGTTACCAGCAGTGCTGCTTCTTTCTGGAGGTTCTGGGAAAGGATTTATTCTTTGATCCTTTCATGATGCAGAGACTGCCAGATTCCCCCAGCATGTGGTTGCATCACTCCAATCTTTGCTTTCATTGTCATGTAGCCTTCCCTTCTAGAATCTAATCTCCTTCTGCCTCCCTCTTATAGGGACACCAGGATACCCTCCCCTTCACAGGAGCTTTAACTTCAATATGCAAAGCCCTTTGCCCTAGAAGGTAATGCTCATGAGTTCCAAGGATTAGGGCATAGGTGTCTTTGGGAGCCACTACTCAGCCTACAACATCCTGCTTTCTCTGCTCTGTTGTTTTTACCCTCTTGTGGTAATTTCTTCTCTACCTGATGGCCTTCTTTATTCAGGTGACTTCTATTTTAAATCTCCAGAGGAAATCTTTGCTTTAACACCCAAACTTGACTTGCCAAGTAGCGATTGTACACTTCCATTTAGACGGTGTTCTCAAAGCAAACTGAAAATCCCTGAAATGTAATTCAAAGTTTCCTCCCTCTGTCCTCCACAGAGATAAACACATATCCATCATTCTCATTACTACCCATAGTTGAACCTGGAATAATATTGACTTAGACTTTTCCTTCTCCCCAATGAGTCTCTCACATATAGTCTAGAGAGTCTTCCTTTGATTTGATTTTGTGTTCTCCCTCTTGTGTTTCCAATGTCTGCCACACTTGAAATCCCTATTGTGCTAGGCCTTTCATTATATTAACAAATTCTTAACTTTCCTGCCTGAGTCTTTTCCCATTCCAGTTTACCATGTGTTGTATTTCCAGTAGAGTTGTCCTTCTAAACTACGTTGATTAGTGTCATGCTGTTCCTCAAAATATTCAATAGTCTTTGCAATGCCCGGGTCCAAATTGTTAAGTCTGCATCAAGCTAAGGTAGCCCCACCTTTTTTCAGATGTGCACTATTTTCTCCTATGTGATAATTTCCATGTATTAGAATCAAGCCTTCTAGCCTCTCTTTGGTGCATTTACTGATGTGATTCTTTCATCTTGAAATGCCCTCTGCCTTTAAAGTCTCTCTCAAATGCCTCTTCATCCACGATGCCGCCTCTGTTCACTCAAATCAGCTACCTCCTTTCTTAAAGTCAAAATTATTTCATGGCAGACTCTCTTATGTCCATTTATATGAATATTAGATATTCAGAACATACTTGTTAAACAGATTAACCAACTTCTGCATAGAGGAAAGAAACAGATAATTCACAAAACGTTTACTATTTCAAAAGTTTGCAATGTGTATCTTTTTGAAAAAAGCAAGTTATAATTTTCTCACAGGAATATCAAAAAATTCTCTCACATGACTTTTTAACATTATATTTTTATTTGCTTGGGCATCAATTTTTCAACTTACCTGATCCTGCATTTTAGAAGCAGGACAGAAACTTCAAACACACACACACACACACACACACACACACACACACACACAAAGTTCTGCCTTTCTTTTCTTTTGCACATCATTTGAGTTTGATGGATACCAAGAGACATATATCAGATCTTGAACAGGATCCCATTGAGAGTTCCCACAGCACTTCAGTCACTTAGTCATGATCTATGCTCTCAACAGTTGAAGATAATGACTTCAGGAACAATCTTTCACGGGTTTCATATTAAATGAGACGAAAGTGCAGGCACGGCATTAAAGCACCTTGTTATTTGCAGAGTACTTAGAGTAACCTTAAATATGGAGATGATCAAATTTCATGACCTTTAATTTTAATTCTTCTATCGTATCTTCTTGTGCAATTCTTATTTTTAATAAAGATGTGTGTGTGTGCCTGTGTGTGTTTCTTCCTAAATTAACTCAGATAATTAAACATTAATACTTTAGAGTTAAATATGGAAGCCAGGAAATGACAATATAACGATGCTTATTTTTTATTGTAAGCTTATCTATTTTAGCTTCATGACTGTATACTTTTAAGAGACTATTATTTTAAAAGTCTGCTAGGGGCACATTATAATGTTAAGAGTCTCCATCTCTGAATTTTTTCCTACGGACTTGCATGTTTCAGTGTATAATAAAATGCAGAGCTCATTAAGGTCTATTTTTGACATTAGTCATTTTTTAACATTAGTCACTAATAGAAAACTCTCCCATGACAACAATGGAATGATTTTCTTCAGCGTATAAAAGAGTCTCCAAAAGATGGTGGAAGAATTTGAAAAGAATAGAGCCTAGGGGAATGAATATGTACATATTTGCCCAGAAAGAACTATATATCCATGTTAAAATCCATAAACACATAGCAAAGACGCACTTATTACTTTTGATAAAGTCCTGTACGTAGGTGCACTTAGAATCAACAAGGGAAAGTATCGTGACATGTACCTGAGGAAAATAATATTCCCCAAGCTCCATTCCCAGTGAAAACTGGGAAACATGAACTTCCCCAGGAATTTCCGCTAACATCTTGTGCTTGAAGTCCTTTCTAACAAAATCTACCTATCTCATAGAACTCATATACTGCCTGCTACAACAGAACTGTAGTTTGTAGAAAGTGTCTGTGCATTCAAAAGAGAGAGAGGCAGAACGAAAGAGAACAGTAAACCAGTTGCCCTAAATACCAGGTATATATATATATATATATTAAATCCTCTTGGAGTGGAAACTAGCTTGGTTGCCTGCTTGACTTTTAAATAAGATTCAAGCAAAGCTCCCAAAGGTCAAATATCTCATGAATTTTGTGCGATGTGGCTCATTGTTTTCCCTCTCCATTTTGCACTATCAGAGATAACCGGATATATTTGTTTTATTACCAGGCTTCCTCTAAGTAAATTAATGGTAGGAGAGCATAGGCTGTCTGCTGTCACTCATGAAGGAGCTGTTGTTGTAAAAGAAGCACTTCAGTCTACATTCAGTTGTATATGGATCCTAATAACACTGATCAATTCCCCTCAGCAGTTTGCTCTTGAACTTTTCATATTATTTATACATTTTTCTCGGTGTTTTTATGTCCTTTTCATATTTGTTTTCTTGTTTTGGCTGTTAAAAATGTAAGTTCCTTAAGGGAAATCATTGTATCCTGCATTCCTTTTGTTATTTGGGGCTTTATCAATAGAGGGTAGAACAAATATATCATTTGCATGCAATGCATGTTGTTGACTGACTGGCAAGCATTTATTTCCTGAATAAAAATGTCACATTCAGAAAGCGATTGTGAAAGACTCTGAAGATTACTCCTGAAACTTGGCAACTCCTCCAAGCGAATACAGTCACGTATTTAGGACTATAGGTACACCGCTAATAAACTGCCCAACTCGTTTGCCTCAATTTAAAGATCTTCCGAAGACTGGTTCTCTTTGGGTCACCACACTTGCCAGTTTGGACTTTTGAAACCTACTAATGTGGGCTGACATAACAAATTAGCAACAAGAAAAGTTCACGGAAGGACAAGTGGGAGAAAGTGTGCCAAATTTATTAGCATTCGTTTTGCAACCTTGTCTCCAGTTTGTGTGAAGTTGATGGTTGGAGGTTACGCTTTCATTAAAAATTGACAACATTTTAAATGCTAATCAAAACTGCTTGTCCTTTCTACTTCTATTTATCTTGGAAGGGGAAAAAAAGAGAAAGAAAGGAAGAAAAAAGACGGCTTGCTTTGAACTACAACAAATAGCTCCCTCCATTGCCCCAGACCCCTTTGGCTCCTCCTGTGTAGGACAGATAAGGGCTATGCAGATTGAGTGTCAGGACCTCTGCCTCAACTGTGAAGAAGCCATAACATGAGTTAGAGATGTGTGTTTCAGGAGGAGGAGAAAGAAAGTGTGTGTGTGTGTGTGTGTGTGTGTGTGTGTGTGTGTGTTGTGTAGGGGTGGCCATTTCACGGGAGCTTTTTAATGAATGTTAGGAAAGAATTGTGGAAGTGTAGTTGCTTTTACGGTGGGTAAAAGGGAAAAGAAATATATTTTCAGAAAATAAGGCCCATGAGCTATATGAGCTTATTATTTATTAAGAAATAATAAAAGTAAAAAGAAAAAAAAATCTGTTTCAAGTATGGATAAAAAAGCTTGATCAGTGATGAACCTTCAGAGAGAGTATAATTCATCTTAGAAAGTTCTTAGAGACAGAAGAGGGTGAAGGAAAATATTTGGCTCAAATTTCTTATTTTCCTCCATCTTTACTGAGATATAATTGACATGTAACCCTGTGTAAGTTTAAGGTGTACAGTGTGTTGATTTGATACACTTATGTATTGTAAAATGATTATACCATAGCCTAGCTAACATCCATCATATCACATAAGTACTATTTCTTTTTTGTAATAAAAACATTTAAAATGCATTTTCTTAGCAACATTTGAGTATTTGACACAGTATTGTTAGCTATAATTGCCATGCTGTAAATTAGATCTCTAGAACTTGTTATTCGTGTAACTAGAAGTTTGTACTCTTTGACCAATATCTCCCCATTTTCCCGAACCCCAGAGCCTGCTAACCGTCACTCTATTCTGTTTCTCTGAATTTGTTTTTTTATAGATTCTGCATATAAGTGATATTTGTCTTTCCCTCTCTGACATTTCACTTAACATAATGCCTCAAGTTTCATCCAAATTGTCACAAATGGCAGTATTATTTCCTCCTTTTTCATGGCTTTCTCACATCTTCTTTATCCATTCCTCTTTCGACAGACACTTAGGTTGTTTCCTTTTCTTGGCTATTGAGAGTAATGCAGCAATGAAGTGTAGATGTAAGTTGGGTGTGTACAAAGATATGTTTTCCAGTGTTTAATATGGAATTACATTCTTTCCACTCATTGTTCTTTGACTTTACAGCAGGAGGCTGAAGACAAAATTCAAAGAGGAAAATATCTCAGTGTTTAGTGTATACTGAAATATAACCAATATTTACAAGCAAAATTTAACCGGTTAAGTTTCCCAGTCAAATAAATTTACAAACCTATATATTTAATTTCTTGTTACATTGAAGACTCATCGGACCAAAGAGTTGAAGTGTGTATACATGTGTGCATGTGTTTATGTCTGTGTGTCAATAGAGCTTAGGAACCTATAATTAAGGAGATTTTGTTTTCCTTAGTGCAGCCTATGGTTTAAGTCTATGGTGTTCTTCTCCTTCCCTCCTTTTCCTCCCCTTCTTATTCTTCCCCCTCCCCTCCCCCTCTGCCTTCTTCTCTTCTGTCTTTGTCTTCTTCATCTCCTTCATCTTCATCATCATCACATGGTATGATGAAGTCAACATGCTTCATCTCATTTAATCATTCCAACAACCTAAAAATGTTAGTCTTGTTATTAGCTCTTCGGCACAATGCAAACTGGGTCCTTGAAGGTTAAGTCATTTCTCCAGTAAGGTCTCTGCTTTAACTTAAAACCAGGTATGGATGACAAGAATGCAGAAGGCTTCCAACATGAAACTACACCTGAACCTTCTTTAATAATCCATGACTGATCTTCATTCAGAAACAAATCTTTGTCTGGATCTATTTGTATTTTTAATGAATAGCAATAGTTGAGGTAATGAGTTCCATAAGTTTATCCCCCACTGTGTTAAAAAAAAAAAAAAGTTCTTTCCATTTATCCTAAATCCTCCTTTTTTAAGCTTCAAAGGGAACCCTTTGTTCTGGAATTTGATGAATAAGTCCATCTCAATCCTCTCTATTCTTTTCAATTTTATAGATTTGTAGACTTTGAGTCTATTCAGCTTTGATTTTTACACACTGCAGAGCCTGATTATACAATGCCCCCAAAGAAAATATTTCCATTCATTCAGTCACTTTCATTGCTGAATTCCTCAAACTTTCTCAAACTATCTTTGAAACAAAAGACAGTTTAAACATAACGTAACCAACCAAAGCATGGCTAATTCCTGAATCAGAGCCTGGCCAAGTGGACTTGGCTAAGCTTTCACCTAACCTTTCTAATGGTACAGTATAATAGCTGATCTAACACCTGAGGCTCGATTCCCAACTCCATACAGAGACTGATTTTAAATGAATGAGAATTATCCCGTGCTCCATTCTTTCCCCCCAGGTTTCTAAATCTGGTTTAAAAGTCGTTGATGTATTTTCAAATGCAAATGACCCAAGAGAAAGGCAATGTATTGCTGTTTGTGTTGTTGTTATCATTTCTTCTTTTAAATTGTTAAAGCCTCAACATTATTTCAAATTGCTGAAACTAGTGCCCTGAATTGTACGATGGTATAGAGAGAGTGCAATACATTAGGTGCTCTTGGCCCTGCCTGGGGAAACTGGATGGGAGAAAAGTCTCCTCTGGCTCTGTTGAAAATAAGATGGTGGCACAAAGGTGTTAACTGTGACAGGCAGTGGAAGATGTGCTGGGAGTAAGGTTAAGAGCCAGTAAAAGTAAAGGTAAATGCAGAGTCCACCCAAGACTAATATTGTCTTTCCCTCCAAGGCAGCTGATGGTGCACATACTACCTTGAGATTCACTTGCATCTGTGTACGCTGCTATGCACTGTGCTTAAAATCGCCCATGGTTAAGTTTTCTTAGCTCAAAGACCATCTGATACCTGGAATTGTATGACAATCAAAACAGCTTGGAAAAATTACTGGGAGGTGCTTTGCATCAATAAATGCAATTTATATGCTAAATAATCACATCAAATAGATAAAGCCTCCTCCATTTCTCAATTCTATTATAATGTTAAATTTCAGAACCAAAATATAGTGAAATATACTTTTAATGTTTGTTAAGAAGGGGGCCTTGGAAACATTACATGGATTTTTTTTCTTTTTTTTGACCCTGACATTATAATTGCAACAACCAGCCCGTACTGTTATAATCACCTTTTAGCCTTCTCAGCAGCATGGTACATGCTATCATTTCATTAATATAATTTTATCAGGAGAGAAACTCAGGATACTGTGAGGGGCAGCCATTTCCCCAAGGTCACACTGTCAGGGCTGGGAGTCATGCTAAGCAAAGACAACTAATTTTTAATTCAAAGAAAACTATTTAAGCTGATGAGATATTTCTGTGATCGATAAAATGGAGGCCCAGGTGAAATGTGGACAACCAGAATATCATGCCAGGATATAAGTGAGAGATGCGGTGGCAGAAATATCCTGCTGCTTATGAAAATAATGGAGAGCCACATCAGCATATTCTGTCACTGGAAACTGTTCAATTAAGTATTCATTTCATTTCACAGTCATTTTTGAAAAAATAAATCTGTGTTGCTTTATACCTCTAAGCTCAGTAGTTTTATGCATTAGGTTGATATGCATAACAAAATGTGGACTATTTTTTAAATTGCCAGATAAGAGCTAGTATGTCGTTACTGTTTATATATTGAAGTTGTAACAATCATGTGCTTTTAATTCATTTCACCTTCAAAGATCCGAATGTTTCCAGTTGGTAATATGTGGCAGGATGTATTAGGTACACTGAGTCTGTCTGATTCACAGCTTTCTAATCAGCTATTTAGAGTTTACACCAAGCAGAAAATCAATGTATTCAAAATGTAGTGGCTCTCTTGTTAACTCTAGTCATTTGCTTAAAGAGTAATGTCAAGCTGATAATTGAAATATGGCTTAAACCATGCATTTTAATTCAAAAGAAAATATGTTGAAATACTACTCATTTGATCTTTCCCTACTCCAGTCCCAAAGGGCATATTTCGCTTGCCTCGCTCGATGATTGCACTGAGGAACAGCTAGTCCTTACACCTGCTGATGCCAGTGGTCATTTGTTGTCAGATGGTAACTAGAAGCTTGTGTTTGAATTTGAACATCCCACATTCAGAGACTTAACGCAATCTTTGAAGTATAGTTTATATGTAGCAAGGGCACTGAGTCATGTCTTTGACAAACAGTTGGGGTCAGACAAGATTTTAACCTATAAAAATATTTAGGATAGGAAAACCACAACAGTTATGTTCCATTATGTTTAGATTTACTATCTATATGAAAGATTGGACTTAATTCTATGAGGTGCAATTAAAAAAAAATGTTGAGAAATTTTCAGGGAGCACTGTCATACCAGAAAGAAAGTAATTAAAATTATGTGATAGGTAAAATGGGATACCTTCGTGATAACATCTTTCCTGAGGTAACATTTTCCTTGATAAAATGGATGCTAAGGGGTTCTTTTAAAGACTTGATCCAAATACAACATGATGAAGTATTGGGGACAGCTGATATTCAAGGTCTCTTCCAATCTTTAGTGCAAATGATGCCTGTGCTTGCTGTTCTCTTAGCTTTTGTGCTCATTCATCCCTTACCTTCTTTTATTGCAATTTTTGGTGCGTATTTTTAGTGTTTTGTATACTGTCAATACACAATGAGTGTTATGGACCTAGTGATTGGAATGGAGTGGGTGGAAAAGCACAGGCCATGATAGCCAGACAAAGAATAAAGTCCTGAAAAGACTCTGAGCTGCTGTATAATTTACCTTTAGGTTAGCCATTGCTGCTCTTATAGTAGACATATCTAAGCAAAATTGTTAATTGCTAGACACTGCCCAGATTTTTGTCAATTCTTTCAAATGTTGAATGCCAGCTATGTCTACAATAAAATAGGAAGCCACTTAATGTTTTGAAAACATGTGTTGGACCTGAGAAGCAAAAAAAAAAAAAAAAAAGAAAGTATTCTATTGAGTTTTCTGGAAGAAAACCAAAGATGACAGAATATAGTTATCACATATGCAATATGGTCAAAAAGTTGAAGTGAAAATGTGTACTCCTGTTCAGCGGGTCACTGGGTCTGCACCCGGTAACAAAGATAAAATGAAAAGTAAGCCATCTTCCTGGCCCTCTCTTAGCTTTAAGCATATCCCTTCCAAAATCTATGTTTCTTTTAGGAGAAAGGACATAAAAAGTAATGGGAGCCAATCAAGAAAAGAGCCCTTCTTGCAGGCCTGATTTGCAATGTGTCGCAACAAGGGGTGATGTTGCCCCCCAGGAGATGTTTGGCAATATCAGGGCATATCACTGATAAGTCTGGGGGTGGGGTTGCTACTAATATCTAGCACACAGGGGTCAAGAATGTTATTTAAGATCCTACAACGCACAGAATAGCTCCTTTCAATACAAAATCATCCAGCATAAAATGTCAATGGTACTGAGATTGAGAAAACCTTGGTTATAACTGTGAATGAATCTTACATAGTGAGGTAGCAGACAAGAAACTACCTAGATAATTCAAGTTACCAAGTTACTGTTTTATGAAAAGAAAACATACGAGTAAGTTAACGAAAGAAGTTTTTGCTTTATAGTGCCTGGGTGTGTCCTATTTTACCTTTTTTTTTTTTTTTTGATACTGAATATGAAGAAACTAAATTGAAATAAAAGAGAAGGAAGGGGTAAAAGATCATAGGAAAGAAGTGGACAAAACAATAGAGAGTGAGGGAGAAGTATATAAATGAGAAGGGGAGAAGCAAAAGGAGTAGTAAGAGAAGAAAGAAGTGGAAGAGGTAGTCTGATAGTATAAATTAGAATTATACCTTTGTTATAATGAATACCATAGGTAATCTTTAATTATTAAATGAGTACTCTCTCCTTTTCTCTCACTTCTATGGATGCCTCAGAGGAGACAGCACCTCTGTCAAGAGGAATAAGAACAGATCTCCCTATATTGACTGTTATAAGAGTATAGTGCCAACATATATTAAACACACACACACACACACACACACACACACAAATACGTGCTCATTCAATGTATCCATGTAAGAGCAAGTCATCCCCACTCCCCATATCTACAATGGTATCCCATTGCCATCACCATCTCTGCCTAAAACTCAACTCTATTTGTCATGCTATTTATGTGTTGGCTTTAAAAACTAAATAGCTTCATTGAGATATAATTCACATGCCATACAATTAATACATTTAAAGTGTACAATTCAATAGTTTTTAGTATATCACAGATATGCACGACAATTACCATAGTCATTTTAATTTTTTTTCAATTATAGTTGATTTTTTTTTTTTTTTAAGATTGTTTGGTCATTCTGGGACCCTTACAATTCCATATTCATTTTAGAATCAGTTTCTTAATTTCTAACAGAAGCCAGACGGGATTCTGTTAAGAATTTCATTGAATCTGTAGATTAATTTTGGGAATATTGCTACCTTAACAATATTGAGTCTTCTGATCCATAAATATGGAGTGGTTTTTCATTTATTAGACCTTCTTTACATTCTTTCAAAAACATTTTGTAGTTTTAAGAGTGTAAGTTTTGCACTGCTGTTGTTAAATTTATTCTTTCGATGTTATGAATGGAAGTATTCCTTAATTTCAAATTTATAAATTTGTTGCTACTATGTAGAGATACAACCAAGTTTTGTATATTCACCTTGAATCTTGCAACCTTGCTGAACTCAATTAGTAGTTATTATAGTGTCTTAGTGTTTTATATTTTCATATAGAAGATCATATTGTCAGTAAATAGAAATAGTTTCACTTTTTCCTTTCTAATCAGAATGGCATATATATATATGCAAATATATATATATATATTTCTTGTGAAATTGCTATAGCTAGAACTTTTAGCACCATGCTGAATAGACATGGTGACAGAAAACATCCTTGCTATGTTCCTGATCTTAGGGAAAAAGCATGCAGTCTTTAATCATTGAATATGATGTTACCTGAATTATTTTTTTAGATCCCTTTTATCAGTTTAAAGAAGTTCCCTTGTATTCCTAGTTTCTTGCATGTTTTATCATAAAAAATTGTTGGATTTTTGTGAATTATTTTTCCACATCTATGGAGACAATCATTTAAAAAACATATTGTAATGGTGTATTACATTAATAGATTTTCTGATGTTAAACCTACCTTGAATCCCTGGGTAAATCCCAGTTGGACATAGTGTGCAATTATTCTAATATGTTACTGGTATCAATTTGCTAGTATTTTGTTAAGAATTTTAGAGTCCATATTTATAAGAGATATTGGACTGTAGTTATATTTTTTGTGAGGTCTTTGTCTGGTTTTGATTCAGGGTTGAACTGGCTTCATAAAATGAATTGAGAAATATTTTCACAATTTTACTTTTTGGAAGAGTTCTATAATTATGATTAATTCTTCTTAAATATTGGGTAGAATTTTTCTGTGAAGTCACCTGGACCTAGGCTTTCTTTTATGACTAATATAACTCATCTCTTTATATGTTATTGGTCTATCAATATTGTCTATTTCTTCTTGAGTCCATTTCTGTAGTTTGTATCTTTCTAGAAATCTGTTAATTTCAATTATGTCATCTAATTTATTCACATACAATTGTTTATATTCTTTAATAATACTTTTATTTCCATAAGGTTAGCAGTAATATGTCTTTTTTTTTTAATTTCAGATTCTAGTAATTTGAGTCTTTTATTTCTTCAATAAGTCTAGCTAAATGTTTCTCAATTTTGTTGATCTTTTCAAATAACTAGTTTTTGGTTACATTGATTTTTTTTTTCCTGTTGTTTTTCTATTCTCTGTTCTATTAATGTCCACTCTAATTATTACTATTTTCTTTCATCCCCTTCTTTTAAGTTTATTTTCTTCTTTTTTCAGTGTCTTAAGGTGGAAAGATAGATTATTTTTATGATATAGACATCCCTGGCTATAATTTGATTTTTGCATGTACTGCTTTATTTTGGTTGATGGTACATAATTTATTTTTAAAAATAATTATTTTTATTTTTTAATCACAGTTCACATACAATATTATATTAGTTTCAGGTGTACAACATAGTGATTAGACATTCATATAAATTATGAGGTGATCACCCTAATGAATCTACTACCCATCTGACACCATACATAGTTATTACAATATTATTGACTATAATCCTTATGCTATACTTTGCATCCTCATGAATATTGTAACTACCAATTTGTACCACCTGATCCCTTCCCTTTTTTCACCCATCCTCTCAGTCCTTCTCCCATCTAGCAACCCTCAAAATGTTCTCTGTATCTAGAAGTCTGTTTCTGTTTCGTTTGTTCATTTATTTTGTTCTTTAGATTCCACAGGTAAGTAAAATCATATGGCATTTGTCTTTCTCTGTATAACTTACTCCACTCATAATACCCTTTAGGTCCACCCAAGTTGTTGCAGATGGCAAGATTTCATTCTTTTTTAGAGATGTGTAATATTCCATTGTATGTATGTACCACTCTTCATTATTCATTCATCCATTGATGGAAGACCAAGGTTGCTTCCATAACTTGGCTATTGTAAATACTGCCTCATGAACATATGAATATACATGTCCCTTCAGAATAGTGTTTTGGGTTTCCATGGATAAATACCCAGAAATGGTATTATTGGGTCTTTCTTTGTCTATTGTTATAGCAATTATTTTAAAGTCTATTAGCTGGTATAACTATTGCCAGCCCAGTTTTTTTGTTGTTGTTGCTTTTTTTCCCCATTTTCATGAAGCATATTTTTCCATTTCTGAGTCTCTTGCAGGCAGCATATGTTAGGGTTTTGTTTTCTTATTCATTCAGTCATAAATCTTTTGTTTGGAGCATTGAATCCATTTACATTGATAATAATTGTTGAACGACATGTAGTTATTCCCACGTTATTATTCATATGTTTTTATATGTTTTTCCTTTGTCTTAAAGAATTTCCTGTAACGTTCCTTGTAATACTGGTTTGCTAGTAATGAACTCTTTTAACCTTTCTTGTCTGGGAAGCTCATTGTCTGTCCTCCGATATTAAATTATAGCTTTGATTGGTAGAGTAATCTTGGTTTTAGGTTCTTGCTTTTCATCGCTTTGAATATTCCGTGCTAATCCCTTCTGGCCTGTAAAGTTTCTCTTCAGAAACCAGCTGACAGTCTTATGGGAGCTCCCTTGTAGGTAACTAACTGCTTTTCTCTTGTTGCTTTTAACATTCTCTCTTTGTCTTTAACCTTTGGCATTTTAATTATGATGTTTCTTGATGTTGGCCTTTTTGGGTTCATCTTGTTTGGGACTCTGTGCTTCCTGGGCTTTTATGTCTATTTCCTTTGCCCGGTTAGGGAAATTTTCTGTTATTAATTCTTTGAATAGGTTCTTGATCTCTTAGTGTCTCTCTTCTCTTTCTGGTAACTCTATGATGCACATATTTGTACACTTGTTGTTGTCCCAGAGGCCTCTTAAACTCTCCTTCATTTTTATGTTTCCTATCTCGTCGAAGTTTTCCCTGAGATCACTGAGCATCCTCTTAACCAGTGTTTTGAGCTCTGCTTCTGGTAGGTTGCTTGTCTCTATTTTGGTTAGTTCTTTTTCTGGAGCTTTATTCTGTTTTTTTCTTTTTTTTCTTTTTTTCCATTTGGGACATGTTTTTTTTCCTCCCAATTTTGGCTGTCTCCCTGTGTTTGTTTCTATGTATTAGGTAGAGGTGCTAGGTCTCCCAGTCTTGGTAAAGTGGCCTTATGTAGTAGTTGTCCTGTGGACCCAGTGGCCCAGTATCCCTGGTCACCTGAACCAGGTGCTGCAGGTATGTCCCTTGGGTGGGTTGTGTGTGCTATCCTGTTGTAGTTGAGCCTTGATTGCTGTTGGCATGTCAGTGTGAGGGACTGACCATCAGACTGATTGGTCATTAGGACTGGCTGTGACTGCAGTGAAGGAGCTATTGTGCAAGGGCTGACCCTAAGGAGCAGGATTTGATTTAGCAGTTTTCTGGTGCCTGCCAAGTCTGCCCTTTATGAGTGTCATCTGTAGAGGCAATGGAAACTAGCCACCAGACATGCCTCCCTGGGGACTCTAGGCAGGGGGCTTGGGGGGTAGGGGGAGAGTCCTGCTACAGGCCAAGTTCAACTGCAGCCTGTGCCCTTCAGAGGACCACCTGGAGTGAGCCACAAAGCAATCCACAAATGTCCACCACCTGTGCTTGGTCTTGAAGGTACCTGGGAGAGGCTTAGCTGTGAACAGAGACCAGCGGCTGCTAGTGCCAGGCTTGGGGCTTCTTCGCAAGACGTACAGTGAATGCCAAGCCCAGATGCTGCTTATTTGGGGTCTGTGATTATTTGAGAGCTTTTAGGAAAGTCCACAGCATAAGCCAAGACAGGTCGTTTGTATGGACAAGCCACTGGAAACAGCTTGGGTGGGCCCACACATTGGATTAGGCAGGGTCTCAGGGAATCACCGGGGCATGTGAATGATGTTAGCCAGGTTGATGGAGACTCATATATGGTGGCCACCTTGGTCTGCACACTGGGAGGGGGAGAGCTCAACAAAGGAACAATGACTTCAGCCAGCACTTCTGTCTGGGAGAGAGCTGTGCCTGGAGACTTTGGAGCTGCTGCCCCAGTGCTGGAGTTTAGAGCAAGTGAGTCCATCAGTGAGTAAATCTGTGCATAGGCCATTTAAGAGAAATGCCTAGGACTCTAACTGCACTTCGTCTCACTCAGCCACAATCTCTGCTGTTTTTCACAGTCAGAACTTATGGGAACTTCTCTCTGGGCATTGGAACCCTGGGCTGGGGAGCTTGTGTGGAGCTGAGACCCTCCCTCCTCAGAGAGCACCTCTGCAGTGGAGATATCTCTCCTGGTATTTAACTGTCACATTTGGGTGTGGGACCAGCCCTTTCCACATTTCCACCCCTTCTACCAGTCTCGATATGGTTTCTTCTGTATATCCTTAGTTATAGGATTTCTGTTCATCTAAACTTGAGGCAATACTCAGTAGTGTTTGTTCTGTCATTTAGTTGTAATTTTGATATTTTCATGAGATGAGGCAAGCACAGCATTTACCTACTCCAACATCTTCACTGGAAATCTTGCATGCACTGCGTTAGCTGAATTCCATAAGTTTTGATATTTTGTGTCTTTATTTTTAACCATTTAAAGATATTTTCAAGTGCATTTGAATTTTCCTTTGATAGTTATTTAAGAGTGCATTGTTTAATTTCCACATATTTGTGAGTTCCAAAATTGCTTTCTGTTATTGATTTCTGATTTTATTCTGTAGTGGTCATTGAGGTTTGCTTTATAGCTTGGCATATGGCCTATCTTGGCAGATGTTTCATGTGCACTTGACAGGAATATATTCTGCTGTTGTTGGGTAAAGTGTTCTGTAGAAGTCTATTAGCTCTACTTAGTTATACTGTCACTCAAGTCTTCTATTGCTTTGTTGATTTTTTACCTACTTGTGCTATCCATTATTGAAATTGATTACTATTGTCTATGTTGCCATTTATTTCTGTCAGTTTTTGTTTGCTTGAGCATTTTAATTATTTTTTAATTGTCTTCTTTATGAGTCAAATTGTTTATTTGCTTTATTAACTGTTATATTCTTAGCACCTAGAATGATGTATGTCACATAGTTGGTCATCATTAAATAATTAGTGCATTCATATTTTATTAGTTATATTGCAGACCTTATGAATGAAAGAAGCAATAAAGAAAAATATCAGTTCAGTTTTGATACTTAAACTAACCTTTAACCACAAGCTTACACATCAAATTTTGGTCATCCATTTCCTCAACGAATGTTCTTGACCATAAGGAGGGCAAGCATAAGAGACTGGAAGGCTTCACACCACTTATTCACTGAGTAACAGAAAGAGGAAACTCATATGGCACATGGTGGATGTCTGTGGTAGTAAGGAGAGTATGGATTTCAGTGTCAGCCTTGAGAGTGTAAGATCATTGGATATTCTGAGAAGAAGATACTCAAGAACCAGGAGCTTGTTTTTGAGGCTAGATGATAATGAATGTTCTAAAATAAGGCATAAAACCCTCAAATTTGCTTAATTGTACAATATTGTACCACGAGGGGAGATTATTTTCTGACCTCAGCTGGTGATCAGTTTATGCCCTGATGTATGCAATTTAATGGTTTGTATCATTTTTTTATCATGTCACTGCAGATGTTATTCTTACTCATATAAATGCCTAATCCTCTTGTTAGATACTACTTATCCCTGCTAATTATTTTTACTGTGTCTAAAGCAAGCCAGTAACAGCCAAGGATTAAGAATGAGAGTGACTTCTCCCTGGAGCCAAAACAGAAAAAAACAAAAAAACAAACCTCAAAGTTTATGGTGAAATATAGTTTAGTTTATTGTATAAAAACTCCAGATAGCATTTTTTTAAAGGTGATGCCGCTTTATTAAAAGACGATACTCTCCTTGTTTATTTGTATGTCACCTTGCTTATATCATGCTCACGAGAGATAAACCACAACTTAATTTCTCAACAAATGGAAAAATAAGAAAAGATACCTATATGTCACTTCCCACAAATCTCATCAAACCTATTAAATGCCCATTCATACACAGATACCCTATGAACCCTCTCATATGGGATGCAAAGAATGGAACACTGAGGATTAATGAGACCAAGCAAAAAAAGAAAACAGAAAAAAAAAAAATTCAGCATGTGCCTATAGAGCCAATAGATAATCCAACATTTTGCTAGCCCTTTACATATAAACATGAAGTGATGTTTCCATGTTCTGCCAGAAAGTTTTTAAGAACATGGGAGAGTCACTCTACCTCTCCAAGTCTCAGAGGCCCCTCAGTTTATGAAAGAAATAAATTTGGTTCAATTTCAGGGCCTGTCTATCTGGCATGATTATAGACACAAGAAATACAAGGTGAATGAGACACCCTTCCAGTCCTAAAGGAGATTTAAGTTGGTGGGTCAGACCAAATTTTATCAAATGTCTCCTCTAGATGTCAAGGAAACCATAGAATCTCAAATATGAAAAGAAGTTAGAATTCATCTAGTTCAAAGTGTTCACTTATTTATGAGTCTCTATTCTAATATTCTTTGAAGTGGATTGAGGTCATCCTGAGAAACTCCTCAGAGGTAGGGGATTTTTCTATCTCGCTAGACAGCTCTTTCCAATATCCCGGAATACCATCAGTAGAACTTGCACTTAAGAATAACATGCAGGAAAAAATAAACCTGAAACATAATCTCAATGAAAATGAGGAGCAACAGCTGAGATCCAGTGGGAAGCAGACAGGATCGTAAGTTAAAAAATGCAGCTTCCAGGGGAAAATGAGGGGATGAATACATTTTGAGGGTTCCTGGGTGCCAGACGAGGTAGTAGGGTTTTTGCTGACAACAGGCCAGTGACACAGCTAGGACTTGTCCACTTTACATATAAGAAAACTGAGCTCTAAAGGAGGAATTGCTTGATCATTGTTACAAGATTGTAGGTAGCAGAGACAAGGTTTAATTCCTTGGCTCTGAATATCTTGAGCACAGTATACAATGCTGTCTCCCTCTGCTTATTGTGTCCCCATCTGCTTGTCTAATTTTGCTGTGTAATTTGGGGCTACTCATTTAACATCACTGGGGCCTAATTTTCCTCTAGCTCAAAAGTGGTGACATTTCCTCAGCACGAAATTGTAATATATACAGTGAACCTCAAGTTTATTAGCCGTACAGTAGTTACCACCTCAAGAGTCTATTTCTCATTAGAAGTTCTGACCATGGAGAAGCACCTAAATATCCTGATGCCATTCTCATTCTGGGCAGGGATGATTTACCATGGCTTAGTAATGTGTGGCCAAGATATAACCACAGATAACCACAAATGCTCTATATTGGCCGAAGAGATACAAAGTGGATGATACTTATCATTTATTCAATACCAGTGGCCAGTTCATAACACTTTAAGACTAACACTAAAGTTAAATAAAAGTGGTAACTGTAAATTTGAGATCAGTTATCACATAATGTAGTAATCTCCACTCTGACATGTTGCACCACTCTTCATGCATTGTGAGGTCTGTTTCTGTGGTTTTTGAAGCATGTGACACACCTAATAAAGCTGCTTTACAAAAATAAGCTTTACTACTGAACTTGTGTAATTAAATATGTTTATTATAATAGGGATACAATTTACTGGATCTCTGAAAGCTAGTCTGTATAATTAATAATGAAACCTGTTTTAATGAACATTTATTAGCTGTATGAAATACAAGTATCTTGTAGATCTGCTACCATCTAGGAAAACTTCATTTATTCTCTGCGATTAGAAAGCCCTGCATTACCACTTTGGGTGTTGTGGTCTTGACAGCTCAATAATCTGCTCTGTAAAAATTCATTAATTTGGACCCTCACCAATATGGACACTGATAATTCAGAAGGTAGTGGGACTGAAGTTTGCCCTTGTACTATCTATGAAAAAGTTTGCTAAATAAATTAATCATGTAAGCTAGAGTATGTAAAGGGTCTGTTTAACCACTTAAAATAATTTTCTTTCAAATATCTAGCACCAGGATTTGCATATTAACAATTAATATGCCAATTACAAATGAATCCTATTAATTCATTCAAAGGGATTCAGTCTCTCTTTCTTACCAAAAGTATGACTGAATAAATGTTGAAAATGTGCTAAGTATAATGTGATGTATTAAGAACTTGAATAGATACAAAGAAATACAGGAAGTGAACAATTTTCCCGAGAATGTTGTATTCTAGTCCAGTGTTTCCTAACACTGGCTACATATCAGGAACATCTGGGAATATTTTTTAAAATGTTAATGTACAGGCTCTACCCCTAAGAGTTCTGATTAAACTAATTTGGGTTGAGGCCCAGGCAAATATTAGAAAGTGATTACTTGGAGTTAATGCATTATAGTTCTTCAAATAGTCTTTTAAAATGCAAATGCTCCTGTGACTAATAATACATTAAGTTGTTGTCAGATGTCCTGTCTTCCTTAGTACCATTATCAAGGCTGCTTTCTTCTAGTCTCTGGGTTCTGTGGCCAGCAAGGACCTATAGGTATGGTCTGTACTATCCTCAGATTGAGCCTATGCCCTTGATGGCCCTGGACAGTCCTCAATTATGCTTGCCATTCTGGCTTAATTATTAGTGGTACAGCCTCCATGCATCTTCAAAAGTGTCTTGGTTTGGACATTAAATTACATGTCACCCAAAGTCTCCTATCAATATCAAGGTCCTCTTGAACCCACCTTTTCCTGTCCATCCACACAAAGTCTCTTCTATCCCAGGACTATTTTATCTCCTGCATCCACACTCATTATTTCCCAATACCTCACCATGGGATTGATTCTCTCCCTGCAATTGATCAAGTTATCACCACTGCCATTAAAATGAACCTTCAACTATTTAGCGTGGTAAGCCATATCCTGTAAGGACTTGTTCTCTGCTCATTTCCAGACCTCATCTCTAGCTCCTCTACCCTTCGACAGTCCAATAGATCCCTCTTTTTGTTTCTCAGTGTCTCCAAGCATGCTATATTCTCTTCCCAGATTCACTTTCTCCCTTTCCTCAAGTAGCAACCCCAAAACCCCCAGAGCACTAAACAGAAGAATCATATTCTTAATGAAGTATTCGGTGACTTGCTGGGGAACAACTAATGTGGGGTGATTTCTTTGTACTCACCTCTCCTATGATTGTGTTCACATTGCTCTGTATTTGTTGGTTCGGCTGTTTATGTTTACTTTCATATCCCTGTATTGACCATCTATACTGTGGAGTAGAACTCATATATATTTTTTTTTCCCCTGCCTCTGTCTCAGGATCTCTACTTAGTAAAAATATTCCTCAATATTGGAGATAAATTCAAAATACTCATCTAATATGGAATGTGCTGAGCTAAACACTATGCTTTTCCTGGATCCTCTGGGTCTGCCAGTGTGTGAAGTTGTTAACATTTTGCCATGACTTTGACTGAATAGCTTGCCCCGCATCCAGGTTTAAATAACATAGATGTTTTAATGTGGCTTATGTTCCTCTACAAGTGGGAATATTCACTATACACTGATTTGGAGATGATTAGTTCTATAGATATGTTAATTATTACAAATATTGTAAGGGATGTAACCATTATTTCTAGTTTCCATAAGATCCTAAATAAACTAGCAATAAAATATAAAATACACCTGTTCACACACATACAGAAATCATAGCTCTCATTCCAAGATACACACTAATTGCTGAGAATGAGATATGTCTTCCAGCCAATATATTTAAACTTTCATTCTTACTGATGGCCTGCCCTAAGTTTTGTCAAAAATGTCTTTATTGAAATAGTTATAAGGAGACCAATTCTGTTAAAACCAGAAGTAACCTTGGCTTAAATTCAAGATATTTCAAGCTCGAAAGTTGAGGTCTATTGAGAAAGTTAATACTTAATTGATTTTATTTGACTGGTCTTGTCAGAAGCCTTTTTATTCAGATTTGCTGTGTTTATTTAGAGCCACTTTTTCAATGAAGAATGATTTCCAACAAATAAAAATAAGTTTGCAGTAATTATTTAAATTTTGTATATTACTTTTATAAAAGGTGTTATGTAAGAGAAAAAGGAAAAGAAGGAGAGAGGGAGAGAGAGAGTAGAGAAATATCAATTCAGAAATAATGAAAGTCTGCTTTATAAATATAAGAAACCCTATGTGATATTGTAGGCTGCACCATTTACAATGACAAATTAGTTTCATAAAGCTGATTGTGGTTCTGAAAGCATTTATTTATTTAACTATTATACAGATATTAATAACTAAAACTTTGATAATTACTAATATTTGAAGCACAGATTTCGCTATGTGATTATGTAAGTCTATAACAAGAATCTGAAATTTGGCAAGGAGCAGAGAAAGTGGGGAGTTAGTAATTATTGTACTTGGAGAAAACGAAAGCTGCTGGTCGTTAACTGTGCATGTCTAAGAGGAGACAAGTAGGTGATTTCATTGTGAATGCTGAATAGTGAGACAGAGTCTCCAATTTCTGGCTATAGTTTGGACCCAAAATATATAGATATCAAAAAATTTCAAATTAAAACACTTTGTCTAGGTCTTGAGGAAATTAGAAAGTGGTTGCTAATTGTACAACGATCATCTTGAGGGCTCATATTTCCCCATCCTCATACTGTGAGGCAAATCTACTTTCTTGGCTGAGCATTATCAGAGTGCATCGGTAATGAGACAGAAGATGTAAGTTATGAACCAGAAACAGGTAAACACATCCTGAACTGAAGAAGCAAATTTTATGCAAAGTTTATCAACACTATACAATGTGATTTCAGGGGCATTGAGAATATCGCTCCTAAATTACTCTCCTATTTTCTAAGCCTAAACAACCCCTCCTTTAAAATGTAAGCTCTCCAACACTGATGCGCTGCTTGATCATTTATTAGCCTCAGAAAACTGTATGATTAAAGAAAAAGAAAAGATGGCAAAAGAAAGGAATGGGCTGGAGACAGGAAAAGGTCATACAACTACCTGAAGTATGGAAGAGAAAGAACTGTGAGCGCTAGAGACAGGACACACATTGGTGAATGGAGTGGAAAGACAATTTGCCAACTTCAGAATTTTGATGTGTTAATAAACCAATAGATGGATCATGCCCTTGATCAGAGGCTTTGTTTAAAATGCATAAACGGCTTCCTTCAAAATCTTTTCAAAGTGCCAAACATGATAAATTGGGAAAACTACCAATTTGCTCTACATTTGACCTTATAGGTAGCAGAATATTCCTTGGTTTGTTCATATCTGGACAGATGACAATGCGGCTGTGATTGTGAGAGGCAAGCATGTTTCCCAAACCACCTCCCTCCTCCCCTCAAATCAGCCATGCACCCAGGAACTTTCAGGCAAACCACACTTTAGCTTTCTTATATGGACAGTTCCATTTCTAGTGACAGGGAGTAGTGGAAGCCCAAAAGGTGAATATCGTTTAAAACACAGGACTTGGGGAATTTCCAAGGATCGATTCCATTAATAGGGCATTGAATTAGGGGACCTGGACCTTATCAATCTCTAATTAACAATCATAAATTATGAGCTTCAAAGACTGTCTATATAAGTCATTACCTTGAAGGATCCTCCAAAATTAAAGTTTCTGTGGACCACAAAAAATAATGTAAGCTGTGGACCACACAACCACAGGTATAATGTTTATTCGATTGTTCATAATGAAATTACCTATCTCTCTATATGCCTTTGCCCATAAAGAGCCCATTTATTTTGTGGGTTTAAAAATAGCCTTTGCAGAATTGGACACATATTTTGAAGCTCGTTAATCTGTTTATGCACAAATTATCTATAGCATAGCCACACTTGCAGTCATCAAAAGTAACATTTCAGAAAGCAATTTAAGTTACAGAAAGAAAATCAACTCACATTACATTTTCAGATTACAGATGGCAACAGATAGTAGCAAGAAATCATGGTCTTGGGCCAATCACCAACTCTAGAGTGGGAACAGAGAGCCTTTCTCTCCCCATACTATGATACTTCAGTTATGTCCTGGGTCACATGTCCTGCTCCTTATGTGGCTTTATCAATATTATCTCCTGACAATTCCTTTATTAATGACCTTTTGAAAGGTAACTTAAATCCTTCTTGAAAATACAAATGCTCCTTGCACTCAATCTTCTCCCCTGAGCTTCTCTGGCAGGTTCACTTCTAGCTCTCTGGAACACATTTCTCAGTTCCTTTGCCCGGAAGAATGGAATTGGAGGTTGCCCGATCATACTCGCAAATCCAGCTGTGGTGGGAAAATTTTATTCTTCTTGTACAAATGCCTGTAGAAGAAAGTGATGGATACAAAAAGGGTTCTAAAAGAAAGTGTTCCTGCCACCTGGAACAAATGACTTCACACATTTAATGTAGTTTTCTCTATGAAAGTATTTACTAGTTTGAGAAATGTTAAATCTTCTAGTTGTCAAATGATTATAATTCTGCCACTGTGTTCTATAGGTAGTTATGTACCATTATCATGCAAAGGGTGTGACCAAGATCTAATTTAAGTCACAACTAGGCACTTGGTCCAAATTCATACCCAGTTTCCAAGTTATTTCTGACCTAGGAGTTCCTTCTATTCATAGATGTATTTCACTGTAAAACCTGGAGTTGTCATGGGCTTATAATCAACATCCACAAAGTGCTCTCCAGAATGCCAGAAGTGGACTCCTATACATATCTCCTGGGCCAGAATTTTATTCCACGTCAGGCTTCCACCAATAAGGCCAGTTGACTGGTCTGGCCTCCCTGAAAGGTGAGGTGACAGTTCTCTCAAGTAAGGAAGAGGAAGATACAGTCTGCTGCGTGGACATGTAGTGGTGCTCGACATAGACACTTGGCCATACAATGAGGTATGCTTTGGGTTGATTTTTTACACTGCAAAAATGTCATGTAGGCCCTCATTTTATCAGGTGGAATACTGAGTGTATTGCCGTGGGAAGGCACTAAGTATCTACTCCAACTCTACATTCACTCCCATCTATACCCCAACTTGAGAGGAAGTTAGCACTGGGATTTTCTCAAAAGACTTTCCGTGAGCCTAAACCAAGAAAGAGACATTCTGCAGAAAATGGGAACACGAAAGTCATTTCCTCTATCTACAACTGACATCAGTTCTGTCAACTTAATCATATTTCAGATCCAAAGAATTTCGGTCATGTGAGGAAATAGTTACAGATACAGTTGGTAATTTATCTATTATCCATGTACTGCACTCAGGTAGTTAGCAGGTCTCCGGCCCCCTGCTTTTCCTGAGAGTCTTTGCGGGAGACCTGGCTGTCTGTTTCTTTGCTGTAAACTAGTCAGTTTAAAAGCAGTCCTAGGAATGGGACCTGTTCAGAAAAGAATGGATTTTATGCCCTGCTTATTGCCTTCCAAATGCCAGGAGCTTTTCAGAGTAATAGCAACTGGTGTAAAAAGAGAATTTGAAATAAAAGAAGCTTTTATTGCCCCAGAAAGAGGCTGCCCATAAACTTTCCACCTGCCTTTACCACTGGGAAATGTGTATGTGTGTTTATATCAACAATTTCTGGCCAATGAGAATTTACCTTTCCTATTAGCCTCATATCCTCCAGAAAAATGTACATGATAAAAAGCAGAGCAAGAAAACAGGATCAAACCTCTTTAATTGCAGTTGTCAAATGTATTCCAGCTTAACACTTCATGCATTCTGTCATCAAGAGGACATTTTACTGCTGGTGCTGATGCTTTACCCTCATGCAAAAGCTTTCATCTTGGAATATCAAAGATTTCTGCAAATACTAATTCATTAATTAAGCCTCTCAATGACTGTTCAGAGAAAGAGAAAAGGAAAAATGTCTTTCAAAAAAAAAAAAGAAAAAGAGAGAGATACATGAAATTAGGGTTGTTTGGGTGGCAGCCTCAGTGAACAAAGGATGCCATTTCACTCCTGTCATTGTGACCCCCCACAGATCAGTCACTGAATCCAGAACAGACCTTTGTATGAAGATGCAAACATTTTTCAGATCAGTGTTTCATAGGTTTGTCTTTAGTTTCTAATGAACCTTCTTCATGGCATTTGGTCACATCATTTGTCTCTAATTCTGTTGTTCCTTTGTTCTCCTTTCTAATAGAATGTGAAACCTTGTGAACCTGCTGAGATCTATCGGTTTACTTCTGAATTGCATTAGAAAACTGTGGTGCTAAAACCCCACCCCTAGGGAGTGGGAAACCTATGCTGGATCTAAGCCAGGTTTTCAATAAACTGTCCTCAAATGCAAAGCCAATAATAATGTCTGACTATTTTAGTCCGTGCTGAAACTCAAAATAAAACATTATCACTCCAAATCAACATACAAATAAAAGACACTGGAGAACATTTTCTACTCTTTCCACTACTCAACAGGTATAGTTCAAATAGTAGTCATAGCCAATCTAGAACCAGTATGTAATTGTTGTTTAGGATTTTTTGACCTGTAGCTTATTTTAACACAGGCCTTTATCTGCTTTGAAAGAAAGGATTAGGTGGTATTATAGGGAAAATATACTAGAAATATGTGCCCCACTAGAATTATACTGCCCCACTTCTAGACACATGCCAGCCTAGTTGTTACAATTTCTGAATCCATCTAAATGCATCTGAGGGTTATCAGTATCATCATTGGTAATGTCAGAAAGAATTTCATTAATGGGCCATGAACACCCCAAGAAGTAGTTTGTAAACCCACACTTAGAGCAACTATGACTAAGCCCCATAACCAATATTTATTGAGTACATACAAGGTACAGGCCCTCTGTTGGTACACATTTGATTCTTTCAGGGTTCTTAGAACTTAAAACCTATGTCTACAAAACCCACTCTATGGTTTAATTATTTCTATTAATAAATTAATTTTCTAACTCTCCCTCTCTTTCTGTCTTTCAACTCTCTTCCAAAAATGTAATAGAGTGATTGAAAGTCAAGGAAGACAGAGAGGATGTGAATCTCAGCTTCATCCCATAAGACAATGTAACCTTGGGAAAATTTACTTAACTTCTCTAAGATTTACTTTCTTAATCTACAAAATGGAAGCAATCCCTGTAATTACCTTGTTGAGTGGCACATAGTTGGCACTCAATAAATGTCGTTTATGTGGACACACAAAAACTCACATTTACGTATGATCTACTCAGAAAAGATCCTACTTACCACATTGTGTGAAGATTTGAAACCTTCATGAAAGAGAGGACTATACCTAGAGTCCACCCATGAATACATTATGTAAAACATATCCCTACATCAAAACATGTTAAATGGTATAGATATAGATATAGATATATACCAAGGGACAAAATCTGATCAACGCCCAACAAGCAGAATTATCTTTTAGAAAGAGAGCAGAATAGACAATCCAGAAACAATGCTAACCACTCTCTCCCAGTGTAATGCCTTCTGCAGTCCAGCGGTTAAGGCAAAGATCAAATTATCCTGAATGGAGAGAAAGCTTCAGGAATCTATTACAAGTTCCTTTCAAGTTGAAAACTCAGGTCTATGTTCCTCCTAGCCACAGTGATAGACAAATCTTTTTCATTTTTGTTACCATTTATCATGCATTCATTGAGTGGTATTTGTTTGCTTGATTCTTCATTAAAACATGTTTAGGAAAATTCAAAGAGTAAGATCCCCTCCTTCAAACACTTTGTGTTGTAGTTGGGCTGCCAAAGTATGTATTTGTGAAAAGCTCCATCATAATACAGAACTATGCACCATTAATCTTAAAGTGATTGACTGTTTTGGCTATGAAAATTCAGAGAAGAGAATGAAAACACTGTGGGCTAACCTGATCAGGAAATATAACATGGTAGAAACGCATGATATGAGCTTTTCCAGTAAGACTGGAAGAGAGAATCTGAAGGAAACAATTTGGGTATATACATAAGAGTAAATCACACAAACACAATCAGGGAGCTAAATGACCAAAGCATGTAAAGTGTGGAAAATGAGAGGTGGCTCTGCTAGGCAGAATGGATAAGCAAAATGCATTTTGGTTTTTTGAACTTTATGTCAAGTAAAATTACCACATTCTGGTGAAGAGATTTGAAAGATTTACATGAGCTAATTAGAAAAATAGTAAAAGACAGTTTGGCTGCAAAAAAATACAAGTCAATGATGAGGTATGTGGCTGTTCGAAGACTAACACAATTTGAGTTACATTAATAGAACTATGATGCCTTGAAAGCTAGATTAATAGACCATGGTTAAAGAACTGCGCTTAATTCCAGATATCATAGTTTAGTTACAAACTAAATCCATCACAAATGAATCCAGGCAAGACATTGAACTACCAACTAGTTTTATAATTAAACTACTAGAAATCTCCAAGTCTTATGAGAAATGGTTGACGTTAGTAGAAAACAGGTGTCTCAAAATTTTTTGAGGGTTGTATGTGGAAGAGAAGTACTCTCAAAGAGAGTAAGAGTGCACTGCAAGAATCTATTGGACTTCTCAACACGAATGCTTTTTTATTACTTACAGCTACATAAAATGAGAGATGATGAGGATGCTGTCATTAGAAATATTACATCTGAACTAAATGACCATATTTGTCCGAACTAAACAAGGACTTCATATTTACTGGGAAATTACACTATAAGAACTCAAAGGTCTTTCTGACAATAGAATTTTATTAATATTTTAATTCCATTCATCAAACTACTTTGCTCAGACAAATGATACTCCTGTGCATAATTTTAATCAAGTACTAAATTATGTGGCTGGTTTCCACAACAGAAACTTGCAATCGGAATGTTTGAGAACTATCCATTAGAAATCTATTTGTAGTGGAGGACATTTTCCATGTTTTCTCTACTTGGAAAAGGAGAAGATTTCTGAATTTGAACCCAGATCAACACAGAGTTAAGTTTTTAATCAAACTATCTGGTATTTGTTTTCAAAGAAGGTAGAAGTTGGAGAAATACAATGACCTCGCTTTGCATTTTTATGACAATAAGATTGCACAATGGAGTTTTAGGTCAGCTATTTGTAATGAAAAGTCTTTTTTTTATCCCATTCATAAGACTCTCTAATTGTTGTTAGACTTGTTAGCTTAACCCTAACATCTTCAAATTCAAATGGTTTTATTATCATTATTAAAAACAAACACCTATTTGTGAACTGGATGATCAAATAATGGCTATATGTTGTAAGGAAGGTTTTGCATTAATATAAAGTCATTAATGTAAATGCAAATGACCCAGGACACCAAATCTGAGTTTAATAAAGTGGCAGAATAAACCCATCCAGTCTGGGAATGTTTGAATTTCACTCATGCACAATTGGGATTTTCATTAATCTATCATACATGACTTCTGATACTCAATTCTACATGCCTCTCTACAAGTAAAATTTTCCTGCTTCTGTTTCCTCCACCTTTACCTTCCGTATGAATATGTTGGCTTAAGTTTCTGTGAATTAAGTTATGCTGGTTTTCTTCCAGCTCATACAGTGACTTATGAAAAGAAAATAGTTGAGTTTATTTGCATGACCTTTTATATCCATTTTGCATGAAATAAAATCATGTGCTTTTCTCGTAAAAGATACTAATGCCACTCAGCAGTGTATAGGGTTAATTGTTATTTTAATGAGAGTGACATGCGGCACTGGGTAAGAATATGATTTTAAAAGCTACAAGCTATAAAGGTCACATATCAGTGAAGTGGCAAGTTTTTACGGCATATTGCTAGGAACCTCGTCCATTCTATGCTCACAATGATGTTATTCTTTGCCTAGTACAGGCCATATGCTCTGACAGCCTACTAGAATTTTTTATTAGAAAACACTGTGTCTTAAAATCTTTCCAAATAACTCAATGTCCAACCATAGGATTATGTGATTGGAACAACCTCAGATGTAGACAGCATATCAAAGATTAATAGTTAAACTAATTAAGCTATAGTCCAATGCTAGAAGTCCAGATCAGATGTCATTAAATATCTACAGAGGTAATGCCATTGGGTAAAAGTCCTCGTCTATGTGCTCACAATTCCAAATAGTACTGAATGCTACAAAGACAGTACACAGGATTATGTCCCAGGTGGTGACACTTAAATGGGTGCTCTTGGAAGGCCTCCATGAAGACAGAGCATCTGAACTTAAACTTCCATTGTCCTGAGGAGCCAAAAGGAAAGGTTAAGCTCAGACAGAGGGAAATAGCAAGTATAAGTCCCAAGAATGAAACTAAAGTGTTCTGTAGGGGGGAAAAAAAAAGATGTAAACAAGACCAGGAAGAGGAGAATGTAACAGAAAAGACAGGGAGTGCTCATTCTGGGGCCTGGGAGGCCACCAGAACATAAGATATGGAGTTGAATTTAGTTCTAAGGAAAATAGGACGGCATCAGTGAGGTTCAGATATGAAGGTGACATAATTCTAAGTAATGGCTGCTATGGAGAAAGGACAATAGGTTGGCAAAAGTAGAAGGAGGGAGACCAGTTTTAAGGGTTTTAATGTTGTCCAGCTGAGAGGTGATGGTGGCTGAATTGAGCAGCAGTGGAGGTGAAGAGAAGTAGACAGATCTGGAGTAAATTCTGTGGCGAGAGCAGGAAAGACAGTGGCTGCATTGCCTAAATAAAGACAGAATTACACCCCTTGCAAAATGAAATTCAGTATTTTTGTCAGTCTTTCAGCTCCTTTGACCTTTTGCACAAACTTCTTGGAAAGAAGATATGATTAAGAATAATTTTCCCTTGTATCTTCAAACAGAATACAAAGATAGATATTTTATGCCAAGAATGAGTTTGCTTTAGAAATCTGTTTCCACAGGAACTATGGCTTTTAAATGTCTCACTTCCATAAATTTTAAATTAACAATTGCTGAGCTTAATGATCACTGGAATTTATACTTGAAGATCTTTGGGGAGATGGGTTTTACAGACACTCACCTAGAAATTAACAAAATTCTGCAGTAACCGACAGAATATAAAAATGCTGGTAAGATGAGAAAAGGGCCTTTAGTGAGGGGATCCTCCCTATTTGCAACAGGTCAGGGGTTCAGAGGAGCCACCTGGCTTTGCTCAGTGACCAAAAGAATTTAAATTTGAAATCAGACTAAAAGACATCATGATCACGAGAAAAGACTGACTGGGGCTTAGGCAGTTGGTACAGAATTCCTAGCTGCTTATTATGTAAGGATAATTTCATCTGCTTTTAGGCAATAAAGGAGAAAATCAGTCTCTGCTTTTGTGATTTGCCAATTTTTCTTCTGCACAGCCTGCTTAGCCATTGTCTGGTTACAGGAGTCTGAAGCATGTGTGAAAAATCAGCCCATTGCTGGTCCTTTCTGGATAGGGACGTTATCTTCTCCACACAGGGGCTGTCACAGGCTTCTAATAGAGCCCTGTGGAGATAGGAGGTTATTGGGCCAAGGACCTTGTTTCTTTTTAATTCTTTCCTTTTACAAATGATTAAAGATAAGTTTCCTTTTTTTTTTTAAGAGACAGAATCCAGAGAATTTCTAATATGTACATCTGACATTTTTCCCTTGTTTTCTTCCCCCCATTTTTCCGTGAATCCTTAACGTCATGTGTTATATTTTTCCTGTACTTCTCCTACCATTAGTGCTCTTAGTAATATCATTTGCAAATCATACATTACCAAACCTTCCTGAGTTTACAAACAATAATAAATGATGAGACTCAGTAGGGGGGTCCTTTGGAATCTCCATTCTCAAAACCCATACCCAAGGTTTAGGAGGAAGAATAACTTCTGTGCACCCCCACTGACTGGTCTTTTGTCTCTTGCTGGAAATCTGGAGAAAGAGAAAACATCTTCCAGGGCAAAAGTCAGAACTGAATATGGCAAGTAGCTCAACTGATGCTGCTTGCAAAAGCTGCTATCATAAACCTTGTTGAAGCTTGTTGAAATACATAAACCAAGTACTGAAGCTTTCCTCCTGTCACTAGTGAAGCTCAATTCTCTGACAACCGTTTTTCGGCAGATGAGTAAGATGCTGTCATTAGGAACAAGCGATATGGTCAAACACATGGTTCCCGACACATGAGTAGAGTACTTGCCAATACTACCCTCATCCACATGGTTGGGAACTCATGGGCTGAGGAGTCATATACAGGCTTAAACTGGAAAATAAAGGAATGGCACACGATCAGATGAAACCGATCAACTGCTAAGAGTCCAAAGAGAATGGTTATTTTCCCCAACAATAGGGACTGGTCTCCTGCTCAGACCTAGAATGCACGGCCTCACTCTCTTTGGACGCTGGCATACTGAACGCCATAGCGACGTTCTGCTATTTCTAGATATCATCCTTTTCACGGATATGGCTTGGCACAGGCTGCTTTATTTGACTTTTGGAAGGGCCAGTGTCTGAACCAGAGAAGTCCAGTGACTTCTGTAATGAGCCTTGCTCAGACACTCAAAGCATATGTTGGAGCCAAATGACCATGAGAAAGAAGCTGGATGATATGCTTACACATACATATACATACTCACATACACATACATATAAACATAAATGTGCATATGAAGAGGCATATGCAGACACATATCCACATGGCTATGTGAATATCTGGAGCCCTTTCAGTATCTGGAGCCCTTACTGAGAACTGGACGTCTAAGGTAGGGACACAGATAGGAAATAGAAAATGGTGAACATCGTCGACTCCAACATAGTCAAGTTGGCGTCACAGAATTCAACTGGATGATTGTGATTATATCCAAAATGGGATATGAAATGGCTTCTTAAGCAGTTTATTTTTCATGTGCAAATTTGCCACTAAGTAAGTGTAGGTTCATAATGGGTGGTTCTAGCCCCTGCAGGCATTGTAACAACACAATGTGTATTTCTGATTCCTCGCCACCAGTGTGACTGTCTTTGCTTCAGTTTACAGAATTTCACGTACCTATTCCGGGAACTAAAGCTCTGTTCAGGGCATGAGGAGGGGCTGGAAATGGAAGGAAACTTCCCTTCTTTTTTCTAGTAATACCCTATGCCTTCCATCATCATAGCACTAACCTCAGATTATTATAATACGTCTCTCTCTCACTACTAGCCTGGATGCTATCGGAAGGCAGGAGTTTCTCCTATATACTACCTAACAAGGCCTTGCACAGTGCCTGGCACATAGTAGGTTCTCAATGGTGGCTAAATAAGTCACACATCATACATAGTGTTAAATGCTGTAATTTAGTGTGAATTCTTATTCTTAAGGATGTATTCATTTATTCACAAAAAGTAATTAGCACACGCCATTTATGCTTGGTAGGTCAGAAGGGAAAAGAAAATGAAAAGAAAGACAAATAACTTGGTCTTGAAAGGTTAATTTACAAAGACTCTGTGTGTGTGTGTGTGTGTGTGTGTGTGTGTGTGTGTGAGATACTCAGAGAATGGGTTTAGATGGGGCTTAACTGATTGCCAAGATTTTATGCATTTGTTGCTGTAATAAAATTTATAACTTAATCTATGTTAATTTGAATAATATGCTATATTTTCTAAACTCTGATTTTGATCATCATCCTTAAAAGAGGGATAGGTTCTTATAATATTTTTGTTTCTAATAGCAGAACTTCATTATTTCATTATGAGGTAGAAGTCAGAGAGAATGTATTTAAACCAGACCCGGACCTTTTTAGAAGAATGCTACATGGTTATAGATTTGTTTGTGTTTTCCCATTTTATGCATCTTGCTCATCCCTGGTCCCTGTGGGCAGCCAGAATGAAAGGTCAGGTTACTGTCAACTGTGAGAAAGGCTGTTTCAGAAATGTTTCCAGCTGAGATCTCCCAGGAGATGTCACACCTTGACATGTGGAATAAGGTCTTAGGGAAATACCTTTAAAATTCATATGTAAATGTGCTATGTGATTATGTGCATGTGGGTGTCGTGTTTGCATGAGTATGTGGAAATATGCATGTGATGTGTATGTGAGAGCATGTAAATGTGTGCATTGTGTGTATGTGTGTTGTGTATGCATGAGTCGTGTATAGTGTACATGTTTATATATGTTGTATTGTGTGTGTTACGTGTGTGCATTGCGTGTATATTATTGTATTTAGTTGTATATTTATTGTATATGTAGGAAATTGTGTATGAGGTCGTGTGTGTGTGTGTGTGTCTGTGTATGTGTGTATGCACGAGCGCGTGCATGCCAATTTTCCATTTTTTTCCAAATATATATTCAGGAAGTGAAAGAAAATGTGTCAGTATCTGTGGAGAATACAGCCACAAATTAAATAGATTAAAAAACAACCTTTCCTAGGTTGTCAGAGAAAATGTTGAAGGGTTTTCAAAAAGGGAAAGAAATCTCTCGGGCAACCATATCTATATTTGCATTGCTTGTTTCAGAATAAAGACCAAAAACCCCCTCCCATAAACCAAATACATCCACGCCTCACGCTCCTGATACAGAGTCATATTTTGAAAAATGCTGGTTGGTAGCCCCTCCGTGATGTGCTTGCCTGTGACATTTTAAGATCACAAATTGCTGCTAGGAAATACTCCCTCTTTTCATATTTACACTTAAAAAACCTTTTCTTCTTAATGGTTAATTAGGTCACTAATCAAAAGAAGCTCTTAAGAGGAAAATGAAATGTTGACATTTTGCAATTATTTGCTACTGTGAATAATACATAAACATACTACTTATGGAGAAAGTAGCTTTCAACCTCTTTTTCTGCCGTGAAAGCTCCTGCTGACAGCAGAATCCCTGTGCCTTGGGTGACAAACCGCCATACTACCTCCTGCCCTCCCTGTATTCAGTTTGGGTCACTTACGTGTCATTACACTGTGCTTTTCTAAAATGCAGAATCAGTGGTTAAGTGTGTGTGTGTGTGTGTGTGTGTGTGTGTGTGTGTGTGTGAAGTATATTGTTCTTGTCTACTTTCCATTACATCATGAGTGTTAACACAGTAGCACAACACTTAAAGTAGAACCTCCTTTAAAAATCAGCTTAATCAGAAATAGATAATATTCTAATAACTCTAATAATTCGGTCCACATCAAGCACTTCCTGAGTTCTTCTTTAGTACCAGGATTGTGATTAGCATGAGTAACATGGCGATGGCTGGGACACAGTGTCTGTCCCAGATGACATACAATACCCAGCCACATCCAGGGACTATTTTAGAAGCATATATAAAACGTTTAGCTTCTCATTTCATTTTTCCTCTATGCTTCAAATGATATTTTCTCCCACCTCACCTCAATCATGTAATTCCATTGTCAAAATCACCACCAATAACTTCAGCCCTCCCAAATCTTGATTTCAAGCATTCCTCTCTATAGACTCCACCTTCTGTCTTTGGTGCTTACTCATTCCCAAGACTTATCACCAGTCTATTATAAAGCTAGCGCACCACCTGTTTCACCATCTCCACCACTACCCAGCTGGATCCATCCACCATCAATTTTTTTTTCCTGGATTTCTGCGTAGTCTCATCTCTGGCTCCCTGGCCTCCAACATTGTTTTCTTATTGTTTTATGGGCTTTTGAAAAGTATAAATTAGGATATGTCAATTACCTGAACACATGGTTGTGGAATTAAAGAATAAATTTTTTAAGTCCATTCACTTGGGTTGTCTGCTCTGCCACATGCTAGTCTAGGCTAATATTATCAGAAAGCATGGTGCAAAGACCATAGTCTCTTAGTGGTTGTGTTAGTTTCCTAGGGTGGCTGAAACAAAATACCACAAACTGAGCGGCGTAAAACAACACAAATTTATTCTCTCACAGTTCTGGAAGCCAGAAGTCTGATATCAAGGAGCCTTCTAAGAAAGAATTATTCATTGCCTTTTCTTATCTTCTAGTGGATGCCGGGAATCCTGATTGTCCCTTGGCTCCTAGTTGCATGACTCCAATCTTTGCCTCTGTCATCACATGGTCTTAACCCTTGTGTGTCTATGTATCTATGTCTCCTTACATCTTCCTGTAAGGCAGTAGTTATTAAATTTAGGAGCCCACTCTTATCCAGTGTGACCTCTTCTTAACTAAACTAATTATACCTGCAAAAACTATTTCCAAATAAAGTCACATTATGAACTTACGAGTGGAAGTGAATAGCGAGGACACTTTTCAATTCGCTACAGTAGTGACTGAGTCCTGAGGAAGACAAACGCATTTGCAAACATGAGCTCATTCAAACTCTCAAAGATTAGGTATTCTCATATTCAAAAGGGATTTGGACTTGCCTGTCTTCCTCCCTGAGTGGTCGTAAACATTCAGAGCAAACACGTTGATGGAGAATAGCTGTCCACTACGAGGATCTATATTTATATATCAAATGCTTGTATTACATAGAACGCATATTGAAATGTATAATTTGGGGAATATATTATTTTACGCGTAAGTACAAAATGACACAAAATATCCTGCATGTGAAAGTTTGAGTGTGATTCATTATTCTAAATTGCACATTCAATTTTTAATATATTTTCAAATACATGTTAATTAATTACCAGTGTTTTATGTAAATGGGAGAATTTTGAAGATTATCTCTTATACAACCACATTTTAATGATTGGACAACTGTTCCTCAAAAAAATCACATTAAATGTCTACTTTTGTCCAGCCCATTGGTTGCAGAATAAAAACCCACTTCTTACTTGCAAGTGAAATGAACAGCTAATATATGAAGTCAAGTCATTGAATTGGCTCATGACCCTTACTCTCTCCTCCTTGCAGATATTTTTCTGGGAATGGTGCCTTTAATATAGAGGCAGAAGATAGACACTGGATTTTAAAAGGCTGATTTGAACTCAACTGAGACATTGAGTAGTCACTTAATACTACTGTTTATGTTTCTTAAATCTCCCAGATTTGGTTTTCTCAGCTGTAAAATGAGAACAACAATATTTATGCATAGAGTTAATGTAAATATTATTTGTTTAAAGTGACTAAATTACATTTATTAACTACATACATACATAGACTAAAGGAGATTAACTATAAATTAATACACACAGGATAGTGTGTCAAAAAGTCACACTGCAAAGAAGAGATAGTAATGATAATAGTGATGATGATGATGATGATGATGATGATGATGGTGATGATATGACCAAAATCACAGAGAAATGATCATGTTTTGGAGAAGCATACATAGCACTTTTTTTTTTTTCCCCTCAGGAATTAATAGCACTGTAGTTTGACCCTGCTAGGTCTTTTGCTTACGTCATCTTATCAATTTTTCTCAAGAAAACTACATAACGAGGATCCCAGGTTTACAGGTGAGAAAATTAAGGATCAAAACATTTAAGCAAATTGCCCAAAGCTATCAACTTAAATATGTGCAAAGGATGGATTTCAAATAGGTGTCTGTCCAAGAGGAGAGGTTAGAATCTGTCTTGGATCCGATACATGCAGGCCGTGAAATATTTAGGAATGCCGAAACTAGAATTGGCATATTAACTAGAAAAGTTATTTAGAAAGCCCTATTGACACCCAGTAACTGAAGGACGAGTCAGTAAATGCATGCTTCTGCACCTGGCAGTTTCCGGACACCTTCCAAGCTCAGATTCTGCTTGTGCTCTCACTCTCGGGATGACTGCTTGATTAATGAGCTTCCATTCATAAAGCTTTCTGATGAGAAATGTGTGCCATTACTGTAAGTGGTAAGTCATATCATTGTTTGGATTGGCATTGAGACATGCCAGCAAAATCTCTACCCCGTGGCTAGGGAAATGGATGGATAATATAATCATATCTGTGGATTCATACTCAACAAGTCCGCAGGCTTATCGTAGGGGACCACTCTGAGTAAAATTTAGTTGGATTCCTGGCCAGATGCTATGTGTTCCAGTTCCCTATGTTTATTAAGTATTTTCAAGATTATATCTTAACCTAATCCTTTCTGAGTCTTTGGAATTCATTCTAGTTTAGCTCACAGATGAATGAAACACAGCAGAAGTTAAAGGAAATGCGAGTGCATTGGTTTTCTCTGAATATTTTTGATTTGGGGCAGAACCTAGGTAGGAAGAATAAATTTCAAATATCATTGAGAGATATAAAGGAAAAGATATAAAAATTTAGGCATAGCCTCTGGTGTGTGAGCCTCATAAAGAACTTAGGAAGAAAGGTTACATATTTGCTGGGCTTCCAGTATCTCAGAGTATAGAGCTGAGGGTGCATCTAGCTTTGGTGTGCCTATCTGTCTGAAATCTCTAAGAGTGTATCTATACAAACAGTGAGATAATGAATTTATCTTTTTTTCAAAATTTTAGTCAATGATTTTTGTTTTCTGTAGAGTGCTAAACAACTTTTTTTATTTTTAAAAAAATAAACTTTCATTTTAAAGTACAGTAGATACAGTCCAAATGAAAGTTGGCTTATTGGTCCCTTCCAGGTTTATATTTCTATGAGTCGATATTTTTAATTATTCAGGAGTTTTTAAATAACCCTCAGACTTGTGCACATTGTATAGTTTCCAAAGAAATTATCAGAAGTACTTTTGCAAAATATAGTATGCTAACTTGCAAGGCCAGTCATAAAATTTGCCCATTCGTTCATTCACTCATTCATTTAACAAATGTTTATGGAGCGACTATTATATATGAGTGGTGGTTGTAGGACTAGTGGGTCTGCAAGAGGTTAACATCCTCAGAAAATTCAGTATTGACTTTAGGAGTTTCTTTAGAGCCATATGGTAACATGCAGGCATGTTCTCATTCCATTGTCTCCATAGGCTGCATATAACAGGTGTCACATGAATAGGACTCACAAAACATGCACTTAAAGAGGATTAAATGATTCCTAAATGATGTCATGGTTTGATATTTTTGTCCTCTTTTTTCTTGTATGCCACCTGTCTCAGTTTCTGAAATGCCACCATAAGCGAATTGTTATTTCTTTATTCTTAAAGGAGATCTAATGTACAAGATAATTTTCAATAAAGTGCAGATACCTCTTTGACAAAGTAGAATAAGCAAGAACTCTCTTTACCACATTAAACCCTGGAGACACACACTTAAGCACATATACATATTCCCTGAGAATATATTTATGGACTTGTCTAAGATTCACGATACTTAGTAAATACAAAGGGAAGAAAAATACTATCACAGTGGAGTAGCTTGTTGGACACTCTGATAATCTAGAGATCAAATGAACATGATCAGTAATGGGACAAAACCCTAGCACGCACACTTGGAAAGGTGCATTGAGAAGCACTGGACACGTGCGTTTATCACTGAGAGTCCTGCCCAGGATGCGTAACCTGAATCTAATCACAAGGAAACAAAAAAAAAAAAATCCAAACTGATGATCATTCTACACAATAATTGGCTTGTAATCGTTAAGTGTCAAGGTCGTGAAAGTCAAGGAAAGGCTTTCATAAAGCCATTTCAGATTGAAGGTGACTAAAGAGACATGGCAACTAAATGGAATATGATATTCTCAACTAAATCTTTGAAGAATGTTTTTAGGCAACCGCGGACACTTGATTGGGGTCTGAGAATTACAGGGTAATAATATAGCATTTAATTTTGATGGTTGGATTATAATTATGTAGCAAACTTTTCCCATAAAGATCAGGAAAGTGCATTTTTTCGGACTTCACAGCCTATGTGGTCTCTGTCACAACTATTCAACTCTACCATTGTAGGAGGATAGCAATCACATAGTATATATAAACGAATAAGTGTGACCATGTCCCAATAAAACTTCATTTATAAAATTAGGCAACAAATAGGATTTGGCCCATAAGCCATAGTTTGCTGACTCCTGATTTCTTCATAAGAAATAGGCAAAAAAGTTTCCAGTGGTGTTGGGGCATTGCATCAACAAGTAACTATCAAGTGATTCTGGAAAAGACAAGATTTTGCACTGTGCTTGCAACGATTTGAGATTGCTGCAAAAAGTGCTGTTACTCAAACATAATAGACATCCATTAAGATGAGATGCCTTGGAAAGTTTAAGTATCTAATGATTTAATATGTAGCTCTAGAGAAGGTGAGAGCATAAATGCCAAATGACCAGGAGTAGTTTAAATAAAAATGTTTCATATAATTTGAGAATGGAAAACTGTAATATTTCCAAATAAACACATTTTAAAACATGTAACATTAAATGCACATGTAATGCTAGGTTTTAATCAATTAAACATATTTAGCAGATATTTGAACATTTTAGCTACAGCCCTAAATGTTACATTCAATTATTCAAGTTGGCCAAAATGTTTTATTTGGCTTTTTTTTCCCATTGAGAAAAGAAGGAATTATGATCATATTTAGATTTGTCTAATATCAGTGTACATGGACGGTATCTCCCACTCTTCTTTCTACAAAGTTCTAGCACTTATACTGAAGCAATTTAGTGTAGGAGAAAAGTCAAGCTTTGTGACTCTAAGAGACTTATCAAATCACTCTGAGCTTCAGTTTCCTCAGCTTTAAAATTCAATTATTATATATATGTAACTAAATGGTCATTTTTTCCCCTAGCACGTAGTATGTGCTCAATTAATATTATCCTCCATCTATCTCTGTCTCTTACACTATTTAAATTTAATTTTATGCTCTCTAACAGCATTAATACACTAAAAAGGAAAGAAACTTTGTTTTCATTCCTAGCAACTGATGTGGTACAAAGTATAGAGTGAGAAACTGGTAAATATTTGATAGCAAATTGACGCAATGAACTTCTCTCAAATTTTTCTTGCATTATCCCTTTAAATGCTAGCTTTTCACCCTCCAGTACAATGTTAGAAATAATCCCATGTGAGTGTCTACATTGAAGTCCACATAATACCTAGCAAAAATACTCTGGATAACATTCTTAAAATGAGGGTGAAAAGCTAGCATCTTTCTAGGAGGCAAAAAGAGAAAATAAATAAATAAAAAAATGTGTGTGTGTGTGTGTATATATATATATATATATATATATATATATATATATATATATATATGTCTCCACATATACATACACAACATACACACATAATTTTCTTTTGCCTTTTCTGGGGATATTTTGGAGTAATTAAAGTAACATCATTCATTGCTTATATATATATATGTCTCCACATATACATACACAACATACACACATAATTTTCTTTTGCCTTTTCTGGGGATATTTTGGAGTAATTAAAGTAACATCATTCATTGCTTACTTTCACAATTCTCTCTCTCTCTCTCTCTCTTCCCCCACACCCCCAGCTAGCTATTTGTACAAACTTAACCTATAGTATTAAATTCACAGAGCAATTTAGGACAAGGTAAAGATTGAGTTAAGGCAAGCTACAGTTTGCAATGAAGTCAATGACTGATGCCACCTCACTCGTTAATTTAAATGATTCGAGAGACACAGTCCAGCTGTAAAGTCTAGAGAGAACTCATCTAGACCTCATGAGGGGAAATAATATGAACATAGGCCTTCCAAGGATACAAGTAGAAGTGAGCAGGTTTGTGTCCACCAGAGACAACTGGGGAAATCTAGAACTCTGGGTACCTTCCTTAGGGAAAGGGGAAAAAACTAAACACAAAAGTGTTGGGTTTGAATTTCAGATTTATCAATTACTAACCCTTTCACCTTCATGAGCCCTAGTCTAGGAATAATAAGACATGACTTTAATGGGTTTATTATAAAAAAAACAAAATAGATAGTGTATATTAAAACACAGTTTTAAACAATAGTAGCAATATGCTAAATTGTATTCCATAGTATACTAATATGCTAAATTGTATTCCATAGTATACTAATAATACATAATATACTAATATTTCCATGCATAAGATATTTATATTTCCTGTTTACTTGAGGGCGGGTACTAGCAGCTATCAATTACTGAAAAACACACTGGATCCCAATTTAGGGATTTTGAATTTTGTTACATCCAATGGCAGACAACCATGTGACTTGGGACAACTCACTCAACCTCATTAAGATTATGATGCTAAGTGTTTAAGGAAGATTTACCTCAGCTCTAATATTCTACGAACCTGTATGTTTGTTTCTGAGTGAGGCCACTATATTTTTCTCTTCTGTTGTCAGTTCAGTTTTAAGGCAAATCATAACCAGGAATTCATTTATTCAGAGTAAAAGATTGAGTCTTCAGATAGAGGAATTAAGAAAGTGGATTGTATTTCCTAAATACAAATTATAAAATTATAGGTCACAAAAAATTAGTTTCTTCTCCACTTCTCTCAAGCACATGAAAGCACTCACCACCAGAACAGTTGCAACAGCTTGGCAGTAGCAGCTGCCCTGGAAAAGAAAAACTGGAGAAATGAGTCATTCTTAATAACTTTTGCCAATGAACTATTAATTCAAAATAAAGCTAGACAGGGCAGGGGAAGAAAATTTTTCCTTGGTTGCAAAGTTTTCAGGGGCTTAGAAAAAGGGACAATTGGAACTCCATGAATTGAAACTCCATGAAATGAAATAAAACAAAATTTTTTCATCTAATATTAAAAGCCAATTAGTGACAACAGCAAAACACACACACACACACACACACACACACACACACACACACACACACCCCAAGAAAATAGTTACTAAACAAAAATTTATATATTGGATGTCCCAGAAGTACAAGGTGCCGGGGATAATAGAGTTCTGAGACAACCTCCCCTCAACAAGTTTATGATCTAGGTGAGAAGAGGGAGATGCACACAGATATTCTAAATCACATAGGAGGGGCTTGACCTCTTTCACTCTTACTTGGCTTGATGCTGCAAACTGCCAGATCTCTGACCCAGATAAGGTAGATGCACACCTGACCGGTCTTGATTACCCCATAGTTACCTGGATTTTTGACCTCCTGCATGTATGTGTTCAGCCAAACCAAACTGACCCAGACACTAAAAATCCCCCACGGAATCCTTGGCCCATTTCAGTTTGGGTCTGCATGTGCCTTTTTTCCATACACTCTGAGGATTCCTTCGGGGCAAGAGGCTGGGTTTTGGAAAGGGGAGCTGGAGGAACAAAGAGCAAAGGGTTCTGATTATTTCCTTATTGCCCTTTCCTTTGACACTGTCTAGTTTCCCTGACCACAGCTTTGTTCTGCCAGATATGTTTCATTTTCTGCATCACTTCATCTGGATGGGCATTTCAGGCTGTGATTTCCAAGTTTGATCTCCCATCGTAGAACCCTGTTACTACTGAAAAAGAGGCTTTAAAGTTCAAAGTGAGTTAGAATGAGCCGTGTCTTAAGAGTTCGTGTCTTTCTGATCCTTCTCTGCCGTTGGCTACTTCAAAGAGTATCAAATTATTGTACATTGTACAGCAAATATCTCCAATGGGCACTGTTTTAAAATGTACTCGGGAAACAGTCTTCCAGCTCAGAAATGTGATGGTGAAACTTCTTGTTGTTGATGTGAGAAACTCGTTCTGTGAGAACTTCAGCAGCACACATTTCTCCCATGTGGCTCCCAGCTCAATATTCTTGTCCTTAAATAGTGACTGAGGTGATCTGATTGTTTCCAGATTAGTTGAGGTAACAATTAGACTGTTTTATCCACATGCACTGTATCCCCACCACACCCAGCCACCAAAATGGCCCAAAGATGCTTTTGTATGTCCTCCCTATTCAATCTTAGGCATGTCCTTAAATCACATGAAACAATTAAATATTTTTAAATAAAACATACATATTCATCAGCTCTTACTCTTCCAGAATTCTAATCACAAACCGTTCTTGAGGGACTAGTCAGTGTCTCTAGATCTGAGCTAAATAAGTAAGTGCCAAATTCCTAGATAAATATGTTTATAATTCGGTGAACAATGACTTTCCACATTTTTAGGGCTCTGAAAATCACACCTAAAAGTTTTGAAAATACATTCAAAAAGGAAAGTGTTTGATTGAGTCTATAAGATTAAAAAACTACTTTGTTTTATAACTTGCATTAAGTATGTAAATAAAGTGTGTTGCATTGGATATAATTTATAATCAACTTAAGCATGGAACATCATATTATGATTTGCACATAAAGTTTTCTAATTGGAAAATAAAATATTTCATAAATGCTGATATTATAAACTGATCTAAGCAAAAAACAAAAAAAAAAAGTAAAAATAAAAATATGCCTAAACTACAAGAAACTGCATTAATGTGGACCTAACATATTTCAAACATATTACACAGACACTGACAAGGCTGAAATTAGTCATTGCAATATCTAACTGTAAGGCCATATATTTTTGAATGTAGTTAAAACAAATACTGCTAAAGTGGAGAGAAAAATAGGTGCATTCTCAAAAGTGAATTGTTTCATATTTAGAAAATCATTAGTACCTTGATTTTTGAATGTTGGTACAAGTTAAAAGCTAGTTATAAATAATTATTATCTACACTTAAAGTAGGTCCTTCAAGAACCTATTGGCAATCATGAAAGCAAACTGACTTATAGAAAAATTAGTACCATGTTCTATGGTGATCTGAACTAAATAAATTATTTAGTTATTTGTATTCAGTCCCAACTACATAAATGCATTAAACAATAGTTGAGAAAACTAAATGTTCCTCTATCGTTTTGGAGAAATTAACTTAGCTTTTTTGTTTTTTTGTTTTGTTGTTTAAAATGTATTTTTTTGTTGCATTAATAATGTATTGTTCAGAATCCCACCATTTTTAACCCCAGAGTAAACTGCACCAAGGCAACAACTGTTGTAATTTCCAAGTAAACTTTACAACCCCATTTCAATGTTTATGCTGAAAAAATTGGATCTCATTTTAATATTTTCTTTAATAAAACATTACTCATTTTTTCCTTACTGTGAACTTATTTGCATATGAATCAAAGAAAGCTACCCTTCCTCCTAGAATGTATAAAAAAGTACAAGTTTCCCCTTCCATCTACCACGTCTAATTATGTTTTGAGTTCCTTCATCCCAGAGGAAAATTCACACTTGTTTGTATTTCTGAATCGTGAGAATAAGTAAGTTTGCAAACAGGTGCGGAAATTCTTAAAATGGCATTGATTTATAGGTGTGATTGAAATAATACTGTTGGGTTATCTTCAGGGAGATGGGGTCTGGTGCTTCTAGGGGAAGATGCTGACACCAGGCTGGGAGAAAGATGATTCTTAGAGCATGAAAAGACAAAAGGATAATGGGTTCTGTGATTGGCCACAATGCTCACACAGTATAAAACAAGCTCCCAGACATAACAGAGTCTGGGCATAAATGCTTGGGCACTGAACATTGAGCATCATGACCTTGGGAGATACAGTGAAAGAGGTGGATACCTTTACTTTCTAATGGATCATGGGAGCCAGAAGAAAAAACAAAACAAAACAAACCAACAAATAAAAAACAGAACACAACTTATGCTCCTAAGAGAAGCTTCAGATATGAATCTGATTTCATTCAAAAAGATAAAGAAATGTGACATTTCTTTCATTGTGTGAATAGTGGTGAAAAACATACCTATTATAACAATATTGTAAAATACAAATCTGAAATATAAAAGTTTTCTTCTTTAGAAAACGTAATTTGGTCAAGACCCTTAAGTTATTGTAAAAGTTTCTATTGATTTAATAAAGATGAGATTAGTGCATGAAAAGTATGACAATTTGGAGATCAGTGTATGGAGTGTTAGAGCTTTGCAATATAGTTTTTTTTTTTTTTTTTTTTTTTTGTTTGTTTTTTAATGCTGTCTTGACCCAGTTTTGAAGCCATGGTTAGAAGCCGGTTAGTTCTCCTTCCTGAGTAGCCCATTAAGTCCACATCCCCGAATCCTTTCCCATGTTGAGGTCTCATACTCTATGCCACTATACACCCATCCTACTCACCAGGGCCAGGTACAGCCTCCGTACCCCAAAACATTCTAGAATTATTAAAGTTGCCAATCCTAAATCTACTGAGTCTGACTCACCCATTCCTTCTCAGGGAACCCACAATGAAGGTGTTTGTCCACAGTAGACCCTTTCCCTATGGCTCATGACCGACCCAGTGTTTCCCTTGAGTGGCCCTGGCTGGCTAAGTAATGAAACTGCAAAATCCTGTTCTCTTTCTCTCTCTCTCTCTGCATCCCACTTCACCATACTTCACCTAAGGTCATGTATTTAGAAAATGTTTCTCATGCACATTGACATTCACCACACGGCCCACTTCTGTGTGCATCTGAGGTTGGGAAGTGGGGTCAGTAGCCTTTTTGTTGTGTCCCAGTGCAGCTTTCAAATGATTACCTTTTCCAATAAGAAGTCTTTGCTTCTCTTTTGATGCTCTTGCCATTTGAGTTCACCATCCTCTATCCTACCTTATTAATCAGGACATTGAATCCAATTGTGTTCTTGGTTATCTCTGTCATTACAAATCCTGCCATTGTCCTGGGTCACTTCACACCCCTGTTGTCTATATATTACACACTCTCGTGTATTGCTTCATATTTGTTCTTTGGCTTGCTTCTGTCTATTGATCTTCACCTTTATTCATCTTCAAATCCACTTCTAAAATCAGATCTGAAGGTTAGAAATCCAAATTACTCTCATTGGACTAAAGTACAAGTGTCAATACTGAACCAAAGGCCACTCTTTTAAAAGATCAGTAAAATTAATAAATAATTAGCCATGCTAAAAATGTAAAAAGAGAAAAGACATAACTCATCAATATCAAAAACGAAAGTGGGATATCACTAGAGATTACACAGACATTAAAATAAGGGAGTATGGCAAATAACTTCATGCAAATAAATATAACCTAGGTGAAATATACAAAATTCTTTGAAAATCACAAATTACCAAATTTCACCTCAGAAGAAAAAGATAACATAAATAATCCTATTTTATTGAAGAGATTGAATTTATTATTAAAAGCCTTTGGAGAAAAGAAATCTCCAGACTTGGATCGTTTCACTGGTGAATTATACCCAACATTTAAAGAGGAAATAACAACAAGCCTACACAATTTCTTCTAATAAATAGTGGAGGGAACTCTTCCCATATCATTTCATAAGACAAGAATTACCCTAACACCAAGACCAGATACAAAAAGTACGGAAAACAAAAGAACACGAAAAAAAGAAACCTACTGATTAATTTCTCTCATAAATATAGACACAAAAATCTTTAATAACATGCTAGTAGATCTAATATGTATTCCAACTATATATACATATATATATATATATATATATATATACATATATATATATATACATATATATATATCATGGTAGAAACAAATATATATATATATGTGTGTGTATATATATGTGTGTGTGTGTGTGTGTGTGTGTGTGTGTATATATATATATATATATATATATATATATATATACACACATAATGGCTAAGTGGGATTTTTATCAGACTTGAGATGAAAAACTACATAATCATATATCAATTGATGTTCAAAACGTTTTTGACAAAATTCAACCTACATATATAATTTAAAAAATAACCTCAGCAAATTAGGAATTGAAGGAAGCTTCCTCAACAAGATAGAAATCATCTATAGGAAAACTACAGTTTGCAATATTTCAAATGATAAAAAAATGGAATTATTTCTCCAAAAGACAAGGTCAGAATGTCTACTCTTACCATTCCTACACATCATACTTAATTTCCTAGTCAGTGCAATGAGTTAATAAAATGAATCTATAAGACATGCAGGTTGCAAAGGAAAAAAAAATAAAACTGTCTATTCACAAATTCTATTTATATAGAAAAACATTGTTAGAAGAATGAAAAGACAAATCATAGACAGGGAGAAATATTTGCAAACCATATCTGACAAACAATATACATGCAAACTATGTTAAAATTATTCACATATACCTAAATTTTGTGTAACAATATGCTGGAGTGAAATACATAAAATTTTCAACAACAGTAACAAAATGATCACATCTCAATAGTAATGAAACAAACAACCCTTGTTAAAAATTGGCAAAGTGTTTGAACAAGATACTTGCAAAGAGGACATACAGAAGGCAAATAAGCACATGAAAAGATGTGCAGTATCATTAGTCATTAGGGAAATGCAAATTAAAACCATGGTAAGACACTGCAACACATCTCCTGGGACTGTTATAAACAAAAGCAAAAAGAAAAAAGAAAAAAAAAATGTGGCATTATACTAGTGCTGGGTAGGACTTGAAACAACTAGAACTTTCATATATTCCTGATGGATTCAAATATTACAAGCATTCTGGAAAACTGTTGACAGTTTCTTATAAAGTTAAACATACACTTATATGCCATTGTGATTTACCCTAGACAAAAATACTTACATTCATACAAAAACCTGCATATGGATGTGTATAGCAGATCTATTCATAATTGACCCGAAATGGAAAGAACCCAAGTATTATCTGATTAATGAATGGATAAACAAACTGTGGTAAATCTATATAACAGGATAGCACTAATACTAATACTAGTGCTAATAAAAAGAAAGAAACTAGTGATAACATGTGGCAGCATCTATGAATCTCAAAGGAATTATGCTGAGTAGAAAAGCCAGTCTCCCAAGGTTACATACTTTATGGTTCCATTTATGTGACACTGTTGGAAAGGGCAAAACTAGAGTGAAGGAGACAGATGAGTGGTTTTCATGCTTTCGGGATAGTTCATGGGAGGTTTGGAGGATGCCAAAACTGTTGTGTATTCTGATTGTGGTGATGGTTACCTGAATCTGTATATGTATTAAAACTCAGAACTGTGCACCATAAAAAAGCCAATTTCACTGTATATTAATTTAACAAGCACCATTTTTGAAAATATCTGAGTCCACATGGTAGAAACAAATAAATTCATTTGCTCACAGCATTGTATGTCTTTGCCAGGCACATCTTAAGTATTTTCAGTATTATTTTGTTCATATCCCAAATCATGTAGGGGAGTGACAGTGTGGGCAGCAGTTGTCTCAGGATCGAGGCTTAAAGGCTAGGTCAGCACTTGCGCATCAGAATAGCAATGGCATGGTGAACAGCACTGCCATGTTGCGCCCTTGGGTCGGGTGTGGGGGGACATTTCCATGAATACCACAGCAACAGTGTCCCTTGGAGTAGCCCTGACCGTGAATGTCTTGTCATCACAAAACAACATCACCTACCTCTAACCTTCACCCACAAATTGCTTAGGATATTGCAAGTTTCATTATTAGTAGAATTCCATTTATTTATCTTAAGACTCTAATGCTTATTTGAAATTCCAATTTACGGAGAGGTCACATTCATTCTAATGTATTATATTGGTATGCACACCAAGTAATGTCTGTCTCTTCTAGACAATGTATTTTATTTTTTCAGGTGGGAGAGGATGAAGACATTATATACATAGGGAGAGTCAAGTGAGTTGTTTTAACTGTAATAGTGTCTTATAGAAGTTAGAAGCTTTCAGTAGCTTGGAAGTAACCCTTGGTTTTATTTTTAACATGGTGACAGCAGTACAAACCTTATAGGCATGTAGAGGGTTATAATAATAGGAAAAGGTGACTTGTATGCTATACGCTTTCAACAAATCAAAATTATTTTAGTTAGAAGGCAGAGGCACAGGAACCCTGCAGGAATTCCCAGTTCTTACTATTTCATTTTGCCCAGGGCTAGAGCAGTAAATCCAGACTAATCCCATTGTAAGGAGAGCTCTATATTCCGTGGCCTGAGGTAATGATTATCAGACCTACACCCTGCTCTCTTTAATGGGCTGGTAGCTATTTGCAAAGCTAGCTAAGTATTATTGGATCGTAAAAAAATAAAATAAAATAAACATAACATGCCCCTTCCTGTCTTTTAATCCTTCAAATTGTGAAATGTGGTCTAATCCCGAAAGTGATTCCCATGGTGTGGTACACAGTAGAGCAATTAACTGATTGCTGCTGTTCAGAAAATGTCGTCTTGGGTACAGTAATAGCCACCTCCTCCCAGCAAGACAGTCTTGTTTATCATTATTGGTTTGGATTCTTCTGAGAGTCTTTGAGGCATGTGGCAAGGTTCATTTCCAAACCAATATGAATTATTATTTTTTTTCCATAAAATTCTGTGAAGCACTGGCAAATGCTTTCCCCAAATCAGAATACCTTACATTTTCCTCTTTTTCTCTCATTTTTCCTCCCATTGATATTACTTAGAATTCAGTATCCATATTGACCAGAAAGCATCTCCATTGTTTTATACAGTTATAGATGGTTTACTTAAACATTGTTGGGTACAAAAATACAGTCAATTTTAAAGCTGGAAGTGATGCAGCAAATTATGGTTTTATTAGTGGATTAGAAATAACAACCATTTCTTAAGTTTATTTTCTAGTAAAGATCACGTGTTATTTCTTCTACCTCTTAGTCAATACATCTTGTTTAACCCAGCTTTCCTCCTTCCAAATATAAGTTTTTAGCAATAGTACGTAAACCTTCAGTCACTTCGCTGTTCCCTTATGCAATTATGCCTGTGTTCTCTACCACTTCCTAAGCTTTGAAAAAAAGTAAAACCTCTTTTACCCATGCAGATTTATAGTAGCTTGTCCAACTCCGGCCTTCTGTCAACATCTCCCATCGGCCCACCTTTCCACCTTTTCATGTATATACCTCATGTAATTGGGTTCCACCGTTTGGTGAGATGGTAAGGTCTAAAAGGCAGGCAGCATGAGGGTGTGAAATGATACTTGTTCAGAGAACATTTCTTTTATGATTGACTCATTGCTTTGTCCCACTCTAAGAGTGTAAACGTAGACAAGTTCTATAATCTCTTATAGCCTTTATTTACCCCATTTATAAAATGAGAAGAAACTACAAATTGTGAAGATGCCTCATAACAGCAGGTGCATATAGTCATGTTTATTTCTTCCTCCTATGCTAATATCCTTACAAGCAAGAATTTCATAGCAGTAGCTCAGACCTATCCTTAATATTGGCAGACACTATGTTCAACATTATGTCTCTGAATGCTTTTAGAGCAGGCATGCACCTCTATTATTTCCCTGTTCCTTTCACTCTCCACTGTATATATGTGGCCACTATATAGTTCTGTTACCTGCCTACTGCTTGGAGGCATGCGAATTTGCTATGATGCTTAGATCAGTGTTTCATATCTAAATGCAGAGTTCAATACATAAATAAATAATTGGTAAAGAAGAACTACTTTCTCAAATGATGTATGTTTCTGTCGGTGTGTAGGGCCAGATTCTTTAACCACCGAAGCAAGAGCTATTCCAGGACAGTCGCTGATTTCATTTGTCACTTTATTGTCAGAGTCAGAGAAGTGAATTAAAGCCAGAGCTGTCATTGTCATTTTTTGAGAACATTCCTTTTCCAAGCACAGTTTATAGTTTGCTGTTTCACTGGATAGAAAAGCATTTCTTAGGAGAAAATGTGGTCTTTGCCTTTCCTCATGACCTTCCCTTTTCCTGAAACATCAAAATACCTTTTCCACAAATGGAGCCTTCCAAAAGTCACAGTTCCAGGACTAGACTAGTCTAGGACTAGACTAGCAGGTACGATATAAAATCACCTTCTTTTATACATGACACCTGTGCTCAGTTAGAAGAGGGAATGGATCAAAGACCAAAGGAGTCTGCTCTGTGTTGACAAAGCTGCCAGGAATGGAAAGTTCCTCTCAACTTTCAAGAATTCCTGATAATATACACATATGTTTTGCAAGATCCCTGCTGTTTTGTAAGGTATCTCATGTGAATCAGAAAAAAAGATACCCTTTCTTAACAGACAAAGCATGGCTTGGTAAGCTAAGGTGTGGTTAGATTTTAGTCCACACCTCATGCTCTGGGGAAGTGGCCAGTTTACAGTTAACCTACAGAAATATTCATAGATACTATATACAATATACCTAGTGGTGAAATTATATATATATATATTTTTTTCTTTTTCATTTTCATGTCTTTTTTATGCCTTTTTATATTTTCCCCGTTCCTTCCCCCCCCCCCCCAACCATTCAGAGAGTTAGCGTCTCTGTACTCAGGGAAGAAAGCATAAAGAACTGATGAAACATGAACTTCCATCCCAGCACCCTCAATCTTAAGACCTGAGGAAGAATCTCCTTGTTTGAAGGTGTCATAAGGACAAACAGATATAAGGGAGCGAAGCAGGGATAAGAAGACTGAGCAGAATGTAATTTGGGTTCAAACAAGAAGGTGGCTGAACTTCCGGGGCAGCTCCCTAGGAAGACAAAAAATGTCAAAGAGAATGGCTGTGATTGGAGCAGAAATCCCATTTATAGCTTCTCAAACACCCTAGGCTCTTGTTGGTACAGTAACACCAGAGATCACTGTACCCACAGAGGAGATGTGGAAACCACAGGGAGTGGTCAGGTAGGCCAAAAATAAAGAGCTGCTCAGCGGGGACTCTGTGGATTAATATCTGAGAACCAAACCTCCCTCAACCAAAAAGTGTTTTTCGGTTCTAAGACTCACTGAAACCTGGTTCGACCCTAGGACGTGGGGGTCGGAGGCGGTGACTCCCAGAAGAATATAGCTAAAGTTTTTACCAGTCCATCAAATGGTATCTAAAATATGAGGAAATGTGAGTTATTTGAAAATAAAATAACATTCAGGCACATCTTAGTCTTTGGATGATGGTTGCTGCCATCTAGACAATCTAGATTAGAACGTGATTACCAATGGCAACTGAAAGAGAGCAGCGTCTGACATAGTTGCCATTCACATCATAGTACGACTCTAAAATTGTGAGCACCTAGTTCCCAGTAGGTGCTCAGTAGGAACTCTAAATAAAAGGATGATTTCTTTAGTAATATTTTCTTGCCTTTTCTCTTCCTTCATAGTGATATAGTTTGGGTACTACTTCTTAAAATCAAACGAAAGACTCACTAAATATAGGCCATAGGTCCTTAGTCAGCCAGCCCGTGGGAGAGCTGTATTTGGGGCACATGATACCTCAGAATCCACTTGCATGCCACCTTTAAAATATATATATTTTTATTATGATCAAAACACTTAATGTGAAATATACCCTCGACAAATTTTTAAGTGTCCTATACCATATCCTTAGCTATAGGCACAGTGTTTTACAGCAGATCTCTAGAACTTTCTCACCTTGCATAATTGAGATTTTATGCCAGTTGTTATAATAGCAACTCTTCATTTTTTCTGCCCAGGCTGTGGTTACTCCTGCCATCTCCTCTTCTGCTTCTAGGAGAGTTCTGGCTCTAGCTTCAAAGGGAAACCCCCGTTTCAATTGTCCTTGATCCTGTCCTCTGTCACCATGCCCTGGTACAGAAACATTTTCCTGACAGAAAAAGGTCTAAGATGTTTTGACATGACTGCCTGCTACACTGCTGGCTTTGCAGGACTTGGAATTCTGGGAGAGAAAACCATAACGTGTGTACATATCCAAACTTCTCTTGCAGGGAGAGAAAAGACTTTGTCACCTCTCAAGTAGCAGCCATCTCAGGAAACCCCACTGTCCTAGTCATGAAAAGCCAGGGGGCTTGAAGGCCAGAAAGAATTCATTAAGTGGCATAGTCTCTGCAAAAAGCTGGAGGTGGCCTCTGGCTGACAATCATAAATGCTGAACTAGGTAACCAACTGAAGATACATGAAAACAAAGTGAAAAATCTTTACCTCTTTTCTTTGACTTCTCCCTTCTTTTCCTTTATACTTCTTACTGTAGCAGGAAGGAAAAAAAAAAGTGGGTTTTTACTAGCCCATGTGCCTTCAGACTAGTTTGAGGAATTGTATCCACTCACAGCATGAAAACATTGTCTGGACCAAAGTAATTTAATTCCATCCAAATTTGAGTGGGGGCTCTTTCTGATGAGGTTTTAGCCTCTGTCGAAGGAGGAAGTGACAGCTGGGGGAAGTGGCCAGGTACTCCGCTGAATCACCACATTTCCGTAAGAACGGATGTGGCTTAGGGATTTGCAGACCACCAGAATCTTGCCTAGAAGATACCAGGAATAAATGTGAAACAAAACTGGTGTAAACAGACAGAGAGAGAAAGGAAGAATCCCTATGTTCCTCACAGCTGTCTGGGTGAGGGGAGACTCCCTTGGCATACAGGGGGTATGATACGGTCACTTTGCATGCCGAGCTCCTACACAATGGTCAGAAAAGGCCAAGGAGCTGAGGACAACAGCCCGTGTTACTAAATCCATGAAACCTATCATTGTTCTGAATGTCATAGCACGACAAAATTGGAAAAGCAGAACATATGCAAGCTTTTCTAGTAAAATGGCTACTGCTCCCCAAAAGAGATGGCATAGCTTAGGTTGTCCTGTTTGAAAGAAATATAAAAATTCACAGAAAACCTTAGATACCCAGCAGCACTCAGTATTTTCAGGCAAACAAAATGTCCTGATTAATTTAGCACTCTCTCTACCCTCTTGTTTGTCTTTCTCTCTTTTTCTTTAAAGTCCTATCTCATGATTTGATGAAAAAAGTGAAGTTTATGTTATTCAGAAGCATTGTCTGTAGCACTTTCATTTTGAGAAAAAGATGGTGGAAGGGAGGATGAAAAAACTAACCTTTTTTTTTTTTCATGGAAATATATGCATCTGAATAAGCTGTTTAGAGTCATATTGTCAAGTCTCACACACCATACATATATATGTATGTGTATATATATATATACATACATACATAAATATATATATACATGACTCAAAGTCCACTGCTGTTTCCAATATACTATGTGGCAAAAATGTGTTTCCCTTATGGTCTAAAAGTTGCAAATACCACAAAGTTCTGTGTTAGAGGAAATGTGTGAAAAAGACAAGGTTCTTTTGTGACCAAATCCTTCTGTCACACTCTACTATAAACAGATTTTGTTTGTTAAAGTAGTAGTTCCTGGTGAATATACCAGAAGCCTGTCTCTCTGAAGGAAATGGAGTCAAATATGGATACCACCAACTGGAAAATATTTAATAAAATGTTACATATTATTGGGAGACTGCGGAAGTACCATGTTTCCCCGAAAACAAGACCTAGCCGGACAATCAGCTCTAATGCATCTTTTAGAGAAAAAAAAATAATATAAGACCGGTCTTATTTTACTATAAGACCCAGTAGTTTTTATAATATAATATAATATAATGTAATATAATATAATATAATATAATATAATATAATATAATATAATATAATATAATTCCGGGTCTTGTATTAATTTTTGCTCTAAAAGATGCATTAGAGCTGATTGTCCCTCTAGGTCTTATTTTCGGGGAAACATGGTAGTTTTCATTTGTGAAAACTTCTGACTTGACTCCCTGGGAGTCACATGTGAATTTGCAAGAAAAATGTAAAAAGTATCGACAGGAGAAGGTGGGAGGTGGAACTATTACAGGATGTAACACCTTCCTGAGTAGAGAAACAGGGAAAGAATATCTTGCAGAGGAGGATAGTTATCCTTCTAAGGAAGAGAAAACCATCTGTCTTTTTGTTTAGATCATAAATAGCTTTCCTCCAGTTACTTATTTACTCCTATTTTCTTGAGTATTTTGATGAAGACATCGTTCAATATCTGTTTTTTAGTTATGGACTTTAGATCCTAAATAATTGCATCTTTTCCCCCCCATCATCCTTGTTTTTCTTAAAATTATGGATTTTTCTATTAAAAATAAACGTTCTTTGTGTCTGAGTATTATATCATTTATCATAGCATACTTAATTAAAAAGAAAAAAATGTGATAGCTTTTGGTACTGAATACTGAGGACTAGAAATGCATGCAATTTGCAGCATCTGATTTGTGGATTGTGACAAGAAAAAAATTTTGAGATGTTCTAAATTAAAATTATAGTGGTCAGAAAATGAGAGAAAGAGAACAGTTAGCCTACTAACGGTTGTGGACCAGCTCTGACAGAAGACTGATCACACTCCTGTATATCTGTTGGAATTTAGTGTTAATTTCCAGGTGACTATTTCTGTGATTATCCAAAAGAGAATAGCCAGGCACCAGCGAACCCCCGGGGTCTCCATTTCGTATTTACACAGGAGCTTTACTGATTCTGCTGTGCCTATTACAGAACTAGCCCTCCATTCCCTTGTCTCTAGCTAATGGAAATCCTTTCAGAAGGTCTTGCAACACTCTTACCTAGCCATGCTGCTGGTGGTTTAGACTCCATACCCTGAGACCAGTCTTCTGCATGTTCCTACCAATAGCCCTGTTAACAAGACTTTCAACTGTACAAGTTAGTTTTTTGCTGTTGTTATTGAACAACTGTATAACCCCAGGTAGCAGTTATCACTGTGTTGACAATAGGAATGGAGCTCCCTGTAGTTGAGCAATGTGGTGGCCCTGATCATCCTTAAATATGAGTCATCAATTATGGTAAGTCCCATGACCATGGATATAAGAGTCACTACAGTAGCACAGGGTCCATTACCTGCTGTCTCTCCTGGTCCATTGGTTTCTGCTCCAGGGCCAGTGCCCTGAACTAACTAGAAGGAATGAAGGAGCCCCTCTATCTGTGAGGCTGTGCCTCAGGTTTCCTTGGCCTCGTAGGTGGAAACTATCAGAGAGAAGAAAGCCCTATTCAGCAGAAGAGATTTGGTGAGTGGCTCAACGTTAGCATCCTCAAGCCACATTTGGTTTTCCAGAATAGTGCCTGACCAGACCCTGTCTCTCCTGGGGGATGGATAGATGAACATTTGGCATGGGGGTTTCTGCATGTCTGCCAAGTTCTGATGTAGAGAAAGAGGTCACTACTTATAGAAGTTTCAAATTATTTAATTCAAAGACATTACCTCTCGCCTAGTCAGACTTAAGAGCCGTGTTTGAGTGTGGCATTCTCACTGTTGCTAAGATTTTTTTTTGGTTTCCGGGGAACAGTGAGAACATGGAAGGCACTGAGTGACTGGACACCTCCAGTCAAATTAATTAAGCTCTTCTAGAATTAGTCACCTAGACATAACACAAGTATTAGCACTTTCAGTGTCTTAAATTGTATGGCTTAAAGAAGAGAAATACTTTTTAGACCAGTGTCTCAGAGCATTCAAGATATCAAAGTTAGTGAGTTGATAATTACCCACACTTTTGCAATGGAACAGAAACAACTTTATGCATAACTTTCTTAGCATTATTTGTGAAAAACAAACAAACATAAATACATCCCACTAATTGGGATTTTTTTTTTAATGGAAAAATTTAATGTGGTAGAATAATGGAACAGCAGTTAGTTTTAAATTATCTCTATTTTCTTATATTTTTGAAGCCTTTAATATATATTTTTTAAATATACGGAGAGTAACCATATGAGAGAAACAAGGAGCAGATCTCTTAGATATTAAGCAACTTTGAAAAGGCAACTCTTTGTTGAGTAACGGTAACAGTATTACTTTTCATGATGCACAAACATGATTTCCAGATGTGACTTGGAAGGTATGGGTCCAAGAGATTAGTTGCTTCTGGGGAACCTCTGGAGATATTAGAGTGATTATTTTGCTAACCATATTTTTTAGGACTTTGAGCCCTTCCATTATCAATATAACACAGAGAATCAAAGGGTAATTGGCCAGGATTTTCTATAAGATTATAAGAAAATCAATGAATTAAATTCTCTATGTCACTGAGGATCACATTTTTCAATTTCAAAATTTGGTGTTGAAAAATCTTACTATGATGTGTGAATTTACTTCCATGTTTTAATATGGAAAGTCTTGTAATATCATTGATTTTTTTTTCTTTTCTTTTTCTTTTTCTTTTCTTTTCTTTCCTCCCTCCCTCCCTCCCTCCCTCCCTCCCTCCCTCCCTCCCTCCCTCCCTCCCGCCCTCCTTATCTTTCTCCCTCCCCTCCTCTCCCTCCCTCCCTTTCTTTCCTTCTTTCTTTTCTTTTCTTTTCTTTTCTTTTCTTTTTATTATTTAACCAACATAAGACTTTGTAAGACCTCTATGCATAATGCTGAATATAATTTTATAAGATCAGGAAAAACGATGTAAAAGGTGGGGCCTTTTCCCTAGACAGAGCCTAGAGATGAGTTTTCTTATGTCTAAATTCAGCAATCACCTTTTCCCTCTTATCTTTATTTTTCACTTTCTTTATTCATCAAAATTCAAAATAAAAATAAGTCTAGTCAACTGGCAATTTTAATTGAGTGTTTCAAAGAGCTGAGGTTTTACTACAGAATACATTTTTATGAACGAGAGTTTTTCATTTTTGTATGCATGACTTTAAGCATAGACTAAATCAAAGTATAGGCAAAATTCTCCAGGCCTGGCTTGGAGGTGGCACCTGGGGAGAGGGTAATTGAACGGGACTCTACTTCAGACCAGTGGGACTAACCTGGCATTGCCAGGTGATTGGAGCCCCCCAAAACATTCTCATTTTCAAAGCCCATCTTTAGACAAGTTTCCATGATTAGAAACATGCTCCTTTATCTTAGAACATTCACCCTTATGGTTACAAATGTGCCCAGAAAAGAACACAGGTTAAGCCATAAATAGTTCACATTCAAATATTAACTACAATCATAAGATTCTTTTCTGACAGCAAATTTTTAAAAGTTTGGAAGGAAATAGCAAGACACAAGTTTTCAAAGTCTGAACAAGATTGGGTGAGAAGGCGGGTTATTGGTCAGGAGAAAGAGATTTATTTCATAAGTGCATTTGTGAAAACTCACAGCATGAACATCCCTGAGAGTTATCAGAAAAATGAGTGAAACTTGTGTGTTCGGCACCCTCTACTTCTTTTAGCACCTTCTCCTACCATGAAATTCAGGACAAACTAGGCCCCAGCACAATCACATAGACCCTGAGTGTTCTACTCTCTCTCCCTCGCCAGCCTGGTGTCCCCCGCGATCACAGGTCCTACATCACATGCCCCCCCCACTTCTATCCACTTAAATATTAGCTGATCGGTTAAATGGATCTAATAACAATATTCCCAGCAAATAGAAAACAAAAGAAAAATTGTTTCCCAAAGATGTTTCCATTTGCCTTAACATGTGAGATGATGTCTCCAATGATAGGGCAGGGATGTGCTATTTCCAGGCACGTGGAGCCTCCTTATCTTCTAACAAAACACACCCAGTACTTGAGGGGCCATTTCTCTCAGCTCCATGCAGTCCATTGGTGCTAATACACCCTGAACAATAAAATACGGTGATACAGGAAGTCCCTGGACGTAGTAGCTAGAGTGTAAACAGAGGGTGTTTGTTTTCTTGTATTCATCAGTAATTTACTCAGCTCAGGTCAGGTCCAGATACATACCTCACACTTGGCCTGTTAAAAGTTTGATCTAGTTTTATTAAAACAGTCTCTCAGTTTGTAAAAGTCTATGAATGTTCAATTAAAAAAGCCTGCTGTAAATTTAGGATCCTCTTGCGTCTGTTGTATTTATGTATTTATTTTTTCTTTTCATTAACAGTGGCCTTGAGCATATCAACCAGCTCTTCAGTCAGCAGATTCTGTAGGGGGCTTTAGACATCTATTTCCCCCTCTTCAGTTTCCTTTAAGGCTGAAAATGCCTCTGCTTATTACTAGTATCCCAGGCCCTTCTCATATTCTCTCAGCTAGGTCTAAATGCAGTATGCATTTTCATGGTTTTATTTTCTATGAATGTAAGAGCAATGGTTCATAAGGTGGTACTCTACGACAGCCATATCTGGACCTTGAGCTATTGCAAGGAGTCAATCTTTTAGAAATGATTCCTGCCATTCACCTGTCCTTCTTCTTCTGTTCTGCTTCTCCTACCCTCTGTCTCAAACCCAACACTTCCTCTAAAGAGATGATCTAATAGGATGGTTTTGTTCTCATCCAATATGGAAAGGCCTCTTCAATAGTCACTAACCTCTTTATGATGGCCAATATACAGAAGGTGCCAAAAAATGTATACACATTTTAAGCAAGGAAAAAACAAAACTGTATAAAATTGTAACACTCGTAAAATTGATATACTCGTATACTGATAAAACAAGATGAATACAAGTCATGTGCGTACATTTTTGGCACCCCTGGGATAAGTGACTGGCTAGAGCCTTGTCCCTGGTTGTAGCCAGGATACTTGGGTTATTTAACAAAAGGCATAGGGACTTTGTAAGAGGCAACATCTTTCAACTTCTTCCTTACAATGCGCTTGCAGGAATGCCCATATAAGAGCTTTACCAGCACATTCTTTTTGCTATCTTATTATAGTGTTTACTTAAATTGTTGGGCTACATGCCTTATCTCCCTTACGAGTCAGTAATCTCCCTGGGTAATATTCCAATATCCCAGTGCTTAGTACAGTACCTTTCAGAAAGAACAGGCTTGATAAACACTGAGGGAACTAAATTTAATAAATTGAGAGAGCCACTCATTTGGGTTTCTAATACAAAATGGCCTTGGCTATTCTGTTTTAAAATATTTAGCAGTTCAGTTAAAAACGCCCCTGTGAATCTTTTATGACATCATTTATCTTTCTATTTCTTTTCAGCTTTAAATTGTACTGCCAGATTTATTTGCTGTGGTATTAGGTTTCTGTGTCTACCCAGTTCTAGTCCAGCTCATCTAATGCAATTCAGTCTTTTTACTGCAAGACTCAGACTCGAATATTAAATCAACATTTGCCATTAAGACTCCACATTTGTCTATGGGATGATGATTGGATTCATCTTTTGGAAAGGAATCTATATAAATACATCTTCTCTAATAATTTCCAAAGATAATCCACCCTACCTCATGTTTCTTAAAATGTGGACTCCAGGACTCAGCAAGTTGCTTTCCTCTGGGCTGCCATCACATCTACTGTCATTTCATTACCTTTACCTTGTGATTTTCTGATGTTTGCTGCCAAACAAATTGTTTCAGAGCAATGCTTGGCATTTTTTTTATGAAAAGCAGAACCTGATCAACAACGTTCCAATTATAAAGGTAAAAAGAGGAAAAGAGAATCAGACTTTGAATTAAATTGCATGTGGACAGGCCTGTAGTTGAGGGCACTAATAACATACTGCATATGTATTTGTGCAGAGCATGCCAGAAGTGAATTCCACATCATTAACAAAGTTCTCTATCGATCGCTCACAATCTGGCAGCTGTAACCAGCAAGGTGCAGAATCAAGTCTTCCTCGCTACTGAATATGTATTATCATGGCCCATGCAAGTCCCTTTTCTGCCTACGGGGCCTGCCAGCCTCGTAGCTGCTTGGAGAGCAGAACGAGGGTTTGCATTAAGGCTCTTCAAGTCATTTCTCTCCCAGACAGGGATCTTGCATTTTAAACACCACTGCACAAAGAGCTTGGAACTCTTTCCCAGAGTCAGTTCTCCTGGCTCACTACAGAGAACAGAGAGAAATATGTCACCCCTGAAAACAGCCACAACCAGTTCTCAGGAGGTAATGGGCTGAATGAGTCATGGGTGGTTGCCACTGGTTCTCTATGCTAATGGTAAGGGGGAAATCAGGGACCAGATGGGAGCTTAGTAGGGACCGGCTCTTACATTTTTTATACTCTCAAAATTCTTCATCCACTTTTTAAAATAAAATGGATTACAGAAGTTCATCATATAATATGTATTTTAATCCTTGCAAGCAAACAACCAGCAAGAGGCAGAGCTGTGCATTGTTGAAGAAGTTGGGTGCCCGAGTCATCCTCTCTCATTGAATTCCTGCTCAGCTGTCTACCAGCTCTGTGATTAAGGACAAGCTATTTAACCTCCCATGCTTCATTTTTCTTATCTATAAAATGCAAAAACAATAGTGCCCACCACCTAGGGTTGCTGTGAGAAATAAATACATCGATATATGTAAAGCACTTAGTAATGTGCCTGGGACAGAGTAAAACAGAAGTTATCAGAATTCAGGAGAATGATGTTTTTTCTCGTCTGACCTAAGTTGATGACTGAAACTGGACTTTCATTTTCCCGTGGTCTCCCAGCTAACTAAGTGGCAGAGAGGGAACAGACATCAATGACAAAAGCTCAATGATCAATGACATCCCACATTCCTCTGAAGTGTTGGAGGGTGAGCACTCCAGTCAGCTGATACAAATGCTTTAACGGATCTTTTTGGGGGGTTGAGAGGAGTTTAGGCTTATTAGCAAATGCGTGTTTCAATCTTTGTTGGACTATCTAATCTGAAACCCTTTTATGATAATCAAAATTATTATCAAAGACGTATTGAATGCCTGCTATGTGCAAAGCTTTGATAAAGACTATGAAATGAAAAAACTGAAGTGTTAAAGCATGGTTCCTGCCCACCTATCAACAGTTTGTGTCTGAACAGATGGCATGGTGACAAATGCTAGAGTGTGCAAAAGTCCAGTGGGGATGGGCAGGGCCTGCGTGGAACCCATATCTTTTCCTGGATGAAGTGGAAGCAGAAATTCTTCACTTAGCTAACAGAGGACCGGACACTGTAAGTCAAGAATAATGCGGAAGACTCCTGACTTTGCTCCATTACAGACATGAGAGTGGGTGGTCACAGACCATCCATAGGGCTTCCTTTGAGCCAGGAATTTTCCTAGGGGGGAAAAAATCACTCTTCGGTATCTAATGCATATCTGTCATATGGTCAAAATAGGGCAAATATTGCTGGAGCAGCATGGGATATACAAGCAATATAAGACAATTCCTATACTTGACAAACTTGTCATCTAACTGGAGAGATATATAAATTACGGACTTAAAAACTCCAAATATAATACAGAAAAATGCTTCTAACAGCATCGATTAAAACAAACAAACAAAAAAAACCAGAAAAAAACAATAAAAAACAGTACTGTCTTAGTTAGCTAAGAATTAAGAGAAACATATACATCCCAAATCAACAAAAATTCTCTCCTATTTCAGATCTGCTTTTTCAGAGAGGAGGGGAACACAGGGATAAAGGAAATCTTTTTCAGAGCTCCCTTAAATGCAAGAGCTCCCTTAAATGAAAACAGAAAAAAAAGCCAAACAAGCTTAAGAATTCCCTCTGCTTCTCAATAGCTTCTTCTCTGTCCCATTTTCTGCCATGACATGGCTCTCCTTGACACTTGAAGCCCCAGCCTTCCACCATTAATTACCCCTCTGGGTTTTTATTTACTTTTCATCTTAGAGAAAAAAAGAGTTGGGAAATAAGGGATTTCTTTTACAGCTGTTCCTTTCTTGTAGCACATTCTATAGACTGTCAACCCTGTACCACCTGCCTGAGAGATTGAAGAAGAGGGGCGGAGGGTGGGGATCAAAATAAAGGGGAGGAGAAAAGTGGTTAAAAACTTAATTTAATATACTACACTAAAGATGCTGAAAAATGCATTTAGTTCAGAACCTCCACCACTGAATATTGTGAAGTAGCATTTAGCTCTAATAGGGTTTCTGCTTCATCAGCTACAATAATTATTTTCCTTAATTTGCCTTGGACATTCTGTATAATGATCTCCATGTTTGGGGGGCTCTTTTTGTAAGCGAAAACAAAAAGCAAGTGTGTGATTTGCTTCACCTCCTACGTCTGCCTTGCCTTCCTTTTCACAGGCCTAAAATGTGTCTTCACTCTCTCTCTGTCATCAGCATGAATTTCTTGACGTTCAGACCATCCATCTCCACCTTCCCACCCCCATCTCTGCAAGCCATCTAATTGGCAATTTGCCACCTCTACCCTTTTCTTTAAAACTAGATCAGCTTCCCTGCAAACTTGCAAGAATATTCTGTCCCCTGCAAGAAACCCCAGAGAGCCTGATCTTGAAAATGTGCAAATGTATTATTTAAAAAATGATATTGAGATCAAACTGTGATGTGTGTTTATATCTTTTTGATCTCTATTTTTTGTCCTTTACTAACTATCCCCCTTACCCTCTTTCTCCGAGTGTTAGCTACAGATTTTCAATCACGCCCACCAGCAAAGCCAACCCACAGGGAAGCTCCCAGCAGTGCCCTTCCAGAACCAGCCCAGCAGACGAAAGGCAGATGGAAAATTCCAGGGGTTCCGATCTGAACATTTAAATGATCATTTAGCGTAACACAAATCTGCGAGATATGTATTTTTAGTTTCCTATGCAGAGCAATGGAATTGAGACAATGCAATAGATCCTGGTGAGGATGTTGCATAGAAAATGCTTTGGAGAACTACAACCAGCAGAGGATGAATTTGGGGAGTCTCTGAAAGGGACTCAGGACAGCAGAAATACTGGTTATAATAATCCCTCCATTGTCTGACACTCTGTCTTTGAAAATTGCATTCACAGCCGCTGTTTTGTTTTTTAATTCTCACTTGGCTATTGGAGTGGGAAGAAGGCTACATGGTTTTGCATCCATTTTACAGATCCTTAAATAATTCAAAGACATAGGAACAAATCAGTGGCAAGGCTAGAGCCAGGCCTCTCACATTTAAGAAGGGTTCTCTTTGCACTGCTTTGTATCCAAAATACACTAACATATTACCTAGCAAATAAGGCTACACTGGGGATAGGTTCATGACTTCAATATTTAGATGCTATTTAAAGACAGAATTTCAAAAATATTTTAATATAGCTGTCAGTAATCTTGATGTTAGACAACAAATGGTTACATATATCAGAATATATGACTTCTGAGATTTAAAATTCTTTAAGGTATACTTTCCACATCCTAAGATGAAAAGTAAGAGCAAATAAGACATACCAAAAGTCGTTCAGATATCTGGTGGCTAGAGTCCAGTCTTGAGTGATCTCTGCCACACTAACCAATCATAACTTAAACCAGCTTTTCCTAGAGCCAGCACTCCCTGTTCACGGTAAGAACAGCTTTACAGACATGATATACCAGAAAACCATTTAAACAGAAAAGATGTGATCTATGAAATCCTATCTCCATTTTTATAATACAATAAAAACACTTCAGCTTCCAAATTAAAGACAGACCCTACGAATAAGGAATAATGGTGAGAATGTGAATCAGGTGTCAGTTATAGAATATTTGAAAGAGTACTAGTAAATAGCTTGTGCTTTCATAGTATGCAATGTGTACCTTCTTGCTGCATGCATGTCTTTATTGTTCATTGTGCCACTGGCTGTGTCTTTGGCTCCTGTATTCTGAGAAAGACTCCTAAAACAGAGGCCATAGAAATGTGGAGCTTTTAATAAGTAAAAAGGATTTGTTTAAACAGAAGGACAAGCCCCACCTCCTTATCCTTTCTCTTATTTCAAATCTTTCTATTTTTCCATTCAGCTATTCCTTTAGACCTTTTAGAGCTACTGTTAATGCTATGAAATTTTTCTGAATTACAGTCTACAGTTACTCTTGGCTATGTGTCTCAAAAATAGCAAGTAAGTAACATATATTGAGCATTTCTATGTGGCAGGCGTGGAATGTAATTCTTTGCATGTATGATCTCATTGAATATGCACAATAAATGCATGAGATGCGTGCTGTTATCCCCGTTTTATGATAGTGATAATACTCACCTTCCCTCTTGATGCCTAAGAAACAACACATAGTATTGCCCTCTAAAATTATTTTTGCCCATCTTCTCTATTTTAATGACATCTCTACCAAAAATCTTGGTATTTTTTCTCTTTCCCTCATCCCCCACATCCAATATATCAGCAGTCTGATTGACTCTATCTCCAAAATATGTCCCAAGTACCTCCACTTCCATCCAGCCGCTCATGTACAATTCTGGTTAAATCTGCCATTATTGCTTGTCTAGATTTGTACAGTAGTCTTATTGCTGATATGCCGCCTCCATTTCTGTTTCGCTATAGTGAAGAGAGTGATCTTTTAAAAAAACAAACAAAATTTAATGGCCTCAGTATAAACCCTATAATGGCTTCCTATCACATTTAGAATAAAATGCAAATCCCGTATCCTGGCATGAATTAGCCCAGGCAAAGTTTCAGACGTAATCATTCTCTACCTTGCTCTTTCTTTTCCAAGAACAGTCCGTGTTTCTTCAACCCTTCAGTTCATTCCTGCCTCAGCATCTTAGCCCTTGTTTTCTCTACCTGGAATGTCCTTCAGCCTTTTGTACAGTGAGTTTTATTATTCACATCTCAGCTTTACATGTAACCTTAAGAGGCTTTCCCTGGCCTCCAAATATAAAGTTGTCACATCGGCATTCATAGCAGTTATCACTGATATTCTTCTTTTTCGCTCCCTAATTTGCCTGTTTACGTCTGTCTCACCATAAGAGCAAGGACTATATTTATCTTATTCACCATTAGGACCGTCTACATAATCTCTAGGGCTGAGGGAAAAATAAAAATATAGGCCCCTTGTTAAAAAAATTATTAAGAATGTCAAGATGAGGGCAGCCATTAAGCCAAGTGCAGGACCCTTCTCAACCCAGGACCTTGTGTGACTACATAGTTCCCAGGCCCATAATGTCTATTCACCATTGTACTCCCAGCTCATACTATTGCTTAAATTATTTTTTGAATTAATTATTAATTTATTTGTTAAATCAATTTATTTGTTAAATACATGAATAAGTTAAGGAATGCATGGAGTTAAGAAAACTGAGCTAGACATAATAGACTTGTTAAACACAGACAATAAAATCCTGAGCTGGAATGGAAACTCAGACAGACTGATCTAGCATTTCCTCTCAGCCACTGTGCCACACTGCATCTCAAGGCAAATAAAATCCAGTCTCTGGGACCAAAAAAAAAAAAAAAAAAAATCCATCCTCTGACTTCAGTAATATTTAATATCATACAGAAATGAAAAATGGCACCAAACAGCTACAATTCAAAAGAACTGTGTGCTAAGTGTTCTAAGAGAGGTATTAAAAAATAAGTTAAAGAAATGTGAATAAGGTGAGTGGTTAGAAGTTGTAGTTGAGGTGGGCTTTGAAGATTGATAGGAGTTTGGTATGTGAACAGTGAGGAAACTTCATGATTGAAGACCTAATAGAGGAGGCACACAGAATGTTCAGACACATGATGGGAAGTCCAGTGTGCCTGAGGAAACACTACGTGAAGGGGAGTGGAAGAAATAAAATTGACACATCTGACAGGTCCCAATTATGGTGGACACTTAATGTTTACGGCCTTTGTTGTGTGTGTGTGTGTGTGTGTGTGTGTTTTGTTTCTTTTGTTTTGGTTTTTCAGTAGGAAATGGGAGCCAAGGTTATGCCATTTTGAAAGATGAACTGGGGAAAGATGAATCTGGCTATAGTGGACAGAGGAGGCAAGTAAAAGAAACCACAGGACATTTGCATGAGCCTCTCTAGGGTGTTCAAAGGAATAAACAGATAATGGGAATCACGGAGAAAATAAAAACCTAAGTGATTAACTGAAGTGGGTGAAGGAGTAGGAATTCCAGGTGTTGATTCTTTAGTCTTAAATCTCCAGCATACCTATTATGTGCTTCCTAGTTTACATGCATGATTTCTAATCCTTATAACAGAACTGAGAGGAATATTTTCTTATTTATCCACAAATCACAACAAAAGAAAGGTGAGTCTCAGAGAAGTGAATTAGCTTGCTTGAGGCCACCCACTAAGAGTAAAAGGTGGGATATGAACTCTCATCAGTGTGACTTTATTATATCATGTCTTAGTAAATGCGGAAATGAAAGTTGGAATCAAGGACGTCAGGACTTGCAGCTGTTTGGGAAAGGTGAGTATTTTATTTATCATCTTATAGAGATCATACTTGTCTCGTGTATATATAATGTCCCTTTTATTTTGTTTTCTTTGTTTTTTTTTATCTAGAAACAATAGTTGTGTGTGTGTGATTTTATAGTAAGTAGCACAAAATTAGTCATTTAATAAACACTCCGTAAGTTCTTTATAGGTATTATGCAAAGTTTCAACTCATAGTTGGGAGTAAAAAAATACCTCAATTTCAACAGAACACGATCAAATTAATTTGGTAAAATAAAAACCTGCGGTAACTACGAAATTTTTAGAAAGACATTTTTAGTAGATTTATGATTAAAAAGAAAGAAAGACTTCTTCTCCCCAACCTTTTATTTATTCCCAAGGGTATATAGAGGAGTGACGAAGAAATATTCAAACGAACACTAGCAATATTTGCTGAGCTAACACTCTTCTCAGTTGAACATTATACTCAACTACCTGCCATGAACACACCATGATCCTTGGAATGGGTTTTTAACAATATTGCTCATTAGACCAGTACATCAATTCATTTCCTCCCCCATGTCTCATCAGAGACAGTTTCAATTTACTCAAATGTTACTTGCTTTGGAATAAGCCATCATCCTTCAGAAACTGAAGTATGTCTCCCTTTGGGGACCATATGACCATTTAATTTAATTTAATTTAGGGAAAAACTGCATCAAATCTTGTTTCACTCCCCTGGGGGAAAACTTGCATCACAAATGAAGAATTCCTATGAAAGAAGCTCTAAGTCCTACCTCCTGTCAAGAAGTTCATTTACATACATCCTCTCTCATTCTATTGACATGTGAAATTGAGTTTATATTTATCCTCCACCTAAACACTCATTAAATATCAACTGTACAGAGTGGGGAAGGTGAGAATCATTTTCTATTCTTATTCCTAATGAGGCCACCTTGGAAAATGAGAAGGAAAGAGGAAGTCAGGAACAATGAGTGCACATGCTAGTGATACTTAATCAACCTTGGGGTAGAATCAATTAATCAATAAAATTGTTTTGAGTACTTTCTATATATAAGGCTATATACAGGTGCTGGGAAAGAGGAGAGGGTAATACAAAGGAATATTCTGGCATTCAAGCTGACCGCTGTCTATTTGGGAAGGTGACACAGCCACTGGAAAAAGTAATAATTCAAAACAAGAGAAATGAAAGTTTTATGTGCAAAGACATAATATTTTAATTATTTGTATCTTCAAACTTTGAAGATGATTCCACAGTGTATCAGTTTGAAAGTGAGGAAAGGTTGCAAAAGGAGTGTAAACGTGTATCACACTTGTAGAAGGCAATTGAGCAATACCTGTCATAAATACAAACACATTTACTTTTTGGCTCAGAAGTTCTTTCTCAAAATATTTATCCTACAGATATATATACAGGAAAACATGAAAGAACTATGTGTGAACGAGAAAATGCCATGCACTGTTTTTGTCCTTATATTTGAAAAGATCAGAAACAATCTATATACCCATCAACTGGGGATTGCTTAAATATATTATGGGACATCATCTGATGGATTTTTGTAGCTATTAAAAATAATGGGGCAGCTTTTTATATATGGATCTGAAAGGATCTTCAATATATATTACTTTGTAAATAAAATAGCAAAGTACAGAACAGAGAGTACAATATGATATGTAGTATTTTTTTTTTACAACATATGTCATAGATATCATATAAATATGAGAATGGTGAATTAACTATATACATAATAGCATACATTATATATATATATATATATAATATTTCTCTCTCTCTCTCTCTCTCTCTCTCTCACACACACACACACACACACACACACACACACACATATCATGTAAATGCTTAAAACAATTAATGTATTTGACAACAATGTTTGCCTCTGGGAGTGGAACAAAGACCAGGGGACAGGGGAGAAAGAGAAACTTAATTTTAACTATATATATTTTACATATATATAATTTTGTTTTGAATACATATATGTATATGTATTGAATACATATATGTATATGTGTGTGTACATATATATTCAATTATTTTTAATAAGAAAAAATATATATATTTTTCTTATTAAACATTAATTCAAGACAGTGAATTAGTAATACAAAATAGAATACAATGAAGCTAATTGGTTGATTATAACAGACTGTGCTATTGGAGTTCAGCAAAGGGAATGTGTACCCTAAGGTGAGGTACCAAGAACTCACTGGGGGAAAAAGCCTGCTTTCAGGGTTAAGTAGACTATCGAATGATCCATGATGAGAACATTCTCTCGTCCTATGTTACTTACTGACATCTATCCTGTAGAGATGGGGTGAGTCAGGACCCTAACTAAGTAATTCACCCTGCTCCAGGACACTGTATCCTGAGTTAGACTCAGAAGAAACTTCCATCAGAAAAGATGAAGATTTTAATAGTCCTAAATTATTCTTACCTCGTCTCCTTGCCCTTTTAAAACTTGGTTATTATCATTTCCTACATGGCAGTTCTACTGAGGAATAAATCTTTGTAGATTCAATTGGTACTTCTAGAAAAAAATAGGTATTGTTGTGTGAAAGACAAAATGCACCAGAGAAATAAGGAGATGATTTTATTCAGATTATTGAATAGGGAGAATGTTCACTAATGAGGAACATCTCACTGAAAAGGAAGGGAGTCTGGGTCTTACAGAGGCAGGTAGGTAAACAAATGATTCATGAATCTTATGAAAGTGTGTGGAAGAATGAAGGTGGGTCATTATATCAAATATGCTAGTGCAGAGTTATCTTTTGCGGTTAACCAAACAGAAAAGAGTGGAGAGAAATAAGCGTCACTATTTTCTGGTAGCACAGGGCTCAGGTAAAGTTTGACAATGTCATTTGCCTCCATTTTCACACAGAGTTAGGACCCTACAATTCTCCTAGCTCCTCCAGTTTTATCTGTGGCTTTTTCACCCTTGTTTCCTCAGTTTCCAACCCCAATTCTGCACTGATTTTCTCAGATGGCCTGCCTACACAGGGGGGTGTACCTGGTCTACTTCTTCTCTTTCTTCCTATCTATTTAGTCTTAGTTCTGATTGGTTGATATCTTCTCTTAATATCCTTAACAACTCTCCTTGTCACTAAGGAATCATTTTCAGTACTTAAGTGACTTCATAATCTTTCACCTAAACATTCTTTAATAACATATATCACTGAACTTTGGCTGGCCTTTCTCACAGTGAAAAAGAACTTCCCCAACTCTTGAGAAACAACTGATTGGATCTCTTTGCCACAGAGTCTGTCCTGAATTGGAAAGAACCACCACCACAACAACAGCAATCATCAGTTATAAGGGAAAAATAGAGAGCTTAGCTGTCCTCCAGTTTCACCAAAGACAGATCAGGAGGAAATGAACCAGAAGGGAGAAAGGAAGGATTTAAGTGATGGAGACTGAGTAATAACTGTTGACAGAAGAGAGGTTATTATTAAGTATTAGGACATATTATCAAGGATGGTTATGAAAAGTGAAGAAATTTCCAGGCTGCAGAAATCCATCACCTTAAGCATAAAATGTCTTTAATAAAATATATACAGAGAGAAACATATTTGTTTTACAGAACCTCAACGATAATATAGTAGTTTTTCACTTCTCATATCCCAGTGACATGATCTTAACTTTCCAATTGCATCAAACGTGCCTCTACCTTCCACCCTTGGACTGCTTAGAAGCAGAAGGCATTGAATTATGAGGACAACTCCATCCATACATTTAGGATTGTAGTATACTTTCTCTTCTTTTTCTTCTTCTCCTTCTCCTTCTTCTTCTTTTTACTTTATTTTAAAATGATGTTAGAGTATATTTAAATATTTTGACCTTGCTATGGAAGTTCTTTTATTGGGTAAATCTTTGCCATTATTATTGCTGTTGTTATTGGGAGAGGCTGCTTTCCCCTTATATTTGATGGATTCAGTGCTAACACATGAGATTTGCAAAATACTATGCTATGCCACTGTGGCCACAAGCTCTTTTACATGTCCAAAGCCTGTGTGTTTCTGAACTTTTATATTCCTATGCAAATAAAATGCAGCTACCAGGATGCACACATCTACATCCACAGCTAATTGCACTCCTAAGGACTCTTCATTGTCTTCCATTTACACATAATTAAATCCCCTGCTCTTTATCTGTTCCTGTAAGTTTTAACATAGAAATACAGAGAGAAAAGAAAAACAATCAGGCCACCCCACCCCCACCACACACAGCCCCCAAACCTGCTGGGTTTAAAGGAAAATCCTTCATTAGCCCCAGTTGTCTATGCCAAACATTTTGCAGTGAAACACCCATACAGAGTGTTCCCATTTGGGGAACGAAAATGTTACAGAGGAGCAATGGCACTTTCCATGCCTATTCCTGAGCCATTTTAAAGGGAGTAAAACACGCAGGAAAATGTTCAATGAATTTTATAGCGAAGTATCACGGTGCTGTTATCAGCTTCCTTGCGGGAAATGGTAATGTGTGTTCATATAAACACAATGGGGTTGATCACCTCATATTCATTCGGCTGCCTCCCAGTACCCAAGCAACTCATGCACAAATGTCTATGTGCTCCCCCCATAGCTCTCAGAATTCAAGGCTCCGCAACCCTCACAGGCCCTGCTGCTACCCAGCAGCTCAACAAGCAATTGAATCTTTATTTCCTCAGCATATCCTCACTCCTACCATTGACCAGAAATTTGCTCAATTTTCATTCTCTTCCAGAGGATTAGCCTAAGATGATGGTCAGTCTTCTTCAGTGTTTTAACCCCGTAAATACCTAAGAGCAACAGTCATTTTCTTATTTTGTTTTTCATCAAAATTCCAGGAAAGCAAAGCAAACAGAAAATAAAAACAAAGTGAAAGCAAACCAAAGACCAACAACAAAGAATCAAGCACAATGGCACAAGTGCAATGGTCAAGAAATAAAAAAAACAGATTCAGATGCCCAGCTAGAACCCACATTTGGCAATGTAGTGGTTTTATGGAGATTAAAAAAAAATGACCCTTAGCTGCTAAATATCTTAGCATGTTCAGATAACTGTGCTGAATATTCATCTGTGGGTTCATGAAGGCAGCTGGCTGTGGTGGGTCAATTTTTAGACCATAATTCTGATTACTGGGAGGCTAGTTCTGGTTCTCCCACTACCAAGTTAATCTGAACAACAAGCAGTAATTTGGTGTAGAGACTAATCTTGACATATTTACTTTTCCTGAACAAAATATGATTTGTGAAATGAGTATAGGTATAGCTATCTGACCGAACATCCACCAGGAATTTTGAAAAAAAATCATATGAAGTCAAATCAGTTGCAGAATATATTCCTCTAAACATATGTTAAGCCACACTCTAACTTGAATCTTGCAAATAGAAGAGATTCGGGATATCAATATTCCTACTCTCACAGCATCCAGACTGATGTCCCAATTAATCAAGGAAGAAGACATACAGTAAGAGGAGCTTGAGTCTGGAGTAAATACCCAAATTCCTATAACAGCTGGTTTCTGTATCACACCTCATGGATCTCTGATTGCCTTGGTTGATCAGTGTTTTATGTTGTTAATTTTGGGTCATTATGTATACCTAAAGCAGGTACTGAGAGTGTCTTCTATGTTAATTAATCTAGTCATTAATCAATCAGTTATTGAGTAATTATAATTTTTTCTAGCATTGAATATATAAAGATAAAAATGTTGCTGTTCTCACATTTAAGGAGCTCAGATGTCATTAAGGGAGAGAAGCATATATATATATATAAATTGTTTAATTATCACTGATAGTTTTAATAGACCTTCATAAAAGTACAGTGATAGCCTAAAGAAGAGATAAACACTTCTCAGGGCAGAGGATAGAGAGAAGACTTAGGACCAATCCGGAATCACATGAGCAGTTAAGATAGGTGTTGGAGCATAAGGGTTTGAGATGTTGAAGAAGAGAAGGAAAACACATGGGCAGAGAAAAAGAGGCAAGTATCTTGGCCTATTCAGATAACTATTAATATAAACAATTTTTTAAAAGGCAAACACAGAGGGAGAAAAGGGGTGAAAAGTGGGAAACAAAACTATATCGGTTGAGAATATTAAATAGCATAGAAAAGTTTGGATTGTATCTTTGATAAGAAGAAACCATTGAATAAATGTATTTCACTCCTATTTTCCAAGAAGAGCCTTTCTTAGGGTGTATCTCTATCCAGGTCTTTCCGAGGAAGAAATAGAATTCTCAGAGTCAAAGTCATGACCTCATCATCCCTGATCTTCTCCTTTTCTTTATAAATGTAAAATCAAGTTAATTTTACATCAAAGAAATGTATGCAGGGAAAAACCACAACCAAGACAATTGAAAATTATATGAGAAGAAGGGAAGCATAATTTCCCTTGGTGCTGGGGTAATGAGGCTGGTGATAAGAGGCAGGTTGTATTGATACCGTGCTAAGGTCTGGCTGCCTGCCAATTGAAAAAGTTAAAAATCAAGAGACATGGTTGGTGCAGAGGAAAGTAGGTTTATTCAGAATGCCGGCATTCTGAGAGAATGGCGGACTCCTGTCCAAAGGCCGCCTCCCCATTCATAGACCGGGCAGATGGTTTTATAGGTACACAAAAAGCACAAAAGAAAGGGGGATTCGGTCAGGTAGGTCCGAGGTCTGACATCTCTTCCTGGGGTCAGGTCTGTTTTAAGATAATGTTATCTCTGGACTCCGGACTCAGAATGGACCATGGGGGTCTGGGACTTTATGTGTATTCCAGTGTCTGGGCGCCCAGAGATTAAGAAATTGCTTTTTTCAGTTTAAGATTCTGTTAATCAAATGGATCAACGATGTATGGGTAGCCTTGAGAAAGGGAATAAAACAGTTTTTCAAGTAATCTGTGAGGGGAGAAACAAAGAGGAAATAGCTGAATATCAGGGTGGATCAAACTGCAAACTAACTAATTTAACTGCAAGTGGCTAGATAGCGAGCTAGCTATGTGGGGATTCAAACCACAACCTAGCTAAGTCTAATTACATTATTGAGTTACCAAATTCCACCTTTACAGGATGAGCACAAGTTTCAGACGTTTGGGACTACCCTGGTTAACCAGTTGACAGTCTCTATTGTTGGCACCCAGGGACTTCTTTCTACTTCTCCAACTGAAGCAGCAACTTTACACATATTTCAGTTCTATTTATAAACTCAGAAATAGTCAGATTATCCAGCATTAGGTTGAGTGTCTAATGTAATCCTATTTCCCTAACGCAATGATCCTCTTGAATTAAAAAAAATAAAGGACTCTGAAATATCATATAAAAATTTTATTCCCCCATATGAAAAGAAGGCTAGAACCCAGGAAGGTAATTGGGTGCAATGGTCTTTTTCAATTCGGAATGTTTTAGACTAAGTCACAAAGCAAGCAATGAAGCACAGGCTAATTCAAGGTGGAGAGTCTGATATCAGACAACTTCATAAAGTTAGGAGCTCAACGGGCTCCACCCATTGCACAAAAGGAGTATTTAAGAAAGCTTGCCTGTCTGGACCTTGGCACTGGGTAGATGGAAAAAATAAGAAAATATCCCTTGAGAATTTATAATCACAAGCCAGCCTTCAGAAAGGTTTTTGGTCTTATTTAATTCTTGTGTAGTCAGAAAAACCTCAAGTAAAGAATTTAATTTTAAATGTTCCTGAGTTAGAAGAACCACCCCATCCCCATCCAACATACACCAAACTTCGATGATTATAAACAATTTTAATTGATCTGTAGCAGAATGCTACCTTTACCAAGATTCAAGAATTACCACAAATAATGTTCGAAGAAAAATGAGAAGCTCATAGTAAAAGTGTGTGTGTGTGTGTGTGTGTGTGTGTGTAAGCACTGTGAGTTAAAAATGAAACAAGTAGTAGAATCAGACTCTTAAAGACTTCAGATATTATAAGTATCAAACACAAATATAAAAAAAGTGTTTAATATATAATCAAAAAAGAGATGTTTAAAAATAAGAGCAAGAAAAAAAGACATTATATATTATTAACTAGATTTGGAGTAAATGGTACTTAGAGAAACAAAATATTTAAAAATAAAAATTAATAGATGCATTAATAGAATATTAGACTCTACTACAGGGAAAATTGGAAACATGAAAAATGTGTAACCTTTTTAAATTCTGTAATACAGCTCAGAGAGGCAGATGGATACTAAAAATAAGAAAGTCAAAAGTCATGGAAGATAGAGTGAAAAAAGTCTAACAAGTGTAATCAGAATTTCAAAAAGATATAATAGAATGAGAAAGAGGTTAACTTAGGAGATAAAATGGCAGAAATTATACCAGATTTGTTGAAAGATAGAAATCCTTAGGTTAAGGAAGCCAAATGAATCCCAAGCAATATACATGTTCAGATGCCTTCTGGGTTTCAGACCAGCATTTTTATATTCAGACATCTTAAATGGCATAGTCAAGCATTCAGATTTCCAAAATATCTAGCTTTTTATAGCTAAAATCCATCTTTGCATTTAATTTATTTTTCCAGTAGTAGTAGAGATTTCTCTGAAATTATTAATAAACAGAACTTAAATTTTCAGAATCCAGAAGGACATAAGTTAGATAACAAAGGTCAGAGATCCACAAGATCCTTAAAGTATCTCAAAGAGGAAATGGAAATTTTTGAACAGATTTTTCTCCCATCCTTGAATAGAGCACATTTTCTGTTGCCAATGGCCTTGCTTATTCTTCCCTCCCTACTTTGCTTTGCTGGCCAAAATGGAAATGACAAGATGTTGTCCTAAGCAGTTTTACAAAATTGATCAGGCAAGACTAATATAGACCTTGGTCCCTAATCATTCATCAGTACGTTAAATTGAAGCAAGAAAGGAGCAAAGGTTGGTGTACACATTTGTGGGTTCCACGTGAGCAAGGGCTCGATGATGGAAGCCTGGGGAATCTTGCCTTTGTGCAGAGGCTAAATCACTCTTCAAAAGAAAAACTGGGTATGGGGTGTTCTTTTTGTTACTCAAATTAATCTAATTTTTCTTAAGGTGATTAGACATTCGCTATAGAGAAAAAGTTAACTACCAAGTAATTTTTCTTTTTGTTATGGACGTGGGGACAGGCAGGCATCGACTAATTGATTGGAAATTTTGGTGGATGATGTTTATAAAATAATTTCAAATACATAGTGTGTGTGTGTGTGTGTGTGTGTGTGCGTGTGTGCGTGTGTGTGTGTGATGTCCAAGTCTAAAATAAATCTGTATTCTATTTATTCAACTTTACTCAGAACTTTTCGCTATAAAAGACGCCTGGTTTTTAGCAGAGTATAAGTTAAATAAGCCTTGATGTGTTCATCTGTATGTCTTCCTTTATACTCGATCTTCAGCCTCTTGTCTTCTTGACTTTTCCAGCCCCCACTGATTTATTGTTCTGAACTTCTACAGCACACCTTTCTCATGATACTCATTTTGTTGTCTACATTATACCTTATTTTTATGCCCTGTTTATTTTGAGTACATTTCATATGTGAAATGTTTCAAGTTCTCAGGCCAAAAACCGTGAAATGTCCTTTAGACATCTTTTAGTGCCTAGGAAGGAGTTGTACTTCAGGAACTACTCCACGCATTCCTGTCTCAGATTGTACTGCAATGATTTATTGAATATGTTTTATTTTATTTGTAGAATGAATACATGAAGTAAATAACAAATCCAGTTTTATAAATATGTTATATCCTCTAAACCGAAAGTTACTACTGCTAAATTGTCACAAACCCAAATGTTTTTCTTCTCACTATCATGACTTTCTGTGTAGAAAACCAGTCTCTGCAATCAAGAAATAGACAATTTAATTAAGCAATATAACCAGTAACATACATGTAGAACATAAGGACAGTCTACTTTAGAATCAATGGATAATTCAAAAGGAGTACTTTAAAATTAAAATGGGTTTAAAAAGTTTTTTGTCTTTTTTTAGTTTCACATTTGACAAATATGAACTAGTGTTACCCAATGTTGCCCATAATTAAAGTAAATGAGAGAGCAAAAGCAATTATTTGGTTCATCAAATGATTGATTATACCAGTTTGAAGGCAACAAGTACAGGATTAAATTTTCTCTGAAATTATCAGAATTGTATAATGAAGGAAGGGGGAGTTATGGGTATATGAATCAAATTCTCTTTCCAGTTTTATAAACATGTATTAAAATATAAGTTTCATCAATTACTAGTTACTTAATTTGGGATAACTTGCTTAATTTATTAGTGTTTCAGTTTCTTTATCTCTACAATGGGAATAGCAATAACTACTTTGCAAAATTGTTTTGGACGTTAAATAACCTAATGAAAGTAAAGGTCTCATCACTATCCATAGCATAGTAGACACTTAATAAACTCATTATCACACTAATAAGCCATCTCTCTTGAAATGGATTACAAAATCAAGATAGTCCCTACCTTTTCTATTAGATCTGTCAATCACCATGACAGAGCCTCTTTTAAGAAGGCTAACCTGCCCATAGATATCTTCAAGGGAGGAGCCTCAACCAGCCATGCTTTATACCAGTCCCTGGGTCTGCCTTTCTGGATGGAAAGTACTCCAGACTCACAGACAGCCATCCTTATGCTATTCCACAATGCACGGCTATCCTGATGTGAACTGTCTCCCCAGTGGTGAATGAGTTAGGGCAACTGGATTCTTGTTTTCAGGAAATAGAATGGAGAAATATGGGGGATGGGGGATGTCAAGTAAGTTATGGAGTAAGTTTACAATGCATGTGGTTTACCAGTTAAGGTAGGGAGTAAAGTGGTGTGAACAAGCCTATATCAAGAGTAAACCAAAGACGAAGGGAGTAGAAACTATAGGCAAAGAGACACAGAAAAATATAATGTATTTAAGATGACAAGGTAAAGAAGCAAGGAATTGAGTGAGAAATAAGGAGACCAGACATACAAGAGAAGCAAAGGTTGAGGGACTAGCCAAATGGAAAACAGGAAAGAAGAGCCAACACAAATTCTTGACATTGTGATTCTTAGAAACACTATGACCAGAGTTTCTCTATCTGAGAGAGTCCCAGCCCCAATCATTTTTTTTTTCTCCAGGAGCACAAGGAGAATAGATTACATATATTAATATTTCTCTGTCATCCTGCCACCCCACTATTCCTTGAGCTAGCAGAAATGAGTTTCTTGTAACTAACTAACATTTTCAATCTAACTAAATGCCTTGGAAGCATTTGAGGAGATAGAAGATCTATGTAGCAAATAAATGAATTAAACTAACAAAGGACAGTCATCATTATGTTCATTTTCTGCCCCCTCCCTTGTTTTAATGCATTACCACCTCTCTGCAGTTTGCTCATGTTGTCCCTCCATGTGGGAAATATCTTTTTCAAGTCTCTCCAGCTAGAGTTGATCCTTGAACAAAACATCTATGAACTGCGCAAATCCACTTATATGTGGATTTTTATCAAGTATACAGTCGGCCTTCCATATTCCTGGGTTTGGCATCGACAGATGGAATCAACCTCAGATCAAAAAACGATATGTGGATGGGAATCCAAGCACATAGAGGGCCAGCTGTATACATTGTTCTACACCACTTTATACAAGGGACTGGAGCATTGCCGATTTGAGTATCCACGGGGTAGGCGTGGAGCTGTAACCAATTCCCTGTGGATACCAGGGGAGGACTGTAGTTCAGTATTTGGGGAGTCAAAAGATGTACATGGATTTTGAACTGCTTGGGAATAGGTGCCACTAACCCCAGCGTTATTCAAGGGTCAACTGTACTTAAATCCTATTTGTAAAATGCCCAGTTGAAGCTTCTCATCTTCCTCAACACTCTGCCTATACAACTTGTAACTTAATTCCTAGACCATTTTGTAAAATACTAAACACTACCATGTGTTATCTCTTATGCCTAAAACTTGCATTGTTAGCTAATGCATTTTTTTACATATTATTTATATATCTAATCCAGTCTCCAGAAAGTATAAGTTCTTTGACTGTAGAAACTGAGGCAGATGCACTTTTTTAAAAAAATTTCTTTTATCTTTATCACATGATATCCCTGAGTAGCAGCAGAGAAAAAATATGAATGAACAAACAAAAATCAAATGAATGAAAGAATGACTACATTAAATGCAGTCAAAAGGCTTATATCAGAGTGCTCATAAGAACCATATGGGAAAGTTCTCTATTTCTTAATGAGGCAAGGAGTAGCATTGGTACATCAATTCCTTTGAAACCAAGTTGCTCAATTCATCCGTCAGAGGCTGTTATAATTATGTTTATCACCACCAAAAAAAGCAGTGAGTGCAAAAGTCTATTTTAGGGGTTACAGTGTAATAATTAGGGCCTATCAGACCCATGCAAGAACCTTTGAAAACTTCCAATGCATCTGATTGTGTTAAAGAGGATGTCACAAAGAATTGATTTCCTATCGCAGGTCAGCTGACAAGATGGAGCAGAGGAGGTCTTGGCATAAACCGAGGTATTCAGTCGGAATTGTTTGTTTACAGTTCTCTTTAATTTCAGGAGAAAAGAATCTTTCATCTCTCTTCCACACTTGAACAGCAGGTGGGCAGACACTGAAATTTTTCAGGGGAGTGTGTGGGTAAGTCACTTGGAAGAAGTTCAAACGTCATGTATATTACTGATGTTGACAACTCTAACTGCAGGACACGGGGGAAGCAATCCAAGCTGGGGGAGAGCTGGCCTTTTAGGGTATTTTTAAAAATATAAATGCTCTGACACTGATCTAAAACCCTAGTTCCTGAGGGCTTTGGTGTGTAACCGTGATGTGTGAGGCCAGGCATATACAAAGGCTGGGATGGAAGATTTTGCTGAAATAAAATTGAAAGCAGCTTACATGTGCTGCCACTTCTCAAATCAACTGTAGCTTCTTGAGTTGGAAAACACCAGATTTGCTATTCATTGTTTTGTCGTTGTTTGTTTTCACTGCTGTCTTTGCCTTTCCAGGGTCGGGATGAAGGGAAACCTGTTTCAGGAGCAAAAATGAGAAATTTTGAAAGCATTCAGTTGAGTTTGATATTGCTCTCCTAAATTTCTTGTAGCAGGCATCCATGACAATTGTGTGTGTATATATGTATGAATCCAACTCATTTGCAGGTGGCTGCATTCATTTTTTACAATAGATATCTCAGCCCAATCCAAAAGTGATTGTTAAGATCATTCAATATGAACATAGGAGTCAAGCTTCTGGAAAAAAAAAGCAGTGAAGGTGTGAACTAAATTTGTTGTAAGGACTTTGGGGTGTATAGGAAAGACCATATGATCACTTCTTTGAAAGAATGAGCCATCTTTTTATTTTGCTTGTTTTTTGTTTATATTTATTTTAGTATCTTAATTTACTTACAAATGTCTTTAATCATTACAGAAGGCATTTTATATATTTTTCTAATATATATATTTTATAATATGATATAACATATTTTTCTTCCTTTCTCTGTCTCTGTCTCTCTCTCTCTTTCTTCCCTAAATTATGATGATCTGTTTTATCTTTTCCACTTCAGAGGTCATCTTTCACCTTTGTGGTTCTGTGTTTATTTATACCTCAGATTAACTTTGTTTGGTTTTTATAAAAAAGAGTCCCACATATCTGAATTATCTTTCAAAATTCTGACTTTAAGTCTGTGGATAGTGCTAGTTAGCTCTCCTTTGTTGTACAGATATAAGTTGTTTGGAATTGAAGAGTTCTGTGTGAAAAAGTAGGAGAACTAATGGTGCAAAAAACAAGACATGGAGAAAATTAAAATATGTACGTTTTCACACTGGTGGCATAGTTAAAGTCACTGTTTGGGGAAATAAAAATGTATTATGTGTTCAATGGTTGATTCTTTAGATGATCTTATTTATCATGTGTGGGGTGAAGTTAGAAAGCGATATGATATACGAAAGTCGCACAATTAAGTTTGCGAACTTGTTGCAAAGATGTTGCTAACCTTTTTTTGATATCAGAGGGATTATTCATTATGAATTTGTACCAATTGAACAGTTAACCAAGTTTACTATTTGGAAGTGGTGAAAGGCTGTGTGAAAAAGTTAGATGAAAACGACCTGAACATTTTGCCAACAATTCATGGCTCTTGCATCACGACAATGCACCAGCTCACACGGCACTGGTCTGTGAGGGAGTATTTAGCCAGTAAACAAATAACTGAAAATAACTGTTTTGGAACACCCTCCCTGCTGATCTTGCCCCCAATGACTTCTTTCTTTGCCCTAAGGTAAAGGAAATATTGAAAGGAAGACATTTTGATGACATTCAGGACATCAAGGGTAATACGACCACAGCTCTGATGGCCATTCCAGAAAAAGAGTTCCAAAATTGCTTTGAAAGGTGGACTAGGCAGTGGTGTTGGTTCATAGCTTCCCAAGGGGAGTACTTCGAAGGTGACCAAAGTGATATTCAGCAATGAGGTATGTAGCACTTTTTCTAGGAAGAGTTTGCAAGCTTAATTGTCTGACCTCATAGACACAAAATAATTATGAAAAAAGAAAGATATGCTTGTGCCTTCTTTCTCCCTCATAAAAACATATGTTTTTAGGGAATTCACTATGCCTACCACCCACTTTCCCAGACTTTCTCCTCCATCTTCTCCTCTCTCCCGGCTCCTTCACAACCTACCCTTCTCATTCCAGCTTGTTGATTTTCCTGATAGAATTCATTATTTGCATTTAATCAGCTCAATTAGGTGAACTCACTGTCCTGCAAAGGGGTTAAACACAACTTCAACTTCAGCTGTGACCCTTGATAGGCCAGAATCACTCAAGGGACTTGGGGGCAGTGCTCAGAAACCTTCATATGGCAGTTGTTCTAGAATAAGGCTTGAGAAAAGACTGACATTCCATTTAATCCCGATTAAGTTTGAAGGCAGATTACCTTTTACTATGAACCTCCTTCAGGTTCCCAAAAAAACAGATATGCATACTTTATTTCATGAGCTAGAGAGGTGTGAGGTGAAATGAAGAGTTTGCATCCCAATTCTTCCCCTCTAGAGTATGGCATCAGGCAAATGGGGATTTATTCATTCAACAAACCATATGAATGTCAGGCACCGCTCGCTCTTGTCCCTGCGTTTGCTAAGACTCGAGCAATGCTGATGAGATCTATGACAAGCTCATGGAGCATATATATAGTGGAGTGGTACAGCTGACACAAATATATACTAATAGACAAGAGAAAATCTGGGAATGTAAGTACTGTAGGAAAAACAAAGGAGAGTGATAAAGTTAAGTTAGTGCATCATAGACTTTAATGTCAACACAAATCACCTGGGGACCTTGTTATACTGCAGATTCTGATTCCGTAATCTTGGGGTGGTGCTCAAGATTCTGCACTTCTAACAAGCTTCTATTATGCTGTTAATTCCACCAAGAGAGATATGCAATAAGCAGTCCTTTGGTACGTATTTAATATCCACTGCCATGTTGGGTCCAGAGGGGTCATGAAGACTCCTTGGCATCCTCTGGAATTCTATGGAATTTCTGCCACTGACATGTTTTCGAAGTGATAGTGAAAAAGTAGTGTTTATTCAAAATATATAAGGATTGATGTGCTAAACTAAATATCAACTGTACCAATGTATAGGATAGAAAAAAAAATGCACAGGTCAGTTGAGGAGGGTGAAGTCAGAGACCTTTTTCCCCTGGTTTCCTCGGGCTTCCCTGGTTGTCTGGCATTGTTTGTCTGCTGATTAGTGAGGTGTCTCTGGGGTACATTAATGTGGAAGGTTGGATGTGTTTGACAATAAGTCAATGATTCTTTTTGACACGACTTTAATAGTACTGAAGAAGTGATTGTAAGATGATGCCTTTTAATGGGATATAGATATAAGCGACCTGCTTTTTATGACAAAGGTCAATGGTATTGATGGGTAGTGTAGAGAAGATAATTTGCTTGGCATGGTAGCAGACAACTTGCATGATTCATGAAGGTATCACTGTCCCTTTCTTTCATTTTTTTTTTTTTTAATCTCTCCCACAAGGAAGAAAGAAGAGTGCCCCTGCCAATTTCCTCTAGCTGCCACTTCATATGAAATAAGGAAAAGGTGATATCCCACAATAAAATGAGTCACTGCTCAACAATTGATGGTAACCTCTAGCTGGCCCAGGCCTTCAGAATTTGACAATCATATATGGAATGAATTTTCGTTTATTATGAAGGAAGTGGATGTGTGCCATTCCAATGGGACACACAAGCAGTCAAGGAGCAAAGGCTGAGTGGCCGAGACTGGAGGAGGGCAGAGGCCATGTGAGAAGAATGTAAAAGCACATCCATATATGTCTACATGGTACGTGCAGGTTGAGCCCTAAAGTACCAGAATCGGCTCTGCAGAATTACATTTTGATGAAAGGTCATGGCCAAGCAAAATGAAGGGTACCCTGTGGGTAGAGGGCTGCTTCTAGAAGCACAGCTAGCTGGCCTTGGGCTGGATTGGAACCACTGGTTAATCATGGGTCAGGCAGAGAACACTGTGGATCCTTCTAGACAGTGCCCACTGCAGGGCAAAGAAAGTCTCACAGAGATTCTTCTGCCCCAGCTTTATTTTTCTGCACCTTATTGAGTCTTATTTGTTATGACGGGGGAAGAGCTAGGAAATGGAGAGAAATGAGTGTGGAAAAGAGAGAAGAAAGAGAGAAGTGAGGCCATGGTGAGAGGGAGAGACAGGAAGGGTGGGAGAAGAGAAGGAATGAAGTAAGAGGGAGAGAAAAACAGAATTTGCACATGGTAAGTGTTCTCGAAACTAAATACTCCTAGAGTCTGCCTTTGCCACAAGGGTAAAATTCTCTCCTAAGCCACATTAAGGTGGTTTTACCAATGGCTCTTTCCAGAGAGGATGTGTGTCCCACTCTGCCTCCTGTCCTCAGCCCTCTCTCTATCCACTAGAATATTGCAGGAACAGTTTATTTGGAAAACTTTGGCTAGTTGGTCTTACCCACAATGCTTCCCACTCCCAAATTTAAGTCCCTCCAATAACCTGCCTTCTCCTGGATTTTTATTCCAAATTGGGCTGTGTTTTCTTAGATGATTTATGTCCTTTTCCTCCATCCCACTGCATGCCTGCCTCTTTTTTTTTTAATAGTTTCAGGTGTACAAAACAATGTAATAGACATTTACACCCCTCACAAAATGATAACCCTCCTCCCCCAATCTACTAGCCCTCTGACATTGTATATACTAGCTGTTACAATTCCATTGACTCTATTCCCTATACTGTACTCCACATCCTGTGACTATATATATATATTAAATTATAGTTGACGTTCAATTTTATTCAGATTCAGCTTCATGTGCCTGCCTCTTTAAACTTCACTCTGCATGCTGTGGATGGCCTCCCCCACAGTTAACAGTAAGGGGACATGATTGAACAATAGTGGTTGCAGTGAGAAGAGTGGTGTTGTGTAAGATGGTGAGATATTATGAGTTGTAACATGCAGGGGATTTTGCCAGTCGTGTAAGCTCATTGTTAGAACTTGGGGAGGACAGAGCTTTGCCACTACTCAGATGACATCAGTGTCACTCATGCAACTCACTCTTTCTTCAGTTCCTTAACATTTTCATCTCAGTGAATAACTTGCATTTATTTTACATGTCCATTTCTGGGGCCAAAATTTAGGCTTAGTCGATAAAACCAAAACCCAAACCAAACCAGATCAAAACAAACTAACCTTCTCTACTTCTGAAATATGAAATTCTATCACAGCTGAATCTCTTGCCTTTCAGGTCTCTTCCTTGGTTATTATCACAAATATATCTAAATTCAAATCTCATTGATATGTCAGTGTGTTTACCTGTTTAATATTTTATTATCTATCATACTTCTCCTGTCTCCTCATTCAGTCTAGCTTCTGTTGTCCAACACATCAACACTGTTGTCCATCCAAGAGTTTTCCTCCTCCCACAACTGGTTTCTAAATACTATTGAAAAAAATCACTCAGTATCATGTTAATATAAATTCAGTAAACCCAGCCACAGCTAAGGCCCTTGTACTGCTAGATAACGGTGCTATTTCCAGCATTGTTTCAAAATGTCTCTTCAAATATCTTATCTCCTCCACTTCAGCCTTGGCTCCATATATCACATCAGTGAAAATATAAGGTATTAATTAGATAGGGACACCATCAACTTCTAATACTTACCTACAAGATAGCCTTCTAATACTTCATCCTTTCTATTTCAAAGAGTACCCCATCCCAATGTAAAGCTAATCCCACACCCTCTTTATCCCTCACCCTCTTTAGTCAAATATGCCTCCTTTTAAATTGCTTTCTACTTGACACCTGATCCCAATTACTTCCTATTGGTATTTAAATAGGATCAGACCCTTATATCATTAAAAAAAATAAAGACTCCCACAAACCTTTCCCTTTCTCCACCCTACTATATATATACTATATATATTGATTATTTTTTAATCAATGTAAGAATGAGGCCAATAAGATTTAACTTAGGAGTATGTATATGAAAAGAAAAAAAATATATCAATTTGCTCATTTCTCTGCTCTGTAATCGAACTTCGTGTTATATATACTATATATATATATATATATATATATATATATATATATATATCCACACTTTTAAAAAGAATTGTCACTTTTCTTCACCTCAAAGTCACTCTTTAACCCATTGCCTTTTGGACTGTATCCCTATCATTTCATGAATTAACCCTTGTCATTAGGATGCTAATGACACTGTTGTTAAACCTATCACCTGCTTTTTGGTCATTTTCTTCCCTAACTTCTCTGCCGTCTTCAACTTGGACAACCATGCTAGTCTAGAAATTCTCTATGCCCTTGGATTTCATAAAATCACTGTCATGGGGGACTCTAGTCCTGTTCTCAGCACAAGAACGCAGGATATGGTGAGGCCAAAGAGGAACACCCACGGAGCCATAGATAGGGGAGTCATACCACTATATTCTCGCTGGCGGCTGGGTTGGAGACACAAAAGCAAACATCTGCGAGTACCCCAACAAGGGGTCTTCCTGCATCCCAGTCTCACTGGCAGCTGGGTGAGACACAGAAAGTAGGATCCACACGATCCACAATCCGCCAGCCACGCTTGCTAACCCCACTTGCTGCAATCAGCCATCCGCTTCTCTGCCAACCCACCAACCCCTTTGCTAACTGCAATCCACACTTGCTAGCTCAGCCACGGTAGTTGTATCAGTGGCTGATATCTAACTGGTCACAGCTGATGGCCATCTACTACCTGAGCCAGCACCTTTCCACGTGAGGCTGAGAGCTCTCTGGGACTCTGTCCCCACAACCATGCTTCCCCCATCTTGTATCACCTCTCTGGATGCTTCTGCTCAGGCTTCTTTTCAGTTTTCTTCCTCCACATAGTCTGTAAATGGTGATACTTCTCAAATCCCAAACTTTTCTCTCTAACTCCACGTTCTTCCATTGACTTCAGTTTGGAAATCACTCCCACAGGGGACCTTTGAAGGCCTACAGATAGGGGGTTGTATCCCCTCTATGGTACCTTTCTAAGTACCTCAAACTTATTTCCTATTTGCATTTATTACAAAGCTTATCATTGCTAATTTGCCGGTGGCAACCTCATGGTACTATGAGCACCTGGGGAACAAAGGTTGGCTTACTTCTGCTCTTGTCACTTCAATGCTTAATTCTATGCCTGGCAAACTTTAGTCACATTACAAATGTACGTTGAATGAATGAGATTGCTTATTTTGACTGTAACTGAAGAGACTGATTTTCTGAAAATTTTGAGGCTATATGGTATAAAATTGGAATACATGAAAACCAGTGCATTAATGGATTCAATAGCAGTGTACTTGTATGACTCTAAACTACCAAATTTTGTAGTCATCATTGAAATTGCTGTGTGATTTTGAATAAATAACTCAGATCCCCTGCGTTCCTTTTTTTTTCTTTAATTTAAATATTTAAGTAATTAAACTACTTGACTCAATTCTTCTTAAAAAGTATAGGAAAAGAACCCTGAGATAAAATTATATATGTAGTCAGTTTAGAATTTTACAATAATTACAGATTTTTGGCAACACAAAACACAGTGTGCATCTGGATATATGTGTCTATTATATCTAATTAGGTGTAAGTTTATTGACATTTTGCTAGAAGGAAAGGTAGAAGTTAGTAATAATGACAAACTCCTATAACACGAAGTTCGATTACAGAGCAGAGAAATGAGCAAATTGATATATTTTTTTTTCTTTTCATATACATACTCCTAAGTTAAAACTTATTGGCCTCATTCTTACATTGATTAAAAAATAATGACTAATATTTACTTGAGTTTTAACCATTATATAATAGTTTTATTAAAATATCTTGCCTTTGATTTCAGGAAACTAGTTTCAACTACCATTTTAATTTGCTAAAATATTTTAAGCAGAAGTTGAGAGATCTCGCATTCTTTTAAAGAATGGGACTGTAGACAACAATAAATATAAGTAATATATTTATTAATATAACATAAGTGTATATTTTTTCTCTTTTTACTAACAATTGATACCATTTTAATAGCTAAATGATGTGACTGTGTGTGAAACATGTCTGATACCATAGCAATTTTCCAAATATAAATCTTGGCTAATGGAATTGTTTTCTCCTACAGAGGAGAATTTTGATTCATGTGTTCATGAATATTTTCATATTTTCTTTCAAGGCACCAAAAATTCATAGAATCACAGAATTTTAAAGCTGGAAAAGGCCTTGGTGATTGTGGAGTCCAAATACTTGATTTTACATGTGAGAAAAATTGAAACTGATTTCTCTGTCTCCACGAAAGGAACTAAGAAAGTCCTTTGTAGTCTCTTCTGCCACAGACAACTCTATTTCATTTACCAAAGCCATCATCTTTCACCTCAAATGTCTCATTTTTGGTTTCACCTGCATGCAAATGTTGAGCTCCAGGCAGGCCCCAAAAAGTACAATTCCTGGACATGGCCTGTCTTTTTTCTTTGTGAT